>NC_064638.1:829876095-830493595 GCF_023864345.2 Schistocerca serialis cubense | reverse complement strand
AATTAAATGGATATTGTAGTACACAGAAAATGTGAAGAACATGAAGTGGACCACCAAAATCATAAGAGACTTGAAGTTCTTGGACAAGAAGGACACACATGCAACCACAAAATGAACCAGTAGGTCAAGGAATTCAATACGGGAACAGTTTGGTCAGAAAAAAGAAACTACACAGTGAGAGGATGAAATAAGTGTGGTGCCTGAGAAAATCTTACATCTAATACATACTTTTGCGTGGTCCTCTAGTCACCAATAATAATAATAATAACATATGTCATTTCACACCCTTTTTTACACTATAATAATTTTTACTTTACTGAAAACCTAATTCCAAAGATCTGCAGTGGATAATAATAAATACCCTCTTTCTGAGCTCAACATCTCATTCATTATGAGAGGATGTGACTGACCTTTTCAGGCAAGCAAATGAGAAGTTGCGTACTAAATGAAAGCCAAACCATCACCCGGGTCCTTTCAGCTGATAATGGGTATGTAGTGTTACATTATGAAATAATGTGTGTGCAGTATGGTCAGAGATTGCCATTGAAAAATTAATGAATGTATACTACTAGATTTTTTATTATTAAATAACTTATTTGCAAAACAATATTGTGCACTAGGAATAAACTGAATAAAGTAAACAGCCTAAACTTGTATTTGGAAGGATAGAGATTCCAGCCTCCATCCATCTATCCTGATTTAAGTTTTCCTTGGTTTTCCTAAATTACATCAGGAAAATGCTGAACGGTTTGTACTATAATGCCACAGCTTACTATCTGTCCCATTCTTGTCAAGAAACCTGTAAGTATGTAAATATCTGTGTATATGAATTATATCTATTTTCTTTTTGTTCTTAAACTGCCATACTATGACATGTCCATCATCTACAACAGTAAACCACACATGAATAAAACTATTACTACTTCAAAGATGTGGAGCATGAGCTGTGGCACTCATGTACAGGGCTATTACAAATGATTGAAGCGATTTCATAAATTCACTGTAGCTCCATTCATTGACATATGGTCACGACACACTACAGATACGTAGAAAAACTCATAAAGTTTTGTTCGGCTGAAGCCGCACTTCAGGTTTCTGCTGCCAGAGCGCTCGAGAGCGCATTGAGACAAAATGGCGACAGGAGCCGAGAAAGCGTATGTCGTGCTTGAAATGCACTCACATCAGTCAGTCATAACTTCAGGACGAAGTTCAACAAAGATCCACCAACTGCTAACTCCATTCGGTGATGGTATGCGCAGTTTAAAGCTTCTGGATGCCTCTGTAAGGGGAAATCAACGGGTCGGCCTGCAGTGAGCGAAGAAACGGTTGAACGCGTGCGGGAAAGTTTCACGCGTAGCCTGCGGAAGTCGACGAATAAAGCAAGCAGGGAGCTAAACGTACCACAGCCGACGGTTTGGAAAATCTTACGGAAAAGGCTAAAGCAGAAGCCTTACCGTTTACAATTGCTACAAGCCCTGACACCCGATGACAAAGTCAAACGCTTTGAATTTTCGGCGCGGTTGCAACAGCTCATGGAAGAGGATGCGTTCAGTGCGAAACTTGTTTTCAGTGATGAAGCGACATTTTTTCTTAATGGTGAAGTGAACAGACACAATGTGCAAATCTGCGCGGCAGAGAATCCTCACGCATTCATGCAGCAAATTCGCAATTCACCAAAAGTTAACGTGTTTTGTGCAATCTCACGGTTTAAAGTTTACGGCCCCTTTTTCTTCTGCGAAAAAAACGTTACAGGACACGTGTATCTGGACATGCTGGAAAATTGGCTCATGCCACAACTGGAGACCGACAGCGCTGACTTCATCTTTCAACAGGATGGTGCTCCACCGCACTTCCATCATGATGTTCGGCATTTCTTAAACAGGAGATTGGAAAACCGATGGATCGGTCATGGTGGAAATCATGATCAGCAATTCAAGTCATGGCCTCCACGCTCTCCCGACTTAACCCCATGCGATTTCTTTCTGTGGGGTTATGTGAAAGATTCAGTGTTTAAACCTCCTCTACCAAGAAACGTGCCAGAACTGCGATCTCGCATCAACGATGCTTTCGAACTCATTGATGGGGACATGCTGCGCTGAGTGTGGGAGGAACTTGATTATCGGCTTGATGTCTGCCGAATCACTAAAGGGGCACATATCGAACATTTGTGAATGCCTAAAAAAACTTTTTGAGTTTTTGTATGTGTGTGCAAAGCATTGTGAAAATATCTCAAATAATAAAGTTATTGTTGAGCTGTGAAAGCGCTTCAATCATTTGTAATAACCCTGTACTTTTGTGACTTTGTGTTGCTATGAATATGAGAATTAAGGAAGTCCATTTCAGAGGTGGCTTTGGAAAGTTATAAGCTAGTTGCTGTTGTAACAACAGGTGCTGTAGCCAATGAATCACTGAAACAATAAGATACTACTTATAGAACTCTAGCAAATTTGGGATTTGGTTGAAGGTAGAGGATTGTTTATGGACGATGTTGACAAGCCAGTTGTGAAACATGAAAGAAATGACATGTTGTCATCTTTTCGTTTTGTGCTGAAATACTGGAACACATTAATCTCTGCGGAGATCCGTTCTGTGGAGCAGGAATCATTTGCTGCTGAAGAGGTGGCAACTGTTAAAAGGCATGCTATTTTGCTCAAAAATTCAGTTTATTAGAAAGCATACATGAAAAGTGATGAAGAAGGTAGCTTTGGATTTGCAGAAACAGGAAAATTTTAAATAAGGTAATGGAATGAGTTTTAAATAGTTTCGCTTGAATCACAAAGATATTGTTGATGAATCTGTTTTATGTTTTTCTTCTTCTTCTGGGGAAAGATTCTTTTATAATTCAATGAAAATAATAGCACAACAAGAGGTAATCATTGTCCTTCCAGCTGTCCTAGTTTGTTTGCCCATCAGGCCCTATAAGCAATGTTTTGTGTCTTTTAAGACATGATTATTGTGAGAGGAAAGGTTAGAACAGTTATTTATATTATTTGGGTTAAAATAAAAATTTGTAAGGCGAAATGTTAAAATTTATTTATAGACCTTTTTATGAATCTGTGCAATTTAAATAATAGAAAAGAACTTCTCATCTTAAACCTATTTCATAATATTTAAAGAAATAAATAATGAAATGCCAAAATGTATGTGCATGTGTCTTTATTGTCATATAATTGTTGTACCATTCAAATCTATTTGCTTACCTTGTTGCACAGGTTGCTGTTGTCAGTACTACATTATTAGCTATTACTGCTCCTGCACATATTATATTTGAACTTCGTATATCCTGTAAAAATACCATCCAGCATGGATGCACCATAGGCCTGTGAAAGGAAAATAAAGTTAATATTGAAAAAAAAAAAAAAAAAAAAAACAAACTGCTAAATAGCTATACATTCGGTATTTACATTCAACACATCTTGACAGCTGTAAATCATTCACGATTTTTGTATGTTATGGCCGTTAGCATAACTGTTTGCAATATATCATTTCAAAAAAGAACTTATTGTTACATCCAGATGTTCTAGGATGTAACAGACTTCTTGGTGAATAAGATAAATATTCTTCACTTTGAATATTTGTTATGGTACTGTAATTTTTCCTTGATTCATTCATTCATAATTGTCCATAGATTCCATGAATTTGGAATGAGTTAATGTACACTTGAACAAAGATAAGCGCACCATAGGAACTTTATCTGTGTGCTGCTGCTGCCACTGTTGTTGTCTTCATTTCAAAGACTGGTTTGACACAGTTCTACTAGCTAGTCTGTCCTGTGCAAGCCCCTTCATATCTGCACAACTCCTGCAATCTACATCCATTTCCATTGGAGGCCTTTGAATCTGTGTACTGCAGTCAAGCCTTGATTCCCCTTAACAGTTTCTACTCCTATCCCTCGCTGCACTTCCTCTGCCTTCCCCCTCCCCCTCGCCCCTTCAAACATACACACTTTCCTCCATTACTATTCCTTGATGCCTCAGGGTGTGTCCTACCAACAGATCCATTCTTTTAGTTAGATTTTGCAAGAAATTTCTTTTCTCATAATTCATTGTCTGATGTACCCATTTAAACTTTAGCATTCTTATTAACAGTAAACTGTCAATATACCACCTGATGATATTCGTGCTTGTGCCAGCTAAACTCAATTAAATATATTAGAAAGAAAGCCACTGCTTTGGAAAAAAGTGCCTCCTCCTTAGTTATACTAAACAGCCGCTGTTTATCTCCTGTTGGTGGCTTAGTATTTACTTAATTGCATTGTTACTTTTCAAAGAATGTATTTACTGACTTCTGTAAATACTGAGTCCTGTTTACAGTACATTACTGGTTATCATGCAGCTTTATAACAAACATTGCTGCTTGTTATGTAGCTAGGGGAATTTATCAGTCTTTGAAACTAGATATTCAGATAATTTGTAGAAATAATGACTAATGAGGGTTTTTTTTAACTGATTCAGAGTTCCAGTTTCTTGTTTTATGTTAATTGGTAGCTTGTTGAATACATTGGTGTATAATTCCAATCTGAACCCTTAACAAGAAGACAACATTTACATGGAAATTGTATTTGTGTCTTGTATTTTGGTTGTGCAGGTAACAGTTAATATCAAATTGTGTTTCATTATCAGTAACAAAGCCTAATATGCAGTAAATGTATGGGGCATTAAGTATGATAATTTCGAGATCCTTTTTTTATCAGTAAATGTACATGGATTTGCAAAATATTGTTAAAAGCAATGCTCAGCAATAGCTGATTTTATGGTCTCGGGAATACAGGACAAATTGAAATATGCAGTAAAAAGACCGTAATAGAATTAATAGGAAAGCTACTACGTTTATTGAATTCTCTATTGTGCTAAGTAGGTGCTGTCTACATACAAATATTTGCTCTGAAGGGAGAGGCATGGACAAAGTGTCAGTGTCCACATTAAAATTATTTTGTGTTTTGAATGGATCTTTCATTATGCAAAGGAGTGTTGCTGTTTTGAGATTTCCTGACAAATTAAAATTGTGGATCAGACAGATGTAAACTCAGAACCTTGTGTTTCATGGGCAATGCTCTTACTGACTGAGCTCCCCAGGCATGATTCACCAGCCACCCTGCCAGTATCACAGTAACTCTCCTGTATATCTTCTGTGAATACTTCTCTTTGATCACTGGCTTTACATTAAAAGAGATGATCACGCTCATATATGTGGTAACTCACCATGAAACTGAGAACCTCAAGAACAAACTGCATACTATAACTAATAAAGATGTTACGTGGATAATTGTTGCAACACTAAGTATGTGTCATCATATTAGACTGTGTGGTATGTGTAATCATCCACTCTAAGCCTATAATAGTTTAGTTTCATCTCTGTTATATGGCCGAACTAATTTATTGCGTTAAGGTTGCTAACATAGCAATGACATACATAGCAGAGTAAGTGTGTGCATACTTGTCAGAAATTTATTAGCATGCAGTGACCCAGCAAGCATTAACTACCACGTCTAGTGGGAAATACAATCATTGATGTCATGTCAGAGGGAGCTCCAAAAAATTTGAGTATTTGTAGTGATTAGTGTTGGGATAAATTTCTACAATGAGCAGCCAGCACCTACATCAAAACAAAAAGAAAAGTGTATAGGGTATTGTCCTAAAATGTCTGATGTAATGCTGAAGGATATGATGAAACAACAATTTGACCTCTCCAAGTTATTAGATCTACAACTTCTGTTGTCCATTTGTAAACATAATGCTATCAAAATATTTGTCGGTTTGTGATTGCATCATAAAGTTGGGTCATTCCATGCCAAGTGGTCTAAACCTTCCCACCATCATGTCTCCAATTTTCTTCAAATTTTATCTGTAGCACTAGTCAAGTGCTAAATTAAGTTTCTCAAGATTTCAAGCCTCTAGCTGCAATACTTGCTGATCTACACCCCCTTGTCTGAAGGGTAGTAAGTTCGCATGCGCGCGACATCAGACAAAATGCCATTTTTGGGGTCTCATAAAATTGAAACCAATTCATAAGAATGGTTAGTAAGATGAGACCCTGTACAGTTTTTTGTGCTGATTCAAACGAAATTAATTATAAGATTACTGATGCAAAATCCGGTCAAACAAGTCGACTCAAAGTGTACCCCTAATTCTGTCGTGACTTAATGCGACAAATTTTGACCAATATTCAGACTGCAATAATTTCCTTGCAGATAAAGATATGGACTTGAACTTTTTACCAAGTCTTATCTTTGTGCTGGACATAATACAGCTGGATTTCCAACTACCCAGGCTTTATAGTCGCCTTGCAAAATCTCTTCAAATTTGGCAGTGTCAGCGCAAATGGCTTTATTTACCAAAGTTCAAAGCCCATTACTACAAAATAGTCAGCCTGGATTTAATTGTGAATAGTATCATCTGAAAGAGAAACTCTTGCTCTACGAGATGGATATATTTTTCTTTTGCAACGCTTCCATTAAGTGCTTATTTACTCAGGTCAAAGTATCTTATATTTTGTGTGCGCAGTGCCCTGCGTTGGTCCATGATGGCTGAGCCATTACTGGTTATCACAATAAAACCAGCATCCCCATCGCCATAGGGGCCACGCCCGATAGCCATGCAGTAACAGCCACGGGTGGGTATCTTTACTGCAGGTTCCCAAGCCTGATTACAGGGTGTCTTTACCACAGGATCCCAAGCCTGATTGTGGGTTTCTTTATGCAGGTTCCCAAGCCTGTCTTCCTCAGTTACTTCATCATTCTGGAAGCATCGTTGATTTGCAAGAGAATGCTTTCAGGAAAACTGTATTGCCGACCAGATGATGTCACTGATGGAGCTGGAATAACACCAATGATAAGTTGTTCTGGAATCCAGCAAGTATCACGTCTTAAGGGCCAATAAAATGAACTTGCAGGACCATGAGGATGCATAAAGCTTATGAAAGCATCTTTCTGTTCGACTGAGATTTCAACGATGTTTCCAATCCACCATTTCTTTTCATAAATGCAAGCAACATACTGCCCAGGCTGAAGATCCATGACTTGAACTACTACTTCAGCAGCACTAATTTTGGCCAAAAAAGATGTCGCATCATTAGAAACTCTACTGACCTTAATTGTCGTCATATCAATGGGCAAAAAATGGTGGTTTTCTCTTGTGCCAGCTAGAGTGTGCCCTTGCAGGAATCTTTCTTCTTGAGAAGCTTTTTCTTCTTCAACTTCCTCTTTGCTGATGAAAAAGAATTTGATTCCATTGATATTATCATTGCAGAAGTTGAAAAGATCTTTGGGTGTTAGAATCTGGTTTTCATATGGACGTTGCAAACTTGCTCTTGCTGCCAACCGTTTTGTTGTGCCTCCAATGCCATCACAAGGCGACTTTCCATGGCTTGTTCCAAAGAAATTCCATTCTGCTGTTATTTCAAAATCTTCTTTGTGATAGCATAAGTTGAGAAAATTCTTGAAATTCTTATATTGTGCAGCTGAACCATCACTGAAGTAGTGGATGTGGCTTATTTTGGAAAATTGCATCTTCAGGTAATTGATTACTTTTCCAATGTAAACATGGACAGTAATCGTATCGTGTCGAAGGCAGTCACTAATAACACAAAGATTCACACATTGCACCTCTTCGTTTTCACAGTAGTAGACTACAAATGGATGAACTGTTGCTTGACTGTTTTCCCAGTGAAAGCCTTGCACTGCATCTTGAACAATAAATGAATAGTTTTCAGCAAAATCCATTAGTATTATGAATTCGCCTTCTTTCAAATCAGTTTTGAGAGCTTTCAGGTGCTGGCTTTGATGCTTGGCAATGTAGTGATGACAAGACAGGTTCCAAATTTTTGCTGCAATATCTTCAACATACTCTTCTGTTGAAAGCTGCTTTGTTTCTAAAGTATCCCTGTCGGTATGAATCCATTGTTTGTACTCAATCAGTTCTTCAGGGTCATTATCTTCAAAATATGTTGCAATAACTGCTTCTACACCTTCTGGACCAGGGCAGTTTTCACAACGATGAAGCATACAATCCTTGTTTTCCAAGCTGCAAACAGCTTTGCTAAGAATTTCCTTGTAGTCTTCATTGATTGATGCACCAGTGAGCATAAGCTTGACATTTTGGTGTATTGTACAGACACAAACTGAGTGCATTCCAGCAGAGCCAACTGTAACACACCATTTTGGTCTAAGCTCGCAAAACTTTGAGAAGCCAATTTCTGGTCCATTTTGCTTCTGATAAGACACGTACATTTCCTTCAAATTGCAAAGCAACAACCGCTTTTGCTTGTACACCTTTGTTCCTGAAATTCTCACAGGCACACAGTCTTTCTTCCCTGGACAAAGTCTGCTGAATTCGTCATCTTGAAAAAAGTCATGTACTTTCTGAACAACTTCATCTGAAAGCTTCCTTCCTTGCCGATTTGCTGGAAAAGCTAGAACACCTTGCTCATTCTTCAGTTTTCTCGCTTGCTTTACCATTCTTTCTGATACATTAAATGCTGTTGTCGTATCTTTAATTGTCCAGCTTCTTGGAACCAAGGTCAATATTTGAACTTTTGTCCTACGATTTGACACTTTACATTTTTCTTTCAACTCTTCTATAAGATTATCAAGATCTGCACAATTATTGCATGGGCGACTTTTACTTGAACTTGGCTGTTCATCGTAATTGATTCCTACAGCAGCAGCAATTTGATTCCCAATTAAACTTTGTGCATCCAAGATCTTTCTTTTTGCATAGCTTTGCTTATCTCTTTTACTTAGTTGTCTTCTTTTCAATGGTGAAGCACCAATAAATGATAAACTTTTGTTGATGGCTGGTTCAGTTTCATCCGTTGTGAAATCTTGTTCAGATTGGGTTGATAGTGATGATGAATCTTCTAGCTTTTGGTTCAGTGCCGACATGCAGCGAGGGCAAAGCTTCTGACCAGGTTTTATATCAATCACTTCTTTTTTCTTTAACAGGCAAAGTTTGGCAGCTGTTTCATTATCAAGCAGTCTAAGTCCAGCTTTTACATTGTGATTCCTCTTCTTGAATGGATTGCAACATTTCTTTTGCATCGCTTGATATTCATGTAGGAAGAGGGCTTCATGGTGGAAGCAAATGATGGAATTTTCGTCAAGTTTGGCTTCTGAACGCGAAACAAGCAATTTCTGGTCACATTCTGTGAAATCACTAAACGCTTTGAATCCAGTCTTCTTAGCATAGAAGATAACATGGCACTTCGATGCAGCAGCATCTTTTCCAATTGAACAGGGGGCCAACGATTCTTCTTCTTCATTAACTTCTGACATCTCTCACTGGCCAATCACTGAATAAAACACGAATGAAATATCCAATTATATCAGTAATTCTAAGCGACTATTAAGATTCAAATTCCTAGAAATGAAGAAAAATTAGTGCATCGCGCATACAAAATATAACAACTTTGATGTGAGTTAATGAGTACTTAATGGTCGCGTTGCAAAAAAAACAAATGTCAGTCTTGTAGAGCAAGAGTTTCTCTTTTAGGTGATACTATTCACAAGCAGATTCAGGCCAACTATTTTTTAGTAATTGGCTTGAAACTTTGGTAAATTTTACCGTTTGTGCTGACACTGCCTAATTTGAAGAGATACTGCAGGGCGACCATATGGCCTGGATCATTGCAAATCCGGCTGCATTATGTCTAGCACAAGCATGAAGCTTGGCCAAAAGTTCAAGTCCATATCTTCAACTGCAAGGAAATCATTGCAGTCTTAATATTGGTCAAAATTTGTCGCGTTGTGTCACGACAAATTTTGAAGTATACTTTGAGTCGAGTTATTTGACCGGGGTTTGCATGAGTAATGTTATACATAATTTCGTTGGAATCAGCAAAAAAAACTGTACAGGGTCGCATCTTACTAACCATTCTTATGAATTAGTTTCGATTTTATTAGACTCCAAATATGACATTTTTTTTATGTTGCATGCACACGGACTAAGTACACTTCAGACAAGGGGGTCTAGATCAGCAGCTATTGCAGCTAGAGGCCTGAAATCTTGGGAAACTTACTTCAACACTTGACTAAAGCTACAGTTAAAATTTGACGAAAATTGGAGACCATGATGGTGGGAACTTTTTTCAGTTTTAGACCACTTGGTGTGGAATGACCCAGTTGTTCTCGGTTGAATATGTCAACTTAAGAGCCTAATTCCCGCCATTTGCGAGAAGCTTCAATTTTCTGCCGCAGAAATCTGCGGCTGAAACTCGTGAAATGCTGGGTAAGACGTATAGCGATGCACCCATTCAGAGAATGGTTTCAACAATTCAAGAACGGTGATTTTGACGTCGAAGACCAGCATGGTTGTTGAAGAGAGCAGGTTTTCAAAGCTACTCAAACCGATGGCAACAATCACAGGAGATCATTATCGAGCTTTACAATGCTCGGCCCCGTGTTGCAAAACCTTTCATAACATACTTGGAAACGTCGAAATGCGAAGTTCTATCCTACCCGCCGATTCTCCAGACATTAATCCCTCTGAATACATTTTTTCGATAAATGGCACAGGGTCTGGCTGACCAGCGCTCCCGGTTACGTGAACAAGTGCAAAATTGGATGAATTCATGGATCTCTTCAAAAGATTCCCAGTTCTTCTACCACGGGATTTGTAGGCTGCCCGAAAAACGGGAGGTAGTGGCCAGCGATGGCCATTGAAGTCTGGGATATGTGTAACACTGTCAATTATAAGAACCATTACAAGTGAGAAAAACGGCAAATATCGCGTGCTCTCAGAGACATACGAGGGTTGTTTGATAAGTCTAGTAGAAAAGCAAGAAAGAATGAATGTTTCATAACCTTACTTCTCGACATAGTCTCCTTTGACGGCTATACATTTGGTTCAGCGATCCTCCAACTTTTTCATCTCGTCGGAAAATTAGGTTCTGTCAAGCTCTGTAAAATACTCGTTAGCTGCAACGATCACTTCTCATTTGATGAAAATCTCTTCGCAACAAGCAGTGTTTCAAGTTAGGGAACAGGAAGAAGCAACTTGGTACTGAGTCTGGACAATAGGGTGGATGAGGAACCAGTTCAAAACCCAATTCGTGCACTTTCTCTATTGTTATAGCTGATTTGTGAGATTGCGCATTATCCGGGTGAAAGGGCACATTTTTGCGTGCCAATCTTGGTCTTTTTCCGCCAACGCAAGTTTCAGACGATACTCCAATGAACCATAATAGGGTCCAGTTATGGTTCTGCCTTTTTGCAAATAATCTACTACGATTGGAAACAAAGACATAGTCAAACGGAGGTATGGACCCTCCCCCACCCCTCATCACCTAAATGAAATTACACTCGACCTAGTTGCCCTCTAGTGAAATTGAGAGATCTTGATTTTCAATCATACGATGAAAACTAGGGAACACTCCCATGATGCTACAATAGTTTGGTTTCAGTGGCTGCGGTAGTTTGTGTTGTATTTGGTTTACAAGAAAAGTGACGATTTGCATGTCAGGTTTGTGTACTTTTCGTAAGGAGCCTACTACTAAGGTACGAAACATAATTTCATTCATATCTATTACATATAATTAAGATATGTTTAAGTACTCTTTGACATCGTTATAATTGCCATTAAATCAATTGTTTAGCTTACAGCATGACAAACTCATAAAATGGCGTGGTTGCCGAAATCGCACCACTGCTGAGTTGCCTAAATAGCACCAGTGCGATTTAGGAATCTTTACTGGTGCGATTTAAGAACCTTAGTAATACAAGTCATTTAGGCTAAATCTTTTAATACATTTATGGAATCTAATATTCACAAGCTAAGAAAAATAATTTCGCGGTGATCGTGAAAGTTGACGTTTCAACAGGCATTATTTTTTTCCCTTCTTCACTGCAGATTTCCATTACGATGGCTGGGAAGAAATACGGGAAGTGGTCTCCAGAAAGTATGACATGTGCATTGGAGGATTTTAAAAAAGGGAAAATAAAACTTAACGAATGTTGCAGAAAATATGAAATAGCAAAGAAAACGTTTCTAAGACATATTCGAGGTGAAGTTATACGGTGAGTCAACTGTGGCAAAAATAGGGCAGTGAATGGGAGACAAACAGCATTAGCACTTTCAGCTGAAGAACAACTTGCTAATGTCATTTAAGAGTTCGAAGAGAATCTGTTCGGTCTTACGATAACTGACGTAAGGAAGTTAGCTTTTCAAATACTTGAGGCTAATCCTCATCTTGACAACCCACTCAGTAAAGAGAAAAAAATGGGTGGTAAGAAATGGTCTACGCGTTTGTGAAACGTCATCCGACACTAACTTTATGACAGCCTGAAAATGTATCTATTGCTAGGGCTACAGGTTGTAATAAAGAAAATGTTAACAAGTTTTCTGATATTCTGGAAAAAATTGTAGACGAGCATAAACTAAATGCACTGACCATTTTCAGTGTTGACGAATCGGGTTTTCCAACTTTACAAAAGACATCTCCTAAGATATTAGCACAGAAGGGAAACATCAGGTGGGTAGTGTTTCTAGTGCCGAAAGAGAAACTAACACTACAATTGTCTGCCGTACGAGTGCTAGTGGTAATTATATGCCCCCCATGATAATATTTAAGAGGCTTTGGATGCATCCTTTCCTGAAAACTGGTGCTCCACCAGGAGACCTTGTGGAAAATTCAGACAGTGGTTATCTTAATAGTGTGCTCTTCATTAAATGGCTGAAGCATTTTATTGCTTATGTCAAACCATCGGCAGAGAGAAAAGTTCTTATTGTGTGGGATGGACACTCGACACACTCCAAGAATCTTGAAGCTATTAAACTTGCAAGGTCGCATGGTGTTTTACAACTTTTGGGGCACACTACACACCGTTTGCAGCCCCTAGATGTGGCAATATTTTGGCCGTTGCAAACCTATTATGATGACGCACTGTGCAAATGACTGGGAGCTAATGAGCTTCCTGTGACTCAGTTCGAAATTTGTTCTCTACTTTCCGAAGCGTACAGCCGAGCAGCGACCTTGAGCAATGCGATGAATGGTTTCAGAACCACTGGAATCTAGCCCGTAGACAGAAATGTCTTTTCCGATACTGACTTAGTTCCAGTCATTACCCATTCACAGAAAAGCAACACAAATCGACCTGAAGAGACGCCAACTCTTCCCAATGACATTGCTGAGAATGGTCGTCAAGAAGCTGAAGAAGGCCTCTCCAATGCAGCAAATACAAAGGTATTGCAGCCACTTCAAATTAGCCCTTCCAGAAGTCTTGCTGTGACCGTCCATGAAATAAGTCCTTTGCCAAAACCGGTTACCAAACAAGGAAAAAGATTAAAGAAAGGTGCTCAGAAAGCTGAACTGTTGACATCAAGCCAATATAAGTATACATTGCAAGATATTAGGGACACTCCATGCTGAAATCAACTGTTGGGCTTGGACCCTCAAAAGGAAGAGGCAGAGAAGCAACGAAAATACCACTGGTTCATCGTCATCATCTATCGAAAATGTTAAGGGTTAAATTAATGTAGATGACTGGTTTTTCAACCAAAAACCGCATAACAGTAGGAACAGGTGCGATTTTGGCACCCTGTGGTGCAATTTAGGAAAACCGTAACCTAAATGGCGCCATTTGCAGAGTTCTACAAAATGGTCAAAAATAAATATGGCAAAAATTTCTTTTAAATGCCTTTTGTTCCCAAAACACAAATGTTCATTCCTATTTACATATATAACTGAAACAGAACATTTTAAGGCTTCTACAGCAGTTTTTATGAAAAGTGGTGTGATTTAGGCTATTTGACCCTACGCACCATCGATAATTATCAAGCACATCGATCAGTTCAGTTCTTACTTGCAGTTGAATTTAATATAAGATGTTCTGGCGTTTATTGTTTTTATGCCGTGTGCTGTTGTGATAGTTTCTAACTGTCGATAAGTTTGTAACAAACAAGAAGGAGAAAAGCGATTTTGATTCATACACCAACGTTACGGTAACTGAAAAATTTGTATGCGCTATTATAATGCACTGAAGTCTTCATATGGAGACTGATAGATCTTTGGGGTTGCAATATTTTAGTATTTCACAAGGCAGCTGAGCTCTAAACATCATTAGAAATAACACTAAATTAAAACAGTGCGTCAAAACAGATTTGGATTTGTCCGTGCCGCTAAAAAATCGCGTCGATCAACAAATTATCGCGCAAACGGCGGTGGTTGCATTTGTTTTAAGAAAAATGCGCAAAATTCCATCATTAGCACGTCAAATGGCAAAATATAGTCCAATGTGGTCACGTGAGTGACAGTTATGAAAACCAGTTCTGATACGGAAGGATGAGGAAGTTCGTGCAGAGCGAAAGGGGTATGTGATGACAGCACGTTTTATATTTCGTTCTTTTCTAAAAGATTTTATCAGAAGGCTGCTTGAATTCGTCAAGAGTCGACTTTGCCCTGTATCCGCCCACAGTCCGTCCCCCTTTCGTCCAAACTCTGATTACGCCCTTCTAAAATTATAACTAACTGAGCCTAGAATTCCATGCACTTATAAACTTAATAATATGCTTGCATTATGCACCATCAGATGACTGAACATGCACAATGAAAGGAAAAACATGGAATATCGGAATTCCATCTTTCGTTGTGATGCATGTTATATTATTTTTAAAAAATTCTACAGCAACCTCCTCTTCCAAATTTTCCACCAACTGGGGTAACTTTGCAGATTGAGGCGCTGAGTAGAGGCGAATCTGTGGAATTCTTTCTCAACCTTGATAGTGGTTTTTCCACATTTTCAGTTTAGGCAAATTTGAGATTGGTCCCTTTCTACGGCCACACTTCATTCCTTTCGAATTTCTCCCTTCCCTGACTGAATGCAATTCCCCTGAAGATGCAACGTCTTTGCTTAAATGAAAAGAGCTGCATCGAAGGTAAGCTGAACATCTCTCTGGAGACTGCCGACACTAAAAGCCACACGATAACTAAATAATGATCCACATTTCCCTTATTTAGACTCATGAGTTTATCTTCCGAGATATACTCTAATGTAGAAAATGATCTTTTTACAATGCAAAAAGTGACAGATGCAAATGAAGAAATTTGGGATGGTATAATGCTGGATAATTCCAGATTCCTTGCATTTTCGCAATCGAAAATTGTTCTAGTTTCTCTGTCGAACAGAACAATATGAGATCTGTTTATTCCAACAGCCCTGTCAGTAAGAAAAGAATGACAATGTCCCAAACGATTCGCGCTCATACATTCCCGATCACTTCCTAGCTCAAATCCAAATTGAAAGAAGAAGAGTGTAATACGGCCTTAGAGAGTGAAGGAAAATTGGAGCATGACTGCTTTCTAGTGGTTTGACAAAATACAGTACTCCTAAGTAACGAACGAGGTGATATCTCTGCTTGGTAAAAACGCCAAGGTCACTGACGAGTAAAATGGTTTATCCTTCTTTATGGAAACTCCATATTTTATGGAGTCTCCAGATACGTCTTCGGCGTGGAATCTCATTAACTAGAGTAGAATTGTCTACAGCAATGAGCCCCGCTTCGAAGTATGCCCTGATGAACAGCGAATACGTGTCTGGAGACGCCCTGGACAGCAGTGGGATGCCAGCCTGATTATCGCGCGGAGTGATGGTCTGGGGTGGCATTACTTATCGTGGCAGGACCCCTTTCGTTGTCATTTGCGGCACACCTACAGTACAGCGGTTCGTCGACGATATTCTACGCCGAGTTTTGTTGCCCTTCGTGGAAAGCCATCCTAGGCTTATATTTCAGCAAGATAATGCCCGTCCATACACGACGTGTTTCCACTGCTTGTCTTCGTGCTTTCCAAACCGTACCTTGGCCATCAAGCTCGCCGAATCTGTCCCTATTTGAGAATGTCTGGAGCTTCATGGGCAGGATCCTCCAACCAGATCGGGATTTTGACTGTCTAACGCGCCAATTGGACAGAATTTAGCATGATATCCTTTAAGAAGACGGATCTAAGTCGAATAAATGCTTGCACAAGGGCTATAGGTGGATCAACGCATTACTGGCTTGCTCAATTTGTAAAGCTCTTTCTCTTGAATAAATAATCCAGTTGCTCTGAAATTGTAGTCGTTTGTTTTTCTTTACATGTGCTTTTTTTTCTTGGAATGTGTAACTGAATAACTGAATTGGTTAACGTAGTTTATAGTTCTCTTGCTGTCATGCAAAGCTAATTGAATTACGAGACATTCACATAACGATTTTAATGACTGAGGTATGTATTAAATATTTTTAATCTATTTAAAAACATTCAAAATAATTATTTTTACTCAGTGTTTTGTTTAGTAGTTTAAACTGTTTTTCAGATGTATTATCGTCTTCAAACTGCAATGATTTTCAATTGTAGAACCAATGATATAAAAATTATTTTTTCGTTACTTTTACCTTGATTTAGGGAAAATCATTTATTTGTACAGCAGGCGCTATTTAATTGCAATGTTATTTTGCGTAAGCTTTGGACAATATGCGTAGTTCAGCGATATTTATAGTGGAAGGCGGCTATGTATCGTTGAGTAAAAGGGTTCACTTGTGGAACGGCGATACATCACGTCTTCAAACTTTACTACAAGAACGATGTTGTTTACTTTACTACAAGAACGATGTTGTTATTAATGTGAAATGCATTATTCTTAATATCCTGAAACAGTGATTCCAACCGTCACAACTCTAATGTATCTGTAAATAAACATCATATAAGCGACAACAAAGGAGTTTATTAGCGTCGAAGACTGTATTTTAATTGTTTTGGTAATAGAGTGAAGTTATCATATTGCCAAATAAAGAAATAATAAATTTTACATTTGAGTATTTCTCATATATATATTTAGAATAAATGAAAATGATGAGCCGTTTTAAGGTCAGACCCTCTGTTTTCAAAATCCTGGCTACGTTCTTGTTGGGACTCGCAAAAACCAGTGGCCATCGTCATAACAGTTGACAAAATGGTACTGTCAGCAAATTTTTTTTCATTGGATTGACTGCTGTTTTGTCTCTGGTGTGTCATGATGGACCCGGGTTTCATCTACAGCCACAAGTCGGCACAAAAAGTCTTGCGGGCTGTGATTAAACATTGCCAGATGTTGTGTTGAAATTTAAATGTTGTGGCAGAGGCGCTATTGGTCACTGTGAGCAATCGCGGCACCTACCTGGCACACAGCTTCTTGGTAGCCAATTCTCCGTGCGTGATATTGTACGAAGGGGTACAAAAAAAGAAAAAAACTGGAATAACATTGCCGTGGGCGGAGCTTGTGTAGTACGCATTTCTGACGCTAGGCGTATACAGCGCAACTCATTCCTAGTTCAGTGCCACCTGTGTTGTCGAGCTGCGTTGTTCTGTTCATCTGCAGTGATTCTTGTTTTTGCTAGCGCTGTTTTGTTCTTGTTTCGTTTTTTTTTTTCATGATGGCAAGTTTAAGTGAGCAACATCCAGCTGTGTAATTTTGTTTTCTACTCGGTAAAAATGCTGCCGAAACTCTTGTAATGTTGAAAACAGCTAACCAAGACGAGGCCATGGAAAAAACTCAGGTGTATGAGTGGTTTGCTCGATTTGAAAATGGCGACATGTCGATTGATGACAAACCTCGTTCTGCACGTCCATCAACTGCCAGAGTCGACGAGAATATTGAAAAAATTCGAGTACTTGTGCTCACAGACCCTCGACACACAATTGATCAACTGCCAGAGATTCGTGGGTTATCGTGGAGATCGCTTCAGCGAATTTTAACTGAAGATTTGGAAGCGGAAAGGGTTGCTGCCAAATTTGTTCTTCAGGTTTTGACTGACAATCAAAAGGAATGCCAAGTTGAAACGTGTCGTGCTTTGAGACAACAGTTTGAAATTGATCCAAATTTTCCATCAAAGGTCATTACTAGTGATGAGTCATGATCCTACGTTTATGACCTAGAAACAAAGCAACTGTCAAGCCAATGGAAGACGTCATCATCACCTTGTCCAAAACGATGTCAGTAAGTCAGACCAACATAAAAACAATTCTTATTTGTTTTTTTGATGCCAGTTGTGTAGTTCATTCAGAGTTTGCTCCCCCAGGTCAGACCGTCTATCAAGCCTTTTATTTGGGAGTCTTAAGAAGATTGCACAATAGTGTTCATAAAAAAGGACCCAATTTTTGGCAGATAGGAGATTGGTTCTTCTATCACAACGCACCTACACGCGGTCATCTCTGTTAGACAGCTTTTGGCTAAAAATGACATGGTTCTGCTGCCCCAAGCACCTTACGTGCCTGCCCTGGCTCTGTATGACTTTTTCTCATTTCCACACATGGAAAGGGCTATGAAAGGACACCGATTTGACACCATTGAAGAAGTCAAGAAAAAACGAGGGAGGAGCTGTCAGCCATTTCATAAGATGGACACAAAAAATGTTCGAACAATGGAAGCATGCTGAGGACAAATGTATTAGTTATAATGGAGAGTCTTTTGAAGGGGATAAGGTCGTTTTGTAAACAATTTGAAAATGTGCAGGTTTTAAAAACTAATTCCGATTTTTTGGGCACCCCCTCGTACACTCACTCAGTTGAGATGCCCACAGTCTCAGCAGTCTCACGAGTCATCATTTGGTGGTCTTGTATTATTGTGTCATATGTTTTCTTTTGTGATGACCTCAGTTGGACAGCTGGAGCATGCTTCGCATTTGGTGCTTGTCCAACCACATTAATTCATTATTCCAAAAGTAAATGGTCTTCAGTGACAGTGCAGCGTCCGCGTTAACTTCATCCAATTCTGTTTTGACCTATGCTGCAATCCAAACCTTCAAATGAATATGTTGCTGCAATCCAAACCTTCAAATGAATATGTTTAACAAAAGCACGAAACTGTTTTCTGCATGTTCAAACGCAGTCGACACGCTGACCAATTCAGATGGCTGTAACAATGAACTATACGCTGTACGTTGTTGAAATTTTTTATACTATCCCTGGAATAATCGAGCTTATCAACCGTGAAGGTGCAGAAACAATATGCTATTCTTTCATGGAAATTTAGCGATATTTCCGTGTACATCTACGTCCATATTCTGCAAAACTGCTGCAAATAGCGGAAGAGATCATCTCCTATGTTTTAGAATTTCTTCCTATTCCATTCATGTATGCAGAGTGGGAAGAAGACTGCTTAGACAGCCTCTTTGTGCTGTAGTAGAACAATCTTGGTCTTCGCAATCACTGCATAGGGGCTCTAGCATATCTCTAAAATATAAAATACCTTCCCAACTTGGGGCTACCAAACTGTTCACCAAAAGTTTAAATTAAATTTTTGTGTAAAGACATGTTTTTCTGTAATTAGCATATCAGGGCAGACACAGAATTGCATTGGTAATGCAGCAATATAGATAGAGAATTTTCACATTCTAAATCTTTCAAAGTGATGAATAGGCTATTGTCTGAAAAACTGTGTGTGTTAGAACAAGCCTTATAATTACATTTAACTAACAAAAGAAAAAGTGACGCACTGACAGATACTGTCTTAAGCTGAGCTCTGCTTGAGTGTACCGAGCGAGGTGGCGCAGTAGTTAGCACAATGGACTCGCATTCGGGAGGACGCCGGTTCCAATCCGTGTCCGGCCATCCTGATTTAGGTTTTCCGTGATTTTCCTAAATCGCTTCAGGCAAATGCCGGGATGGGCACGGCCGATTTCCTTCACCATGCTTCCCTAATCCGAGCTTGTGCTCCGTCTCTAATGACCTTGTTTTCGACGGGGCGTTAAACACTAATCTCCTCTTCCTCTACTTGTGTGAAACAAAGTTTGTAATTCAGCAAATTTTATGCTCTGATTTGTGACTTATGTGTGTGCACAACCTGATGCCAGAAAAAAAACAGCGGTGGCGAAAATTATTGATGCTGTACCAAAACGTCAAAGTCAGAATCGTCTGTTGGTATATGGACATTTTTTTTGGGACACAAATGGAAGTGGATTAACCTGAGAAGAATTAAAAGATAACTGCTAAATACTACGCAGATTTGTGGACCATGTTAGGAAGTCGCTTGCACTGAAACAGAAAGAAAAGTCTTTCATCTGCCTATTTGTGTGATGTGTGCAAGGAATAAAAGGTGGTCGAAGTACGATCTTCTTGCTATCGTGTAACGAGGAAACATTACTTGCTCCCCACAAATCCAGTAATTTCTGACTGACCTAAACAACGAGAGAGTTTATCTTACGATATTGTCCAGAGTAATAGTGTAAAAGAGGGACACCGAAATCATTGACACAGGTTATTTTGAGGGTTGTGAAAAGAGAGAGGACGTATACAGTATCACAGATTACTGGGAAAACTGTGAACGTAAGCCTGAAACGTTGATGAAGTACTAAAGGTATTAGAGAGAATCGGTTAATTTCTGTTCTCTGTAACTGTAAGCCCGCAGTTGGCAATTATTTACACACTGCACAAAAGAATAATATAATAAAATAATCATAACTCACCTCGGTGCCGGTTGTTCATTGTTGTTTTTGTTGTGATCCACGTAATCGGGCCTGGAACTTATTTCAAAATACGGATGTGCAACATTGGTATGTTTCTCAGAAACGAAGGGCTTGTGATCGACAGTCGTCATCTCTTGGGTGTATTCATCCACAGGGTCGTACTGATAGGTATTTTTCTCGAGGAAAGTGTTGAAGTACTCGACAAACTCATTTATACGACTTCCTTGATCGGCAGAGAACGTATCTGGATTCTGGATGCGTTGCTCTTGGTCTCGCCTGGTTTCAGGTTCTACAAAGAAATTGATTCCCGGGATATTGGCTTTATTATTGGCCGCAATCAAATTTTCTTCGATTTTACTGCTAGTGGCCACTGTGCTCGAGCGGTTGCCTTTCGCGACTTCACTCATTACGTCCGGCGTAATGTGCGGTGACAGGGTAGTGATGCTGACGGTGGCCGAGGCTTCGGTCTGGTCCGTGACGTCGGTGGCGTTTCCGTCGTCCGCAGAGTCTGCGTCTTCGACGGCGGGGTCCATGGTGTAGCGGCAGCAGACGAAGTGCGCGCTGGGTGTGAACGCGGTGAGCAGCCCGCGGCAGTGGCCGCCGCTCGTGTCCGCCACGAAGTCGTCGTCCAGCGTGCAGTCCAGCCCCAGCAGACAGTAGCCTGACCCGTTGCCGCACGTACTCACCCCCATGATCACGAACAGGCCTGTCCAAAACACCAAGAGCTTTGGAAAAGCGTATCATCCCACAGAAACATTTATTCATCTATGCATCATATTCAGTAGCACCCACCAAGAAGGAGAACCTAGGAGGTTGTGGAATGAGTCTAGGTATACATAAGAAGAGGAAGCAACCCTTAGAAACTTAATGTCTACTCTGTATTAACAACTAAGTACAAGTGTGGTAGCCGGCCGCAGTGGAGGTGCGGTTCTAGGCGCTACAGTCTGGAACCGCGCGACCGCTACGGTCGCAGGCTCGAATACTGCCTCGGGTATGGATGTGTGTGATGTCCATAGGTTAGTTAGGTTTAAGTAGTTCTAAGTTCTCGGGGACTGATGACCTCAGAAGATAAGTCCCATAGTGCTCAGAGTCATTTTTGAACAAGTGTGGTACCTGATAGTATTCCGATTAAACCAGCCAAATGTAACTTAAGAGCCACTTGTAGTTAAGAAATGGGGCTCGTATCCATCTGACAGTCCAGATTTTATTTTTCCAATGTTTCAATAAATCGCTTACAGCAGACGTTGCGATGGGCGTTAGAAAAGAACACGCACAATCTCCTCCCCCACCATTCCTCAATCCGAGCTTGTGCTCAGTCGTACTTCATTTCTTTTCATACCACAAAGCAAAATTCCGAAATTACAGTACAGTTGTGAAAATGGAAGCACTTTGCGCGTATCAAAATAAGATGGCGCTCTCAAAACAAAGTGAGTATAGGTAAATCTTAAGATTAAAGGAGCAAAAATGGAATTCAGATGGAAAATAAATCAACGAATCAGAAAAAAAATCACAGCTGACATAAGAAAATTCTCTTCAGGAAAAAACATACTCATTTACCACACCTTCTCAGACTTCTTCCGGATAGTGGGAAATTCAGAATTGAAAGAGGATTCAGAGAAAAGATTTAATGTCACCAAATGTATTGTCAACAGCCCCTGAAAAATTCTTCGGCTCCTAAACTAGGAAGAAAGGAGATGGAATAGGTGTTAGTGGAACACATCTGAATTACTTCCAGTTTGCCTCTTGCGTAGATAAACTTCCCAAGGCATGTAAGAACAGAATATATCAAATTTCCTAGTAGATCTGCAAACAAATTACAATGAGACTGAAATAATATGTAACATAAACATGAGAAAATGATGTAAATTAACATGGAAGTAGCGGAATCAGTTGACGATTTATTGTTTTTAGGGTAGTTGCATACAACTGTTCGATGGGCTGTGAAAGTAATAACCGCAAGAGTAAAAATGGCTTGAATTTCTTTTGGTAAACTATACATTCCAGAATGAGATTTTCACTCTGCAGCGGAGTGTGCGTTGATATGAAACTTCCTGGCAGATCAAAACTGTGTGTCGGACCGAGACTCGAACTCGGGACCTTTGCCTTTCGCGGGCAAGTGCTCTACCATCTCAGCTATCCAAGCACGACTCACGCCCCGTCCGTTTAAATTAAATTAAATTTTTGTATAAAGACATGTTTTTCTGTAATTAGCATATCAGGGCAGACACAGAATTGCATTGGTAATGCAGCAATATAGATAGAGAATTTTCACATTCTAAATCTTTCAAAATGATGAATAGGTTATTGTCTGAAAAACTGTGTGTGTTAGAACAAAATCTTATAATTACATTTAACTAACAAAAGAAAAAGTGATGTACTGACAGATACTGTCTTAAGCTGAGCTCTGCTTGAGTGTACCGAGCGAGGTGGCGCAGTAGTTAGCACACTGGACTCGCATTCGGGAGGACGCCGGTTCAAATCCGTGTCCGGCCATCCTGATTTAGGTTTTCCGTGATTTTCCTAAATCGCTTCAGGCAAATGCCGGGATGGGCACGGCCAATTTCCTTCACCATGCTTCCCTAATCCGAGCTTGTGCTCCGTCTCTAATGACCTTGTTTTCGACGGGACGTTAAACACTAATCTCCTCTTCCTCTACTTGTGTGAAACAAAGTTCTCAACAAAGTTTGTAATTCAGCAAATTTTATGCTCTGATTTGTGACTTATGTGTGTGCACAACCTGATGTCAGAAAAAAACAGCGTTGGCGAAAATTATTGATGCTGTACCAAAACGTCAAAGTCAGAATCGTCTGTTGGTATATGGACTTTTTTTTTTTTTTGGGACACAAATGGAAGTGGATTAACCTGAGAAAAATTAAAAGATAACTGCTAAATACTACGCAGATTTGTGGATCATGTTAGGAAGTCGCTTGCACTGAAGCAGAAAGAAAAGTCTTTCATCTGCCTATTTGTGTGACGTGTGTAAGGAATAAAAGGTGGTCGAAGTACGATCTTCTTGCTATCGTGTAACGAGGAAACATTACTTGCTCCCCACAAACCCAGTAATTTCTGACTGACCTAAACAACGAGAGAGTTTATCTTACGATATTGTCCAGCGTAATAGTGTAAAAGAGGGACACCGGAATCATTGACACAGGTTATTTTGAGGGTTGTGAAAAGAGAGAGGACGTATACAGTATCACAGATTACTGGGAAAACTGTGAACGTAAGCCTGAAACGTTGATGAAGTACTAAAGGTATTAGAGAGAATCGGTTAATTTCTGTTCTCTGTAACTGTGAGCCCGCAGTTGGCAATTATTCACACACTGTTCCGTAAGGAACAGTGAAATGAAAATAAGACAGGTGGGAAAAAAGGTAAAAAACTGTGAACTGACGGCCAATGCGTTCATGGGAAAATGTTCGCAGTTACCTACAGAATCATGATCGTACTCAGGCAATCACCTCTTCGTCCGAAACAATTTTTTCTTTATAGCCTCAAAAATATGGAAGTCGAATGGGGAGACATCTGGACTGTGTGGAGGATGTGTAAGATATTCCCGTCGTAACTGCTGCAGCATAATTGAAGCAGTAGCACGCCAGCTCTTGGAAAGTCATGATGACCGTTCTCTCTGATTTGCAAGGATCCGCTGCTCATTGACTTTCTGAAACACTGGCCACAATTAACGCACAGCAGTACGTGGACACATTGGAAAAATTGCGACAGGTTCAAAAATGGCTCTGAGCACTATGGGACTTAACTTCTAAGGTCATCAGTCCCCTAGAACTTAGAACTACTTAAACCTAACTAACCTAAGGACATCACACATATCCATGCCCGAGGCAGGACTCGAAACTGCGACCGTAGCGGTCGCGCGGTTACAGACTGTAGCGCCTAGAACCGCTCGGCCACCCCGGCAGGCTTGAAACAGGTCATCAAGTGCAAGCGCCCAGGAGTGATGACGGACGGCATCACTCTGTTGCAGGGTAATGTCCTCCCATATATTGCCAGGGTTGTTTGGATTACATAGCGGAAGTTTCACTGGAACCTCTTACACATCCTCCATACAGTGCGTAAGCCTCCCCATGCGATTTCCATATTTTTGAAGCATTGAAGAAAGACATTCGTGGCTGTCGATTTCCTTCGGAGGAAGAGATGCGCGCCTGGATACAATCAAGGTTCCGTAGACAACCGTGAATATTTTTCCGTGAAGGAATTGCCATGTTGTCTCACATTTGGACAATTGTGTTAACAGTTATGACGATTACTTTGAAAATAATGAAAATTTACTTACGGTTTTCCATGTGTCTCGTTTTCATTTGCCTGATCCTTACATATTCAGTGCGTATTATCAGTTTTGATTCATGCCAGCGACACATAATTATTCAACATCTGAGGTGTGCTGCGCGAGCGATGAACGAATGCATGTCGATAATTATTTGTAGGGCCAGGGAAACAATTGGTTCGAAGAATGGAGTAAAGTGGACTATACTGAAAATATAATAAAAATGGCCGGAACATGTAGCTAGAGTAACGGCTTGAAGATAGATCAAGGAAAAACTGAAAACAAACTGAGCCTACGGCCCAAAATAAAATGTGCGTATAGCACTAGAAACGTGAGCAGCACGGATGGAAAAGCACACCTGAAGATCACAATCCGCGAGTTGTGATCTGCGTGCAATGAACAAACGCACGTTGAGGAAAGAAGGCTTTTATCCAATAACGTATGCCAAATGACTGATTATGATGATATAAGAGTTCTATACCATTCCATTCACGGATGTAGTATGGGAAAAATTATAACTTATATGAGTATTTGTGTAATGGGAGCGATAACTTAATAGTGTGTAGTTGTATAAGTTGCTATAAAACATAGCAACAAGTCTCACGTCCCATGTACTAGACCGATGAAAAACGTGCGTTTGAAAAATCGTCACTTTAATTAGAAGTAGCGTAAAGAGCATCTACTGTGCCTAGGTTTGTTGTACGTAAGTACAGATATGAGAAAGAAAAATGCGGGCACAGCGCAGAAAGCGACTGTGGAAGTGTAATTTGGACTAGACAATTGAGGAGTCACTTGCACTTTGCAATCGTGTGGTGGTGGTGTCGTGAACTCCAAAGAAGAAAGAGGCCTGGCGATAATGGTCGTGCACTAAAAGAAAAACTAATGGTGTTATATAGACTCTATGCTACGCTGTTCGCCTGTTTAGCTGAGTGGTAACGTGTTTGCCTATCATACAGCAGGCCCGGGTTCGATTCCCGGCCTGGTTGGAGATTGTCTCCGTTCGTGGACTGGGTGTTGTGCTGTCCTCATCATCATTACCGAAGAGCAAGTCGCCCAGTGTGGCGCCACTTGAAATAAGATTTGTACTCGGCGGCCGAACTTCCCCGTGCGGGGCCTCCCGGCCATCAGTGCCACACAATCATTTCATTTTTTTATGCTATATTATCTCGAGTTAGTACAAATTTGTGGTTTTGGTCATTGAAGCAACATGTATGAACATGTCTGAAAAGGTCTGTTAATTATCAGTTGTTGCGATTTGAGAACTTATTTGAAAGGACCAGAACATCAAGAGAAAGCAAAATGGCTACCGGGAAATTCGGTAAAGAAGGTAATTGTTATTACAGGGGACGAATAAAAACTTGGCATCTCGCAATATATCGATCACTTAAAATCAACCCACAACAAGAAATCACATCTCAGGTGGCAAAGAATAGATACAAATGTTCGCTGAAAAAAGTTTCTTGTAATTTTTTGAGTAAGTTTTTCACGAAAACTCGACGATTTCTTCGAGGGTCAATCAGTAGAAAGTTTTCAGTATTTTCCTTACACTCTCCTGAGACAGACTCGCATATGACCTCTTGCGTCTCCCTCTTTTCCATTCACTCTAACCGCCTTTTGTAGACTAGTTGCAGTATCCTAGCAATAAATCGAATCCTGCCAGTTTTTTTTCAGTTGCTTGCATGTCATACCATCACTCACGGTCCCTCACAGGTATCTCGCTGAACCAACAAGACTGACTTTATTAATGACTTATTAACTCTATAGTTATAGGCTTATTGATTTTTACATGGATTTAAATTACGACAGCCTTGTGAATATTTGCACCAGGTCGATATTTCTTTACATTCAATTCGAAACTTTTAATGTACACGCTTCTATATAGATACACCTATAAATTGCATTAATATTATCCGTTAAATCATTAATATACACTGAGTGACTAGAAGTCATGGAAAGGCACTGGATGTGACGTACTGTCGCCGGCGGCGATCTAACCCGTGAAGGCCATCGATCGCCCCATTCTAGGTATGATCAAAAAAGTAACGAGATTTTTTTACGATGTTCATTTATTCATCAACTTTGTCCCCTTCACAGTAAGCCCCCTCGGCTATGATACGCTTGTATCAGCGCTTATTCCAGTCTTGGAAGCCCTTCGGAAACTCACTTTACGTTATGGCGTTGAGCTCCTTCAGCGATTCTGTTTTTATCTCCTCATTGGTGGCAAAACGACGTCTTTTCATGGTTGTCGTCAGCGTCGGGAACAGAAGGAAGTCTTAGTGGGCCATGTCCGGCGAACGCGGTGGCTGAGGCAACATAACGGTTCCGTTTTTTGCCACAAAATCACGAAAAAGGATTGACGTGTAAGCAAGATCGTTGTCGTGCTGCAATTTCCACGAGTGCTTTTACCACAGTTCTGGTCGGTTTCCTCGGACTCGTTTCACACAAACGGCGCATAACTTCCAGGTAGTATTTCTTACTGACCGTAGGGCCTACGACCATGAGGCAGGAGTTCATGATCCACTATCCCACTGTAATCGAAGAAAACAGTGAGAAGAACATTCACGTATTATGTTATCGAACTTGTCAATTTTTTTGCAATCTTGGCTCTTTAGGCAGTTCCCATTGGAACGATTGGGCCCTGGTTTCGTGTCATACCCGTATATCTGTGTTTCTTCACTCGTTATAACCTTTTTTAGATCGTTGTCGACATCATTCAGCCACATTTAATGCAGATTCTTTGATTCATTTTTAACGAAAGTAAAAATTTGCTGAGCACTCGGAAACACACATAACCTCCTCGACTGCTGTCAACAGTAAATTAAATATTCATAACAACTGAAAATGCAAACATACGCCAGGAAGAAGTGTACCAACAAGACAAAAAATTATAAAATTGCATATGTAAAGCCTGCGAAATCAAAAAAATTCCTGTTACACCTCGTGTTGCTCTGTGAAGGCGACCTGTCGTCTATTCGTCAGACATTTGTGGTCCTCTCGTGCGGCAGTTTACGCGGTAGCAATATTGTGTCTGCTATGTTGAAGATTCACCCTAGTCACTACTGACCACGGAAACTCGAATTCTTCTGTAATCTCCAGTATGCCATGACCCTAAGACGTCGCGCCGATTAATATCCCATGTTCGATGTCGATTAATTTACGACATGCTGGAACTTTCACCACACATCTGTCTGTAACAGACTGCTCAGATAATGTGTTTGCACTATCGCTATACATCCCATCTAGCCGCAACATTCTGGACGGCATATATGGCACGTCTTCAAATAGGACAGCCATTTCCGTGAATTTTGTAAAAGGAATAGAAATGGTTTTCCCACACTCCTGACGGTCGTACTTGAAAGTACTTGTGTGTCTGTCTTATTTATGAATCGCTACTTCCTATTTGTAAACTATGTTGTGTGTTCGTTATCCTTTCTTGTTGGCTGAGTATTAACTTCCGAGTTTTGCAACGTGTTGGTATGAGATCTTGACCTAACGACTAAATGAGTCAGTAAGGAGAATTTTATGATTTTTCCTAAAGTAATTCAGATTTTTTTATTATACGTTCTCTACGTGCAGCCCTAGATACTTTGCATTATCACGCCAATTCAGTTCTCCACTTCCAGTGAGAAAAAAAATGGTTCAAATGGCTCTGAGCACTATGGGACTTGACATCTATGGTCCAGTGAGAAGCTACTAGTTTGGTTTGTTGCTCTTGTTAAGAATGAGATTAAATATACTGTTAACTCGTCTTCACTTGGTCTTTAAAAAGTTGACTTGCAGTTTATCTGTGCTGTGAAAGTTTATTAAGTGGAGTTTGGAACAAACTTCTTTTCTGAGTAAATAGAAAAAAGAATGGTAGCTGTCCGGAACAAACACCATTATCTCAGTTAGACTCCAGTAGAAAAATGCCTTTTTAATCTCATTTACAGAAAATTTTTACTATATGAATTTATCAATTCATTCTCGTACTCACTTAGTCGAACAACGCTCTCAAACGTTTATTTAATGAGTACCTACGTTTCTTAACGAGAGGGTACCCAAAAGAAACCACACTTATTTTTAAAAAAAGTTAGCCAATTTTCAAACAAAAAAACTTTCAATTTCCTTCTGACACTAATACTCTTATCTAATAGTTTATTCCCTTGTTCCAAATATTTTTTAAATTCGTCTTCTGTGATACCCGACAGTGATTCTGTCCTTTTTCCTTCAGATCAGTGACTTTGGAAAAACGCTTTACTTTCATGTCTCATTTCATTCGGGAAAATTAAAAGAGAAGTCGCAAGGAATAAGGTCAGCTGGAAAGGGGAAATGGAGTACAGGAGTGCCAAATATTGGCGCACAGGCAGGTCTGTGCGTGCCGGCGCATTATCGATTTGTGGAGAAACCAGTCGCCCGACGGTAAAAATCAAACCTCTTCTGCCGCAAATCGTTACCAATTCTTCTCAAAACGTCCTGATAGAAAGTCTGGGTAACAATATGTCTTGTGGAACAAGGTCTGAATGGACGACTTCTCACTAGGGGCGAAGCGAACCTAAAGTCTTCCACTGTCTTGATTGTTGCTTCGTTTCAGGTTTATAATTATAGCACCATGATTCGTCTCTTGTGATTATCGTGGAAGGAAAGATTAATCATTTACGAACTGTTATTTCAAGTGTCAACGTTATTTCTGTTCAACAGTCAGCAGTTGAGGCACGCATTTAGCAGCCACCCTTTTCATCCCCAAATCTCCCGTTACAGTTCGTAGAACCTAACTCCAGGCAGCTTCACAACCTCTTGATTTCGGGAATTTAAGTCATATCCGTCTCCTTGGGCCGTGGAACGACGAGCGGAGGGAGAATTGCCATTGCCATGTCGCCGCTTTTGAAATGGAAAAACCATTCAGACACTTGAATTTTCTCCATTGCATCATCCTCGTAGGCAGTTTTTAAACATTTCAAGAGTTTCTACACCGTTTTTTCAAGTAAAAAGCTAAACTTAACGGTCGCGCGCTGTTGACGAGAATGAGCCCTCGTATAGAGGAGATTCGTGTAGTATCGGCCGGCTTACAGCACCTGCCATTACCGTGGCTTGCCTCCGCGCCTCCAAATGGCGGAAGTGTGCAGTAGGCAGAAGCAAGTTTGTGTATCCATGTGCACAGGAGTCGGAATCTTCTTCCTCTCTTTAGTGCTTCGTCTGCTCTGTGTGCTTGATAGTGTTGCTGTAGCTCTTAGCTCACGGAAAGTTTTCTTGAGGCGCATTGTACCCGTTTTTAAGATAAGTGATTAATTTCGTTGCTATATTTCGGTTACCTATGTCACATAAGTAACGGACATCTAAAAAATGTTCCATGATAATTTCTATAAAAGGAAGAGCAATATGATCAGATCCTATTGCGTATTTCTCGTACGATACTGGCCTCCTGATTGTCTTTCAGTATAGGCCAGAAGTAATTTCAAATTACATTTTCTTCTTATTTTTACTTCTTTTCAGATTGAAATGGTGGAAAATAAGAAGACACTGAGAGTGAATGTCTAGCAAAATGACCACAGGGAAGCAGCTGAAGCGCTCTCAACGATTACAAAAGAAAAATATCGTCACCGAAGAGAAGACATTAAAAGTAGAAAAAATAAAGTCTGAAAAGGAGTAGAAGAAGCTGAACTTACGCAGGATGATCCAGAATAAAATAAACACTCAATGGGTGGTCATGGTAAGCCAACTACGAAGCGGCGATGAAAACTGGAATTTACTGGAAATAATGGGTCATCAGAAAAGACGGAAAAGTGCATTATGTGTTGGGAGGGTTGGGTTGTTTTGTGGGAGACCAGACAGCGGCGTCATTGGTCTCATCGGATTAGGGAAAGACGGGGAAGGAAGTCGGCCGTGCCCTTTGAAAGGAACCGTCGCGGCATTTGCCTGGAGCGATTTAGGGAAATCACGGAAAACCTAAATCAGGATGGCCAGACGTGGGATTGAACCGTCGTCCTCCCGAAAGCGAGTCCAGTGTGCTAACCACTGCGCCACCTTGCTCGGTATGTGTTGGGAAGCATTTGAAGAAGAGTAGGTGCTGTGTACCAAGTGTACAGGCTGGGCATATGTTGGACGTGTGAATCAGAAGAATATTTTGTATTTTATTTGCGATCTCTATAAAACAGTGAGTTAAACATTGGTGATCTCAGCTGAAAAGGTAACAAAAATTTGCTATGCTTATGTGTTCTATTGTTATTCAGTATCGGTGCAGTGTATCTTTAACAACCGATATTATCAAAGACAGTGGCCGATACTGCAAGACACTTTTTACAAGCCTTGTAATTGTAACTGTTTTACTTTCGATGTAATTAAGTACTATAAATAAAAAATAAAAAATCATTACACTGTACTATACATAGAACACGTCTTGAGGTAAGAGAATAATGTGTCAATGTTCCAATTAACCACCACAGTTACACAGCAAAGCCAAAAAACTTAAGCTGGCCGATACTACATGACTCTCCCCTAAACGGCGAATACACAAAGAAAAGTGTCACTAGAAAGTTCACACAAGTCGGACGGAACCTTCTGTAACGGTCATTTTGTGACGCGGCCACTGCGAAATGGTGGGGAGCCATTCTTCCTGTCGTCAGCAGGGCGGCCTGCTCTCCCACGCAGGCTCTGTGGGTTCGATGGGCTGGCAGGGACTATGACAGTCCTTCAGAAGTGAAGACGCCCGCAGCGAAGTCGACAGAGTTCAGGAAAACTATTTAGTTATTGATCAAGATAGAACACATACAGGTGCGGGCTCTCTTCCGGGACCGAGCGAAGTGGCGCAGCGGTTAGCACACTAAACTCGTATTCGGGAGGACGACAGTTTCAAACCCGCGTCCGGCCAGCCTGATTAAGTGTTCCGTGATTCCCATACATCGCTTCAGGCAAATGCGGGGATGGTTCCATTGATAGGACACGGTCGATTTCCTTCCCCATCCTTCCCTAATTCAGGCTTGTGTGCTCCGTCTTTAATGACCTGGTTGTCGGCGGAATGTTAAACACCTATCTGCTCCCCCTCCTCCACTCTCTTCCGGCGGGTGCAACCTGGCGTCGATCCACAATGCCTTCGTAGCGGCGGCGGGCGTTTCTGGTCACGCACGTTGCTGGCAGGCAGCATGCTGAGTAGCACGAGCTGGAGCCAGCGCAGCATTCCTGACTGGCGGAGGCTGAGTGACTCTACATACAGGTCAGCTGCGCTCTGTCGCCGAAATCTTCGCCGACCCCTTCGCTGTGATAAGCAGCTATTTGTAGCACCCTCGCGTCGAGATGTTTGCAGTCTGCCTGTGCTGGCTAGAGATCACAAACGGAGAACTAATGTTCAGGTTGCATACTTCACAAATCAAGGCCCGCTGTTTCGTCAGTTTTGACGGGCTTCCTTCGTTCCCGCTGTAGTTCGGCGAGGATGATGAGTCCGAGAACTGTGGTGCTGTGGTCGCTTCATACCGTCGATTCGTTCTCTGTTACCGAAGCGTGCAGGAGTGTAAGGCTAGTCGCGACTTATTGTTAGTTCGGAAGATAAGTACACGATTTTGCTGCTGTAAAGAAACAATGACAAGGCGAAATAACAGATTGTCGGGATCAGATGCCCTTTAACAAAGTTGTGTTTTGTGAGACAATGGAGGGTGTAAGACGAAAACTAACGTGCAAAGTACACAATTGCAAATGTCTTCCATTAGAGAAGGAGTGATATCTGGAATAAGTTTCACGCTGTATCGCACACTTCAGAAGAAAAACATATAAATTTCGTCCACTGCAAAAATGGTTGTATTTTTGTCTACTCCATCTCCCCTATGAAACACGTGTGTACTGCGTCAAACGAACAAACGAAAGCTGGGAACAGAGTAGCGTCGCTGTTATATCGCTGCAACGAAAAAGTGGTTATTTTTGTATTCATTTGGTCATGGAAAGTTGTGTTTAAGGCCTAATAGCGAGTTGTGTAGCTTATCATTCACTTCCGTAATTTATTTTAATAATTAATCGTCATTTAGAGATAGCAGGTCAGTCTCCTATCATGTTTTCTGGCGCTGTCGTTACATTACATTAGATTAGATTAATACTTGTTTCATGGATCATGAATACCATATTTCGTAATGATGTGGAACGAGTCAAATTTTCCAATACATGACATAATTAAGTTAATTTAATAACATAATTAAGTTAATTTAATAACATAATTAAGTTAATATAACAACTTTTTATTTTTAAAATTTTTTTTATAATTTTTTATTTGTTTTTTTTCTTTTTTTCTTAATTTATATCTAAAAATTCCTCTATGGAGTAGAAGGAGTTGTCATTCAGAAATTCTTTTAACTTCTTCTTAAATACTTGTTGGTTATCTGTCAGACTTTTGATACTACTTGGTAAGTGACCAAAGACTTAAGTGGCAGTATAATTCACCCCTTTCTGTGCCAAAGTTAGATTTAATCTTGAATAGTGAAGATCATCCTTTCTCCTAGTACTGTAGTTATGCAAACTGCTATTACTTTTGAATTTGGCTTGGTTGTTAATAACAAATGTCATAAGAGAGTATATATACTGAGAAGCTACTGTGAATATCCCTAGATCCTTAAATAAATGTCTGCAGGATGATCTTGGGTGGACTCCAGCTATTATTCTGATTACACGCTTTTGTGCAATAAATACTTTATTCCTCAGTGATGAATTACCCCAAAATATGGTGCCATATGCAAGCAGTGAGTGAAAATAGGTGTAGTAAGCTAATTTACTAAGATTTTTATCACCAAAATTTGCATCGGCCTCGGTGGCCGTGCGGTTCTAGGGGCTTCAGTCCGGAACCCCACGACTGCTACGGTCGCAGGTTCGAATCCTGCCTCGGGCATGGATGTGTGTGATGTCCTTAGGTTAGTTAGGTTTAAGTAGTTCTAAGTTCTAGGGGACTGATGACCTCAGATGTTAAGTCCCATAGTGCTCAGAGCCATTTTTGAACCAAAATTTGAAATGACCCTTTATTGCATAAGTAGCTGAACTCAAACGTTTCAGCAGATCATCAATGTGTTTCTTCCAATTTAATTGTCAATGGACACACCTAAAAATTTTGAATATTCTACCTTAGCTATATGCTTCTGATTAAGGTCTATATTTATTAATGGCGTCATACCATTTACTGTACGGAACTGTATGTACTGTGTCTTATCAAAATTCAGTGAGAGTCCGTTTACAAGGAACCACTTAGTAATTTTCTGAAAGACATTATTGACAATTTCATCAGTTAATTCTTGTTTGTCAGGTGTGATTACTATACTTGCATCATCAGCAAAGCGAACTAACTTTGCCTCTTCATGAATATAAAATGGCAAGTCATTGATATATACACTACTGGAAATTGAAATAAGAACACCGTGAATTCATTGTCCCAGGAAGGGGAAACTTTATTGACACATTCCTGGGGTCAGATACATCACATGATCACACTGACAGAACCACAGGCACATAGACACAGGCAACAGAACATGCACAATGTCGGCACTAGTACAGTGTATATCCACCTTTCGCAGCAATGCAGGCTGCTATTCTCCCATGGAGACGATGGTAGAGATGCTGGATGTAGTCCTGTGGAATGGCTTGCCATGCCATTTCCACCTGGCGCCTCAGTTGGACCAGCGTTCGTGCTGGACGTGCAGACCGTGTGAGACAACGCTTCATCCAGTCCCAAACATGCTCAATGGGGGACAGATCCGGAGATCTTGCTGGCCAGGGTAGTTGACTTACACCTTCTAGAGCACGTTGGGTGGCACGGGATACATGCGGACGTGCATTGTCCTGTTGGAACAGCAAGTTCCCTTGCCGGTCTAGGAATGGTAGAACGATGGGTTTGATGACGGTTTGGATGTACCGTGCACTATTCAGTGTCCCCTCGACGATCACCAGTGGTGTACGGCCAGTGTAGGAGATCGCTCCCCACACCATGATGCCGGGTGTTGGCCCTGTGTGCCTCGGTCGTATGCAGTCCTGATTGTGGCGCTCACCTGCACGGCGCCAAACACGCATACGACCATCATTGGCACCAAGGCAGAAGCAACTCTCATCGCTGAAGACGTCACGTCTCCATTCGTCCCTCCATTCACGCCTGTCGTAACACCACTGGAGGCGGGCTGCACGATGTTGGGGCGTGAGCGGATGACGGCCTAACGGTGTGCGGGACCATAGCCCAGCTTCATGGAGACGGTTGCGAATGGTCCTCGCCGATACCCTAGGAGCAACAGTGTCCCTAATTTGCTGGGAAGTGGCGATGCGGTCCCCTACGGCACTGCGTAGGATCCTACGGTCTTGGTGTGCATCCGTGCGTCGCTGCGGTCCGGTCCCAGGTCGACGGGCACGTGCACCTTCTGCCGACCACTGGCGACAACATCGATGTACTGTGGAGACCTCACGCCCCACGTGTTGAGCAATTCGGCGGTACGTCCACCCGGCCTCCCGCATGCCCACTATACGCCCTCGCTCAAAGTCCGTCAACTGCACATACGGTTCACGTCCACGCTGTCGCGGCATGCTACCAGTGTTAAAGACTGCGATGGAGCTCCGTATGCCACGGCAAACTGGCTGACACTGACGGCGGCGGTGCACAAATGCTGCGCAGCTAGCGCCATTCGACGGCCAACACCGCGGTTCCTGGTGTGTCCGCTGTGCCGTGCGTGTGATCATTGCTTGTACAGCCCTCTCGCAGTGTCCGGAGCAAGTGTGTGGGTCTGACACACCGGTGTCAATGTGTTCTTTTTTCCATTTCCAGAAGTGTATTAAGAACAACAAAGAACCCAAGACTGACCCTTGTGGAACCCCATTCTTGATAGTTCCCCAGTTTGAGGAATGTGCTGATCTTTACATGTTATGAGAACTGCTTATTTCAACTTTCTGCACTCTTCCAGTTAGGTACGAATTAAACCATTTGTGCACTGTCCCACTCATGCCACAATGCTTGAGCTTGTCTAGCAGAATTTCATGATTTACACAATCAAAAGCCTTTGAGAGATCACAAAAAATCCCAATGGGTGGTGTTCGGTTATTCAGATCATTCAAAATTTGATTGGTGAAAGCGTATATGGCATTTTCTGTTGAAAAACCTTTCTGGAAACCAAACTGACATTTTGTTAGTACTTCATTTTTACAGATATGTAAAGCTACTTTTGAATACATTACATTCTCAAAAATTTTGGATAAAGCTGTTAGAAGGGAGATTGGACGGTAATTGTTGACATCAGATCTATGCCCTTTTTTTTTGCAAAGGTATAACAATAGCATATTTCAGTCTATCAGGGAAAATGCCCTGTTCCAGAGAGCTATTACACAGGTGGCTGAGAACCTTACTTATCTGTTGAGAACAAGCTTTTAGTATTTTGCTGGAAATGCCATCAATTCCATGTGAGTTTTTGCTTTTAAGCAAGTTTATTATTTTCCTAATTTCAGAGGGAGAAGTGGGTGAGATTTCAATTGTATCAAATTGTATAGGTATGGCCTCTTCCATTAACAGCCTAGCATCTTGTAATGAACACCTGGATCCTACTATACCCACAACATTTAGAAAATGATTATTAAAAATATTTTCAACTTCTGACTTCTTGTTCGTAAAGTTTTCATTCAATTTGATGGTAATACTGTCTTCCTGTGCTCTTGGTTGATCTGTTTCTCTTTTAATAATATTCCAAATTGTTTTAATTTTATTATCAGAGTTGCTGATTTCAGACATAATACACATACTTCTGGATTTTTTAATAACTTTCCTTAATAAAGCACAGTAGTTTTTATAATGTTTGATAGTTTCTGGGTCACTACTCTTTCTTGCTGTCAGATACATTTCCCTTTTCCGGTTACAAGATTTTTTATACCATTAGTAAGCCATGGTTTGTTACATGGTTTCTTATGAGTATATTTAACTATTTTCTTGGGGAAGCAGTTTTCAAATGCAGTTACAAAAGTGTCATGAAATAAATTATAATTTAAATTGGCATCAGGTTCACGGTACACCTCATCCCAGTCTAACTGCTGTAGGCTTTCCCTGAAATTTGCAATTGTTAAATCATTGACTGAACATACTACTTTGAAGGACTGTTTAGTACTGCTGAATGGAGCTATGTCATATATTGTAACTAGCTGTGCACCATGATCAGAAAGACCATTCTCAACTGGCTGGGCATTTATCTGGTTAAACTTATCTTGGTCTATAAAGAAGTTATCTATCAGTGAGCTGCTATCCTTTACCACCCGAGTAGGAAAATCAATAACGGGTGTCAAATTGAAAGAACCGAGTAGTACTTCAAGGTCATTTTTCCTATTACTCTCTTTCAGAGAATCTACATTGTAGTCCCCACAAATAATAATTTGCTTCCCCCTGTCTGACAGATAGCACAACAAGGAGTCCAAATTTTTCAGAAATGGATGAAAATTTCCCGATGGGGACCTATATACAGTTACAATTATAAATGTGCCTTTATTTAATTTAAGCTCACAGGCACATGCTTCTATATGTTTCTCTACACAAAACTTTTTTGTTTCTATACTTTTTGCACAATGATAACTTTTGACATATATGGCAACTCCTCCTTTCTTCGTATTATCTCTAATTACATGTGCAGAGAGCTTATATCCACTTGCATTTACCTCATCCATATCAGTAACAATGTGATGCTCAGACAGGCATAGTATATCTATTTCATCCTCAGCTTCTAAATCTTCTAGACAAACCAGAAGCTCATCTATTTTATTCTTTAAACTCCCAATATTTTGATGAAATATACTTACATTATTTTTAATTATACTTTTATGAGAACCTTTCCTTATTCTAACATTTGCAGCACTCTCTTGTCTGAGTTTCTCATTGTGCTTAGGTCTAGTTCCTACACCAGTGGTCCCATGGTGTTCAGAGAGGCAGATTATGTCAACTGGGTTGGGTGACTTTAATTCATCAATGCAATTACCTAGGACTGAGTTACAAGTTGGTGGAGATAAAATTTCTGGTGATTGGTGAAAATTTATGATTGACAGCTGTGATTGGTGATCCAATGTGCTAGAAGTGCGCTGTTTAATTTCTTTCCTAAACTGAATATTTGTTTCAATCCTGACCTATCGTAAAACTTCACATCTTTCTGTCTTACGTATCATAAAAAAGGTGCTGCTCCAACACCTGTAACCACTGGTATTTCACCATTCATGGCAGTGCCTCCCCCCCCCCCCCTTAAATTTCCTGCTATTACCCTAGCCAGTTTACCCTTCCCTTTCCTGTTGAGATGTAGGCCGTGCCAGGTATAGTCCCACCTACTGAGAGAATCAACAGGAACCACACCAATATGAGCCCCCGCACCCGACCCAAGCAGCCGTTCCAACTCCAAATTAACTCTCCCAACAGAAGAGTTCAAATGAGGCCGGTCATGGCGTCTCAGGACAGATACAAATTCAACATTGGTGTGTCTCGATGCCGACGCAATCTTTACCAAGTCGCACTCTGTACTACACCCAGGATCTCTGTCGATACTGTTCCCTGGCCCTCCCACAATAACCACGGTGTCTTCCCTGGTAAATCCTTTACAGAGTGAACCTAAATCCTCTGTCACCTGATCCAGCCTAGCACTTGGTTTGAAAAAATTTGTGACCTGGTATTCTGGTCCTAATTCCTCCTGCAGAAGTTGGCCTACACCTCTGGCATGAGAACTGCCTAACAACAAAACTTTCTTCCTTTTCGATGACTTTCCTACATTCTTTTTCAATTTCCTATTGAAAGTTTGTTGTGTCCTGTCTACACCTACCTCTGCTTGAGGCTCATCAGTTTCTAGCTGAAGCAACAGGTCAAACTTATTTTTGACATTCACCACAAAACTGTCAGACTTAGTTCTAGGCCTGTTCCTTCTGTTAGCTGTTGCCGCTTCCCACCTCTCTTTGCCCTTCTCCCTCCTTAACCTGTCCAGATCTTCCCTAGCCTGATCTAGCTCAGCCTGAAGGACAGCAATTTTCCCCTTCTGTTCCACTATCTTCCTATCTCTGCTGCAAATCCTACATAACCACTGATGAGCCTGATCCACTTTCCCAACACCCACGCCACTGCAGTCCCCCCAGTGAAAAAAACTACTGCATCCATCACACCAAACACCGGAACTAACAATTCTACGGCAAGTCAGGCACTTCTCACTCATGGCAAAAATAATACTTTAGCTAGAATAAATCAATTAAATTACCGAAAATCAAAAAAGACGCCTCGAAAGTGTGTATACGTCAACGTAGTTGTTAGACATCTTCTGAATAGATATTAAACATTAAATTAAATTTACGGCAATTTTCGAAAACGTTGTATCTGCATAAATGTATGCGTAAACAGAACACTATTCACTGCTAATCGATCACTTGTTATATTGGTATATAGCTTGATTCTGTCATGTGGGCAGGTCAAACATTTTGTGAGATTGCAACTTGCACTTGAGAATCCTGATTGTGTGAAATAAATGAATAGTAATTTACGGTTTAATGTCGGAAATTTCTTTCAAAACTGTTGCGTGTACAGCGAGAATGTCGCGAATCCGAGGCTGTACTTTCGGACTCGAGTACTCGCTCTCTTTTTCTGAGCGAGTCGAGTCGACTTGTACCCGACAACAGACTCAGGTGACGAGTGGGCAGCGCCAGTGACTCGCTCGTCGAGTCTCCGTGCACACGGAGACGCGAATCCGAGGCTGTATTTTCGGACTCGAGTACTCGCTCTCTTTTTCTGAGCGAGTCGAGTCGACCTGTACCCGACAACAGACTCAGGTGACGAGTGGGCAGCGCCAGTGACTCGCTCGTCGAGTCTCCGTGCACACGGAGACGCCGAGTTCGGACTTAACGTCACAGGACCCGCTGCCGAGTTTAAAGCGAGTACACTGAGCTCATGTCTGATCTCTAGTGCTGGCATGCACAGGCGATTGATGCAATGCTTCGTCGACGCGTCGTTACTGGAATCTTGCCATACGTTGATATGATGTGTGGGATAGTTTGCAGGTCGACTGTATCGCCAGTTGCGTGCCATCGGGACAGTAAGTGGATCACTGTGTCGCGAAATTCTTTGGCTTTGCAGTATTCCGTAAGCACCGCAGCTTTTCTTTAGCGACGACTTCTTCGGCTTCCTGACGCTCCTAGTGGCTGAGTACAGTATTACAAAAGCTCCTCTCGCCAAATCAGTTTGGTTTGTTTTGGACACCACCTCGTAAGTTGATCATGATTTATCAGAGTGTGGTACGACGGCCGAGAGTCTCACCTGGGTCCACTATGGGCAGAGAATGGGCCGCCAGCACCAGCAGCGGCAGGGTCGCCACCAGCGTGCTCCGGGCGGACATGGCGGCCTGCAAAACACAGCAGCAAAACTCAGAGGCTGACACTGACACACACAGGAGCAAAAATAGAAATGGAAGGCGATGCAGTATTCTCAGCGCCAGTGCCGGCCTACAGTAGATGGAATAAAAGTCGAGAAGTGAAATTTAAATCTTTGTGCATTTCCTGAAATCAGTTGAGGCCACCACAGTACATTAAATTCAACTGGAGTACAGTCTATTAGTAGTGAGCGTACGAGAGTTCTGGCACAATGAGAGCAGTCTTCTCCTTAAGTAAAGCCACTAGCCTAATTTAATTATCATTATTAAACAAACATCACTTGGATGCATGTTTTGTTTACTTAGGCCATAATTAATGGATAATTACTAGCATGATAATTACCGTAATTAATGAGCACTATGGCTGCTTTGGTTCATGTTTACTCAGGTGTCTAATGCTTTTAGCTTAAAGTGATAACTGTCATTTTTAATTATGGTAATTTATGACCCAAAAGAATAACGCCCCCACTGTGCTGCTATTGGTCATTTACCCACCACCACCAGCGGCTGCAGTGCTCCTTAGCATCCTCACGATTGGAATTCTTAACGTGAATTTCGTTCCAGCAACACTGCCCCTACCATAAAGCATCAGAAATCATCCGCCACCACCGAGGAGAATAAAAAGAAGAAAACTGTTTCATTCGAATGTAAGTATTAAATCTTCCATCTGTTTTCTCATTATTATTATTGTTATTATTTGCTATTTTTAGTAATATTTTTTTTATTTCTTCAACAGTGGAGCAGACTCATAACGGAGCTGACCAGTCTGATTTACAATTCTGCACTAATGATTACAGGATTACTTTGAACTTACGCGCGTCTACTACTGCACTGAACTGGAGGCAAAAATGCTTCTGTGTTTTGAATACTTCGTTTACTTGTTAGTAACAGCAACATGTTCTGGCGTAATGAAACAAAAATCCTTAAAGTATATATTCTCCAAAAATGGTCACAAATAATCTTTCAAAGTCGTTAACTTAATAATATCACACACAGGTTGCTGCAATGACATCAGCAGGTTTCGACTAAAGCACAGTACATTTGCTGTAACACACTGCATTCTTTTTGTTAGATAAGGTGAAAACCAATTATCAGCAATAGCCCCAGTCCCGTAATATTCTCCAAAGCTTCAATGAATTGCCCTTCAAATGGTGTCGGCAACCTCCATAAAATACCAATTAAAAATTTAAATGACAAATTACGACTAAGAGTCCGTTCAGGGATGACGTTAAAGAAGCCTACGACTCAGCTGCTACTGTAAAATCCTACAGTTATAATATTTATGCATATATAAAAACCTGTATAACTTAATATCGGCGAAGATATTACACGCATTTTGAACTCGTCATTTGTCAAAGATGACGTCCCAAAATTTGTATAGAGTAATACAAACCAAAAACTAGCTATGTTATTTCAACACAACAATGTAAAACAATCTCGAAACGTAACCTGTCAGTGCTCCGCTCGCCATTGGCTATCTTCACGAGTTGACTGTCGACTGAGCTGTCAGCGGTGTGAGTTATTATCCGTGATCCAATGGTTACGAATTGCAGATCAGCTAAATATAAACCACTGCCTTAGAGAGTCTGTAGATGCCAAAGTGGTATAAGCCCTCCATAAACACTACGGATCATAACTTTCATTACGACAACTTCAAAACATTCGACACGCGGAATATATATCCTTTTTCACATTGCAACGGTAAACGTTTCTTACTTGAACTGCACATTTGTCAGCAAAATAACGTCGGTCATACACTGTTGAGTCACGTTATTACCATCCACCAAACAGTACCCAACAAACAGTCGTTTTCAGCACCCACAACAAGAAACATAATTGGAATTGACTCAGTCAAGTGCTAAGACATGATTGCGCGTTTCTGAAGTCATCCTGTTTGCTGCGATTCTTACAGCTATTGAGTGGTGGGGAATTCACATGTCTATGACGACGAAAGCAGAATTCAGATTTTGGCGCACGTGAGCAGTCGGAATGGGTTTGTAACCATCTGTACCACGAGCGTCTGTCGCGTAGAACAGTGGCTCCTAAGACTGCTTTAAAACATTTAAATTTCCTAGTGTTTTTCGAGCAATGGTTACACAGTGAATATTCAGCGCTTTTTGATGGCCACGGCGACATCCGTTGTAGTATGAAGTGAAAGCGAGAATAATCAGAAAATTGTATCCGTCGCAAAAAATGACTATGTTTAGTTTCGATATTCTCGGGTGCCTTAGAAACTGTTCCGTTGACACACCGCCATTAAAACGGAAGACGACGCCATCTACGAACTTCAGAGTCCGTAAGCTACACGGAATGATGGACTTTCGTACTGGGCCCAAGCCTGGTCTGAGTAAATCACACAAATGGCTGGTCGGCTGTATCGCGTGCGCCTCACGGCTAACGTCGTAGTTTTATTTGTTTACTTACTTACTAACAAATCCGGCAACGTTTCGCAATTACTAAAGAAGTATGGGAATTGGATACATGTCCTAATCTCTTCCTCACCCTCTCTGTCCATCTCCTCCTCCTCCTTGTTCATCTCCTCATCCTCCCACTCTCTTTATCCATCACCTCCGCTCCCCTCTCTCTGTCCATCTCCATCTCCTCCCTCTCTATCTCCTCCTCCCCCCATTCTCTCACTAAGCCTGAACCTAGTTTATTGTTATTGCAAATTTACGTTCCGTTATAGTATCCTAAACATAAGCTGATAAGCTATAGCCGGCCGAAGTGGCCGTGCGGTTAAAGGCGCTGCAGTCTGGAACCGCAAGACCGCTACGGTCGCAGGTTCGAATCCTGCCTCGGGCATGGATGTTTGTGATGTCCTTAGGTTAGTTAGGTTTAACTAGTTCTAAGTTCTAGGGGACTAATGACCTCAGCAGTTGAGTCCCATAGTGCTCAGAGCCATTTTTTTTGATAAGCTATAAATACAACTCTTCTGTTTTCCGTGAAAACTGACTGCGAGGAAGTAAACAAAACAGTGCAATATCACGAATACAATTTCTGTTTAAAAATATCTACAAGGTGGACAGAAACAGTGCAAAAAGCTTGTAAGGGAATTACAGGGTAGGATGTGCTGAATATGTTCCGCCATTTCCAACTTAATTATCATCAAAGTTTTTCAATCAGGCCGATGCGCGCGCAAATTCAAGCGACCCGCCAGAGGCAGTGTAGTCAAACATGTATTTCGCTCGACTTCCTGAAACCAAATAAGTGAGCAATACAAAAACTGGACATGGGACTGTAGTAAGGATCGAATCCTAGCCAAAGGCTGACCAGTCTCGTGCGCTCTCATCTACGCTTTGAGAACAGCCGACACTAACTGTATCTGGCGGGCCGCTTGAATTAGCGCCCGCAACGGCCTGATTGAAAAACTTCAATGCTAATTAACTCGTAAACGGCGGAACGTATCTACTTTTTTCCTTACAATTATTTCTCAGCACTATCTACCCTGCAACACCCTTACAAGCTTTTCAGACCGCCGTGTGTGTGAAAGAATACATATAGGACAAACAATTTTTCCTGTGATTTTAAATGTCCTACTGCGGTAGTTAAAACAGACTACGGGGAAAGAAAACAAAACCGACATATCACATCAGAGCAATGCACAGCATTTTATTTCCCGCAATCGTTTTTTACAGACAAATTTTACATTGTTGTGTAAAAAATATACAGCTTATGTTCATATGAATGTTTATTAGAATGCCCTATAAAATTTGTAGTAAATTTGTCAAGCACTTTTCGAGAATTTTGATAACAAAGTTTCATGTCCATCCGAACGTTTATTGCAATAACGTGTAAAATTCGATGTCTCTCGCTCAAGAATGTTTCGAGAATTTTTGTAACGTTTCCCTTTTATATATTACAAATGTACATTATAAGAGTTCACTGCAGTAGCTAGCTATACAGGGCGAATCTCCTAAAACTTGCACCGCAGATATTGTGGAAATGGAAAGTGCTATTTACGTGCGGTTTTTACGAAATGTATTGGTAGTCTGTGGTTCGGTATTGTTAGACAAAAAACTGTAATAATACTCAGAACGTGTATTTTTTGTGCAAACATACACTTTTTTAAATGGAGCAGTGTCTGTTGAAACTAACAGTGTAAAAGTAGGGTAAATTAGAATGTCAGTGGTGTTTGCTACAGGATTCTAGAACGAGTCGTTTACGAGAGATCGTATTTTGACAAGTTTCCACGCCGACACTTGTCTCGCGGTTCAGCCTGCGTAATTGCCAGGTACGATGTTGTTCTTTTTTCTTAAGGTGTGCTCGTGTTCCTTGAGTGCATTGCGACTTGCTAACCGGTTAGTGCGTGACAGTAGGTCGCAAGTGAACGATGGAATTTACTAATGCAGAAAAAGCCGACATGCTCATGGTGTATGGAGAGTGGAGGAATAATGCAGTTCGTTCTTATACGGCATATGCGGCAAGATACATCGACTATCTCGGCAGTTATCTATCAGCCTCTTCAACCAGTTACTTGAAAGTGGTAGTGTAGCGCATGGCCAAGATAACAGAAGGAAGTAAGTGACAACAGAAGAGGGGGAAATTAATGTTGATGCTGCTGCTGCAGTTGATCCGCATACTAGCTGCCGCGCAATCGCACGAGGAAAAAGATTTGGAAATTTGTGGTAAGTCCTATGGGATCAAACTGCTAAGATAATCGTTCCCCTAGGCTTACACACTACTTAATCCAACTTAAACCAACTTACGCTAAGGATAACACACACACGCATGCCCGAGGGAGGACTCGAACCTCCCACGGCGGGAGCCGCGCGAACCGTGGCAAGGCACCCAAGACCTCGCAGCTACGAGTGAGACAAGTGTCCTACGCCTTCCCCATTGACATACGTTCCATCCCTATGGCATCTCTCACCATCAAGAGCTGCATGGAAACGGTTATGAGAACCGTTTTAACTTTTGTACATGGGCAATAAGACAAGAAACCCCGTTGACTGCGTCAGGTGGAACGTCAGCGTCCATGGAGTGTAAACATGTAGTGTCAACTACTAGCTCATAGGCGCGTTCTCCGTAGACGGAACACTGAACGCTCATAAGTATCGCTTCCTCCTAACAGACCGTTTTCCACAGATGCTAGGAGACGTTCCTATGCAGACTAGGAGGAACCCGTAGTAATAACATATCGCTTTCCAGCCCACACTGCACGAAGCACTACAACATGTCTTCACGAATTGTTTCCAAATCGTTTGACTGGACACAGAGAGCTTGTACCCTGCCCGACCCTTTCACCGGATTTGTCGCCTGTAGGCTTTTTTCTGTGTGGAAAGTTGAAACAAGCTGTCTAGAAGGACGTACCAAATACAACCGATGATACGCAACGAGCTATTACTGCAGCTTGCGCGGACATCTCCGCTGAAATACTAGCACGTGTGCAGCAGTCGCTCCAAAACAGACTGGAGGCGTGTATTGTCGCTGCCAGTGGTCATTTTGAGCACAACCTGCGTAACTTGTTTCAGTGTTAAATAAGAATAATTAGTGTTCACTCAAGACAGAACTACATTTTCACAATTGTACAAGGGGAAGTCAAATGACAACGTTAAGAGTGAAATTAAAATAGACATTTCGCCACAAGCATCTGTAATTTGGCAGTACTGTTAGCAATTCAAATTGCTAGAACTGCTTGCGACATGCACCAAGTAAGAACAGCGCTCTGTCAGACATTTTCTGAGCGGTAAAGGTACGAAACCAATTGAAGTCCGTTGAAGAAGGAAGTCCCAGTATGGTGGTGCAAGTCTATTATTGCAGCGACTGCATGAGTGGAGTAGAAAGTTCGGAAATGGCGTTACTTCTGTGACAAACGCTCAGCGACCGGTTCAGTCATACCGCATTGTTACAGCTGAATCTACTGCAGCGGTTTATGCCATTGTGATGGAAAATCATCGTGTGAAGGTGGATTAAATAGCCGCAGATCTGAACATTACCAAGGCTCAGCACATCACATCATTTATGAAGTGCTGAAGTTTCGCAAAGTGTCTGCAAGATGGGTGCCACACCTGCTCACTCAAGAACCGAAAGAGCAATGTGTTGACATCTGTGAAGAACTTTTACGGCACTTTGAAGCGGAAGGTAATGGTTTCCTTGCGCGCGGAAATCGTTACAGGAGACGAAGCCTGGGTGTACTACCACCAACCCCAACCCCAAACGAAACCTAAAATGTTCCGGACGCAGCCATCTGCAGGGAAGCTTTGTTGACTCTCATTTGGCATGGACGCGACGTTGTCTTGGAACGCTAAACGTCTAGGAAAAACAAAATCTTGAAAAACACAGCCCTCAGTCGCGAACACAATTAATTTGGTCCGCAGCTCGTGGTCGTGCGGTAGCGTTCTCGCTTCCCACGCCCAGGTTCCCGGGTTCGATTACCGGCGGGGTCAGGGATTTTCTCTGCCTCGTGATGACTGGGTGTTGTGTGATGTCCTTAGGTTAGTTAGGTTTAAGTAGTTCTAAGTTCTAGGGGACTGATGATCTTAGATGTTAAGTCCCTTAGTGCTCAGAGCCATTTGAACCAATTAATTTGTGACCTAGGTTTCGGTGTCACAAGGGACACCTTCTTCGGACAAAATTAAAACTAAAAGTTACAGCATAACGTACCAAAAATACGAAAGCTGCGGTCATACCTGACAGCGTCCGATAGTCAGCATCAAAATAAAATGCAACACTGGTGCAAGCCACTAGGGGCTGCCATGTGTCCTCTGCTACAGTTTTGTGTTGACTGTAGCAGAGGACACATGGCAGCCCCTATTGGCTTGCACCTCTGTTGCATTTTATTTTAATGCTATCTGACGCTGTCAGGTATGACCGCAGCTTTCATATTTTTGGTTCGTTATGCTGTAACTTTTAGTTTTAATTTTGTCCGAAGAAGGTGTCCCTTGTGACACCGAGACCTAGGTGACAAATTAATTTGTGTTCGCGACTGAGAGCTGTGTTTTTCAAAATTTTGTATTATACAACAGTCGTTGATTGACAGCCATATTAAAATCCTTAAAAAAAGTCTAGGAGAAACACCATCACCAGTACGTCATATTCCAATATGTTAAAAAATCAGCTTCAAGGAGATGTAGACTTGACGTGGACTTCTGACTAAAGGTGTCATTTTGCCAAATGAAAATTCTCGGCTTCTTACTGCCTGGGCATCACTTGCAGCTTTTGATGACCCGCACTTTGAATCTTCGCCACATCCGCCATACTCACTAGGCCTCGCACCGAGTGATTACCGCATGTGTGGACCACTCAAAGAGGCAATGGGAGGAAAGAAATTTCGTTTCGATGAAGAGGTGCAGCAGGCGGTGCACGTCAGGATTTTGTTGGATTCCCCCTCGTATATATGAAAGCAAACACGAACAAGTAAACTTTAATCACAAGATGACAAACTTTACTTTATTGTTTTCCACGTCCTGAAAAGTAAGTTTGTAGGGGCACAGTAAACAAGCACCAATAGAACAGTGAGGCGTCGTAAACTGCACGCGTCTTTGGTATCCGCAGGGCCGTCAGTAGGGCAGAGCACATGGCGACCGGGCGGAGGCGGCGGGCAGGCCGACACGGCGCTCCGAGGCGCCCACTTGCAGGTCGTGTCCCGTTACCCGGCCGGCTGCGGGTCATCCGCTGTGCCATCCAGTCGCCTCCCCAGCTGCCTGTGTCGCCCACATCAATCTGCTCTACAATGAAGCCGCTTTCACACAAGTAGCTTCCTTGCCTCAATCGACTGCCGTATCTCTACTGTAGCGCCGCTGCGTATATTACCTAATCTTGAAGATATTTGCGGTTGATGTTGTTGTATGCAGAGAGATAAATGACAACGCTAGAAAATTGTAGAGAAACACAGACAGAGAAGTAGGAGATTTGGAGTAGAGGTTTGCAACTGACTCTCAAAATAAAAGAAAGGGTATCGTATTGCACATAAATGAACGGACGGAAAAAAAGTCAGCACCGAGAAGGAGTTGTGCGACGTAAACGAAAGTTGGTAGGCATGCTTCTACATCTGAAAGACGATTTCTATTCCAACTACGCGCCAGTCGGATAAGAGTGGGGCTATGAGGAGGAAACTCTGGTTTGCTTTAAATAAACGCTTCAACGGTCGCGAGCATTAGTTACCGTTGAGACTGGACGCGTTGAGTTGATTTTAATCAAGAATGCCTTTAAGGCTACAAAGACGCTATTATTAAGACACTCACTGAGCTTGAACAAGGTCGTGTAATATGGCTACGATGAGCTGGATGTTCCTTTGCGATACTGCAGAAAGACTGCAAAGACTGGACATAATTGCTGGCTGCAGTGGTCAGACTGGCCTCCGGACGACCACATGACACTACCGACATGGAAGACCATCGTGTTCGGCGTATGGCTCTGGCGTATCGTACTGCATCTGCTGCAGCAGTTGGTGCCACAGTGACACAACGAACTGTTAGAAGTCAATTAGTTCAAGCACAGCTCCGAGCTAGACGACCTGAAGCGTGCGTTCCACTGACCTCAATCCACCGCCATTTTCGACTTCAGTGGTGTCAACCGAGAGCTCACTAGTGGTCAGACTGGAGGTCCGTGGTATTTTCTGATAAAAGCTGGTTCTGCCTCGGTATCTGTGATGGCCGTGTTCTGGTTAGAAGGAGGCCAGTTGAGGGCCTGCAACCAAACTGTCTGCGTGCCAGGTGCACTGGACATACACCTGGAGGTATGGTCTGGAGTGCGATTTCGTATGACAGCATGAGCACTCTAGTGGTTATCCCACGCACCCTGACTGAAAATTTTGTACATTAGTGTGGTTATTCGACCTGTTGTGCTGCCATTCATTAACAGCATTGCAGAGGCTGTTTCCCAACAGGATAACGCTCGTCCACATACCGCTGTTGTAACACAACATGCCCTACAGAGGACCGACATGTTGCTTTGGTCTACCCTATCGCCAGATCTGGCTCTAATCGAGCACATATGGAAAATCATCGGACGACAACTCCACTGTCACCCACAAACAGCACTAGCTGTCCACGTATTGAGCGACAAAGTGCAACAGGAATGGAAGTCCATCCCACAAACGGACATCCGGCACCTGTACAACACAATTTATGCACGTTTTCATGCTTGCATTCAACGTTCTGGTGGTTACACCGGTTATTAACGTACTAACATTTTCCACGCACCCTGAATGCAAAATTGTACGCCAAGCCCACTCATCAGTATAATGTTACATGCTCTCTGGCCTGAATGCATACACTGATTCGTTTGGGAAGGGTGTCATAACGCTATTTTATCCTCTCCTATGGCAAGTTGGTACACAGCTTTTATAAGTGGCCCTTGATATCCTATATACTGGCACTGGGACGGAGATGACGCTCAAGCTGGTCCCATGCATGGTTTATCGGGGACTGATCTGGAGTTGTTGCTGGTCACGGGAGTACCACAACATCACACACACAGGTCATAGAGATACGTCCTGTGTGAGGATGAGAACTGCGCTCTTGAAAAAATGGCGGCACGATAGTGTTGATGAGAGAGAATACGTGAGGTCGCAGGACGTCAGTGACGTACTGTTGTGCCATCACATTTCTCTTCAAACAGTACCAGCCGTGACCTGAAGTCATACCCGATAGCTCTCCACATCATGACGTCACGATTAATATCGTTGTGTCAAAACACCTCTCGCTATGTCGAGCACATACCCGCCGACAATAGTTATCCGTAGTAGTGCAGAACCGTGATTCGTTGTTGAATACAGTGCGACGCCATTCGTCAGCTTCCCATCCTCGGCAACATTTCAAATATAGAGTGCATGAGTGTTGAGGTGTTAACGTCGCCCTTCGCATGGGTCGGTCAGTTCTCTAGTCCGGCTGCTGCTAGTCTCCGACCAACGGCGCAGTATGACACAGAATCTTTCAGGGAGTCCATTACTTGTCCTCTGATGTCAGGAGCAGATGCAAAGCGGTAACGATGTGCTTGGTGCACAATACGATGTTCCTCTCTTGTGGTGGTCGAGCGGAACCCTGATAAGGAGTGTGCCTGCCCTCGAGTTCCCATGTAGTCCAACATCGAATCACTGTCACATACGAATAACCCAGAAGTGTGGATATTGCGTGATTCTAACAGCCAACCAAATGGAGACAAATGGGGAGCCCTTTAAATTCTGTCATGTTTATAGCGCGGAATCACGTGTATATACGGCAACTCTGGTGATCACTCAACGTCTTTTCAGGCCACTTATATACCCTACTAGGCCTGGTAACAACGCCAAAGACGAACAACACCAATATACTCTACCTGTCACAGAGAACTGCAACTAACACTACATATCTGCCGATAGAGTGTAAAAGCTATACTGACATCCGATGACGTCTTCTGGGGACTTCCCATTTTTTGTCAGGCAATGTACTAATTACGGGAGTAGCTCAAGGAAACGTTACAGCGCCGTTACTGTTTACATTACACCATAAAGGAAGAGATCCATTACCGTTCGATAGCGTGATTTGCGAAAAATCACAACCGTAAGATGCTTAGAAATAACCGTCTGGGAAGACATCAGTTGGAATGGCCACATAAAAATAGATGCTTATAATTACGTCAAGGAAACGTCATTTAGTCTCGAAAATTTATTTAAAGAGCTTTAAGAGTTTTTATATAACAAATTCGGAGGCATTACTTTTCAGCAAGCCCTCACCCCTCTCCTTCCCTGTCGCTTACTGTAATGTCCCATCTCCTAAAAGCAACTCTAACTTACTGTACATTGTTCAAATAGATGAAGTAATAAAATTATAATTTAAAGTTTTAGAAAGCATCCGTGACTGGAGGACAGCGATTGCTATAAAATGTTAAAATATCAATAAAAACAGTCTTGATTGCGTTTTCAGATTATTTAATTGTTGGCAACCGGTTCTGGCCCTTTCCTTAGACCATGTTTAGGCTTACACCGCTGTAACACAGTAATAACATGCATTAAGTATACAGTAATACAGTAATAATACGCATTCAGTATACACCGATGTAATACAGTAATAATACACATTCAGTATGAATGCGTGTAATTACTGTATTACAGCAGTGTAATCCTGAAGATGGTGTGAGGAAAGGGTCGAAATCGGTTGTCAACAAATAAAAAGTCTGCAAACGCGATAGAGACTGTTTTTATTGATATTTAAGACTACAATTCCTCAAAAGTTGGCGTAGTAACAATTCTCTGTTAATTACTAAAGAACCTAAAAATAGCAAACCAAAAAGGAGCTATAATTACAGGAAGCCTAGAAATAATTATAGCCACTAGCGATAATTAGGGTACAATATCTTAGGTTTAAATTATCCAGGGAGTATGGCTACATAAAAAAAATTGTAAGCTGTATCCTCAGTAATAATAATAACAATAACGGTAACAATGTAACTACTAAATGACCTTACAGGTTAACATGACTGGAGGAACTGAACACATCTTGAGACACGAATTAAGATAAACACGAATGAGAAAAAAATTTCCGAACACTGGGGTTACTATTTAGGTTGTCCAAGCGATAGGACCGCCCCTGTTTACTGTAGGAAACCAGCTTGGGTGCAATCAGTGCATTGGTATGAAACTGAGACAGGTTTCGGAGCAATCTTAGTCGAAGCTGTGATAAATATTACTAAGACAATAGAACACGAAAGTCAGATGCGTCTGAAAGACGGTACTCATCATTTTCAGCAGTTATAATACTAATGGAAACAGAAAATGACTAACATTCATCTTCTTACCTTTATGCCACTTTCATGTCATATTAATAAAGTTTTTGCACAGTAAGTGTGTATTTGGATCACAGTCAAAAACGAAGAAATAATCATTAAAGCTTGCTTTCAGAATCTCATATATCACATTTTTCACCGCTGTGAATAGGAATCCGAAGGTGTCACTTGCAGTTGACCCTCATCTTACATGCAACATGTCGCCATTGGACATGAGCCGCAGATCGGAATTGACAAAGAAAAAGTTAAGACATTAGACTCTGATCGAGCAGATTGCTAACGTTGTTAAAAATACTAAGTTAGATAGAAACGCTAAGAACAGGATGGTTATGCTGCTATTTGGCAGCCAGTGACACAGTGTGCATTTGCACGAAGCATTAGGTAGGGAATACCTTGGTACCAGCATTTTTAAGCTAAGTCCAAAGCTTAGGAAGGTGACAGGATATTCAGAGGTAAGGACTCTACTTAGGAGAATCAGGAAGTTATAGTGGGGAAGGTTGAGAAAAATGTCACAAGGGAACCTCCCCATCGCACCCCCCTCAGATTTAGTTATAACTTGGCACAGTGGATAGGCCTTGATAAACTGAACATAGATCAATTGAGAAAACAGGAAGAAGTTGAGTGGAACCGTGAAAAAATAAGCAAAATATACAAACTGAGTAGTCGATGGGCCACTTAGGCAACATCAAGGAAAACGTGAGCTCAGTAGGGCCGTGGTCCCGTGGTAGCGTGAGCAGCTGCAGGAGGAGAGGTCCTTGGTTCAAGTCTTCCCACGAGTGAAAATTTTACTTTCTTTATTTTTGCATAGTTATTATCTGTCCGTTCGTTCATTGACGTCTCTGTTCACTGTAATAAGTTTAGTGTCTGTGTTTTGCGACCGCATTGCAAAACCGTGCGATTAGTAGGCGAAAGGACGTGCCTCTCCAATCGGAACCGAAAACATTTGATCGCAAGGTCATAGGTCAACCGATTCCTCCACAGGAAAACACATCTGATATATTCTATGCGACACTGGTGACGGCATGTGCGTCACATGACAGGAATATGTTGTCGACCCACCTAACTTGTGCACTTGGCGAATGGGTAAAAGGATTCTTCTACCTTGCCCGATTTAGGTTTTCTTGCGGATGTGATAATCACTCCCAAAAAAATGATGAAAACATAAGAGTTTTGTCACATAAACTGAAAATAAAAAATTAAAGTTTTCACTCGATGGAAGATTTGAACCAAGAACCTTTCGTTCCGCAGCTCCTGCGGTCCTGCTGTCCATGATGTTGCCTATCTTGCCACGAACTACTCATTTTGTATATTTTGCTTATTTTTTCACAGTTCCACACAACTTCTTCCTGTTTTCTCAATTTATCTGTGTTCAGTTTTTCAAGGCCTATCCACTGTGCCAACTTATAACTAAATCTGAGGGGGGTGCGATGGGGAGGTTCCCTTGTTAGTAAGGACTGCGCTTATGTTAAGGCTATGACATAAACAGGAATGTCATGCGGATTCACACCGCCAATGTCGACTTTGACCAGCTATTCAGACGTCATAATCAACCCCATCTTGACAAAGCTGTAAGGTGAGTTAACATCAGATTTTAGAGGATGCTGATGGCTACAAACAATACACATATCTCGATGATGCGGGTTGAGATTATCCGTAGGTCAGGAAGCGCTAAACGCGGCGTACACCTGAATAAGTCTAGAACAAGGTGAATCGTTATTATAAATGACAGTAATGTGTGTGGATCTGTGTTGATTCACTGGTAGATTCCTGTACTTGCATGCAGAAAGGCTAGACTTTTTAGGATTACTTTAGTTAAGATGAATCCCTTCTTCACAAACCTTCGTTTAATAGCGGGAATTAGTTCATTAACTAAATGGGGAAAGCAGACCAGAATACTCAGTGAATTCGTTTCAACAGCTACTAATAGACAATGAATTTAACATTATTTGCGTTTAAGAGAAGCGCCGCTTCCGCACAGAATAAATACCGGATGGTTATAATTAAACTGAATGTGTCCCGAGTGTTGCAGTGCGGACTGTATACATCGCAGGACGCTGAAACATCGTCGGTATTCTGTTAATCGGCGTGCTCATCACCAGTTGAAAATATGGCGTTGGTAGCAGTCAGAATGTACAGAATATAGTCTGGGTGCAGGAAAAGCGGTGGAACGATCAAACACATCATTACGCTGGTTCTGGCACGTTTATTAGAATATGGTCGCAAGTTACAATATGTATTCAGTCTTTTCCGACTCAGTAAAATGCATCCATGACAAGGCATAATCGACAGTTGCTCGCAACATCTCCGATGTAATCAGAGCGATATGTCGTCATATGCTATCCTTCAAATCAGGTAGAGTCCCGTAACATCCCTGATAGACACGATCTTTCAGACACCCACACAACTAGAAGTCACACTGATTTAGATCGGGGGATCCGGAAGACCAAACATCGTGAAATTGTCTAGAAATGATGCGGTCGTTACCGAACGTTTCTCGAAGCAAATCTTTCACCTGACAAGCGGCGTGTAGTGTTGCCCAATCTTGCACGAAAATAGTGGTGGGGACACATTTGCGTTCGCGCAAAGCTGGAATAACGCGTTACACAAGGAGGTCCTTATAACGTACATATGTCACGATACACCTAACAGACTCGCGAGAGTGTATCTCCTCAAAGAAAAACGGACCAAGGTTAAATGAACTTTTGAAACCACGCCACACAGCCACATAAACTGATGGCAGTGGATATTCCTGCACAACGTGTGGCGGAGTAGGACCGCATGTGCGACAGTTTTGTGCATTGACGGCACCGTGCAGAGTAAAATCTGTCTCGTCCGCCGAAGAATATTTACCAGCCACATGTCTATCTTGGAGCTTCATTTGGAGCACGTTCTGAAACTAGTAGGGACACCACTGTCAAATGCGCCGCAAATCTTTTGATCACAGCTCGAGCACCGGCTGCAGAAATTGAGGTATGTGTTGCACGGTCGGCTATGGCTGCAGCAACTTCATCAATGACTGCCATGGGATTGGGCCGCCTTTCTCTCCCTGGTGCACCACCTGATTCACCTGTTTCTTAAAAATTTCTTGTTCATGTTGTTTAACCCATTTCTTGACAGACTCGCGGTTAGAGGCGCCATGTCACTGATTGTACGGCCCCTCCCGCAGGAGGTTCGATTCCTCCCTCGGGCATGGATGTGTGAGTGTTGTTGTTAGCATAAGTTAGTTTAAGTAGTGTGTAAGTCTTGGGACCCATGACCTCAGTAGTTTGGTCCCTTAGGAATTCACACACATTTGAACATTTCTTGAGATGGGATCTCTTCGCGGCTGTTTCTGTTGGCGATATTCCCGCAGTGCAGCACTGCTGTTGCTGCGTTCTGATAAAACAACTTTTCCAGCAGTGCACGGCGTTTCATCTCAAACAGCCATCGCGTTTCGTACGGGAAACTGCAACCTTCATAAACCTTTAAACCTTCATAAACCTTTACACCATCACTTCACAAAAGAAATCAACACGCGCCGCCAAGCAACAAACAGCATACAGACGTCAAATAGGAAACATTTCACATTGGGACTGCTTAGAGCGCCATACTTTCGCCTAGTGTTAGGAATTGGAACTTTTACTTTTTTCAGCATACACCGGGGTCACACCGATTAACGAACATACCTACGATGATTCAGCGCCCTCCAATGTATACAGTCGTCATTGTAGCACTCGGAACACTGAGTTTTGGTATAACCACCCGGTACTAAGGTTTTCTTCGGAAAAAATTATCGTGCCTGATTACTAACCGTTGATTTTTTGTAAATGGGAGAAGTGTCATTTTATGCCAACTGTAATTTCTAGTTCAAAGTTATGACATTAATTCTTAAAGTCTGGTGTCCCAAGAAAATTAAGTTAATAACGTGCAGCTACAAGAAACAAGCAAGGAGTATACTGAATCTATTATTAAATCATTTGTCAATAAAGACTCACATTGTGGAATGAAATGCCATGAGGACTTATAAAGATCAGTATATCCCTCATTATTTTTGTACTCCGTCACCGATACAAGGTGTCATTCAGTAGCCGTCAGTTCCCAGAACGGTAAGAACACTCCTTAGAAAACCCACTTTATGGAAAAATACAAATGTTGTAGATTAATGTAGGCCAATATCATTTCTATTAGTGTTTTCGAAAATTTTGAGGACTCAATGTTTAAGAGAGCAGTAACATAACTTGGCACGTAGAATTTATCAGGCTTGCCCTTTGGCTGCAGGAGAGGAGCTGTGAGAAAAAATGCAGTTTTATATTTTGCGTGTGAGAGACTTGCGGGGCTAAATGATAACCTGACGACTGAAGATATCTTCTTCGATTTAACTAAACATGTGACTCTGTGGACTATACTATATTTTTGTCTAAGATGTAACATATGGAACTAGAGAAAAAACTACTCAGTGATTCATTTACATCTGGGAAATAGGAAACTGTGTGTTTTCTTACAGGGTCAACAAACGAAGAACTGGTTTGAATCTGACTGGGGTGCTTTAAAGTAGTGGCACAAAGTCATATCAACGTCTTGTCTGTCTGGCGGATGATCCAGTTTTTCCGCAATTTGCTTAGGACGGGTATGGTTCTGTAAGAAATACCAAATGGGGTAGAGGACATTAGTTCGCAGACTAGTTAAAACAGACATGTTTAGCTGCTAGAACGGCATACAGTTAGTGAAACTGAACTCTTGTAGTAGAAGCCAAATTTTGCTATCCCAAGAGGACCAAATTTTCAATGAAGTCGAGCGTTCCAAATACTTAGAATTAGGATAACTGGTATATGTAATCCGATAGCGAGGACGATATCCCGTCATGTCCACTGTCAACGACTCCTCGGGCGGCTGGGAGAGGTGCCAGTGGACCATCAAATGGCCCTGGCTACTGACGTCAAGCTGGGAGTAAAACCTAGCTGCTGGCAGGCTGCAAGACATTGCTGCGCTGTAGCCTCTGCCTCGCTTACACCATATTTTCGTGTCCTTGGTGTTTAGAGGACTACGTTTTGGTTTGCTGTTTCACGGATTATTGGCACATTTGCTTGATACCGGACTGTCTGTGTTATTCTGCTTGTGTGTTCTACGGTTTACGACGACCCGGCACAAACCTGAATTGTGAACTATCAAGTGATTACAGTGCATCCGTATTTTCTGTGTAGCAAAGAATGTGTTGTAACACAGCAGGTGTGATAAAAAGCTCTCTTGGAAGTGTCACATTCACGATCTTGTGAAGAAAATTAATGCTGCAGTCATTACAACAAGCACCCTGTCTCTCTGCCATTGAAACACGAAAGATTGTTTACTTTGCATTTTTTCGCTCTGCTGTAGTCTAATCAAGAATATGTTCCACACGCTTCTTCATACAAAGATGACTCTGATTATGAAACCTTCACAAGGAAGCTTAAAAAGAGAAATGTGAAAAGACTACAAGCATTTGCTGTGTCAGCACCTATAAATGATCCACAAATTAAAAGAGGTGACCCTACTCTCACAGGTCCTGGGAATGATGGACAAATGACAAGTTCGTCAACTAAAACAATAGTTACTGTCTTTGAAGGAGATGGAATTCCTAATCTAGATGCGAGTGGAAACTTCATTTATGTTGAAGATGACCCTCCTGCCATTCAAAAAAAGGGTAGAAAGAGAACAAGGAGCCATGATTTGTGGAAACGAAATACAAAGAAGATGGAATGTGTTACTTGCAGGTACAAGACGTTTAGTTTCTATCATTGTAATTGTCCTAAAAACTTTGAGGTTAATATTCCTGAAGAAGGCAGGCAGTGCAGTTTTGAAAGGTTCCACTAACTTGGCAAAGAAGGTTAATTAGCTCAAAAAAGTTTTATCTGTGGGTTGGTGTAACAAACAATGAAAAAGCGGTCATATACTACATAGTACAATAGAATCACGTCGTTCATTCACTCGTACATTCACCTTACAGAAACAGGGTGGTACTAATGTTAATGTGTGCAGACTTGCTTTCCGAAACACCTTTCAAATTTCGTCTGGTTGGCTAGACCGTGCTGTTACTTCTTACAAACAAAAAGGAGAAGTCGCTTCAGATAATTGTGGTAAATGTAAACCTTAAAAAAAAAGTCAAGTGTCAAGTTGAAGAACACATAGAATCATTCCCAAGGTACCACTCACACTACCCCAGAAAGGACAGTCCAAATTCAGAAACCTTAATCCCGACCTGAAAATTGCTAAAATGCATAGTTTGTTGTATTTGGATTGGTGTAAAGAACGAGGGGAATCTCTTTACCGTCAGGTATTTACCTCAGATTTCAATTTTTCAATCCATCCACCACATTCTGATACGTGTAAAAGCTGTGAAATTAAAAAAAAAAAAACAGAAATGGCAACTTCAACTGATAAAAATGAAAAGAAAATGCTGGAACTGTCACATCAACTACACCTTCGAAGAGCTGAGCTGGCGGGGTCCTAAATGAAGGAAGATGTAGAACTGGCCATATCTCCGGCCGCGGTGGTCTAGCGGTTCTAGGCGCTCAGTCCGGAACGGCGTGACCGCTACGGTCGCAGGTTCGAATCCTGCCTCGGGCATGGATGTGTGTGATGTCCTTAGGTTAGTTAGGTTTAAGTAGTTCTAAGTTCTAGGGGACTGATGACCACAGATGTTAAGTTTCATAGTGCTCAACGCCATTTGAACTGGCCATATCTGATCCTGAGATGTGTGTTATAGCATTTGATTTGCAGAGTGTTCTTTCATTGTCTAAACTCCCAGTTTCTGAGATATACTATCTACGGCAGTTAAGCTGCTTCAATTCCTATATCCACAATCTAGTAGAAGACAAAGCTTCCTTGTATTTCTTGACAGAGGCACAAGCAGCTAGAGGATCGCAGGAAGTTGCTTCATGTATTTTGAATTATGTGAAAAATCTTCCTTTGCATGTAAAGAAATCGGTCTGCTATAGTGATACCTGTGGGGCGGGGGGGGGGGGGGGGGGGCAAAATTGAAATTTTAATCCGTCTCTTATGTTCTGTACATTGTCACGAATCCAGAGATTAGTGCTGAGACAACATAGCTAAAATTTTTTGTACCAGGACACTCTTTCATGGCTGTGACCAGGACTTCTTATGTAGAGATAATGGGGTGAAGAAAGAACAATATACTCGTATTTTTTATGCTGACAGTGTTATTAGAATTATTGGGGCGGCAAAGAAGAAAGGAAACAAATTTCGTCACTTATCTACAGGGAGATGATTTTCAAAGCATCAAACCTTTGAAAGATATAACTATTAAGAGGAAAATATGTATAGACAGTGACAAAATCAACTGGCTGAGGATACAACGGCTGAAATTTCACAAGGAAAAACCATTTGAAATAGATTTCTCTGAAACAGTAAATCGAGATATGCCATAAAGGTCCATGAATTGCAACAAAACCAGAAAAGGACGTCGAATACATCAACCAGGTTGTGACACGCTTTTGAAGTTATCTGAGGTAAAAAAAACCTACAACAACGCATCGTAAAGCTAAATATTTAAGGAAGCTGATAAAATATGTTCCTCCTATTCATCACAGCTTTTATGAAGAACTATTAATTCACAGGTTACACTTCCAGACATATCTTTTGAGTGAAGAAGGCGAAAATGAGTGATTGCTTGTTTATTGGGAGAAATGTCTAGACTTTTTTTAACATTACCTTAAAAAGTTACATGATTTTCTTTACTAATGCCAGTAAAGAAAGAAGTTGTACTTTGCATCCCATGTCTGTAGCAAGATGTGAAATAAACGATGTTTATTTTCTTTAATACGTACTGTTTATTTCCATCACTTTTCTTAAAACTATGATAATTTAGGTTACTTCATTCTGGCAGTAAATACATATTTTGTTCGTAGAGAGCAACAATGAAGTATAAAAGTAGAAAAATGTGGAATACACCAATAAAGTTTCAAATTTTTCTTGGACGTAAAATAGTATAGCCCACAATTATGGCACTGGATGGTTCAAATGGCTCTAAGCACTATGGGACTTAACATCTACCGAGCGAGGTGGCGCAGTGGTTAGACACTGGACTCGCATTCGGGAGGACGACGGTTCAATCCCGCCTCCGGCCATCCTGATTTAGGTTTTCCGTGATTTCCCTAAATCGCTCCAGGCAAATGCCGGGATGGTTCCTTTGAAAGGGCACGGCCGCCTTCCTTCCCCGTCCTTCCCTAATCCGATGAGACCGATGACCTCGCTGTCTGGTCTCCTTCCTCAAACAACCCCAACCAACTTAACATCTGAGGTCATCAGCCTCCTAGACTTACAACTGCTTAAACCTAATTTGCTTATGGACATCACACACATCCATGCCCGAGGCAGGATTCGAACCTGCTACCGTAGCAGCAGCTCAGTTCCGGACTGAAGCGCCAAGAACCGCTCGGTCACAGCGGCCGGCTATGGCACTGAAAATGCAGTTTTTAAGTTCATGTAGAGAGCAAATATTTATAGTTAATAATATCACTCCAAGTACAAAGAATAATTTATTACTAGTAATAGTTAATTTATACGGTTTCATTAACTTTCACTCCTTTTTTCTAAAAACAGGAAACTTGTGGGTTGCACCATTTCTGCAGCAAACCCCTCAATTCTAACTCTACCATTTCGGTACATACTGTCCCTCGTAGCAATTGTGGAAATTAACATGGCTTCAGTCTAACCAAATGCAACATTTACTCAGTGAATTGTAGAAGGAAAACGACTTGTCTTTGGAAAGCATTTCTGTAACTATTGAATAGGAAAGCGTGCTCTAGTCAACAGTTTCGTTTACAATGAGTGATAAACGCCAGGTGTTCATATTTGAATTGGAAGGTTTCCCTGTAGCACGTTCCTTTTGTTCTGTACAAGAGTTCTTCGAAGTACTTTAAAGCCTTGCTTTGTAACGTGTTATCTATTATCTACATCATTGTAAATATTTTTGTCTGTGTAAAACCTTTGTTGATGTTTGCTTTTTTGTTTTTAATCTTATCAGCTTTAGGGTTTGTAAGGGATCCGTGTTCCCACAAGCATAGATATTAGTATCCGACACCCAGGTCGACTGCAGACAGGAGTCGATTGTCGAGCGCTGCAGGAGGCAGTGAGACGAGTGTCGAGTGAACAGTAGTACTGGAGAGTGTGTTGAGTGAGAAGTAGTACTGGAGAGACGGGCAAGAATGGTGGTCGAGTGAGTTGTAAACGGTAAAATTCACCAGAGTATGACAAATGAGCGCGTCCCCCTGATCGTCGTGGGGTGGACCCTCATCGATACCGATTCGCGAGTGATATGAAACCAAAAGTGACAAGTGCCGAATTACGTGTTTCGCACCAACCGCGTCGGCCAGCAACAACCATGGATTGCAGTGAGGATTGTTGTGAATGATAACCATCATCATTGTGTGTGACGAAGTACTTAAAACCCACAATCAATAAATGATATAACTGTAATTAGACGTGTAAGGCGAAGGTAGCAACTGCGTCAGAATTTGTGTTTTCGTAGAAAATACAATACAGTTTGTACATCGCAACCTCGGTGGTCCTTAATGATAGACAAACTTTCAATCATTAACTATTCCGTCTCAGAACAGCCGCATTCGGTTGAAATACTCCCGAAGCCACAGTAGAAAAACCGATAGCCTTTCATCCATTAAGCACACGGTCATATAATCATAACAATTAACTGTTTGGCGGTTTCGGTAAATTACACGAAACCCAATAAAGGAATTTAAAACGGGGGTGTTTCAGGTTCATGTCTGGAGAACATACTGGCCACTCTAGTCGAGCGATGTTGTTATCCTGAAGGAAGTCATTCACAAGATGTGCACGATAGGGCGCGAATTATCGTCCATGAAGACTGCCTCGCCAATATGCTGCCGATATGGTTGCACTATCGGTCGGAGGATGGCATTCACGCATCGTACAGCCGTTATGGCGCCTTCCTTGACCACCATAGGGGTGTATCGGTCCCACATACTGCCACCCCAAAACAGCAGGAAACCTCCACCTTGGTGCACTCGCTGGACAGTGTGTCTAAGGAGTGCAGCCTGACCGGGTTGCCTCCAGGCACGTCTCCGGCGATTATCTGGTTGAAGGCGTATGCGACACTCATCGGTGAAGAGAACATGATGCCAATCCTGAGCGGTCCATTCGGCATGTTGTTAGGGCCATCTGTACTGCGCTGCATGTTGTCTTGGTTGCAAATATGGACCTCGCCACGGACGCCAGAGAGAAGTTGCGCATCATGCAGCCTACTGCGCGAATCGTAATACGACGACGTCCTGTGGCTGCACGGAAAGCATTATTCAACATGTTGGCGTTGCTGTCAGGGTTCCTCCGAGCCGTAATCCGTAGGTAGTGGTCATCCAATGCAGTAGTAGCCATTGGGCGGCCTGAGCGAGGCATGTCATCGACAGTTCGTGTCTCTCTATATCTTCTTCATGTCCGAACAATATCGCTTTGGTTCACTCCGAGACGCCTGGACACTTGACTTGTTGAGAGCCCTTCCTGGCAAAAATAACAAACGCGGTATTGACCGTCTAAGTATGGTTAAACTACAGACAACACGAGCCGTGTACCTCCTTCCTGGTGGAATGACTGGAGCTGATCGGCTGTCTGACCCCCTCCGTCTAATACGTGCTGCTCTTCCATGGTTGTATACATCTTTGGGCGGCTTTAGTGACATCTCTGAACAGTCAAAGGGACTGTGTCTGTGATACAATATCCACAGTCAACGTCTATCTTCAGGAGTTCTGGGAACTGGGGTGATGCAAAACTTCTTTTGATGTGTGTATTATCCTCGACATAGTCTAGCAGGCGTCTTTGGTATTGATTTTAATGAGTCATCACATGGAAAAAGTCCAGTTTCGTAAGGTGCTACTTAGTGAAATCCTCTGCTTTCGACGTCTCTCAGCGTGCGGCGGTGGTATAAAATTGATAAGTCGTCTAACGCTTGTCAAGGCTTGTATTTCATGAAGGAACCAATTTTTTTAACTTGATGCTTAAGTACAGAAACATTCACCTGTTTGATGAATAGTCGTCGCATCTCTGTCTCTAGAATCTTGCTATGTGTGGAGAAGCCTACAATCAATGGATTAACATATGTTCTGGGGCCCGCATCTCGTGGTCGTGCGGTAGCGTTCTCGCTTCCCACGCCCGGGTTCCCGGGTTCGATTCCCGGCGGGGTCAGGGATTTTCTCTGCCTCGTGATGGCTGGGTGTTGTGTGCTGTCCTTAGGTTAGTTAGGTTTAAGTAGTTCTAAGTTCTAGGGGACTTATGACCACAGCAGTTGAGTCCCATAGTGCTCAGAGCCATTTGAACCATTTTATGTTCTGGGCTGAACAGTGTTTTGTCAGTTAGGACGCTCAAACAATCCCCTGCTCCTTGTCAGGACGAACGGGGTTCACTGCTACGACTAGCTAACCGCTTTAGATTTTGTGTTATATAACTATATGACTACAACCAGGTGACTGTATTATTCAATAAACAGGGTACACCCGATTTGTTTCCACATCCTTGTCAATCTAAGCCAACGCTCCTCTCTAGTAATCTAGATAGCGAAGTGACATTAAGTTGCAACTTTACTTCTCTGTCGAGAGACGGGAATCGTTGTGAACGCTACCATGTACCCTAAACTGCACTCAAAAGTGTTTTTCTCCTCTCATGTTTCGCCCGTATCTTTTTATGTTTATGTTTCGGTACCGCTCTGGGAAACAAAGTCCGCAGATGCGCTACATATCCTCATATACGACAAGGGCTGGTGACGGAATCAATGGATGGAAGTATATTACAAACTTGAGGTGTAAACAGCGCAGAGCTTCAATAAAAATTGATATACTGCATCTCAACAACCACAGTTCCGTATAAATAAAATTTAGAGAACTATCGACGTTAAATCAATTGAAGTAAAAACTAACTCGAACTGCTCAATGGGGAGGAAGGAAATCGGCGATGGTTTTCAAAAATGGTTCAAATGACTCTGAGCACTATGGGACTTAACATCTGAGGTCATCAGTCCCCTAGAACGTAGAACTACTTAAACCTAACTAACCTAAGGACATCACACACATCCATGCCGAAGCAGGATTCGAACCTGCGATCGTAGCGGTCGCGCGGTTCCTGACTGAAGCACCTAGAACCGCTCGGCCACCCCGGTCGGCTCGCGATGGTTTTGTGTAGGGAATTATTTCCGCATTTGTCTTGAAATTACTAAGTAAACTTCAGGAAAGCTTTTCTTGAGAGGTTCGTTTAGTAAGATGAGAAGCGTGAAACAGAATTTCATTCAACTTAAGTGGTAGACGCTGCGAGGAAGGTGTTGTGCATCATAAATTGGATTCTTGTCAAAATTCCAAGAAGAGTCAAATAACACAGTACTTCTTTGCACATATAGCTTGTGAAATTATAATGACAGAAAAATTAGAGATACTGGACCTCAGATGGAGGTTTACTGACATTCAGGAAAGTCGCACACAAAGTACGCTCCAACACACACAGTAAGCAGATTGCGGATGCAGAGCCATGTTGGCCGAATACCGATTTGAATCCCAGTCCTCCTGAGCAAGCTCTATCTTCTTAAACAAAGCGCCACTTATTTACATAGCAGTTTCTCATCTGGCTTTGTATCATTTCATGCACTCCAGACCATCGCTTTTGTTGTCGGGCGATATGTCGGGTGACAGCCAGGTTGGTATCCCAACACTGTCCGGGGCGTCTCCAGAAACGTCTTAGGCCTGGACTGAAGTAAAATATTCTCTTCAGTGATGAGTCCCGCTCGATCAGAGCACCGATGACTAGCAAAATAAGAGATACACAGCAACTTAATTTTTTGAACGAGCTGTTAGACAGAATGAATGAAAAAGTATTTTTTAGTTACGAATAACCGTTCTTCTGCTGAAATGCATTTTCTGAAGTTGGACTGCTTATCACTGTTACCATGTATCATCTCGTGTGTGACAGAACGTTTCTCTCTACATTGTCGCATATTCGTGAAATCTGTCTGCTTGTTCCAATAGTTGAAGAAAGGGCGTATGGTATTAGCCACGTTCTTCTCGAGACAGATATAGCTCCTTCGTCGGCCGGGATGGCCGAGCGGTTCTAGGCGCTACAATCTGGAACCGCTCGCCCGCTACGGTCGCAGGTTCGAATCCTGCCTCGGGCATGGGTGTGTGTGATGTACTTAGGTTAGTTAGGTTTAAGTAGTTCTAAATTCTAGGGGACTGATGACCTCAGAAGTTAAGTCCCATAGTGCTCAGAGCCATTTGAACCATGGTTCCTTCACATGCGTTCGCCGCCATTTTAATAGCAAACGATGCAATGCAGGACTCGTATCTAAGCAGTGTCGTGACATCGATTCCGCCAAAATCTGACGGAGGAGACAGGATGTATTGTGACCAAGCAGTCTATCGATGTTACTGGGTGATCTCCGGCGACAGTCGTCAGTGCCACAGAAACAGCAGCCTTGGTCGAATTCTACTATTTGCATCACCTACAATTCAGCGTAGTATCGCCTTGCTTTCGTACTTATGCGCTATTGGGCCTAACCATTATGACCATCTTATTAGTGTGGTGGTCCACCTTTGGAGCGTAGTATAGTAGAGATTGTGTTTGACACGCTTTTGACAAGGTCTTGATAGTTTTCTGGAGGTATGTGACACCAAATGTCTACGAGTAGGTGAGCAAAGTCCCATGAGTTAAGGGGCGAGGATTTGTAGGCACGGAGCTGGTGTCCGATAGCTCCCCACGTGGGTTCCATCGGGTTCAGATCAGGCGAATTTGATGGTCAAGACAACGCGAGTACACTAACATGCAAATCTAACTACTATAGCGCGATTCTGGCCTGGGGACACCAGCAGTTATGCTGCTGGAAGATGACGTGACCATCGTGGAAGACATCAAGCGTGAAGGGATGCAGGTAGCGCGCAAAGACGTTCACTTAGTCCACATCGGCCATGGTGCCTTCTACTAGTATAAGCTCCATGGAAGCTCGCGTGAATTACCCCCACACGATAATACTACTTCCACCGACCTGCGTCTGTGGCACGGTGCATATTTCTAGCAGACGTTCGCCTGGATGACGTTTCCGGGGAACACGCAGGGGTCGTCTGTTCCGAATCCATATGTTGAACTTTATTCCCTCAACTGCGTGCTCCGAAAACCCCTTGCCCCCATCAGCATTGCACTCGTCGTCAGATTTGCCACCGGTCGCTGCCTACCCTACTTTACATAGATGCCAAGCATCCGATTCTGACGTTCTGCGATGAGACGTGGACGTCCAATATCTCGTCGTCTTCTCGTGATTTCCCCGTCCTTCAACCACTTTCCAGAGATGCTCACGCGAACAGCCGTACAGCTTCGTCGGTTCCGAAATGCTTGTTCTGACCATAACAATGTACCTTGTGTCAAAGTCGCTTATGTCAGTGGATTTTGTGGCCTGTTCGTCTCTGATCCGCCTTTATACTTTCTTCACCGCGTCACGATCACGCAACGCCACCAAATGACGTCAAATTTCGCAGTGGACAGTGGTCGTAATTTATTTCCTCATTTTCTATGGCATGACCGGTTCCAGAAAAGACTCATTATCATACTACTCAAATTATTTTTAAATTTCGTTCCGTGCACAGTCTTATATTTCTGGGTATTAAAAATGTAAAATGTAAATGTGTGACTAGGGCCTCCCATCTGGTAGACCGTTCGCCGGGTTCAAGTCTTTCGATTTGATGCCACCTCGGCGACTTGCGCGTCGACGGGGATGAAATGAAGAGGATTAGGACAACACAACACCCAGTCCCTGAGTGGAGAAAATCTCCGACCCAGCCGGGAATCGAACCCGGGCCCTTAAGATTGACATTCTGTCGCGCTGACCACTCAGTTACCGTACCCGGGCGGGGGGGGGGGGCATTAAAAGAAAAAAAGTTACTTTCAAATATTTGTGCTCGACTGACATTTGGAAAAACTGTGAATGTGAAACAGATCACCTGAAAACGTCGAAAACATTTTTAAGACACAGCAAACGACGATAGTCATCTGTACAGAAACGGCGTTCTTTGCGTGAACTGAGTTTCGTTTCTTTTGCTGTGCTATGTATGCTATATTTGCAGATGGGAATTACTCGCGCTCTCAATGAAGACCTAGGACCGTTACCATTAGCTCATCAGACACAAAGCACCTTAGCGGAGGCTATCTTCCAGATATTAGAGAGTAAGTAAGAAAAGTAAGTTCTGTATGTTTAAGTAGCCCACTCAAGGTGGTGGCCAGAAAAATAATAAAAATAAGGAGGTGGAAGCGGAGGAGGAGGAGGAGGAGGAGAAGAAGAAGAAGAAGAAGAGGGTCAGCAACTACAGGAGGCGTGTCGCAGTACCCTCTGCCACCACCGTTGACCCTGAGTGCCACCGTTTCTGTGTGCCGGTGTAATCTGTCAACGATTATGTCCGACGAGGAGCTGCAACAAATGTAACACGCATTTCACAGTGAAAAGAAGTTCGTGCGCACGTGTGCCACAAACTGAATTAGCCTTCTGAACGGCGGTTTCAAGAAATCCCTGTCCGGTAATGGTCCTGAGGATTTTAATCTAATGAGCAATGTTTTTTCCTGTAAGGAAATACTTGTTTTTATTTGATATATTGATGCCAAACATACAACAAGAAAAATAAATGTATTAGTATACAGGGTGTTCTAAACGAACATACAGTTCAAAAAATGGCTCTGAGCACTATGGGACTTAACATCTATGGTCATCAGTCCCCTAGAACTTAGAACTAATTAAACCTAACTAACCTGAGGACAGCACACAACACCCAGCCCTCACGAGGCAGAGAAAATCCCTGACCCCGCCGGGAATCGAACCCGGAAACCCGGGCGTGGGAAGCGAGAACGCTACCGCACGACCACGAGATGCGGGCGAACATACAGTTTTTAAGGATTTGTATCATTTATTGCGTTCAACTTAAAATTATAAATAATATATGAAATGAAAGAGCTACTCAAATAGTTTTCTTACATGTGTTCAATGTGGGCACCATATGTGACACAACACGTCTGTGGGCTATTTCTTCCCAAACCATGAACAGTGTGTCTGGAGTATTGTTGCAATAATGCTGTATCTGAAGTCGGGTATGAACCCTCAAAGGTAAAAATCGATCGCATGGCGTCATATCATGTGTGAACGTGGAGGTAAACAAAACAGGCTCTGCCATCTGGCCCGTTGCGGCCAATCGAGCGTTCGGGTACAACGTCGTTTAACCAATCGCGAACTGAGTTGTGCCGGTGAGGCGGCGCACCTTCTTGCTGCCAAATAAAATTCTGTGGTTCAGCGTCTTCCAATTGAGGAAAGAGCCATAATTCTAGCGCACCAAGATAAGAAATACCAGTTACAGTTGCTTCACCGATAACAGGCCCATAAACGTTCCACCTGGGGACAAAAAACATCCAATTTAAGGGAGTCCCATTGCAACTGTGCCATCTCAAGGTGATTTTCTGACCCCTAGATGCGCATATTATGTATGTTCACATTTCTACTTAGGTGAAATATCGATTCGTCACTGAAACCGACTCGATCCAGAAAATCTTTATCGTCTTGCAGCAACATTTCGTTTGTAAAGTTGGCACATAAACCGTAATCTGTAGGCTTTAGAGCTTGCAACAACTGCAAACGATAAGGACGCTGTTGTAAGCGTCTCACTAAAAGTCTCCACACAGTTATCTCTGGAATTGCAAATTCAGGACTAGCGTTCCGAACAGATTTCTTAGCGCTACGCGTGAAAGACTCTCACTCCTTCAACTCGTTCTTCAGTCGGTTGTTCGTTCCTTACTCTTCCTTTTGCGCACAGGTATACAAACAAAGCTCTTAGAGCTGCTCTTTCATTTGAAGTTTTATTGGTAATTGTAAGCTGAATGTAATAAATGCTAGAAAATCTTAAAGCCCGATATCTTGTATAATTAAACAAATGGTTCAAATGGCTCTGAGCACTATGGGACTTAACACCTGAGGTCATCAGTCCCCTAGAACTTAGAACTACTTAAACCTAACTAACATAAGGACACCACACACATCCATGCCCGAGGCAGGATTCGAGAGTGCGACCGTAGCGGTCACGCGGTTCCAAACTGAAGCGCCTAGAACCGCTCGGGCCGGCCGAAGTGGCCGTGCGGTTAAAAGCGCTGCAGTCTGGAACCGCAAGACCGCTACGGTCGCAGGTTCGAATCCTGCCTCGGGCATGGATGTTTGTGATGTCCTTAGGTTAGTTAGGTTTAACTAGTTCTAAGTTCTAGGGGACTAATGACCTCAGCAGTTGAGTCCCATAGTGCTCAGAGCCATTTGAACCGCTCGGCCACAACGGCCGGCTATAATTAAACATTTTGAAATTATTTTTTTCATGAGGCAAATACACCATTAATCCGAAGGTCGGTTGGAACACTATTGCTTTACGGTGCATGGTCCTATTGGCGGTGGTATGGGACTTCCCCCCTCCCCTCACCCCTTCTGATCTTACTTACTGTCTCAGTGGCTCGGCGTCAGATTACAGAGTCAAAGGGTCAAACCTAGGGATTTTGTTTGCCCCATTGGTCACCTCTTTCACCTGTCGCAGTGTTTGTTAACATGAATAATGCCGAGTTGGACCGTGGTTAGGAGTGTACTTATAACTGGGGTACCCCTACAACTGGCCATATCAGTCAGGTCAAAGGTCGGGGGAAAGCAAGAACATAGTACTAAACCCACTATGGCACTCTGCTGCTCAAAGCAACCTCTGGGTTGAGAAAGGTTTACCTTTTTGTCCATTCAGTTATAAGGGGATCTACAGAGTAAAGCATACTCCAAACAATAGCAATCTATTTATTTTATTTTACATTAAGAGATCATTTCCAGCGGTGAAAAAAGTTTCCGTGCTTCGACTGTGGACTGAAAAAATCGTTCAAATGGCTCTGAGCACTATGGGACTTAACATCTGAGGTCATCAGTCCGCTAGAACTTAGAACTACTTAAACCGAACTAACGTAAGGACATGACACACATCCATGCGCGAGGCAGGATTCGAACCTGCGACCGTAGCGGTCGCACGGTTCCAGACTGAAGCACCTAGAACCGCTCGGCCACACCGGCCGGCTGATTGTAGAGTGAACAATGGACTTTTGAATTCGTAGTCAGAAAAGCACTTAGCCGTTAATTCATAACAGATGGTAATTTCCATGAAATGTAACTAAATTTAATAAAATGTAAGAGAGTTAGGATTGTTTTGTTACAAATGTATATTAATAAAATGTTTATAGGACAGCAGTTTCTGAAATATACCACTTCCTTTAATGAACACCTCACCCAAATTTCTTCTGTATGCGTGAACAACTCTCTTGTTGGGGAAAGTTATTCAGTATTCATCACAAGAAATTGCCAGTCCAGTCGAAAACTTGGCTATTTTCCTTTGTGTAAGTCCATACTGCACTACAGCGACAGCTTTTAGGGAAGCAGGAAACACAGAATAGACCCTGAGCCCTATCGTGAAGCAGTGTGTTCTGCAGGTCTGGATACAGCGGCTGGGCTGGTTCGACATTCCGACGCCGTCTTGGAAACTGTTCAGGATGCGAGCAAGCCGGTGGGGTCAGCGACTGTCAGGGCGTCGCTTCCAGCTGCCCTCTAAGGAAACGTGCGGCGTCTCGTCGCGTTGTGCATTCAGCACGGCAGAGTCTCTCCGGCGGAAATGGCTGGCGCTCGCTTCCACCCTGGCTCCGGTCGGTCACCGGGTTTTGACCGCGCCGCTTCCTTGTGCGCCTCGTTCTATGCGCAATCGCCTGGCCTAGCACAGATACGGCGTTACTATAAACTACATTGTGGCAGGCGTCAACTCGGTCTGCGTAATAGCACAGTTCTGTTTTTGCATTTCAAACGTTAGTAAAATAACAAGAGACTTGGATAATCTCAAAAGAAATACAAACGGAGTCAAAATTCATAAGTGAAATGACGTATGTTACAATATCTACGTCAAGAAACGGCGCAAAATTCCATATAATGGTAGCTTATCTCAGTGGAAGCAAGATGCCAAATACGTCAGCCGAGGGGAATGAAATGACAATAAAGAAAGAAAAGAAAATAGAAAGCAAGAAGGTATAAACACCGTATTTCATACATAAGAAGTACGTATTTGTATTGCGGACTGTTCTTATGACTGGCACTTTCCTTCACACAACAGTTTTGCACAAATTATGAAGATTTGCTCTGCAGTTTAATCGACTTTGCAGTTCACGAATATTTGCTTAATATAGTTACTTTTTGTGATTCTTCGGGTTTCTCCGGCGATCTGTTGACATCTTAAGGTGTCAGATGTTCTGCCAGATATCGTAATTACCTCTTCTTGAAAAAACAACTGTGTTAAAAAATTGTCACTTCCGTGGTTTTGATGTAACAAAAATTGCGAAATTGGTTTCTTTTGATTCGAGAAACACTTTTATTGTTCGTGTCGTTTTAAAATCAACTAATCACGCTTGTGTTGTAGTTTTGTCTTCAGCTTCAATTGTGGAGGCTTATGTGGTACGTTAAATAATGTAAATAATTCGATGCCAGTTTCCTATTTTACTCATTCGTGAACTGGCTTCTTTCGAAATGTAGTTAACAAAACATCACGTTATTGCGTATATAAGTATGACGTATTTCTACAACTCGTCTATTTATTGTTCCTGACGCTCACTGCCGTGAAAGTTGCTATCGTGTGCCAATTATCCTTCAGTAAATTTTTGTAGGCTACAAGAAAACTGTAACTGAACAGTCCCGTGATGTGTTGTTTCATACATCCCATGGTCTTTCGAAAGCCTATAGAAAGTCAATATTTGTGTTTTTCTTTCGTTATTGCCACAATTGTTTGCTCTGCCTACGCTCCCTTTCGTACAAATCATGTTAGAAACCACTAAAACGGATATCATATTCGACGGTGAAGCTTACTGCTCGCTTGTCGCCCTGTTGTCGTAGTAGTTTATAACAAAAATGAACAGCAGGAGCATATGTGTTACACTACGGTAAGAGTTTTGCTCATACGGCTTTTTAATGTCGCCATGATATATGTGCTGCATTAAAGTCGATAATCCGGAATACCATACAGTCAAAAAGGTTTTGACTGGTTATCGCCAACTTTCATTTTCGATTACCACACCGGACTCACCTCTTAAGCCTACTTTACTCCAGAAGACAGAAATGAATCGCGTGGAATGGCCTGTGGTATGTGCTGAAACGAATGCAACTAAGCATGCTTGTTACCAGTTGAAACTCGCAGTGCGCCGTTGCGGGAACCATCTTCAGCCACTGATTGACCTCAGGAGGGTGGGACGGTCTTGTGCAGCAACACCTCGACCACCTTGTGGACGTCGTGCCCGTTACCCAACACCAATTTTGAATTCAAAGATGCGCACATTCGTACACAGTGCCTTTATTTTGGTTACTGTTTCGTTTCTATTTCGGAGTAAAGGTATTTTTTTTGGTGTCATAAGACTGAGCGGTTAAATTCAAACGCGGCAATACTTATACTGAAGATAGTACACGTGAAGGACGTCCTGAAACGGCAGATATGTGGTAACGGAAAAGTGCGCATGTGTTGGACGACATGCAATTGAAAGTCTATGACATACAGATGAGTCCAGAAAAATGTAGACACACTTTGATAGGTAATATCTTTGGAACAAAATGACGTATCGTTGCAACATTACGCGGTAGCGTAGTCCACTGTTTTCTCAACAGATCTTAATGCGCGTTTTCCAACAGATGACAGTGCAACATTGAATCAAGTAAGATTGTCGTTTGAGCAAGGCAAGGCAGCATTGAAGTGATGTTGGAAGTACGAAAACATGATGGAGATACAACGGCAATGGCGTAATGTGTACGGAAATCGCCACTAACACGAACGACACTTTATCGTCTTCGGAATAAATTTGAAGCCGACTGTACTGTTAAGGATGTGCATAAGAGAAGGTATGCCCGACCAAAAACATCAACAAATCCAGCTTTCAGTGCCGCTGTGTTGCAACATTTTACTACGTCATTTCAAAAATCTGTGAAGTAGGGTGAACGTAAAAGCGGCGTAAGCCGATCAAGCGTACAACAAATTCTGAAGGCTGCAAAGTGGGAAGTGTACAGTCCAAGACCGCTGCACGCTATGAACGAGGACGACCCGGAACGAAGGATGGAGTACTCGAGTGGATTGAAGGCATACTTCGCGGGAATGAACGGTTTGCAGGGTTTGTTATCTGGTCTGACAAGGCGCAGTTCAAACTGAGCGGTGTTGTAAACCGCCACAAATGTGTGCACTGGGCTCCTGAAAATCCTCAGTTTCACGTGGACAAACATGTTAATCTAGTAGGTGTTAATGTGTGGTGTAATCTGTCATCGGGTGGTTTGATTGGCCCATTCTTCTTCGTAGGTACTTTAACTGGTGATGTGTATCTCCTTATGCTGCAAAATTCGATTTTACCCGAGAGGTGTTTGAAACTGAAAATTTTTGCCTACAACGAGAGATTTCAGAGCCTATTTGGATGAAAATCTACCTGGACGATGGATAGGTCGGAGAGGAGCTGTTGACTACCCACCAGGGTCTCCAAACCTTACACCTCTTGACTTCTGTTTATGGGGGACCTTGAAAAATGAAGTTCATCAACAGAAGCAGAGTGTCTAAATTTTTCTGGACGTCTCTGTATTTTACGCCACATTATTTGCGATGAATCGACTTCGAGACTGTATTTTCCTGACCATTTCCGCATTGGTTGAATACTGCCCAAAAGCAAAGGCTAAAATAAATTTCTCAGCAGTATTTTCTTCGTTTTAAATAGAATCCAGCTGAATTTGTGCGTCTACGTACGCTATCTGATCGCAGGCATCGGGAAACTCCTACGTAATGCGGAAGTGATCACTATACGGCCGCGCGGTCTAGGGCGTCTCGTCAGGGTCCGCGCGGCTACCCCCGTCGGAGGTTTGAGTCCTCCCTCGGGCATGGATGTGTGTGTTGTCCATAGCGTAAGTTAGTTTAAGTTAGATTAAGTAGTGTGTAAGCTTAGGGACCTATAACCTAAGCTGTTTCGTCCCATAAGATCTTACCACAAATTTACCACTACATGACACAAAAGGCGGACCCGCCAGTATACAAGGAGGCGGGAAGTTTTGTGTTGGCAGTAGAGATGTAGTATCAGCAGAATGGGTCGGTCGCGTGAACTCAGTGACTTCGAATGTGATCTAGTGACTGGATGTCACCAATCCATCAGGAACATTTCAACCATTCTAAATCTGCCTAAGCTGACTGTTGGCGATGTGACTGTGATGTGGAAATGCTAAACCAAGACCAAACAGGCCTCCTGGACTGACGGGCAGGGACTGTCGAGCACTGCGGCGGATGGTTATAAAAAAATCACGTCAAGCCAGCGGAAGGAATCACTCATGATTTCCAAAGCACTACCAGCAGATATGCTGTGCGCACGCATTAAAAAGAATGGGGCTCATTGGTCGAACAATTCCTCATAAGTCACACGTTTCTACAGTCAGTGCTAAGCGAAGTCTGAGATAGTGTATAGAGCGACGCCACTGGGTGGTGTATGACTAGAAACGAGGGATTTTGAATGATAAATCACGCTGTACCCTGTGACAGCCCAATGGAAGGGTTTGGATTTGGCGAATGCCTGTAGAACGTATCTGCCGTGATGTGTAGTACAAATTTCAAGGTACGGAGTAAGTGGTGTTGCGGTTTGAGGGTGTTCTTCGTGGTGAGGGTGTGGTCCTCTTATTGTGCTGAAGGAAACGTTTCATGTGGAAGGATTTGAACACACTTGTGTACTGTATACAGTAGAAGAACAGTTAGGAGACTATAACTGTTTGAGCCGCGCGACTGCTACGGTCGCAGGTTCGGATCATGCCTCGGGCGTGGATGTGTGTGATGTCCTTAGGTTAGTTAGGTTTAAGTAGTTCTAAGTTCTAGGGGACAGATGACCATAGATGTTGAGTCCCATAGTGCTCAGAGCCATTTGAACCATTTTTTTATAACTGTTTGTATCAGCATGACAGCGTAGTCTGTTATAAAGCAGCATCTATGAGGCAATGGTTTATGGACAATAATATTCCTGAAATGGACTGGCTTGCCGACAGTGCCGATCTGAACCTCTGAGATGAGTTAGAACGACGACTTCACTCCAGGCCCCAGCGCCCATCATCACTACCTTCTCTGGTTTCGGTTTTTGAGTAAGAATGTTCTGCCACTGCTCCACAAACAGCCAGACACCTGACTGAAAGTGTCTCCAGCAGAGCTGAAGCCGTCATAAAGGTGAAGCGTCGACACATCCCACATTAACGTCCAGTAATAAGTGTCCGGGTACTTTTTATCTCTTACTGCATTCCTGTGGATGGGTCAGTCTTTTAATGTCAGAAAGGAGATAAAATATTCTGGCTTTGGCGATCTACAAATGATTCACAAAATCATATTTCAATGAACGTCACCGTCTGAGAAAAAGCAACAGTAGCTCAATAGCAAACTCATCGGAGAATAAAAAAATAATGGAGTAAATCGCGACTGCTTGGCGTTCCTACAATAGTTATCCTGTATTTGTGTTATGCTTGCAGTATTTGCAACGTCTAGAATTTGCAAGATTAACTTATTAAACCGTAATTTCTTAATAACTTACCACAAGTTTCTGTGGAACATTTGCCATATGAAGAGAGAATTTACGGGTACAACACTTGCATGTAGGACGGTGACAGTAATAAAAGAACAGCATCTGTGCACGGGGCAGTGTTTGTCAGTATTTGGTTGAGGGCGCAGCCATAGGCGACCGCATAGGGGGCGGGTGGGGGCAGATGCGACATGTGGCCTCCCTGGAATCTGGATACACGCTCTTTATTCGTTACAGAATTACGTCGAATTTCTAGCAATCGTTGTCTGTAGCTCCACTAAATTGCAGGTTTAACATTGCCGACCGCAATGAAAAATACTGCGGCCTTAGCAGTCACTGTATCTTGGACTTTCTTGGTTTTTGCTCTGTTCATGGAAAATTATATTGATTCTATGGTGTGGATGCGGTTTCGGTGCTGATCCGTAGTCCAAATGGATGCGGACCTTTACAGAACCGTGCCGAAATAATGTCTTCAGCCTCTTTCTGTAGTCCCCTCTTTCAGCACTTACTGAGCCGGAGAAAGGAACCTGTCTGCCACCATGACGTACGGATTCCATCACTGATTCCAAACACGTAAACACGGTAGCAGAACAGTACCAGTCACCTGATTCCAATTCTCGTTAAGGACGCCATCTCTCATTAATGAACAACGAAATCATAACAGTAGGTTACCGTTTGTCTCTGGAAAAAGATGGCTTGCTGATTCTGCATTCAGTTTTAGAAGACATAGCTATTGTAGTCCACTCGAAACAACAGTCGTGCTATATTGTAGCTATACTTAACCCAAAACACACCACTCTAAAAAAGAACACACCGTTTCCTGCAATAGGAGAAAGGGAAAAATGTTGAAGTTTCAAGGTCGAAGAAATATGCTCTACAGGACTGAGATCGTCTGAAAGTCTATGGGTGGAACACAGCACCACATGCTCTCACAGAGCTACGAATGCAGCATTCCATGCATGCTGCGCAACAGTGTGACAAATGCAGTCCTAGGCTGCTAAAAGTTGGTGCTACGGGCCAGTTTGAGGGTGGTGTCTTACGCTTTCTCACGTTCATCTATTCGTATATTGGCCCTGCGTTAAACTTCACCAAACAAACCCAAAAAATGTAACTCTAAAAACACATTTTCTTCGACTTCAGTTGTGCCAGTCGGCATTAAAGAAATAGAAATCATGAAACTAATATAGTAAATTCACTAATGTGAAAAATGTGAAGTTTTATAAGCAAACAAAATATTCTAGATGGCATCGAAGCTGAATACGCTTTTTTTTTTTAAGTTTATGTCGTGTTTCCACTTCAACTGGTATTAATGGGTCATTTTGATGATATCCAGCAAGGTTTTCTCAGTCAGTAAGAGCTTTTTTCCTATTTCATATTTTTAATTTTCAGTTTCAAGCTAATATTATGGGAGCATCAATAAATTATTTTTGTGAATATTTTCTAGCTTTATTTCATAACCACGTTCATACATTGGATTTAATTATATAAAGATATAATATCAGATCGCTTAGTAAAAATGTGACTTCCATATTCATATTAATACGATAAAAACACGTACTTTCCATGTACTACTGAAATATGTTTACTGTTTACTACGAAGGTAGTACATCTTTAAAATACTAAGTAGGTCTTTTGAGACTTAGCAAGTTTCATGCGCTTCTTGTCAGATTTAGTTCTTGGGGCACGACTCGTTTTGAAACACACCAAATTAGGCTCCAAACTGGCACGTCTTGCATCTTGCTCCCTCTTGGAAAGAGATCTACGGACGCCCATGGGCGCGGCAAAGAGCGCATCCCGCTGGTGCAAACCGGAATACGTCCTCCTTCAGGGCAATCTGAGGTACTGTGGTTGCTAAACCAGGCCGCATAGCTGGACGTCGTAGTCTCATTTCAGCTGAAAAATAGCGCTTCACAGTCTAAACTGCAAGAAGTTGGTATTGTGAAGCACCCTTGTGGACAGGACACCGTTTCTGAAGCGGAACTGTCGAGTGTTTCTAAATTCCCTTTGCGGACTTTAGAATGTATAGAGCGCGCTTGACATATAGGGATCTGAAAACGAACCCATGGCCAGACGCGTACGTAACAGTTTCCAGGCTGTAGGACCGCGCACGTGTCTCAGTATACTGCGTCTGTTCAGTGAACCGACGATATTTTTACTTTATCTTAATTTTCGTACTTATTACATTTGTAAAAAGCAAAGTACTGTAGTAAGAATACTGATGTATCTTCTTCCAGTGACAGTCGGCGTACTGCAACCATGGTTCTCACAGGGAAGGGTTACAACACAATTTGGTTGCAAATGTAATATTGCCAGAGCCACGGTAAACTGCTATCGGTCTTTCATGGAGCAGACGCGGGAGAGGACAATGCGTTGGCTTACATGCTTTCTCTCGGCATCGGAACCATTCCATTCGTTTCCGTACAAGAGTTCCCCTTCAGACCAGTATCTATCAGGCTCCCTCTACGCTAGTCTATAATACGGAATTTAGAGACAAAGTATCTTTTGTGCTCACATCAGTGCAACCGTAACAGAGCATTGGTAGAAACGTTATTTAAAGCGAATGTGGCTCATTCTCTGATGCAACCCCTATTAAAGTTATAGAGACATTGCGGAGGTAGAATAATTTCATCATGCCTCAAAATTATGGCTATTTTCTTCCTTCAAAGTACCCGAACGAACATTCCTGTAGCTTCTTTTTACGCTTTGCTTGGATCTTACAAGTCATTTCGGCCAAATACAATTATGACTTCATCGCGAATGATTATGACGTATGAGAAAGAAAAGGTCCGAAGAACAGCGAGACGTTTTGTCACGAGTTGACTTAGTAACTGTGAGAGTGTCACTGAGGTAGTACAGCCAACTCCAGCAGCTCATGCTACAGCAAAGATGTTGTGCACTACGCAGAGGTTTTATTTTCAAATTCCAAAAATCGCATATTCCAAGAAGAGTCAAACAGTGTACATAGTGTGTAATATCATTAATAGCGGAAACTAATAAGGCTGCAAATACAACAGAAGTAAAACCTTCCCAGTAAACAGTAAACTTGTCGCTTCAATCGAAACATGAATCCGATAACGAGACCTTCGTGAGATAATTGCCAATGTGTGACTATTAGCCGTCACTAATTTCATTATGAAATGGATCTCCTCCCCAACTTCTGCTTCGATTTCAGTCGAATTTGGCACAAAAACAGCAGGCCTCGTGAGTATCAGTATTGTGGTCGTTTCGACAGTCATGCTGCCCCCATACACATTATCCCTTCGGGGGGAATTGAAACTCAATAAAGGGAAAAAAAACAGTATTGTGGAGTTTATGAGCTCCTAGCTCCAATAGGCAGCCTACAAGTCAGGGACAAGAAACGGTTTCCCAGGCCCTATCATGTAGGCCATCTTGCGAGACAGGCGTGTTGTGTTGGAGTGATATCGGGTTGCTTTGCATGGCGGCCTGTATGTCAGGAACAAATAAATGATTTTAAAGTCCGTGATGTGTAACTTATCCTGCAGAACAGGCGTATTGTCGGAGTGGTACCACCCTGCTTTATTGAACTGTATTGCAGGTGCTACACATGCCGATGAGCATGGCTGGGGACAGGTTGAAACTGACAGAGGAGGGGATGGATAGATTGAGGAGGAAATGGAGAGAGAGAGAGAGAGAGAGAGAGAGGAGGTGGAGATGCATGAGAACAGTGGCAGGTGCAGAAGGGTGCTGGCCAGGTGGAAAAGGAAAGGGGGGGGAGATGGAGATGGAAAGAGAGGGGGGCGGGGACAATATGGTCAGAGGGAGGAGAGAGGAAGATATAGTCAGACAAAGAGTGTGGAGGAATTGGACAGAGAGTGGGAGAGGTGGAGATGAAGAGACAGAGAGAGTGGGGAGAAGGGGACAGACACATGGAGGTGGGAGGAAGTGGACAGATGGAGGATGAGAGGGAATCAGAGTGGTAGAGGAGAAGGTGTGTTCAATATATGTATCGAATGCATAGTGGGAGGAGCTGCAGGGAAAGGCCTAGCAGTTACTGTAAACATATTCTAAATGTATACTTCCTGACTACATCCCCTTACACTTAGACTCAAAGGTCACCTGTAGCCTGCCTTAACAAGAAATACAGCGTCTCACATGTTAACAATGTGCCGCATATTTCTATCCATTAAAGGAGGTGTTCCATGTATCGTCTTCAAATTTCCGTACACTACTGCGCTCATCTCTGGAGCGAAATATGAATCGTTACAAACACCCTTAGATCATCTTGTAAAACCAGACAAGAGTATACATTTCGCTGATCCAGTTCTTCGGTCTCTTACCAACGAGAGTGCTATAAACTTCAATCCTGGGATGAATCAGAGAGAGACATCCAGAGGACTATGGTCAGGTGATCTCTCGGGTCATCCTGGACATATTGGAGCTTCGTCTTACATCAGGAGCAAAATGTACCCCTGCTCTATCATGCATGTATCACGCTCTTCAATGCTGTGAAAGACACGTGGATGAATTTTTAGCGCAATTATATGGGAGATAGTTGGGAAAATTTACATTTCAAATATATTTGTACTAACTAGAACAATACTTCGTACTGAAATAAGTGGGGGCTAGTAACTACACATTCCCATTTATCTCCAAAACGCCTCATTAGTAGACGTAAGTTTGCTAGAACGATTTGGCTTTCACCCTTACCAGTTTTTGGTATTAATCACGATACATACTGTGTTACTACACCCTTTACGTATCTCGCGAAATTATCACGAAGGTAAAAGCAAAGAAATTCGTCCTCCTACGGAGGCTTCCCGCGCTACATTGGAGAATGAAACAGAGAGAAGAGATGTGATGGTGATTCTCAAAATACCCTCCACCACGTAATGTAAGATGGCTTGCAGTGGTGTAGACGAGAAGTACTTCTCCTACAGTAGTAATGTGGCTCAATCAGACGTGCTACAGTACAAACAGAGAAAGCTGGGAAGTTGACTGCGGCACCGTTACCGGGCCACAGCTCTGGACAGAGCCGCGTGTATTCGGCGGTCTGGCGACCTACCTGCGCGGCGTCCGTCGCTTCTCTCGTGTCGTGCTGTGCTGTGCTCTCCTGTGGTGTCGGCCCGTGGCCGTCCGCCGGTTCACTGAACCGACCGGCAGCGGCGTCTGGCTGGCTGCCCAACAGTCCCCCCCCCCCCCCCCCCCTCCAGCCACCTGCCTCCTCCAGTCGTGGTGCTCCTCTTCGTCCGAAGCTCCGACTAGAAACGAGCGCGAAAAGCAAGCAGAAGCGTGCCTTTGCAGAGAGCATATTTGTCAACGCCTGGACGAGGGCCGGCCAGTGTGGCCGAGTGGTTCTAGGTGCTTCAGTCTGGAACCGCGCGGCTACTACGGTCGCAGGTTCGAATCCTGCTTCGGGCATTGATGTGTGTGATGTCCTTAGGTTAGTTAGGTTTAAGTAGTTCTGAGTTCTAGGGGACTGATGACCTCAGATGTTAAAGTCCCATAGTGCTCAGAGCCATTTCAACCTGGACGAGGAAAAAAGTTGGCGAATCTCTACATCGTGAGAGAAATACTAACAAAATTTATCACCTCGAAAAAATTCAGTTATATAGTTAATTTCATTTGTTCGCAAGTACATGATTGCAGTCCTAGCACACTTCGGACACTACAATGTGACACCCGGCCACGAGCGTAAACAAACAACTACGACCGCCTGTAGCGAGAAGTGCGGTGCAGGGAAACAAGCCTCGCCTCCATGTTGCAGGGCTGCTGTCCTACAACCGTATTTTGAGCTTCTGCGAAAGCTGAACAGGCGCTTTCGCATAGTGTTTTTCAACTGTTTTCCTTTTCCTCATCTTTTTTACCTCAATCTGAAGGATAATGACGTCCTTTAACCTGCCCACGCCTAGTCATTTTGAACCCTTTCTTTATCAGTGCTTACAGGAAACATCCTTTATTCCGCAGGTATATTTCCGCATCAGATCGATTTTAACTACTCTATTGCCGTTCGCTTTGAGCCTCATGCCAGTAGTCTTCACAACAGGTAGCGGAAACTCACTAGCAGAATGCGGGAAACAATTGTTCCGATTGACGATTTGCTGCGATCGTATTTGCGATGAGAAACGACGATAAATACAGCCTAAAATATGCGAGTTTTACACTTCCGTTTACAGTGAAATAATTTAGACTTTTGTGACAATCCTTCCTGATCAAGTATAACGTAAACTTTTCTTGCATAGTAATTTCCAGGTAAGTGCTAAAAATTTTGTGTTGCTTCAAAGCAACAGCAGATTTGAGTGGAAATTCCATAATTTACTACCTCGCTTTACAAATCTATTGATGTGGGTGCTTGAAATTTTGTTTTTCAGGTGTAAAATCATGAGAAACATAATTTTAAACAAAATTTCATTATTTCTGGCTGTTTGATTATCACTGACCTAGAATTTGTGATGAATTTACCTGATAATTAATTCATTACACACATTGATGTCCCTGATGGAGAGAAATCAGATATTTCAGACGAATATGGAGATGAAACTGTTGAAATAAGCGAAAATTCTCAACGGGCTAAAATTTTAACAATTTAGGGGGAGCAAGAGCGAGAATATAATTCCCAAAGGTACATATATTATCACTAACAGAAGGAATAATATTAAGAAAGTACATACGTACATGTGTAGTTGCATAACATACAAGTCATTTAAATTTCAGGTTGATTTATTCACAAGGGAAAAAGTTAAAGAATATCTGTAGAAGCCGAGGTAAGCAACCATAACACAAATGAAGAAACAGCAGCAGCAGAGACAATAAGGCATAAATGAGGGTGTATTAACTATAAATTGAGAAAGACTGATCTTGTGACCCAAGACACAGAATTGAAAAGATCACTTTCACCCCCACCAGTAGAAGAAATGAAACCTCTGTAGCATTGTAAAGCATTTCGAAATGATAATCTATTTAAACTCTTCGCTAAGCTGTCCAACATCTATGCTTCGCAGAAAGTTTCAGTTCCATTACAGACAAGTGAAAATGAATTTCAACAGTTTTGTGATTTTTAGTGCGTATGGGTATAATTAGAATGCCTTCCATTCAGTTATAATGGTCGGATGAGTAGATATCCACCAACTGCTGTTGTGATGAGCAGAAGTCGGTACGCCCAGCTACTTCGGTATTTTCACGTAGTCAATAATCAAAAATTGCCTGAAGCTACTAGTAATCCAGACAAGCTACTCAAGATTCGGCCGCTTTTGTTTGCATTGCAGCCAGTCCCCACAGAAGAATACCACGCTGTTGAGCACCAGATAATCCTTTCAAAGGAAGAGGCTCAGTACGTAAGAAATAAGCCTCACAAAAGAAGCTACATATTCTTTGCGAGGGCTGATGCTTCAGGCATTATGAATGATTTTGAAATTAATGTTGGCAAATATACCTACAGCGACAGACGGTTGGGTTTGTCTGTGGATATTGTTTTGGCATCGACGGAAACATTGCCAGAGAAACAGCATTTCAGAGCGATTGTAGATAATTGGTTTTCATCTCCAGCATTAGCAGCTGCCCTCAAAGATAAGGACATTAAATTCTGCGGCATAATCAGGACAGACATGATGGGAAAACGACCTTTGAAAACACAAGTCGCGCTCAAGAAAACTGGACGTGGCTCTTCTGACTGGGGAAAGAGATAACGAAGAATGCAGCTTTGGTACGAGGGTCGACAGGAAATGTACAGATTTCGTGTCAGCATATGCATATATTGAGTCAATGACAACAAGCAGACGCCCTTCTGCCTCTGAGAAGAAACTCATTCACTTACCAACCAAGACCTTATAATGTGGAAAGGTACAACATGTAGCGGGGACGTGGGGGACACACGTGGATCTTGTTGTCATGCTAACAGAACTCTACTGGATCAACTTGAGGTCACATATGTTACATGCATGTTGTCCACTGGTTGTTTGTATGTAGCCATTGTCAGTGGGCTGCTACTCCACCTACGCCATATGGTTCAACGTGGGAAAATTACAAAGCTAACACTCCTGCAGTATCAAGCTATTATTGCTGCCAGTCTGCTGCTTGCAGAGAACTCAATTTCACAAAAAAAGAGAGTAAGACCAAGTTTTGCAATGTTAACAAGGCTTTCTTCAGTAAAAGGTCGGAGTGTATGTGGAGCTCCAGTTACGGATGTGTGTTTTGATGGTTCTGAACACTTTGATGACATGGTGGAGAAGGAAGGTCGATGCAAAGCGTGCATCAAGTCCACCAAAACAATTGTTTACATCATGTGTTAAGTGCATCGATGTCTTTCTGTGGATTAAAAAGTGCTTCCAAATCTTTCATGGAAAAGAATAATACTTCACAAAGTTTCATAAGGAGAAAATTTAATACACACTGACATGTGACAAGATACAGGGTCCGGCATAAAAAACTCCCCGATTACAAAGTAACGTGCAGCGGACAGTAGAAGGAGCAGAGTGGTGGGGGGCGCGTCGTTAAGTAGCTGCCTACGTGCCGTTTTCAGTGTACGCCATGGCGTGGTCTGGTGAACATCGTGCCTTCGTAGTGGAAGATTTTATTCAAAATGGCGAATCGCCTATTAATACTCAACGTGCTTTTCGCGTTCGCTTTGCGCTCGGACGACGGGACCCTGTTCCCGATAAGAAAACAATTTATTCTTGGGTTGCTAACTTTCGTGAGACAGGTTCCGCATTAAAAAGGAAACCACCTGGATGACCACGGACTGCAACAGGCCCCGGAAATGTTGATGCAGTTAGAGCTTCAGTTCAACAATCTCCTCGACGATCCGCTAAAAAGCATGCGGAAGCATTACGGATATCTGATCGAAGTGTGAGAAGAATCTTGCATCGAGATCTTAAAATGCATCCTTACAAAATTGTAACTACGCAGGAACTGAGTGAACGAGACTGTGGTGTCCGTGTAAGTTTGTGCCAAGACCTTCTTCGGAACATTCGTCCCAACGATATTGTGATTTTTTCTGATGAAGCACACTTTCACCTTGCCGGAACAGTGAACAGCCAAAATTGCAGGTACTGGTGTGAACACAATCCCCAAGAACTTCATCAACGACCACTTCATAGCCCTAAAGTAACAGTATGATGTGCTGTTTACAATTCCGGAGTGATCGGTCCTTACTTCTTCGAAGAAAATGACAGGAATTTAACCGTCAACAGTGAACGCTATTGTGCCATGCTCCGCGACTTTCTCCAACCGCAACTAAGGGAGCTTTTTGGTGAAATAGAGAACGTGTGGTTCCAGCAAGATGGTGCTACTGCCCACACAGCACGGCAGTCACTGGCATTGGTGAAGGAAATGTTTCCTGGACATGTGATCTCGTTGCGTGGAGACATTGGCTGGCCCCCACGATCGCCGGACTTAACGCCCTGTGATTTCTTTCTTTGGGGCTATTTAAAAGCAAAAGTTTATGAACAACGTCCACAATCTTTACGAGCCCTGAAAGAAGCAATTACACAAGAGGTTGAAGCTATTCCACCTGAAATGACTCAAAGAGTAATGAATAACTTCAGGGAAAGACTCAAACAGTGTGTCGACAGTGCAGGAAACCATTTAAGGGATGTTTTATTTAAAAAGTAAGACCATAAGAGTATTTTCTAAAATGGCATAATATGTACTTTTATTTAGTATAAATAAAATTGTTCTACCTTATTTGTTTTTGTTTTTATTAGCTTTCCTTAAAGGGGAGGTTTTTCTGCCGGACCTTATGAAAGTAAAGCTGAACTGCGTCAACAGGAAAACTTCCAATTTTTAACAATACATGAAGCTGTATTTGTTAAGTAAATAAAGGAAAATTAGTCCAAATTGCCAATAAAAATGCTGTACATAGACTTGTGAGCTCTAAAATGTGACGTAAAACCAATATTTTGCTTAAGTAAGCTGGTGTTAGGTAAATTTTGTTTCCATGGTGTTATTATCTGTGAGAACGACAGTTGTTCAAAAGAAATTCAAAAGTTTTTGAATGAAACATATGAAAATAGTTATATTTTACATTTATGCACCTACGTAGGTGTAAAAATTAGTACCTCATTTATTCATCAAGAATTCAGGATTCACCAAATAAAGGGTTAATCTGCAGTATGAAATGAATAATATCGTGCAGATATTTCCGTCGAACGGAAAAACACGAGGTTCTTCGTCACTAACTGATTAGTCCGTGAAGTATAGTACATCTGCAACTATACTCTGCAACCCACCTCATGGAGAGATTCCTCTACGTACATCGTGCAATAAGCAGATCGGGTGCTCTTTAAAGTCACAACTTCAGTAACATATACGCTACTGTCCAATATATTTGACATTCATTTGTTGTATAACATATTCTGAGCTCAAAAATAATGAGGACCTCGAACAGAACGATTTCCTCCACACCAACCAGCACGGATCTCGAAAACATAGATCATGTGAAACCCAACTCGCACTATTGTCACGTGACATCCTGAAAGCTATGGATCAAGGCAGTTAGGTAGATGCAGTATTTCTCGATTTCCAAAAAGTATTTGACTCATTAACACACCTATGCTTATTAAAAGTACGATCATTTGGAATGTCAGTCGAAATATGTGAACAGATTGAGGATTTATTGGTAGGGCAGATGCAGCATCTTATCTTGAATGGAGAGTCATCGACAGATGTAGAAGTAACTTCCGGTGTATCCCAGGGAAGCGTGCTGGGTCCCTTGCTGTTCATGTTGTATATTAACGGTCTTACGGACAATATTAATAATAACCTCAGACTTTTTGCTGATGATGCAGTTCTCTACAATGAAATACAGTCTGAACGAAGCTGTATAAATATTCAGTCAGACCTTGATAAGATGCAATGATTGGCAGCTTCTTTGAATGCTCAAAAGTATAAAATAATGTACTTCACAAAACCAAGAACAGCGTTTTATGAAGATATTACTGAGTCATAGTTGGAATCTGTAAAATCATACAAATACTTGGATGCACACTTACTAGAGACATGACGTGAAACGATCACATACGCTCAGTAGTGACTGAAGCAGGTAGCAGGCCTTGGTTTATTGGTGGAATACTACGGAAATGCATTCGGTCTGTAAAACACATTATTTACCTGTCACTCGTGCGACCCACCCTAGAATATCACTCAAGTGTGTGAGACTCATACCAAATAGGACTGGCAGGAAATATTGAACGTAATACAGAGAAGGGCAGCACAAATGGTCACTATGATATGTGACCCGGGGGAGAGTGTCACTGCTGATTTGAAAGAACTGAACTGGCAGACTCTTCAAGATAGAGGGGAAACTATCCCGAGAAAGTCTACTATCAAAGTTTCAAGGACCAGCTTTCAATGCTGCAATACACTTCACAGTGGTTCGTAGAGTATAGATGCCGATGTAGTGATGCGCCCACAAGGACCAAAGCCGTGTAATCGTCTAACAAGCTAATGCAAAATACTCTAAATTCTCCAAATGAATTTTTCCACGATAAATACACTGCAACAGATACTTCGAACATTCCATGGTGACCGAGCGAGGTGGCGCAGTAGTTAGCACACGCACATTCGGGAGGACGACGGTTCAAACCCGCGTCCGGCCGTCCTGCTATAGGTTTTCCGTGATTTCCATAAATCGCTTCAGGCAAATGACGGGCTGGTTCTTTTGAAAGGGCACGGCCTAATTCCTCCCCCGTCCTACCCTAATCCGATGGTACTCATGACCTCGCTATTTGGTCCCGTCCCCCGAATCTCCATGGTACAATCTTCAAGTGCCTAAATATCAAGCGTTTGTACAAAAGTACTGTGCACAACAGTTTCCTGAGGAATCGACTTTAAGAAAAAATATTTAGATTTTTGCTACCAACAGATCCTGGAAAGTTTGTATATACGTATATAAGAGCGTGGAAGAAAAACACAACCCAGTTTTGCACCACATCCAAAAGTCTTTTATCGCATCTTTGGACATTAAAGTACCGTAAACCATTTCAACTCCATTCGTACGCTGGAGCTCTAGTGATAAACTTGCGCCTAGCCTAAATTTTCGTTTGCTGAAGTGGGACCTCGTAATCACACTCCATAGAGTGAAAATGCAAAGACATCTGAAACGTTTACTGCTGACAAACTGTTTCACAAAAATGCGATGTTTACTAGCTGTTCACTTCCAGTACACGTCATTTCGAAGCTGAGTGCAGGAACTCGTTTGTAGGCGAAACTTCCTGTTAGATTAAAACTGTGGGCCGGACCGAGACTCGAACTCGGGACCGCTGCCTTCCGCGACCAAGTGCTCTGCCACCTTTTTTTTTTTTTTTTTTTTTTTTTAAATCTCATTTTGTTCGCTTTTGTTCGTTGATTCTGTTCGGGGCGGACGTCGTAAGACATCCGTTTAAGTTCGTTGGTGATCGATTAACTCAGTTTTTTTATTACAGAGGGCAGCTAGCCGTCTGACCGAACACTTTGAGGTACCGTGCCGGCATTTCACCTGAGCTATCCAAGCACGACTCGCGACCTGTCCTCACAGCTTCAATTCCGCCAGTACGTCGTCTCCTACCTTCCAAACTTCACAGAAGTTTGTAGTTAGCTGTTTAACCATTGCGAACGAATTGACTGAGCAAGTCTAAATACAGCTGTGCACTAATGTGCCATGAGAAACTGTCCCTTCGCAATGCATCAGTATTGTTTGTTTTGTATCAGACTTGTGTATGATCGTATGTTGTCTTAGCTAGTTCTGGCTCGTTATTGTAATTTTGTCATTAACTAACCCATGTATCTGCATTACTTCCCTTTCTCTGTGTGATTTCTTCTGTTTCCTTAATCATATTTTATTACTGTTTAAATCTAAATAAGTAAATCCATTTAAAGTTTATTCTTACTTAATCACCAAAAGTCTCTGTATTTAAGTGATACAGTCTTCAAAAACACCTTAATAAGTCATTGCCTGTTTTTTGACAATCATTGTTTGTCACAGATAGAATCGCTCAGGATGATACTGTATCTATTATTTTTGACCAACTTCAACTTGTATGCAATCTGATGTTTTCCAATCAGTCGTTGTTGGGCCGGGTCTCGTCGTAATTACGCCATGATATTTCGGCAGACAGACTGGTTGCCATCTTCAGGTGATCCCTGATGACCGCTGCTCCGCTTCTGTCGGTGTCCTATACAGGGTGGAGGTCTGCAAGCGATTTCTCATCCAGATTTCATACAAAAGCTGATCTAACAGAATGAGATCGGTTGCATTTTGAAAACATATGTATGAAAATGAGGAGACGGCAAAACTGGCATACCGTGCAGCGAATTGGAATGTATAGAGAAACGTGTATCACGCCGCGTTGATACACCAGCCGAGGTAGCTCATCGACAATCGGCTGGCATGCTGGTGATGGATGAAATTTTCAGCGCGGGCTCCCAGCACGCACTCCAGGGCGGCAGGTTGGTCAGCTGTAATTGAGGTTGCCGCCAGGGTTGCTCAGCGTGTTCGGTCAGAGGGTTAGCAACTCTCTGAACCACATCCACCATGCAGCTAAGGCTCGAATCCTCGTCAGGTTAAATTTTTATCTTTTAGACGTCCGTTCCCTAGTCCTCGTCGTTTATAAGTAGGACATCATTTTTTACATTACAATAGCCTATCACATGACAGGGGTCTCCATTAAATTGCATACATCTGTCTGCTAACCGCGCAGTGAAGAATCATAGATGGTCCTGTCAAGTTTGTATAGGGCCCCTTCCCGATGGAGCTCACAGACGATGAATACATCGATATGCTTTTTGTGCTACGTGCATCCGATAAATAAGCTGCTTCTGGAGAACACGGTACCCTCAAAGGCGCCATCTCAATAAGAAAGGTTTCTGTCACTTGGAGCAACACCTTCGAGAAAGTGGTAATCTTTCTCCACAAATACTTGACAGAGATCGTGCAAGGACTTGATGTACTCCGCAAAGAGAGGATGCTATTCTTGAAATCATTCGCCAATCTCCTCGGTGAAGTACCTGTAATATTGTAAGGCAGTTCCATATATCTCAAAGACTGGCTGTCGAAGTGTTGTACGATGAAGAAGAACTGCATCCACATAATTATACATAAACTCAACAGCAGTGGCCAGAAGACAGAATTCGACGAGTATTGTTTTGTGCATGGCTTTTGCTCCAAGTGGAAGATAATGAACATTTTATAAATAACGTGATATGGACTGACGAATCTAGCTTCACTCGTGAAAGTATTTTCAATCTCCACAATAGCCTTTATTGGTCAGAACACAACCCACACGTCATCTGTGAATGTGGCTTTTATAGCACGTTTTGGCATAAACCCGTGCAGTCGTGGGAGGAGTGTTTTTGGGCCCTTAACTATTGCGTAGAAGTTGAATGCGCCCCGTATTGTACGTTTCTTTGCAATATTTTGCCTGACGTATTAGAAAATGTTTCACTTGGAATTCAGCAATAGCTATTGTTCCAGCGTGGTGGCGCATCGCCACATGTTGGAATCAATTTGTGTAATTAAATGAAGCTTTTCCAGGGCAATGGATTGGTCATGGAGGTCTAATGTTCTCGCCTCCACATTTCCTGGACCTCAATCCACTAGATTTTTTATTTATGGAGACACTTAAAGAAACAAGTGTATAGTACTCCACCCACAGATGTACACAAACTATTAGCTCTAATGCAATGGTGGATGCAGGTGCATTGTGTAGGTCAAGTGTTTGCAAATGCAAGGTGCTCGTTTGGAACATCATCTCTAAAGTGAACATTGCTCATATGTGTACGTACTGGCTCTGTGAAGATAAGCCTGGACATCAGGCGTACAGACTGGAGTTACTGTGTGTAGCATAACGTGCAATCTAGTGTAGCCTACCTATCGTGTTTTTTATACCTCACTGGTTACAGATGATGTTACTGTATCCACTGTTATCTTCTATGGGCTTTATTTGTGTCATGAACAAAACAAAGAGGTCGTTTACATGCGTAAGAAGTTCATGTCGTGTCTTAATGTTTAAATAAAGGTAACAGTAACAAATATACAAGATGCCGCATTGTGGAGGTGTAAACTGGATACAGTTCGATGCTTTAATTGAAAGGGCGGGGGGATGACGAGAACGCGACTCGAACGTCGGCGAGTCTATAGATCAATTCCCCACGACATTGCCTCGTCTCACTGAGCTAATGGGATACCTGTTCTTGGGCACGCTGCATGCAGTTTCAGCATTTCCAGGGCCTCGGTTTTAAATCACATTTCTGTTAAACCTATTTGCGGTACTAGGTTTTGCTATATTCACATTTGTCTTGAATTGATATGAGGCACTGCAGTCTAACTGCTAAGTGCGAATTTTTTCTTCACCCTGTATAATACCCCCTCCATCGCTCCACTCCTATCGCTATTTGCTGTGGTGGACAGTGGCGACGGTTGAGGTAGCAGCACCCATCTACAAACTCCGGTTTCCAGTGTTCGCTCTATCGCTGTTAGGAGAGGACCTCACTGTAAGGGAACGATTTTCTTTTTTTTTAGGCTGAGTGCAAGGTTCCAAACCTGACTCAGCTCTATGTCGCTATCCTTATTAGACCACGTAGGTCCCCAAGTTCAGTCGCCCCTTTTAAACACGCAATCCCAGAATGAGAAAGATTTTCTAAATATTTTAGTGTTGTTGTAATCCATTGTATGACCACTTCTTATACTATGCCATGGCTGATTTGGTGATCTTGCGTAGTTCAGTGAGGTGTCTACATTCACGGGACCTCTCTTCTACCATGCATTCAGCTTCCCCAATGTATGTTTTGCTGCAGTGGTAGGGGTTTGGTGGACCCCTGGTTTGCAAGGCTTAGATCATCCTTCACTGCACCTAGTAGTGTCAAGGTTTTGGCAGGTGGGCGAAATACAAATTTAACATCATTTCGTTCCTAAAACCTGCCTATTTTTCAGGAGGTATTGCCGAAAACTTTTTCTACTGTTGTCTGGGTACAGCCTGTATAAATGCATGGCTTACCTGCTTGCTGTTGCACCCGTTTCTTTGGAATGTCATCTCGAGGAGCTTCAGTTCAACTGAAAGATTGACTTGGCCACAGAAGGATTGCAACCTGAGAATGAGTGAGTGCAATGATTTCAAGCTGGGAATTGTGACTATTGGAGGTATGCATATACATATCAGCACGTGTAGGTTTTTTATACACACTGGAAATGGAAAGGTGCAACCCTGTTCTGCTCCATGGTAAACTGTATGTTGGGGTGCAGTGAGTTGGGGCGATGTAGAAATTCACTTAAGCTGTCCCATCCCTGTGACCAAATGACAAACATATCATCCACGAAACCCTAGAAACAAGTGGGTTTTGGATGGGCTTGTTCCAAGTCGTTCTCCTTGAATCCTTCATGAACAAATTCACCACAGCCGGCGACAGGGGACATCCCATGGTGTCACCATCTGCCTGCTCATAATAAGTTCCATTAAATGGGAAGTACATTGAAGTGAGCACAAACCTCAAAGAGTCTTGTCAGAGTGATGTCAAATTTCTCATTTATCAGTTCAATGGAGTCATTCAGTGGTACCCCGATGAAGAGGGACATTACATCAAAAACCGGCAACAGGTCACTATCACTGAGGTGAAGTTCTTATACACGTCATACAAAATGAATGGAATTGCAGATGTGATGATGGTATTCCCCCACAGATTGACTCAGGTGTTTGGTCAAGCTGTATGTTGCTACTCCTATATTGTTACCTTTGGGGCACTGTGGAATGGAAAGCACATGGCAAACTGGGGCACAGTGTATACAGAAAACCTACATGCACTGATCTGTATGTGCATCCCTCTAGTTGTCACAAGTACTCCCAACATGAAGGTGTCTTATGCACATTTGTTCACAGGGCATGATCCAGCTGCAACCAGGAAAGCCTTCCAACCGAGCTGAAGCACCTTGAGATGACATTATGAAGAAATGGGTACAGCAACAAAGAGGTAAGGCATGTATTTGGACAAGCTGTAACTAGACAACAGCAGGAAGAAAAACAAGAGCACAAATCACTAGCACGCATCCTGTTTGTTCACATTAGTTTCAGAAAAATTGGAGTACCACAATCTTACACATGTATTTTGTTCAGCTCCTAAAATCTGGCCACTATCAGACTTAGTGATGGATGATTTAGGCCTTCACAAACCAGGAGTCTACCAAATCCCTTGCCCGCATGGCAAAGCATACATAGGAGAGCTGCACACATAGTAGAATGGGAGTGCCATGAATGTAGATACCACAATGAATTATGCCAGACTATCAAATCAACCTTGAAAAAACTATAGAAGACGTGCCTGATGAGGAGTCGAACTTGAGTGATGATCCAGGGAAGACAATAGCGATATACACTCCTGGAAATGGAAAAAAGAACACATTGACACCGGTGTGTCAGACCCACCATACTTGCTCCGGACACTGCGAGAGGGCTGTACAAGCAATGATCACACGCACGGCACAGCGGACACACCAGGAACCGCGGTGTTGGCCGTCGAATGGCGCTAGCTGCGCAGCATTTGTGCACCGCCGCCGTCAGTGTCAGCCAGTTTGCCGTGGCATACGGAGCTCCATCGCAGTCTTTAACACTGGTAGCATGCCGCGACAGCGTGGACGTGAACCGTATGTGCAGTTGACGGACTTTGAGCGAGGGCATATAGTGGGCATGCGGGAGGCCGGGTGGACGTACCGCCGAATTGCTCAACACGTGGGGCGTGAGGTCTCCACAGTACGTCGATGTTGTCGCCAGTGGTCGGCGGAAGGTGCACGTGCCCGTCGACCTGGGACCGGACCGCAGCAACGCACGGATGCACGCCAAGAGCGTAGGATCCTACGCAGTGCCGTAGGGGACCGCACCGCCACTTCCCAGCAAATTAGGGACACTGTTGCTCCTAGGGTATCGGCGAGGACCATTCGCAACCGTCTCCATGAAGCTGGGCTACGGTCCCGCACACCGTTAGGCCGTCTTCCGCTCACACCCCAACATCATGCAGCCCGCCTCCAGTGCTGTCGCGACAGGTGTGAATGGAGGGACGAATGGAGACGTGTCGTCTTCAGCGATGAGAGTCGCTTCTGCCTTGGTGCCAATGATGGTCGTATGCGTGTTTGGCGCCGTGCAGGTGAGCGCCACAATCAGGACTGCATACGACCGAGGCACACAGGGCCAACACCCGGCATCATGGTGTGGGGAGCGATCTCCTACACTGGCCGTACACCACTGGTGATCGTCGAGGGGACACTGAATAGTGCACGGTACATCCAAACCGTCATCGAACCCATTGTTCTACCATTCCTAGACAGGCAAGGGAACTTGCTGTTCCAACAGGACAATGCACGTCCGCATGTATCCTGTGCCACCCAACGTGCTCTAGAAGGTGTAAGTCAACTACCCTGGCCAGCAAGATCTCCGGATCTGTCCCCCATTGAGCATGTTTGGGACTGGATGAAGCATCGCCTCACGCAGTCTGCACGTCCAGCACGAACGCTGGTCCAACTGAGGCACCAGGTGGAAATGGCATGGCAAGCCGTTCCACAGGACTACATCCAGCATCTCTACGATCGTCTCCATGGGAGAATAGCAGCCTGCATTGCTGCGAAAGGTGGATATACACTGTACTAGTGCCGACATTGTGCATGCTCTGTTGCCTGTGTCTATGTGCCTGTGGTTCTGTCAGTGTGATCATGTGATGTATCTGACCCCAGGAATGTGTTAATAAAGTTTCCCCTTCCTGGGACAATGAATTCACGGTGTTCTTATTTCAATTTCCAGGAGTGTATCATAGATGTGTTAAATACCAGGAAAAGGCACTGAATCTTTCCTAAAGTGCCACATTGTTAGGTTTATGTTTTCTTTGACATATTATTCATTTGAAAGAACTCAGATTCATTGTATTGATTGCATATTCAAAATCAATATTATTATTTTCGGTACATTTGTATCTTAGAAAATATGGCCTTTTGAATTTCGAAACTGATCAGTGACATCCCATTCCACAGTAGCAGATGTGCAGGTAAGCCTATGGGCAGCCAAGCTGGAACATAACAGAGATACTTCCCACACTCACCAATGTGCAGTCATTACTTGAATGTTTTATCGAGTTTCATTTTCTATTCTACCATCTGAATTTTCATTGAGAGCTGCTGTCTGATATGTGGCTATAACCAAGTAATTCCTTGGACATTGTTCATCTCCCAGGTCACACGTCTTTTTACGGCCAGTTGTGTAACCGTAGAGAGGACATTTGTTATCTTTGATTTAAAACCATTTTTTGCTGATAATGAAGGACAATCAGAGTTCATGTAGTTAGAAACAAATGAGGCAGCTTCACTGATTGACTGAAGGATCTAAATTCATCTATGTTTCATCTATCCAACTACCTTTATCTTATCACAGTGCAAGAATGAGTTGTTATGGCTCATATGATAATAGACATGCAACTAAATTCTAAGTCTGTGCAGAAATTCAAGAGGTTGCTTAGTCTAACATTATGAGCATTATACATTTAATACATCACACAGTACATAGTGACAATGTCACTGATATATTAGCAACAAATATGACTAAAGTGATGCAAGTAGATTTCCAGTCTTTACCTTTCTGTCCTTGAGATGATATTCATAAGGTATTCCATGCAGACCACCTCAGGAAATTCATATCTAAAAATAGTTACTGTCCAATAGCCAATGACAAGAAACAAGCAATAAACCAACATTAGATGGTAATGTTTGAAGATAATCAGTCATGGTTGTTCTTTTATGTTTGGAGAGTCCACTCTCACAGCCTAGTGCGAAAAATATGAAACCACGGCATTAAAAACGTAAATGTGATAAATTGTCAATAATCATAACCACAAGCCAACATTCCTGTGACAGACCCATAGTCCTTAAATTTGTTTCTTAAAACCTGTTGCAATTAGCAAAATATTGAAAGTAACCATCAGGATTTCCTCTCAGGCAATAAACGTAATGTAACAGACCTAAACTCACATACGGTGATGCACAACACATCTAATTGCTAAACATCCTGATCTGCTGTAATTTTATTACATGGTTATATACTGATGGCTATGTCTTAATTTTCAATTTACAACCACTACTCTTTAATAAAATTTTTATTAGGAAATACTTTAATGTAATATTGTTCCAACCTTATAAAATTACAATTGACTGTTCAAAATTTAAACAGTTTCCACCTTACTAGTCTTCAGTATGACTTGGAATACTGTTTTGTATAAAATGATGACACTATAGTGCTGAAGTTACTGTTACTATTGAGAGCTGAAATGCTAATTTAGTTTTAGTGAATGCCTACATGGTAATATACAATATGTATATGAACCATGAGGGAACAATAAGAGTGGAAGAACAAGAAGGAAGTGCACAGATTAAAAAGGGTGTGAGACAAGAATGTAATCTTTTGTTCCTGCTGTTCAATCAATAAGTCAAAGAAGCAATGACAGAAATAAAAGAAAGGTTCAAGAGTGGGATTAAAATTCAAGATGAAAGTATATGAATGTTAAGATTCACTAACGACATTGATATCCTCAGTGAAAGTGAAGAAGAATTACGGAATCTGTTGAATGGAATGAAAAGCCTAACAAGTAGAGAATATGGGTTGAAAGTAAACTGAAGAAAGATGAAAGTAATGAGAAGTAGCAGAAATGAGAACAGCAATAAACTTAACATCAGATTTGGTGATCACAAAGTAGATGAAGTTAAGCTATTCTGCTACCTCGGCAGCAAAATAACCCATGACGGGCAGAGCATGGGGGAAATAAAAAGCTGATTATCATTGGCAAAAAGAAATCCCTCACCTAGAGAAGTCTACTAGTATCAAGCATAGCTCTTAATTTGAGGAAGAAATGTCTGAGAATGTACATTTGCAGCAACGTATTTAATGGCAGTGAAATAAGGACTGTGAGGAAACCGGAACAGAAGAGAATTGAAGCACCTGAGCTGTGATGCTACAGAAGAATGTTGAAGATTAGGTGGGCTGGTAAGGTAAAGAATGACAGTGTTCTCCATAGAATTGGCAAGGAAAGGAATATATGAAAAACACTGACAAGAAGAAGGGTCGGGCTGGTAGGACATCTATTAAGACATCATGAAATAACTCGTATGGTATTAGAGGACGCTGTAGAGGGTAAAAGAAGTAAAGTAAGACAGAGACTGGAATACATCAAGCAAACAATTGAGGATTTCGGTTGACAGCACTACTTTGAGATGTAAAGGTTGGCACAGGAGAGGAACTCATGGCAGGCCACATCAAACCAGTCAGACGACTGATGACTCAAAAAAAAGTAATTTAGTTTACAAAATTTAGCATAAACAAGTTTGCAGTTTTGTAAATTGTTGATTGAAAATATTTTTGTTTTCCTCTGGCCAAATTAACATATATAAATAACTTTTTAGAAGTTTTTCTCCATTCTAAATTAAATTGAATATTACTATTTAAAGTAATATTGAAAATAAAAAGCATTGTCGAGATTCTGTGTTATAAAGGCTGATGTTAGCCTAAAGCAGTTCAGTAGTAGTAAGAGCTGTTAAAATGCAGTTGCAGTACCATACACCAGTAGAGTTGTGGTGCAGTGATTTTTAAAAATCATGAAATGAAAACATGAAAGTGGAAAATCTATAAATAAATGAAGAATGTTTTGAAATTAGATTGTGAGAAGATTATTTAAAAGTAAAATGCTGTACTACTTGGTATATATACAGAATAGTAATAATAATAATATTTAACAGCAGCAGCTCATCTCAGGATGTCTGCAACAAACAAGAAGGATTACTAGTCAGATTAACAATCAAGGCATCTTCAATTCATCAAATTAAGTGTTAGTACATCAACAAATTGTATCCTGCTCAAAAACTATTTTCATCATTTACAAGAAACCGTCACTTACAATACATCGTATATGTTAGCAGAAACATTTCAGAGGTAACAATGGAGTGAACAGAAGCATGATTAGAAATAACAACATAACCTTCCATAGCCATTGTCGATCCACTTAAAAGTTTTGTGTTTTGGTACTGCCTCATTCTTTCCAGAATTTTCCAGAGCCATGCTGCCTCTACAGCCATCCATGACTGCTGGTGCAGATTTTGTGCCGAACTGACATCTCGATTATGTCCCATAAATGTTCAGTGGGATTCATGTTGGGCAACTTGGGTGGCCAAATCATTTGCTCAAACTATCCAGAATGTTCTCCAATTGTGGCTCAGTGGCAGGTGCATTGTCATCCAAAAAAATTACATCATTGAATGGCTGCAAAGTGTCTCCAAGTAGCCAAACATAACCATTTCCAGTCAATGATTGGTTCAGTTGGACATCAGGACTCGGTCCATTCCACATAAACATAGTCCACATCATTATGGTCACCACCAGCTTGCACAGTGCCTTGTTGACAACCTGGACCTATCATTTTTGTGGGGTCTACATCATACTCAGACTCTACCATTAGTTCTTGTCAACTGAAATTGGGACTCATCTCGTGAGGGCAGAGTTATTCAGTTCTACATGTACATGGATACTCTGCAAATCACATTTAAGTGCCTGGTAGAGGGTTCATCGAACCACCTTCACAATTCTCTATTATTCCAACCTCGTATAGCTTGTGGGGAGAATGAACACCTGTATCTTTCTGTACAAGCTCCGATTTCCCTTCTTTTATCTTGGTGATCGTTCCTCCCTATGTTAGTTGGTGTCAACAAAATATTTTTGCATTTGGAGTTGAAAGTTGGTGATTGGAATTTCTTGAGAAGATTCTGTTGCGATGAAAAACGCCTTTCTCTTAATGATTTCCAGCCCAAATCCTGTATCATTTCTGTGACAATCTCGCCCATATTTCGCGATAAAACAAAACTTGCTGCCTTTCTTTGAACTTTTTCAGTGTACTCCGTCAGTCCTATCTCATAAGGATCCCACACTGTGCAGCAGTATTCTAAAAGAGGACAGACAAGCATAGTGTAAGCAGTCTCCTTAGTATGTCTGTTACATTCTCTAAGTGTCCTGCCAATAAAAAGCAGTCTTTGATTATCCTTCCCCACAACATTTTCTGTGTGTTACTTCCAATTTAAGTTGTTCGTAATTGTAATACCTAGGTACTTAGTTGAATTTACGGCTTTTAGATTAAACGGATTTATCGTTTAACCGAAGTTTAATGAGTTCCTTTTAGCACTCATGTGGATGACCTCGCACTTTTCGTTATTTAAGGTCAATATTTCTTCTAAATCGTTTCGCAGTTTGTTTTGATCTTCTGATGACTTTATTAGTTGATAAACGACAGCATCACCTACAAACAACCCAAGACGGCCGCTCAGATTGTCTCTCAAATTCTTTATATAGACAAGGAACAGCATAGGGACTGTAACACTACCTTGGGGAACACCAGAAATCACTTCTGTTTTACTCGATGACTTTCCTTCAATTACTGTGAACTGTGACCCCTCTGACAGGAAGTCACAAATCCAGTCACATAACTGAGACGATATTCCATAAGCATGCAATTTCACTATGAGCCACTTGTGTGGTACAGCGTCAAAAGCCTTCCGGAAATCCAGAAATACGGGATCAATCTGAAATCCCTTGTCAATAGCACTCAGCATTTCATGTGAATAAAGAGCTAGTGTATCACAACTAGTGCCTAGGGTCCAACTGATATGGTCACAAGGCCATGAGAGGCACTGCAGGTGATGTGCTGTTAGCAATGGCACTTGTGGCAGACATCTGCTGCCATAATCCATTAACACCAGATTTTGTCACACTATCCTAATGAATATATTTTTTGTACTTCCCACAGTGATTTTTGTTGTTAACTGCTTGTCTGTTACCACTAACAACTCTACACAAATGCCACTGCTCTCACTCTTTAAGTGAAGGCCTTCAGCAACTGCATTGTCCATGGTGAGACATAATAAATTTGCTACACTCGTCACACTCTTGAGACAGTGGATCTCGAAATATTGAACTTCCTAACAATTTCCAAAGTCGAATGTCCCACACATCTAGCTCAAACTACAATTATATGTTCAAAGTATGTTAATTCCCGTTGTGTGGCAATAATCACGTCAGAAAACTTTTCACATGAATCACTTGAGTACAAATGACAGCCCCACCAATGAGATGCCCTTTTATACATTGTGTATGTGGTACCACCACCACCTATCACTATCCCATGACTCACCTCAGTGTATCCTTGTGAATGGATTACAGTATAATTTTACCTCCCGAATGGAACACAGTATAATTTTACCTCACTCAAGAATTATGACACAAAGTGTCATGTGTATGTGGGTTAATCAGCGTAAACTGCAAAACTACAAACTTTGAGCTACACTGCCCCCAAAAAGCCAATAGACTATTGTAAAACTTAACCAGTGTTTGAAAACATTATGACTAATGCATTAAACAAGGTTGCAGAAGACCTATCATAAGCCATGGACAAAGACAATGCAATTATCTCAGAATACACTCGAGAAACAGTGTGCTGATGTGATATGACGACTTTCACATATCAGTGCATTGTCTATGGAATTGAGAAATATGCATGGAAAAATATAATACTGTGTATCTCTCTAAGTTCAGACCTTTCTCCACTGCTACTCTCTTTATGTATCAATTACCTTCTAGTAACTATTATTTACATTCTTGTAACATCAGCTGTATCTATGAGCCAGACCTAATGGTACAACATTTTTGCCATCTCAGACAAGGAAAATGATGTTTGTTCAGTAGCAAGATTGGCACAAAAACTGGGTGTTAACCAAACCACAGAAAGTCAAAAGCTGCTATTATTATTTTTATTATTAATTAGTGTGTATTATTTTGGGAGTTGCACCTCTCAATGGGAAGTACTGGCAGGCACGTCTGTGCAAGTTTAATGTGTAAGACAGTTCACATTCATTTGTTTGATCACTTTAGTCATCATGCCCAATATGGCTGGGTTCAATGTGATAAGCAATACAACTTTTACATGTCTTTCTCCTCCAGCTGTTTCTTAGCCACTGCACTTCTCATACCTCAAATAATTATCAATTCATAACTGTAATAAAAAGCCTGATGTCTACAATGCGTTAGCTGCACCTCGTACGTTTACATCTTTCTCCAAAGCTTTTCCAACCGTACACCTGTGGAAGAAGTTATTCATAAACTTGTGTGTGAATTTAATTCAAAATGCCTTCAAAAGAAGAATAAAGCTTTCCCCATAATTATAAGTGTAGTTTCAATCTCAATGTATCCCAGATGTCTACTTCCTGTCCTATAACAGCACAACTATCGACCTGACAATAGCTCTGTCAATGTTCTCCATTTTTCTGTAGTCACAGTTGCTTTTTTGTTTTTAGTGTATCTCCAGCTGAGTTAATCTTATTCCTTCCATACCAATAAATTCAGGCTATCGATCCGAGTTCTCCACTACTACTACTTCCTTAGAGTGTTTCATTATTGTCTTATGGGACATGACAAAGCATTAATTGGATGGACATTATTGTAGTAACTATAAATACAATTATTCCATGGACCTTGCCGTTTGTGGGGAGGTCTGCGCGCCTCAGCGATACAGATAGCTGTACCGTAGGTGCAACCACAACAGAGGGGTATCTGTTGAGAGGCCAGACAAACGCGTGGTTCCTGAAGAGGGGCAGCAGCCTTTTCAGTAGTTGCAGGGGCAACAGACTGGATGATTGACTGATCTGGCCTTGTAACACTAACCAAAACGGCCTTGCTGTGCTGGTACTGCGAACGGCTGAAAGCAAGGGGAAACTACAGCCGTAATTTTTCCTAAGCGCATGCAGCTTTACTGTATGGTTAAATGATGATGGCGTCCTCTTGGGTAAAATATTCCGGAGGTAAAATAGTCCCCCATTTGGATTTCCGGGTGCGGACTACTCAAGAGGACATCGTCATCAGGAGAAAGAAAACTGGCATTCTACGGATCAGAGCGTGGAATGTCAGATCCCTTAATCGGGCAGGTAGGTTAGAAAATTTAAAAAGGGAAATGGAAAGGTTAAATTAGATATAGTGGGAATTAGTGAAGTTCGGTGGCAGGAGGAACAAGACTTTTGGTCAGGCGAATACGGGATTATAAATACAAAATCAAATAGGGGTAATGCAGGAGTAGGTTTAATAATGAACAAAAAAATAGGAGTGCGAGTAAGCTACTACGAACAGCATAGTGAATGCATTATTGTGGCCAAGATAGACACGAAGCCCATGCCTACTACAGTAGTACAAGTTTATATGCCAACTAGCTCTGCAGATGACGAAAAAATTGAAGAAATGCATGATGAAATCAAAGAAATTATTCCGATAGTGGAGGGAGACGAAAATTTAATAGTCATGTTGTTGTTGTTGTGGTCTTCAGTCCTGAGAGTGGTTTGATGCAGCTCTCCATGCTACTCTATCCTGTGCAAGCCTCTTCATCTCACAGTACCTACTGCAACCTACATCCTTCTGAATCTGCTTAGTGTATTCATCTCTTGGTCTCCCTCTACGATTTTTACCCTCCACGCTGCCCTCCACTGCTAAATTTGTGATCCCTTGATGCCTCTAAACATGTCCTACCAACCGATCCCTTCTTCTAGTCAAGTTGTGCCACAAACTTCTCTTCTCCCCAATCCTATTCAATACCTCCTCATTAGTTACGTGATCTACCCACCTTATCTTCAGCATTCTTCTGTAGCACCACATTTCGAAAGCTTCTATTCTCTTCTTGTCCAAACTAGTTATCGTCCATGTTTCACTTCCATACATGGCTACACTCCATACAAATACTTTCAGAAACGACTTCCTGACCCTTAAATCTATACTCGATGTTAAGAAATTTCTCTTCTTCAGAAACCATTTCCTTGCCATTGCCAGTCTACATTTTATATCCTCTCTACTTCAACCATCATCCGTTATTTTACTCCCTAAATAGCAAAACTCCTTTACTACTTTAAGTGTCTCATTTCCTAATCTAATTCCCTCAGCATCACCCGATTTAATTTGACTACATTCCATTATCCTTGTTTTGCTTTTGTTGATGTTCATCTTATATCCTCCCTTCAAGACACTATCCATTCCGTTCAACTGCTCTTCCAAGTCCTTTGATGTATCTGGCAGAATTACAATGTCATCGGCAAACCTCAAAGTTTTTATTTCTTCTCCATGGATTTTAATACCTACTCCGAATTTTTCTTTTGTTTCCTTTACTGCTTGCTCAATATACAGACTGAATAACATCGGGGACAGGCTACAACCCTGTCTCACTCCTTTCCCAACCACTGCTTCCCTTTCATACCCCTCGACTCTTATAACTGCCATCTGGTTTCCGTACAAATTGTAAATAGCCTTTCGCTCCCTGTATTTTACCCCTGCCACCTTCAAAATTTGAAAAAGAGTATTCCACTCAACATTGTCAAAAGCTTTCTCTAAGTCTACAAATGCTAGAAATGTATGTTTGCCTTTTCTTAATCTTTCTTCTAAGATAAGTCGTAAGGTTAGTATTGCCTCACGTGTTCCAACATTTCTACGGAATCCAAACTGATCTTCCCCGAGGTCCGCTTCTACCAGTTTTTCCATTCGTCTGTAAAGAATTCGTGTTAGTATTTTGCAGCTGTGACTTATTAAACTGATAGTTCGGTAATTTTCACATCTGTCAACACCTGCTTTCTTTGGGATTGGAATTATTATATTCTTCTTGAAGTCTGAGGGTATTTCGCCTGTCTCATGCATCTTGCTCATCAGATGGTAGAGTTTTGTCATGACTGGCTCTCCCAAGGCCATCAGTAGTTTTAATGGAATGTTGTCTATTCCCGGGGCCTTGTTTCGACTCAGGTCTTTCAGTGCTCTGTCAAACTCTTCACGCAGTATCTTATCTCCCATTTCGTCTTCATCTACATCCTCTTCCATTTCCATAATATTGTCCTCAAGTACATCGCCCTTGTATAAACCCTCTATATACTCCTTCCACCTTTCTGCCTTCCCTTCTTTGCTTAGAACTGCGTTGCCATCTGAGCTCTTGATATTCATACAAGTGGTTCTCTTCTCTCCAAAGGTCTCTTTAATTTTCCTGTAGGCAGTATCTATCTTACCCCTAGTGAGACAAGCCTCTACATCCTTACATTTGTCCTCTAGCCATCCCTGCTTAGCCATTTTGCACTTCCTGTCGATCTCATTTTTGAGACGTTTGTATTCCTTTTTGCCTGCTTCATTTACTGCATTTTCGTATTTTCTCCTTTCATCAATTAAATTCAATATTTCTTCTGTTACCAAAGGATTTCTATTAGCCCTCGTCTTTTTACCTACTTGATCGTCTGCTGCCTTCAGTACTTCATCCCTCAGAGCTACCCATTCTTCTTCTACTGTATTTCTTTCTCCCATTCCTGTCAATTGTTCCCTTATGCTCTCCCTCAAATTCTCTACAACCTGTGGTTCTTTCAGTTTATCCAGGTCCCATCTCCTTAAATTCCCACCTTTTTGCAGTTTCTTCAGTTTCAATCTGCAGTTCATAACCAATAGATTATGGTCAGAATCCACATCTGCCCCTGGAAATGTCTTACAATTTAAAACCTGGTTCCTAAATCTCTGTCTTACCATTATATAATCTATCTGATACCTTTTAGTATCTCCAGGATTCTTCCAGGTATACAACCTTCTTTTATGATTCTTGAACCAAGTGTTAGCTATGATTAAGTTATGCTCTGTGCAAAATTCTACAAAGCGGCTTCCTCTTTCATTTCTTCCCCCCAATCCATATTCACCTACTATGTTTCCTTCTCTCCCTTTTCCTACTGATGAATTCCAGTCACCCATGACTATTAAATTTTCATCTCCCTTCACTACCTGAATAATTTCTTTTATCTCGTCATACATTTCATCTATTTCTTCATCATCTGCAGAGCTAGTTGGCATATAAACTTGTACTACTGTAGTACGCATGGGCTTTGAGTCTATCTTGGCTACAATAATGCGTTCACTATGCTGTTTGTAGTAGCTTACCCGCACTCCTATTTTTTTTATTCATTATTAAACCTACTCCTGCATTACCCCTATTTGATTTTGTATTTATAACCCTGTAATCACCTGACCAAAAGTCTTGTTCCTCCTGCCACCAAACTTCACTAATTCCCACTATATCTAACTTTAACCTATCCATTTCCCTTTTTAAATTTTCTAACCTACCTGACCGATTAAGGGATCTGACATTCCACACTCCGATCCGTAGAATGCCAGTTTTCTTTCTCCTGATAACGACATCCTCTTGAGTAGTCCCCGCACGGAGATCCGAATGGGGGACTATTTTACCTCCGGAATATTTTACCCAAGAGGACGCCATCATCATTTAATCATACAGTAAAGCTGCATGTCCTCGGGAAAAATTACGGCTGTAGTTTCCCCTTGCTTTCAGCCGTTCGCAGTACCACAACAGCAAGGCCGTTTTGGTTAATGTTACAAGGCCAGATCAGTCAATCATCCAGACTGTTGCCCCCCTTCAGGAACCACAGGTTTGTCTGGCCTCTCAATAGATACCCCTCCGTTGTGGTTGCACCTATGGTACGGCCATCTGTATCGCTGAGGCACGCAAGCCTCCCCACCAACGGCAAGGTCCATGGTTCATGGGGGGTTAGTAGTCATGGGTGACTGGAATTCGGTAGTAGGAAAAGGGAGAGAAGGAAACATAGTAGGTGAATATGGACTGGAGCTAAGAAATGAAAGAGGAAGCCGCCTGGTAGAATTTTGCACAGAGCACAACTTGATCATAGCTAACACTCGGTTCAAGAATCATAAAAGAAGGCTGTATAGATGGAAGAAGCCTGGAGATACTGACAGGTTTCAGATAGTTTAAGACAGAGATTTAGGAACCAGGCTTTAAATTGTAGGACATTTCCAGGGGCAGATGTGGACTCTGATCACAATCTATTGCTTATGAACTGTAGACTAAAACTAAAGAAACTGCAAAAAGGTAGGAATTTAAGGAGATGGGACCTGGATGAACCAGAGGTTGTACAGAGTTTCAGGGAGAGCATAAGGGAACAATTGACAGGAATGGGTTAAAGAAATACAGTAGAAGAAGAATGGGTAGCTTGGAGGGATGAAGTAGTGAAGGCAGCAGAGGATCAAGTAGGTAAAAAGACGAGGGCTAGTAGAAATCCTTGGGTAACAGAAAAAATATTGAATTTAATTGATGAAAGAAGAAAATATAAAAACGCAGTAAATGAAGCAGGCAAAAAGGAATACAAACGTCTCAAAAATGAGATCGACAGGAAGTGCAAAATGGCTAAGCAGGGATGGCTAGAGGACAAATGTAAGGATGTAGAGGCTTATCTCACGAGGGGTAAGATAGATACAGCTTTCAGGAAAATTAAAGAGACCTTTGGAGAAAAGAGAACCACTTGTATGAATATCAAGAGCTCAGATGGAAACCCGGTTCTAAGCAAAGAAGGGAAAGCAGTAAGGTGGAAGGAGTATATAGAAGGTCTATACACGGGCGATGTACTTGAGGACAATATCACGGAAATAGGAGAGGATGTAGATGAAGATGAAATGGGAGATATGATACTGCTTGAAGAGTTTGACAGAGCACTGAAAGACCTGAGTCGAAACAAGGCCCCGGGAGTAGACAACATTCCATTACAACTACTGACAGCCCTGGGAGAGCCAGTCCTGAAAAAGCTATACCATCTGGTGAGGAAGATGTATGAGACAGGTGAAATACCCTCAGACTTCAAGAAGAATATAATAATTCCAATCCCAAAGAAAGCAGGTGTTGACAGATGTGAAAATTACCGAACTATCAGTTTAATAAGCCACAGCTGCAAAATTCTAACGCGAATTCTTTACAGACGAATGGAAAAACTAGTAGAAGCCGACCTCAGCAAAGATCAGTTTGGATTCCGTAGAAATATTGGAACACGATAGACAATACTGACCCTATGACTTATCTTAGAAGCAAGATTAAGGAAAGGCAAACCTACATTTCCAGCATTTGTAGACTTAGAGAAAGCTTTTGACAATGTTGACTGGAATACTCTCTTTCAAATTCTGAAGGTGGCAGGGGTAAAGTACAGGGAGCGAAAGGCTATTTACAATTTGTACAGAAACCAGATGGCAGTTATAAGAGTTGAGGGACATGAAAAGGAAGCAGTGGTTGGGAAGGGAGTGAGATAGGGTTGTAGCCTTTCCCTGATGTTATTCAATCTGTATATTGAGCAAGCAGTGAAGGAAACAAAAGAAAAATTCGGAGTAGGTATTAAAATCCATGGAGAAGAAATAAAAACTTTGAGGTTTGCCGATGACATTGTAATTCTGCCAGATACATCAAAGGACTTGGAAGAGCAGTTGAACGGAATGGATAGTGTCTTGAAGGGAGGATATAAGATGAACATCAACAAAAGCAAAACGAGGATAATGGAATGTAGTCGAATTAAGTCAGGTGATGCTGAGGGAATTAGATTAGGAAATGAAACACTTAAAGTAGTAAAGGAATTTTTCTATTTGGGGAGCAAAATAAGTGATGATGGTCGAAGTAGAGAGGACATAAAATGTAGACTGGCAATGGCAAGGAAGGCGTTTCTGAACAAGAGAAGTTTGTTGACATCAAATATTGATTTAAGTGTCGGGAAGTCGTTTCTGATAGTATTTGTATGGAGTGTAGCCATGTATGGATGTGAAACATGGACGATAAATAGTTTGGATGAGAAGAGAATAGAAGCTTTTGAAATGTGGTGCTACAGAATAATGCTGATGGTTAGATGGGCAGATCGCATAACTAATGAGGAGGTACTGAATAGGATTGGGGAGAAGAGAAGTTTGTGGCACAACTTGACTAGAAGAAGGGATCGGTTGGTAGGACATGTTCTGAGGCATCAAGGGATCACCCATTTAGTACTGGAGGGCAGCGTGGAGGGTAAAAAACTTAGAGGGAGACCAAGAGATGAATACACTAAGCAGATTCAGAAGGATGTAGGTTGCAGTAGGTACTGGGAGATGATGAAGCTCGCACAGGATAGAGTAGCATGGAAAGCTGCATCAAACAAGTCTCAGGACTGAAGACCACAACAACAACAATAATAATAATCCCCGTGGAGGCCTGGGAAAAAAATAGGCCTCCGGTATGTTCTGCCAGTATTTACTACTATTTACGACAAAAAGAACAAACCACTAATAGGGCTAACCTGCCTTTTAGTGTGATTAGTTGGTTCAGGACAGAACTAATGAAGTCTCGGACAAGCACTGTCATGGTCGGAGACGACGCTTGAACCCTATGCCCGTCCACAATGGTAACGACACTGCTAGCCACACGGAAAATGATTTAAATCCAAATAGAAGTGTTTTGCAGGATATGCTTCCTGCAACCACTCTAGAAGGAAAACAGAGACAGAGGATGAGATGGTCATATACTTAGGAACCAACACCACTGGATACATATCTCAAGCATACACAACATTTATTACCAGATACCCAGAATTAAAATTTATAACAGAACAATGACTAGCTGATCAGATCCGTGTAATAAACAAAAATAACAGGATACCCCAGTCAGAATTAGAAAACATCAAACAACGAGTACAACAAATACTGGAACAAAATAATGCGCAATCTGAAGAGGAAGAAAATACAGCAATGGACTCAAACATCCCAGAGCAAACAAACAAAGAACAACACACATCAATTAAACAATCATAGGAAAACAAAATCTTAAGACAGCAACCAGAACAAGCACAAATAGAACACGAAGTGACACACATGTTACACTCCTGGAAATGGAAAAAAGAACACATTGACACCGGTGTGTCAGACCCACCATACTTGCTCCGGACACTGCGAGAGGGCTGTACAAGCAATGATCACACGCACGGAACAGCGGACACACCAGGAACCGCGGTGTTGGCCGTCGAATGGCGGTAGCTGCGCAGCATTTGTGCACCGCCGCTGTCAGTGTCAGCCAGTTTGCCGTGGCATACGGAGCTCCATCGCAGTCTTTAACACTGGTAGCATGCCGCGACAGCGTGGACGTGAACCGTATGTGCAGTTGACGGGCTTTGAGCGAGGGCGTATAGTGGGCATGCGGGAGGCCGGGTGGACGTACCGCCGAATTGCTCAACACGTGGGGCGTGAGGTCTCCACAGTACATCGATGTTGTCGCCAGTGGTCGGCGGAAGGTGCACGTGCCCGTCGACCTGGGACCGGACTGCAGCGACACACGGATGCACGCCAAGACCGTAGGATCCTACGCAGTGCCGTAGGGGACCGCACCGCCACTTCCCAGCAAATTAGGGACACTGTTGCTCCTGGGGTATCGGCGAGGACCATTCGCAACCGTCTCCATGAAGCTGGGCTACGGTCCCGCACACCGTTAGGCCATCTTCCGCTCACGCCCCAACATCGTGCAGCCCGCCTCCAGTGGTGTCGCGACAGGCGTGAATGGAGGGACGAATGGAGACGTGTCGTCTTCAGCGATGACAGTCGCTTCTGCCTTGGTGCCAATGATGGTCGTATGCGTGTTTGGCGCCGTGCAGGTGAGCGCCACAATCAGGACTGCATACGACCGAGGCACACAGGGCCAACACCCGGCATCATGGTGTGGGGAGCGATCTCCTACACTGGCCGTACACCACTGGTGATCGTTGAGGGGACACTGAATAGTGCACGGTACATCCAAACCGTCATCGAACCCATTGTTCTACCATTCCTAGACCGGCAAGGGAACTTGCTGTTCCAACAGGACAATGCACGTCCGCATGTATCTCGTGCCACCCAACGTGCTCTAGAAGGTGTAAGTCAACTACCCTGGCCAGCAAGATCTCCGGATCTGTCCCCCATTGAGCATGTTTGGGACTGGATGAAGCGTCGTCTCACGCGGTCTGCACGTCCAGCACGAACGCTGGTCCAACTGAGGCGCCAGGTGGAAATGGCATGGCAAGCCGTTCCACAGGACTACATCCAGCATCTCTACGATCGTCTCCATGGGAGAATAGCAGCCTGCATTGCTGCGAAAGGTGGATATACACTGTACTAGTGCCGACATTGTGCATGCTCTGTTGCCCATGTCTATGTGCCTGTGGTTCTGTCAGTGTGATCATGTGATGTATCTGACCCCAGGAATGTGTCAATAAAGTTTCCCCTTCCTGGGACAATGAATTCACGGTGTTCTTATTTCAATTTCCAGGAGTGTAGATATAGAAGAAAAATTTCAGCTGACATATGTAGAATACAAAAACACAAATACAGACATTAGACCATTCTTGCATAGAGCACCAAGTAACCCACAAGTCGAAACAACAACAACAACAACTATCAACACAATCATACACAACAAAATAAATGAAAATACAACTATGGAAGAGTTACAACTACTGATTTATATAGGAGCACTCACTACACTAAATATACACACTAGGCAGAGATCAGAACCAACCAACACACAGAAGAAACCCACAAAACCAGTATGGCAACACAGGCTACAGATCAGAATAGAAAAACTGAGAAAAGACATCGGACAGCTAACACTATAAGAAATGAAATATCAAACAAAAAATGAAAAAGGTTAGGTAAAAATCTCACAACAAGAAGCGATAGAGCAATTATATGAAAAGAAGCAGAAATTACAACCATTGGCCAAATGACTTAGAAGATACAACAAAAGTGAAAATAGAAGGAAACAAAACCAAACATTCAACACAAACCAAAAGAAATTTTACCAGACAATAGATAACACACACATTAAAATAGACAATCCACCAAACATAACAGACATGGACCACTTCTGGAGCAACATATGGTCAAACCTGGTACAACATAACAGACATGCATGGTGGATACAAGCAGAAACAGACACATACAAGATGATACCACAAATGCCAGAAGTGATAATTTTGCAACATGAAGCCACCCGAGCAATTAATGCTACGCACAGTTGGAAAGCCCCTGGAAAAGGTAAAATAGCAAATTTCTGGCTACAGAAGTTCACCTCAACACATTCACATATGACTAAATTATTTAACAGTTACATTGCACACCCATACACAGTCCCTGATACACTTACACAAGGAATAACTTATCTGAAACCTAAAGATCAAGCAGACACAGCAAACCCAGCAAAATATCGCCCGTAACATGCCTACCAACAAAATACAAAATATTACCTTCAGTCATTACACAGAAATTAATGGCACATACGACACAGAACAAAATTATAAATGAAGAACAAAAAGGCTGCTGCAAAGGAGCACGAGGATATAAAGAGCAACTGATAATAGATGCAGAGGTGACATATCAAGCTAAAACTAAACAAAGGTCGTTACACTATGCATACATTGATTACCAAAAAGCTTTTGATAGTGTACCCCACTCATGGTTACTACAAATATTGGAAATATACAAAGTAGATCTTAAATTGATACAGTTCCTAAACATAGTAATGAAAAATAGGAAAACCGCACTTAATATCCAAACAAATTCAAATAATATCACATCACAGCAAATACAGATTAAGTGTGGAATATACCAAGGAGACTCATTAAGTCCTTTCTGGTTCTGCCTTGCTCTGAACCCACTATCCAACATGCTAAATAATACAAATTATGGATATAATATTACTGGAACATACCAACACAAAATCACACATTTGCTATACATGGATGATCTAAAAATAGTGGCACCAACAAATCAACAACTCAACCAATTACTAAAAGATAACAGAAGTATTCAGCAATGATATAAATATGGCTTTTGGAACAGACAAATGTCAGAAAAATAGCATAGTCAAGGGAAAACACACTAAACAAGAAGATTACATATTGGATAACCACAGTGACTGCACAGAAGCAATGGAAAAAACAGATGCCTATAAATGTCTAGGATACACAAAAAAATAGGAATAGATAATACAAATACTAAAGAAGAACTAAAAGAAAAATATAGACAAAGACTAACAAAAATACTGAAAACAGAATTGACAGCAAGAAACAAGACAAAAGCTATAAATACTTACGCTATACCAATATTGACCTACTCATTTGGAGTAGTGAAATGGAGTAACACAGACCTATAAGCACTCAATACACTTACACGATCACAATGCCACAAATATAGAATACATCACATACATTCCGCAACAGAAAGATTCACATTAAGCAGAAAGGGGATTTATCGACATAAGAAAACCTAATTATGGACAGGTAGACAATTTAAGAAAATTCTTTATAGAACGAGCAGAAACTAGCAAAATACACAAAGCAATCACTCATATAAATACATCAGCTACACCACTGCAATTTCATAACCACTTCTACAACCCTTTAGATCACATAACATCAACAGATATGAAGAAAGTAAATTGGAAAAAGAAAACACTACATGGCAAGCACCTGTATCATCTAACACAGCCACACATCGATCAGGACGCATCCAACACATGGCTAAGAAAAGGCAATATATACAGTGAGATGGAAGGATTCAAGATTGCAATACAGGATCAAACAATAAACACCAGATATTACAGCAAACATATTATTAAAGATCCCAATACCACAACAGATAAATGCAGACTTTGCAAACAACAAATAGAAACAGTAGATCACATCATAAGCGGATGTACAATACTAGCAAATACAGAATACACCAGAAGACATGACAATGTAGCAAAAATAATACATCAGCAACTTGCCATACAACATAAACTAATAAAACAACACGTTCCTACATCAAGTATGCACCACAAAATGTTCTGGAGAATGATGAATACAAATTACACTGGAACAGAACCTTTATAACAGATAAAACAACACCACATAACAAACCTGACATCATACTTGCCAATAAAAAGAAGAAATTAACACAACTAATCGAAATATCCATACCCAATACAACAAATATACAGAAGAAAACAGGAGGAAAATTGAAAAACACATCCAACTGGCTGAGGAATTCAAGGAAATGTGGCATCAGGATAAAGTTGACATTATACCAATTATACTATCAACTACAGGAGTCATACCACACAATATCCACCAGCACATCAAGGCAATACAGCTACATCCAAACGTACATATACAACTACAGAAATCTGTAATTATTGATACATGTTCAATTACCCGAAAGTTCCTAAATGCAATGTAACATATACCGTACAGTTAAAAGGAAGTCTCGCTTGATCAAGGTCCACGTCACTTTCCATTTTTAACCAGACGTAACGTCTGAGAAAGGAAGGAAATAATAATAATAATTACTGTTTCATATTTGATAATGTCATTACTGAAACAATATTTTTAAAGCAATATAACTATTATGATACTTGTACAGAAAAACTGGCAAACCCATGCATAGAGAGTATGAGAGAGGACTTTACAGTTCTAAACTTGGTAGATAAAATAATACACGAAAGTATTTGTTCTAGTCAAACTGATTTCTTTGTATTTGAAATTTATTGTGACACCTGGTACATTAGTGTTCATGTACCCTCAGCAAACTATGACAAAAATTTTCTAGAAAATCATTCAGGTTAAGGACATCGTATAACATTGTGAAAGTGCACAATATGATGTTGGAGGATTAAACATGAAAAAACAGCCATATGGATGCCCCATTTGCTGAATTATAATGAAAAGCAATGGTGAAAATGAATTTCTGAGCTGTTTCAAATAAAATACTGCTGATTTTTTATTGTAAATAAGATGTGCACCAACCATTTCATGGTCTAAATGAAACTGCATTGGAAGAAGTTTGTATAGGTTGCTGGCCTTGCAACAAATAGACAAAGTGGGTTTCAGCTGCCAAAACAGCAATGTCCAAATTTTACAGGGCTATAAGAATGGAGTTTTCTTGAAAAGAATAAAACAGCGTATTGCAAATATTGCCATGTTTCCTACACTAAATTGTTGAAAAGGTTGGTGGAAAGACACTTGGGGGGGGGATTGGGGGGGGACAGGAGGGTGAGTGGGGGGAGGGGTGAGGGGGGGGACAGGAGGGTGAGGGGGGGACAGGAGGGTGAGGGCGGGTGAGAGGGAAGGGGGGACAGGGGGGAGGGTGGGAGGAAGGGAGGGAGAGTCAGTCAGTCAGCTGTTTGGTGAAATGATGTGTCTGAAAGTAGGAAATAAAATAGAAAAATTGAAGAACCATTGAATGATGCTCAAAATCAGTTACAGAAAATGAGGTGCCAACTGATAATGTCAAGTTCAATCACATATACACATGATATTTGCTGTACACAATTTCAAGTATCATTCAAAGGCACATCAAATGTTTCTAAAACATATTTTATTTCTTGCTTCTGGAAAATCATTTCACAATCTATTTGACTTTTTTCTCAATTTTTTTTCAATTTCAAGTTCTGTTTACAAAGTATTAAATACTGTTTCACTTGCACAGACAGTATAGTCTGCAAAGATATATATATATATATTTTTTTTTTTTTTTTGCTTTTTTTAAATTAAATTTTTATTTTGTTCATAAACTGCAACACCTTCTAAACTTTTGCTAATTAAGGCCACAAAAGCATCATCTTTTCAGAGTGTATTTCTGACCAAAAAACAAGTCTGGTGGCCTGAGTCCATGGTTTTTGTTAATCTTGCCTTTGCATTTTTGTGATTTTACTTCCATACAAACTTTCATCCTTCAACACACATTTCTTTCCGTCTAACCGAGAAGTGAAATATCAAATTTCATAGCTTTAAAAATTTAATGCAATGAAATATTTTCTTAAAAATATTCATCAACTACTTCTCAGCCATGGCGACTGGTGCTAGTTACGCTCCACATGCAACACTGATATCGACACTCGTCTGGTCTTTTATCTCTAACTGTTCCACCTTTGGTTTTCCAGGTTGCCATGTGGCCGGGTCTCTCTCTCTGCGGTCGGCGTTCAATGAGCCAACATGTTTTGAAGGCAGACCCTTGTCTCGATCCGCTGTGCCTGGGCCTCACCGACCTTGTCGCGCACACGGTGCTGATTAGTTGAAACGTTTGCATGCAAAATGGTGGCGAGTACGTCACCTCATGCTGGACATCATCTCATCGCGTAACTGGAAGCATAAAGTTATGTATGATTCATATTCTGCTGTTAACTTGTGAAAGTTATCATGGCATGTTGTATCTACCAGAGATCAGTTACGGATGGTTTTGAATAAGAGAGTGTTATACGAAACTTACTAAGTCTAAGGCTTCGAAGTGTTGTTTCCGCGGAGCGGAATCTAATAATTTCAGCAAATACAAAAGGGAACAGAGTTTTACTGCTTGTTTTAAAGGTTCCTTGCATTGTTAATTTGATGTGGTATGTTAACTATTGTACTCTTCGCCCAGTTTTGGTTTTAGACTTTCTTTTAATATGAAGGGCAGAGCTTTTGTTAAGTCAGTGTAATTTTAATTGTTCTTTTATTCGGTAAATGTCCCAGTTTGGTTTTCAGTTATGTTACAGATAGTCACGTAGTTAGTAAGACTTGCATGGTCTTGAAAAAGGTTAATCACAAGCTGAATTTGTCCGCCAAGTGGATTATTTGCTGTTGCAGAAATGGTCTGGTATGTGGGACAGATGGTGTTTGTCGCCTTGGTGGGCAGGCTGAGATCGTGTGTGTTTGGCTTGTTTTCTGTCCTGGCTTGCCGCCTGATCATCTTCGAAATAGCTTGGTGGTTGCTTTCTACTCATTTGTTCCAAGTACCACTGTGCGTAAGACGCACTTCCGTCCTTCAGTTAAATATCCGGCCTGTCCCCCAGGATGGACATCTTTTCATAAGCAACTCAAGGTGAATCATTAGTATTGTGTAAATTTTGGTTATGTAAGCAATGAACTTGATAGTGTGCTTATGGTGGTGACTGACTTTGATCCTTTTGCAATCAGATCTAATTATTATCTTTAAAACACTGTTCATTGTATTAATTCATGATCTAATCACACAGTTTTTCTAAGTTTGGTGAAGGACAAGCGTCCCAAATTTAAAGACTTGATCTTTGGTAATTCCATTTGTATCTTTTTAAGGAGGGGGTGGGCAGACAGTTAAAGTCAGTTGCATATTTTCTTAAGAGGGCAAAGGTCTGAATTAAATTTTTATATTGTTACTCTGATTCTGTAATAATGAAATTTGTTCTTTAGTTGAAATTAAAATTATGTACCAAGCACAAGTTTGTCCATTAGCAAAGATCCCTAACTTCCTATCTCCTTTGAGTAGCTGTGGTTAAATTGCAACTTTGGTTTCTCTAGCACGTAACTTGAGCAGAAACACAGTTCAACTTCACTCCCTTACAGTTAAACTTCCAACCGAGAAGTAAAATACCACTTTTCCTACATGTAGTTTTAAAAATGCTTTAGTAGTTCTTTAATAAACATTTAATTAAAAAAAAACTTTCACCCTTTATTTCATACCCATTATTGTTACATTTTCAAAAATCCAGAAACACTAGCTACAAGATTACCTTAATAGTGACATTGTTCAAAAAACGTTTCATCCCCTATTTCACCCTCTTAGGGGTGGAATTTCGAAAAATTCCTTCATAAACATTGCTATAGTATAAGATCAACATCTCTGCAAATTTCAAGTTTCTTTCGTTGTGGTTTGAGTTAGGCGATGCTGAGTGAGTGAGTGAGTGAGTGAGTGAGTGAGTGAGTCAGTCAGTCAGGACATTGCCCTTTAGACAGCGTGTATCTAAAATTAATGTATAAAATGAAAGGGCTGGTACAGTAGCTCGCACCAAGCATATTTCACATAGCAACCCATGCCTGCATTCCTCAGTGTAAGGCGCCAGGCACTGTTTAGTGTTGTGCAGTGCCAAGAGGGTAGGTACACAACATACCATCTGAGCCATCATGGTAGCAGGTCTGCAGGGCAATGTTTTCAATGTATTTTTGTCATCAAGGTACATGAGAAGTTTTGTAATCTCTATTTGGAAACAGTTACATGAAGTGCTCATAATTATGCCCTCCTTGAACGCATGCCATGGAACGACGGAGTGACTATCACACACTTTCTAACGCTTGAGGCAAAGTGTAAATTGCATTAGAGGCTGTCATAATGCACACTATGAGCTCTTCATCAGTCTCAGTGGGTTTTTCATAGACAACAGATTTGAGGTGGGCAAACAAGAAAAAACTAATGGGCTTCAAGTTGGGGGAATGTACAGGCCGTTCCAGCAACCCACCATGCTCTATCCAGTTCTCACCAAAGGTTTTATCCAAATGCATTTGCTCATAATCACACAGTAAGGTAAGGCAAAGTGCAAAGTGCTCTGGTGCACCACTGTGTTGGTACCACATTTGCTGTCGCATGTTGAGTTGAACACATTCCAACAACTCTGGCAGAGTTTGTCATAAAAAGATTAAGTATCTGTCTGTGTTCAGCTGATGGGGGAACATGCATGGAGCAACAAGATTATCACCTACCAAACCGACCCAAATGTTGACTGTGAACTGATCTTGCTGACCACACACAAAAGGTTGTGAGCAGAGTCTCTTGTACTTGCAATTGTTGATATTGGCTGTTCAACATACCCTCTCGTATAAAGGATGCCACATCTGGAGAAAGTACACGGTTCGGAAAGTCCAATTGAATGGCACACTTTTGCAAAAAGCAGTGGCAGAATTCAGTTTGACATGGGAAATTATCAGAGTTAAGGGTGGAAACCTTTTGAAGGTGATCACCTTTATGCCACACATGCCAAAATTGTGGGAATGGCTTACACCCATATCCCTTACAGTATGCCGTAAGTTTGTTGACAGTAGACTTTCCGGCCATGCTTATGCCTCCTCTTCAAGCACTGTGTTGACAACCATGTCTGTCATGCCTCCACACTCTTAGCGCAAAATGAATACACTGGGTTTCAAAGTAGGCCTTAAATGCACATGTGCCATTACAAGAACATGCCTGTGGAAAATGTAACTCAAGTGAACATGTCTCTTATAGGGACAAGTGGACTGCAGCAAATATGCATGGATCTGGCACTCAGTGATTTGGAAACACCTAACGTTCAAACATTGGAAAAAAAGCTGGAAAAAGTATACTGACCTACAACACGGCTCAATAAAGTGAGTTTTTACTTAAGAAAAATGTCAAATGGCATGCTGAGAAATTTTCACATATCCCTCATTATTCTGTGGCATCTGAAGGACAATACGGGAATACCAGATGGTATTCTGTTCTACGCAGGACAGCAGCTGACATTACCAACAATATTTCACTGGCAGCACCTGATTCACAGTGTCTGCCAATCTGTGCCAACATGTGTACCAGGAGGAAGAGACTTCAAAGGTGGGTCAAGAAACAGTTTACTTCATGCCACATCCACCACACACACTGAATGACTATGAGGGTACTAAGCACTGATCAGTGCCCTCGTCTTGCACTTAGCGGAGGGTCTAAATAAAATGCTTTATCAGTTCTGTGAGCTAAGGTCTTAACAGGCACAGAAAATGGTCAGTCAGGTTGTTCAGCATGTGTGAACTGAAGTACTGTTTACATGTTTGATGACGGATGGAAGTTTGGGACTGGCCATGAAGCGTACACGGATAGCCTAATGGTAAGGCAACCACTTGCGATAGTGGGAAATCTGGGTTCAAGTCCCAGTCCAGCGCAAATTTTCATTGAAGTCATTCCATTATACAGTTGATGGTTGTCCATATTCGCAACTGTGAATACAATTCATAGGTTACCAAACATGTGCAACACCACATATCTCTAGTCTTAACGAACGATGTTGCCACAACCACAGAATATAAAAACGTAACAAATATAATTAAGTTTATCATTATAAAATTAAAAATGAACATAGTAATTCCCTATTGATTGTGTTCCTTTAGTTACACTGACTTGGCCATTCTACACTGGGGCATTTCAGTGTAATACCAATTTAAATTCTCTATGTATAAACCATCCTTAAATATTTTGTCCATTATCTACAGGCAAAAAGCTTTAATTGATCTATAAATGTAGACTCCCCCCATGATCCATGGACCTTGCCATTCGTGGGGAGGCTTGCGTGCCTCAACGATACAGATAGCCATACCGTAGGTGCAACCACAACGGAGTGGTATCTGTTGAGAGGCCAGACAAATGTGTGGTTCCTGAAGAGGGGCAGCAGCCTTTTCAGTAGTTGCAGGGGCAACAGTCTGGATGATTGACTGATCTGGCCCTGTAACACTAACCAAAACGGCCTTGCTGTTGTGGTACTGCGAACGGCTGAAAGCAAGGGGAAACTACAGCCGTAATTTTTCCCGAGGGCATGCAGCTTTACTGTATGATTAAATGAAGATGGCATCCTCTTGGGTAAAATATTCCGGAGGTAAAATAGTCCCCCATTTGGATCTCTGGGCAGGAATTACTCAAGAGGACGTCGTTATCAAGAGAAAAAAAATTGGCATTCTACGGATCAGAGTGTGGAATGTCAGATCCCTTAATCGGGCAGGTAGGTTAGAAAATTTAAAAAGGGAAATGGAAAGGTTAAAGTTAGATATAGTGGGAATTAGTGAAGTTCGGTGGCAGGAGGAACAAGACTTTTGGTCAGGTGAATACAGGGTTATAAATACAAAATCAAATAGGGTAACGCAGGAGTAGGTTTAATAATGAATAAAAAAAATAGGAGTGCGGGTGAGCTACTACAAACAGCATAGTGAACGCATTATTGTGGCCAAGATAGACACAAAGCCCATGCCTACTACAATAGTACAAGTTTATATGCCAACTAGCTCTGCAGATGATGAAGAAATTGATGAAATGTATGACGAGACAAAAGAAATTATTCAGGCAGTGAAGGGAGACGAAAATTTAATAGTCATGAGTGACTGGAATTTGAGAGTAGGAAAAGGGAGAGAAGGAAACATAGTATGTGAATATGGATTGGGGGTAAGAAATGAAAGAGGAAGCCACCTGGTAGAATTTTGCACAGAGCATAACTTAATCATAGCTAACACTTGGTTCAAGAATCATGAAAGAAGGTTGTATGCATAGAAGAACCCTGGAGATACTAAAAGGTTTCAGATAGATTATATAATGGTAAGACAGAGATTTAGGAACCAGATTTTAAATTGTAAGACATTTCCAGGGGTAGATGTGGACTCTGACCACAATCTATTGGTTATGAAATGTAGATTAAAACTGAAGAAACTGCAAAAAGGTGGGAGTTTAAGAAGATGGGACTTGGATAAGCTGACTAAACCAGAGGTTGTACAGAGTTTGAGGGAGAGCATAAGGGAACAATTGACAGGAATGGGGGAAACAAATACAGTAGATGAAGAATGATTAGCTTTGAGGAATGAAGTAGTGAAGGCAGCAGAGGAACAAGTAGGTAAAAAGACGAGGGCTAGTAGAAATCCTTGGGTAACAGAAGAAATATTGAATTTAATTGATGAAAGGAGAAAATACGAAAATGCAGTAAATGAAGCAGGCAAAAAGGAATACAAACGTCTCAAAAATGAGATCGACAGGAAGTGCAAAATGGCTCAGCAGGGTTGGCTAGAGGACAAATGTAAGGATGTAGAGGCTTATCTCACGAGGGGTAAGATAGATACTGCCTACAGGAAAATTAAACAGACCTTTGGAGAAAAGAGAACCACTAGCATGAATATCAAGAGCTCAGATGGAAACCCAATTCTAAGTAAAGAAGGGAAAGCAGAAAGGTGGAAGGAGTATATAGAGGGTCTACACAGGGGCGACGTTCTTGAGGACAATATTATAGAAATGGAAGAGGAGGTAGATGAAGATGAAATGAGAGATGTGATACTGCGTGAAGAGTTTGATAGAGCACTGAAAAACGTAAGTCGAAACAAGGTCCCGGGAGTAGACAACATTCCATTAGAACTACTGACAGCCTTGGGAGAGCCAGGCCTAACAAAGCTCTACTATCTAGTGAGTGAGATATATGAGACAGGCGAAATTCCCTCAGACTTAAAGAAGAATATAATAATTCCAATCCCAAAGAAAGCAGGTGTTGACAGATGTGAAAATTACCGAACTATCAGTTGAATAAGTCACAGCTGCAAAATACTAACGTGAATTCTTTACAGACAAATGGAAAGACTGGTAGAAGCTGACCTCAGGGAAGATCAGTTTGGATTCCGTAGAATTGTTGGAACATGTGAAGCAATACTGATCCTACGACTTATCTTAGAAGCAAGATTAAGGAAAGGCAAACCTATGTTTCTAGCATTTGTAGACTTAGAGAAAGCTTTTGACAATGTTGAGTGGAATACTCTTTTTCAAATTCTGAAGGTGGCAGGGGTAAAATACAGGGAGCGAAAGGCTATTTGCCATTTGTACAGAAACCAGATGGCAGTTATAGAGAGTCGAGGGACATGAAAGGGAAGCAGTGGTTGGGAAGGGAATGAGACAGGGTTGTAGCCTCTCCCCGATGATATTCAATCTGTATATTGAGCAAGCAGTAAAGGAAACAAAAGAAAAGTTCAGAGTAGGTATTAAAATCCATGGAGAAGAAATAAAAACTTTGAGGTTCCCTGATGACATTGTAATTCTGTCAGAGACAGCAAAGGACTTGGAAGAGCAGTTGAATGGAATGGATAGTGTCTTGAAAGGAGGGTATAAGATGAAATCAACAAAAGCAAAACAAGGATAATGGAATGTAGTCGAGTTAACTCGGGTGATGCTGAGGGAATTAGATTGAGAAATGAGACACTTAAAGTAGTAAAGGAGTTTTGCTATTTGGGGAGCAAAATAACTGACGATGGTCGAAGTAGAGAGGATACAAAATGTAGACTGGCAATGGCAAGGAAAGCGTTTCTGAAGAACAGAAATTTGTCAACACTGAGTATTGATTTAAGGGCCAGGAAGTCGTTTCTGATAGTATTTGTATGGAGTGTAGCCATGTATGGAAGTGAAACATGGACGATAAATCGTTTGGACAAGAAGAGAATAGAAGCTTTTGAAATGTGGTGCTACAGAAGAATGCTGAAGATTAGATGGGTAGATCACATAACTAATGAGGGGGTATTGAATAGAATTGGGGAGAAGAGGAGTTTGTGGCACAACTTGACTAGAAGAAGGGATCGGTTGGTAGGCCATGTTCTGAGGCATCAAGGGATCACCAATTTGGTACTGGAGGGCAGCGTGGAGGGTAAAAATCGTACAGGGAGACCAAGAGATGAATACACTAAGCAGATTCAGAAGGATGTAGGCTGCAGTAGGCACTGGGAGATGAAGAAGCTTGTGCAGGATAGAGTAGCATGGAGAGCTGCATCCTACCAGTCTCAGGACTGAAAACAACATCAAACAACAAATGTAGACTAGGCCACAAAGAGGGCTGGTAATCCAAATGCACCTCTAGCTTAATCTTATTTAAGTCATAATATTTTGCTGCAGATTCCATTGACAATGACAAAAAGCTCTGAATTCACAGTAAATCTCCAATTAAAAATCACAAATCTTTATTAATTTGATTTTCCGATTATTATTATTATTATTATTATTATTATTATTATTATTATTATTATTAATCACTCACCAAGTTCAATGAATTACAGTAATATTTGTTCTGAGGCCTACTCACAAGAGTGCCGGAATGTGGTGCTCCCCGTGGTTGTACCTTCCTATTTGTTCGTGAGCTGTAATCTCAGGATATTACTTCATACCATGTCACTACTTTATGACTGTTGAAAAAAGCTTGAAAAGTTCAGAATTTGTTTTCCTAAGCCTACAGTAGTTGCGGGAAGTCAATAATACAGCAACATGCCCAATTTCAAAAACAAATAAAACCACATCTCAGAGTAACATGACATTATCGTACTCCTGAAGAGAATGACTATAAGGAACACTACAATAATCTCTCAAACTCCATGTAAATTTCAAACCGACAGCTTGAGGTATAAAGGAATGCTAACATCTCGTATGTTGCAGACAATGAGAATCCTCATTGCCCCGGGGCTCCTTACTCGCTACGCTCCTTCAAGCTAGGATGCTGTAGCATGGAATAACTGAATGTCCAACAAGTAACCCAGATCTTGGTAAAACTGCAACCACTCTCCAACCCTGCAGATGCGCTGCACTCATCTGTACGAGTTTACATGCACAAACAGTAAGTTCTAAAAAGTTTGAGAACCTAAATTATTTAACTAATAAAATTACGGTCAACTGTCATGATCATCATTAGTCAGTTAGGTAAACAATGGGTATTATCACTTTACCAAAGTGATGTTACACTACACTGCTTTTAGTATACACAAGTGATTTATCAGGAAAGTCAGCAGCACTATCAGATCGTTTGCTGACAAAGCTATGGTGTACGGAATGATCATAAGAAAATGAAGGAAGACTCAGCCAAAATTTCCATTTTCGTGTAATGAATGGCTACTCTATCTGAATGTAGTTAAATGTAAGATGCTGCTTATAACAAAGGGAAATAATCTGATCGTAGCACATTACAAGACTGAGGCGAACATCTTGGTCATGCAACATCATAGAAATGAGGTGGTGGTACAAAGCAGTGATATGAAATGGGCCAATAATGTGAAATCAGTATTAGAAAGGGTGAATTGAAAACATATTTGTTGGAAGGGTTCTTTGAAAATGCAGCGCACCTGTCAAGAAATCACATACAAGACACCAATGCAACAAATTTTAGAGTACTGTTCTAACATTTGAAGTCCTTGTCAAATAGGCAAGAAAATAGGCATGAAGTCAATACAGAGATGTGGAACTATGATTAAATTAAATGGGAATCCTTAGAAGAAGGACAATGTAGTTCTCACGAAATACTGTTGATTATATTTGCATTATCTGTATTTGGAGAAGACTGTCTGACAACACAATGTGACCATTATATATATCTCTTAGGGGCCACGAGAATAAAATAAGAGAGATTAGGGCATTTATAGACACACACAAACAATGTTTCCCCTTGCTCAGTATGCGAATGGAATATGACAGAAAACTGATAATACTCGTGCAATGTATCCTCCGCCATGCTCTATACAGTGGCTTGTGGACATACAGCTAAAGATGTAGATAGAATTAGGTATATTTGGCCTTAAGCCTCCTTATACAAAGGTATCAAATGATTGTACTTCCTGTGCTGCACATGGGAATTGAATAGGTCTATAATGCAAAAGCTCTGCAGTACAGTGAGAAGGTACTGGCCAGAAAGGACAAAATCAAAGTAGTAAGGCAGCCTTCATCGCTTTCTCGTAAGTAAGCTTATTTGAATGTATATGCAAGTTTATTTGAATCACAGCAGGTACATAATAGCCTCAAAGTTTTGCAGCAATGTTACACCAGTTGATATCAAATTTGTATTATGTATGGTCAAATACTATTACATAAAAATTCACTGTTTTCTTACAATGTAAACCAGAAAAATGTTATTTCAAGTGTTTGCACAGCATGTACAGTACACTGGAAGACTTTATTTTGAAACTTACGAGACTAGCGTCTGAGGTATAAATGATGAAAACTACAAACATAATTAACTACTTTCAAGAGATTCTGTTCACATAGTGAACTTACACATTATGACTACTTTCAGTTTTTTTAAATAAAAAAAATTTTGAAGTCCATATGAAACGATACTTTATGTATCACAGGAGTGAACAAAAATGAGAATCTTACTCCTGTTAATATGTTTTATTACTGAATCAACACTATTTAATGAAGTACATCTTATAAAATTAAGTATTTACATGACTGAGGTATGCTTTTTAATTTCTAATATCACATATTTTGACATATTTGAGTGCCTGATGCACAGCTGACTTGGTACTACAACAGGCCCATAAACTTACAAACTTAATTCTGATGATCAGTTGGTCAATCAGCTTGCATTCAAGCAGTACAGCAGTAACTTCAGAAAACACTACTTCATTTAAATTAACCAGATATGAACTGATGAACTTCAAGCATCATAGACAAAATGGCTTTCCTTATTACTCTCAAACTAAGTCCTATTATCTACTGTTGATGCTAGGAGAGCACCCCCCCCCCCCCTTTCCATCTGAAAATACGCCATCAGGAGGAGATTATCAGAGAGAGAGAGAGAGAGAGAGAGAGAGAGAGAGAGAGAGAGAGAGAGAGAGAGAGAGAGAGAGACTGACTTGCTTTCTTTCACAAATGCTGTTAAAGCATGATCTACTTTGATTTGTCGTGAAAAATCCTGGTATCATAGTTACATGATAGTGATGTGTTCAGACAAAACTAATATCTACAAATAATAAGACTAGGTCAATGATAATAATATTCGAGGTAACTCATGAAATCATCATTTGAATCATCTGACTAGGCAGGGATTGGTGTGTTGCAGTTTCCATGGTAGAGGTATATGGGACCTGAACACTCAAAAAACTGGTCAAAGACATCACGATATCCATGATCTCTCCACCAGGTGCACAGCTGCCTGTTCCAGTTGCAAGGTAATATTTTCACGAACTCCGGTCTTTCCCAGGCAAGGAGAGTAACGAAGTCCTGGTCTCCCAAGTGTCCCTGGAAAGTGAAACACACTGCAAAATCAACAATTACTTGAAACTGTGTGAAGTAATGTACATACAAAATAAATAGCTAATGTTTAACACTTTACACATTTCAGTTTCTAAATTTTGAAATGAATAAAAAATCTGCTCTTGTGAATGTGATACCATTATAGGTTTTATATATGTATTGTCTTGAAAAGTTATGCCTCTAACAACAAAAAATTTCAAAAAATACTTTGGTTTGTCATTATAATTTTGTCAAAGGCTAATAATTTATCTCAGTATCTCCAATGCCTTTGTACGAGCCCTAAAGTGATTCTTCATAGGTGCGTGAAATGTGTGTGAGATCATTGGCATTCTCATGTAAACAAAAATGCTGTTATTAATGCATCTTCCAATTTTTCCCACTAACTGAAACACTTATTGGCAGGTACAGTGGCTTAACAAAAAATAATAATAAAAAATACCTCTTGCTCCAACACACCAGATATATTCACATGAATTTTGGCATCCAGTGTGATAAATTGATTAGAATAATATTCTCTTGTTTTGCTGTATATCCCTTCAGGTTGGTCTTTAAGGAAACACCTACAGTGTGTTGAAAACTTGAGAGATTAAATCTTTCTTTCTAATGAAACTGATTTAACCACTTTTATTGCTGACTAACCAGATTATGTCCACTGTTTCAACTGCGCGTTGGTTACTGGCGTGTACTGATGAATCTGTGTTATACGCAACAACAAATTAGTATTATGATGGAGGAGAAAAATTCAGTAGTTTTCAACTACATGCATTTTAGATTACTGCTTGTGCAAACAAGGGAGCCATAATTTCCAAATATTTTTTTATAATGTCCTCCCTAAAAACGTTTTGCTTGTTCTTTTAAAATGTTTATTCTCAGCTATTTCTTGATCTTTGATTCCTCCTGTACCATATGATGCACATCTTACAATGACTGAGACCCTGCGCACTCTTACCAACTTCAAATGAATTTCATTTTGTTTGAAATACTTGTTAATAAAGAATGTTTTATTCCATATACTTAATTTTACCCACTGCTATGGATAACAACTCTGTTGCTTTAATACAACTGTTTAAAACAATCCAGTGGGCAGGGCAAAGGGCAGACTGATGCTCCTGAAAAGTGTGTAAAACTATGTACCAGTGGCAGTGTGGTTTCAGCTCTCTGAGACTGCAGATGTGTGTGCATGTTGCATTTGTGTGTGTGTGTGTGTGTGTGTGTGTGTGTGTGTGTGTGTGTGTGTGTGCGCGCGCGTATGTGTGTCTACTGCCGACAAAGGCCTTAATGGCCGAAAGCTATAATTGTGTGAATCTTTTTCTTGTGCGAATCGCGACTCAGCATCTCTGCTATATGGTGAGTAGCAACTTCCCTTCTCTAGTATTGTACCATGTTATCCTTCATTTAGTGCCACTCCCATGTGTGACTGAGGACTTTCATGCAATGTTCTTACATTATGTAACTACAAATTGTTAGCTGATGTTGAAGTTTACAGTTACCTTTGAAACCAAAGTTTGTTCTATTTGTGCTAGGAAAGTCAATAAAAACACAGATGTTGCTAGAAATGTTAGATGTACTATCACTGTTGGCCAATTATTGCAGGATGAACCAAGATCCAGTCAAAGAAGTATACAGAAAAACAGGTTGCAACACCTTAAAGATGTTTTTCAGCAGTGATACACCCATCTGCAAAGAATAGGCAGAGAAAGAGAAATTCTCCTTTTTCTCCTATATGCTCCTCCTTTCCAACCTTCCTCAACCACTAACCATTCCAGAAGACAGGACAGGTTTTTCTACTTTTGTGTGTCTATTGACAGTAGGGCCTATTTATAATGTCACCTCCTGAAGGTGAGTAATGATTAGCCATATTTTGTCTGTAATTCTGAACACATTTAATAAAGTTGATATTAATAAATTTTGTTAGAGTAGCATTTGGAAGCACATGTGACAGATGTTGAACTTCTTCCCAAAGTTTTTATAACAGCATCTATATACTGAACATAAGCAAGAAATGTATGAACAGGTTAAAACTACTTTAAAGCCCTGTTGACCTATTAACGCTAAACAGAGAAATAGTGGATGGTAGTGATTTCTATACAGATTTTATTAAAAAAGAGAATACAGAATAGCAGACAGCTTTAAGAGTAGTGGCGACAGGAAGGGCATCCGGCCAGCCCTTAAAACACACACCACATTCAGTTGACCATAACAGCAGACACCGCACGTCGGGATTAATGCTTTGAAAGAGAGAGAGAGAGAGATAGTTTTAAGAGTAAACGGTACATTGGTAACATATTTAAAACAATGAAGACAACTTTATGTTACTGATAAGGCAGGGTCGTCAAGTTGTGTAAATTCTGCTGTGCATTCACAAACATCTTTAGTAGCACAAATATGACTAGAAGTAATTTCTCTATCATAAAACTGTTAAAAACATCTAGTGATCATGATAAAATATCCACAGAATATAAGAGTCATTCTGAATAGTAGTCGTACCTTTCCTGAGATGTTGAAATATGCTTATGTTAAGCCACTGTATAAGAAAGAGGCTAAAGAAATAATCAACAAACTTCCAGTGAGTCACTTGTCTACATACTCCAAACTTTAGAAAACCTAATACATAAGAGGCTTCTTAGGCATCTGACTACCAATAGAATTATCAAAGTCATAGTTTGGATTTGAAAGTGGTTTGGTATTGAAATGGCTATTTACACAAATATTGAGTATGCACTTAATTCTTTAGATAATATAGATAACTAGATTTTCTGTGATCTTTCAAACATGTATAAACTTCATTGCAACATCCATTTAATTACATTATATTATTGTGTTCCAGCAAATTCTGTGAACTGGTCGATAATAATCTCTAACTGAGAAAAATGTCAACAGGGAAGATTCTGATATTCAACAGGTGTTCATTCAGTTGGGAACCAATTTCATGTGTTGCTCCACTAGAATTTCTTTTGAGGCTGTATGAGTCATCGACAGACAGTAAGAAAACCTGCTAGCTTTCAGAGCACTGCTTTATTTCAGCAGGTGGACAAAAAACAATGACATGTTATAATCACCATGTTCTTTATGCTATTTGTCCCATGTTTCTTACGTTACCGGTAAAAGCCGAACTCCTGAAATGCCTAAACATGGCCATCAGATCTTTAGTGATAAGCTGTTCCACTTGAAATATACCAATGCTCTCATTGAGGCCCATACAGATCGTAATTAAACTCCCAACCTTGCACAGAAACAGATCTCCTGTGCCTTAACTTTCTTGTCAACCAACACCTCCCAGAATCCCACCGTTTGGCCACAGAGGAGCATTCCTCTCTTGACTCAGAACCACCTAGGACTGGAGCAACTGAATTACATTTTCCGCAAGGGTTTCAACAGCCTCCCGTCATGCCCTGAAATGAGATGTCCTACCCACTATCCTTCCCAACCCTCCCACAAGGGTATTCTGCTGCCCACCGAAACTACATATTATCCTCATCCATCCTCACACAACCCCTGCTCCCAACCACTTGCCTCATGGCTCATATCCCTGTAACAGACCTAGATGCAAGACCTGTCCTGTACATCCTCCCACCACTACCTATTCCAGTCCGGTCACAATCACCACTTAACCCATCAAAGGCAGGGCTACCTGTGAAACCAGTCATGTGATCTACAGGCTAAGCTGCAACCGCTGGGCTGCATTCTACATCAACAGCAACAAGCTGTCTGTCTGCATGAATGGCCACTGGCAAACTGTGGCCAAGAAACAATTGGACCACCCTCTTGCAGTGCACCCTGGCTCAAAACAATGTCCTTCATTTCAATGACTGCTTCAAAGCCTGTGCCATCTGGATTCTTCCCACGAACACCAGCTTTTCTGAATTGTTCAGGTTGGAAATCTCCCTGCAATATTGCCTACATTCCCACAACCTCCTCATCTCAACCTTCGTTAGACACTGTCCTTGCCCATCTAGCCCCTTCCCTGTTCCCATTCTAGCACTATACATCCCTCTCTGTTCCATCAACACATCCAGTCTTTTTTCTCTTCTTTTCCGCTACCCCCCCCCCCCCCCATCATCCACCTGTCTAACCTCCATAATGCATCTAGCTGCCTTACCCTCTACACTCCCAGCAGCACTTTAACATCCCCCATCCCCACCCTGCTATTTCTCCGCCTTCCCGCCCCAGCCTCCTCCTTACCCCAAACTGGTTGGCTCTCCCATAATGCACTGCTGCTCGCAGTCTGGCTCCAGCTGCCAGAAACAGGCCTTGTTGGCCAAAAGCTGACTTTCTGACAGTCTTTTGTTGTTCCTTTCTGTGACTCAGCATCAACATTATACCGTGAGTAGTAACTATCCTTTTCATTATATTGTTACTAAACAAATCTTTGTGATGCAAATGTTGTTGCACTTAGGTAATGCAAGAATAAAACTAGTGTAATTTAATTCCATTGCATTTGCAGTATCATACTAATATTCTGAAGCATCTCACCCGACATGCTTCAGTCATCAAGTCCAAAACTATGCACTAGAAATATTTGTGGAATGAACCAAGAAAATCTTGAAGAGTACTTGGCATATTAACTACTGCTTCTTAGTATTTGTACCTTAGTCTTTTAATAATTCGTCTCTTTCAAATCAAACACTAAAATCACAAAATCAATACTCTAAATAAGAAAAAAGTACATGAAGTGTCTCATGATCCGTCTTAGGGGAGCACCCATGGCTCACTGACGTATGAACTGCAAAAACGCTTGGATCACTATGCTTCAGGGTGTTATTTTACCAAAGTGCAACCCAATGGTTCTCTGGAGCATATCTGTTCCATTTTCCCCACATGACATCACCAAGCTCTTTCTCTGTGTCTTACTGTGAGGTACTTCATGTGAAATGACAATTTCTATGAACAAATGGTAAGTGTTATCACGAATAGTTCACACAATCCAGTGGTATCTAATTTCTTCATTGGACATTTCGAAACAAACGTGCTGGACTTAGTACCTTATAAACCTAAGGTGTGGTACAGGTACATTGCTAACACCTTAGTTGTGTGGAGCCACATTGAGGAACTACTCAGTGACTTCCTCCGATTTTCCCGTCAGTCTCCATACCAATATAAAATTTACCACGGAGGCAGGAAAGAACCAACAGTTGCCCTTTCTAGCTGTACTGGTTACAAGGGGTGGTGAGAACCTGGGACACAGCATGTATCAAAAACTTACACAAATAAATTGTTTCCTGTACAAACAGTCATATCCCCAACCAAGTCTAAAATGAGGGATTATGAATGAATATGTCAGCTGCATCACCTCTGATCTCAGATGCAACACCTGACAACAACTTCAACAAGAAAGAGGAAAGCCTGAAGTCAAATGGACGTTGGGATTCCCGTGCTGCAGTAAATGACCACTGCAGGTAGCAAGAGGAGAACTACAGCAGTAATGACCAGGCAAAGGCCCTTAGGCACTGGCTTGACAGATGTGTGGTGGCAAAACATTTGAGAAGACACCAAACAATGGACAGAAAAATCATCAAACAAAGATGGTCAAATGACCCAAGACAGAAGCCAACAGATTGTTTCTCAACAAGTGGCTAAGAAGGCCTCAATAATTTGTTCTTCCAATATTATCCTCTCAAACACTATCCACACAATCCAAAGAATAACATCAGTTACACACAATTTTGAAACAAACATCCCACCCTAGGGAACACGACCACATACTCCCAACACACCCTCCATTTCAAATAAACTCCTCGACTACCATGTCAACCACACAGTTATGTCACAGATCAAAGCAGACAGGTAGCATCGCAAACTTGGGTTGACCCGAAACAAACCTACTGCACCCAAGTACCACCAAAAACAAAATAAAAACATGAATCAGTGTCTCCTCTGCACCACTGGCCTATCTGTGCCCTTTGCACAGAGAACAATGCGTTCTGAGTAGTGTCACATAAAACATGTCATCAGCAAAGATGTACGCATGCTTATTTATATTAGTAGTTTTCAGTGACACTCAGTTGATATGATAAATTGGATTTTCTCCAGTCAGCAAACATCATTTCAAGAAGATATGGAGTAATCTGAAGAGGACTGACTGCTGCTGTTCCTGGAACAAATCAATTTTTTTTATGACACTGTTAGCTTCTTACAGCAGTTGATGAACAGTAGTTACATATAGTATTTAGTCTTGGAACTTTAAGCATGTTCTTGAGGCAGGTACAAAAACTCAGATTAGCCAATGACAAAGTTATATGAAGACAATTTGTTTCAAATGGTATGCCTGTGGAAATAGGGAATATAGCAAGGAGATATTGACCTACAGGTCAGTAGTGGGTTGTTTCTTTCAAATATACTACTCCCCACCCTACATTTGAAAAATATTCTCCACTTTGATGAGCTCTTCACCTTCTTTACAATTTCATGTTTCAGATCAGTGAGTAACTTGTCACAGGTTCTGAATTTAAGGCTGAAGATTGCACTGCTCATTATTGTATGGTGACCTGATTTGCCCCTCCACAAATAATTGACAGAATGCCAACGAAAATGCCAATGAGACTGATTATTACATAAGAAAGCACTTCATAACACAAGATTAAGGTAGAAAATTAATAAAAAAAACACATTGATTTTTAAGTGAAAAAAGCCCTGGTTATGAAAAAAATTTGTATAACATTTTATATTAAATTCCCACAAACTGTTACTCCAATACTTTCATTTAAAACTAGTTGTTGATATCTGCATTATCACCATATCTTACACAAAATTACAGCAAGCATTGAACATCGGTACACTGTTGGAAGATTTATTATCAGCACATCCCTTTTGTTCATGAAAACACATCTTTCAATGCTATATTGAACACGTAAAAGGAGTAATTCCAAATGTGGTTGGGAGATTATTGATACAAGAGACTGGCCTTCAGTTTTTGTTAATAGCAGGTCCTTATCAAATTGTCCACCTCCTACTCCTCATGATGTTGGACAGCTTACCTTGAAATTGTATTTTGAAGCAAGCTGTGTGACAGACTGTGACTGGAGTAGCCTATGGTACTCCTCCGATTTACGCATTTGTTTCAGATGGAGAAGTACTACACCACTGTTCACACCAGGAAATCCGCCCCGGGAAGGAGGATCACCAAATAACGTTCCTTTATGCTTTCGTCTGTATGAGTGCAGCACATGATGATAAACTGGTGTCAATTCTGGTGCCATCCCCAATACAGTTTTTCTGCCAAAACTGTGAATTCACATTCCATTGCACAGAACTTTCCTTTCAAGACAAATTGTTCTGATAAAGCTAAGCACTAACAAGTAGCAATATGCCAAACTGAAACATTACTTCCTTCAGCTCAATAGGAAGGTTCCTGACATTATTTCAAAACGACATTTTAGGGTCTCACCTGTCAAATTCCCTGAATAAGTCTGCTACATCAGCTAGAAATTTGGTATCAATATCAAACATAATAGCACGCTCTTGTTGTTCAGCTATTCTGTGCAAACCAAGTGACAAAAAGAATAATGCATCGCTATAGTAAGATCCCGGCTGTGAGCTGAAATGTGGCTGCATAGCAGCAACAATGTCAGACACACGATCTGTAGCTTCATCTATATCATAATATGACACCTGAAACGAAATGTTTTGTCAGCAGTCGTTATTACACTATTATAAAGAACATATTTAACATGAAGTGAAAAATTACCGTAAAATATTTCTTATTCGTGTTCTGAACACTATGTATCACATCCTCTCCACTACTCCTACTGGAACTGTCAGTTATTACGTGCAGATTAATTCTGACAGAAGAGTGCTCCAACATTGAGAGCAGAAACGTTTTGAATTTCATTTTCATCTGATAATTACTTTGAACTTTGGTAAATGTGCACCATACATTGATAGGTTCTGCTTCACTAGTCCGTTTGTCCGCTCTTGTCGCTGAAGTGACATTAGAAATTCGCGCCTTTGTTTCATGTTTCTTGTTAAGTCCGACGAGTGACAGCGTCCTGTTTTCGCGAGACACTGTTTTTCTGTTAACTTGTAGTTCCGATGTTATTAATCCATACAACAGAATAAGCAACGTGGCTACGGCTATTAAATTTATTAGAACCTTATACAACATACGCATGAAGACTCCACTTTCATGATCAGCAGGTCAAACACACAAACGCTTCCAAATACCACAGCAGTCAGGCCACCTTTCGATACAATCGAATACAATATCTCGACACACTGAAGATCGATTGCTCGATCGGAAAACGTATACATAAACATCATAAATTTGTGGCAATTGTATTGAAGAAATATTTTTTGAGACTAAATTATTTGGATTAGCGTAACATTATAGAAAACATAATCTCAGATATAATAATTACTTATTATGGGAACTCATTTATGCGTCTTATATTAACTAGTCGCAATTAACCCTCGTTAATTCAAATACTCTGTAATACTCTCTTCCTTATTTGTAATGAAAGTTGTTTATGAGCGAATGATCGATAGCTTCATATCGATTTTTACAGCAACAAGTTGTTAAGTGCCGCGACCTTTAAGCCTCGCCGGAAGCATCCAAGCCAAAATAAGGAAATATCTAATTATCTCTATTTAATTTTCCCTGAATTTGACACTGTGTATCCTGTTTTCATGTAATACGTCATATATTTAACTATGGTTTTCTGTAGTGAGTTAAGTGACATATGCTGTCGACGACAATAAACGTTAATGAAGACTGATGTATACTATTCTAAAAACTGTAAAGTGCGTCCGCACGATGGCTTTTTTCCGTTCAACTTTGCGCATGCGTTTAAATTTCTAACAGAGCAAACTGGGCACGCTCATTTGTGTATGCGTTAGTTCTTTGAAATGAAACGGAGGCGGTGCGTAAAGACGCGATGCTTCCCGAGTTCGGTGGGAATCTCGCGCACTGTTTAGCACCCGACAGGCAGCTTTGGCGATGTGTGTTTTGTTATGTCGTGAGTTGTGGTTGTACTATAAGGCGATTTATGTGCAATAAAGTCTGCTGACTCATAAAAAGCAAGCTGAAATTTGTACATGATTACTAAGAGAAGTCATAGGATATGGAATGCCGCTTCAAAAGATTACTTGCATAAAAATTTGGAGTTTGACGTCCTGACTGTCTAGTCTGTTATTAGATAAAAAAAGTCTCCGATAATATACATCGTATCATAAACCATAAAGAATAGGACACCGCATCTAGAAGCAGGAAAACAGAGAAGAAGAAGAAGCCTACAAATACATGATAAATGTATATGAAAACTATTGACGAATATTCGTGCTTCTGCGACTTAGTAGCACAACAGAGAAGCCTGACATCTGAACAAAACAATTGTAGAGTTTGTGTAGCTTCTTAACAAACTATTAGACAATGATACGAAGGACTCTGGTGATTCAAAATACACAAAATTGTAAAACACAACTTCTAGTGGGTTCTGGCGTCTATAACGTTCACGAATTTGTGGAGTCCGAGGAATTTAATCTACACATAATCTTTCGTGGTTAAAGTTTAAATAACTATTTTATAAAATAAAATGCAACTGACTCACTGAAAATTGATTAACTTTCACATACCGACTAGGAAACTCCCTTACGTATTTCTCAGTTCCAAGTATAATCGCTGAAATGCTTTGTCTTTAAATATGAAATACATAGTTCAAACTGGGGTATAAGTCTCTGGTTATCAGGTAACGAAATGTTATGTACAGTATTATCACTGTAGTCTGCAGTTCACCAAGCAGAAAATCTAAAACCTCACTGTGACCTCCTCCTAAAATTTAGAAACAAAACGTTTCGTCACTTCCTATTTCTCTTAACTCTATTATCGAGATAACTTTTTACCCAAAGTGGCCTTTGTCTTTTTCTATTTAATTTTTTCAGCATCACAATAAATGGAGCACAAACTCTGAAGCATAGAATGACCATAGCAGACTGCTTGCGCAATGAAGCAACGTGTGGGTAAGAGAACGCCCATACGTAGATACATGCGTTCTTTTCACTAGGCTGCGGTCACAATGGCACCGATATCGGTGGATTCCACCGACGACCGACATCGTCCGATGACGGCCGATCTTCCCAAATCCATACGCAAACGCGTGCGCAGTCACAATTCAGCCGATTTCATAGCCAGAACGTACATATTTCCGATGACAATCTGTGAAGTTCAAATCCGTTTGTTTTTTATAGTGATAATGGCCGACACGACACGAAACACGCCCTGTGGAAACAGATAATTCTAGCCAGAGGAGTAGTTTGTGGCATCCTGAGGATGAAAAATATCATAATAGCAATATAGCTCGGAATGTATGGACTGAAATCGCAGTTTTATTGGAAACCACAAGTAGGATTTTTCAGGTGTAGATTATAACCACGAAAAATAATTTATTCAAGTGACAGGGATTGTGTATCTTATGTTAACGTTGCTGTAGTGGATTTTCTTGGGTTGTAGTAGATGGACATAGGCTGTCTACAAATTATTGTTACTGCTTACTGGCGTTTTTATATCAGTGGCTGGTTATTCTGTTCCATGAAGTGGTTTGCAAATGTGGTGCACGTACGTTTTTCCATTTTATAGTGCTGTATATGTTCAGAGTATCTTATTCTAGACTCCGTGATTGTCTTCCACTCGTATGCTGAGTGACAATCATTAACGGTTAACTGACGTACATTATGTGATCAATAATATCTGGAGACATCAAAAACATGCATTTTTCGTATTAGGTGCATTGTGGTGCCACCTACTGCCATGTATTTCACATCAGCGACCTCGCAAGTCATTAGACATCGTGACAGAGCAGAATGGGGCGCTCCGCAAAACTCACGGACCTCGAACGTGGTCAGATGATTGGGAGTCATTTGTGTTATACGTCTGTACGCGAGATTTCCACACTCCTAAACATCCCTAGGCCTACTGTTTCCGATGTGATAGTGAAGTGGAAACGTGAAGGGACACGTACAGCACAAAAGCATACAGGCTGACCTCGTCTATTGACTGACAGAGACTGCCGACAGTTGAAGAGGGTTGTAATCTATCCAGACCATTACACAGGAATTCCAAACTGCATCAGGATCCACTGCAAGTACTATGGCAGTTAGGCAAAAGGTGAGAAAAATTGGATTTCATGGTCGAGCGGCTGCTCATAAGCCACACATCACGCCAGTAAATGCCAAACGACGCCTCGCTTGATGTAAGGAGCGTAAACATTGAACGACTGAACAGTGGAAAAACGTTGTGTGGTGTGAATGTATGCCTTCCCGGCGTATACAGCTGGCGAAGAGTTCTCGGGCTTCCAGCCGGGTGGCAGTGTCTTCAAACTGCGACGTTTCGACGAGTGACATACTCATCATCTTCTGGCGAAGTGCCGAGACTTTGCTGCTCACATCTTTTACTTTCCCCTCTTTGGGGAAGTGTGTGTGGGGGAGTTTGTAGCCTTTCGGCTTTTACTCCCCTGTGAACGTGTGTGTGTGATTTTTCTATAGTTTTTTGGTGTCTGTGACTTGTGATGTTTGTTGTGAGTGAGTCTAGTATTTGCCTGAGGTAGGCGAAAAGATTGGTGTTATATGGGAAGGAACTGGATTAGGGATTGGGTTTTGGGATTTTTTCTTCGACTTAATCGTCTAAGATCGTCATAGGGCGCTTATGCTTATCGCGGGACATGTCATACCGACCTAGGGAGTGGATGAGCGCGTTTTCGGATCTGGAAGAACCCTCATAGAAGGCCCTTGCCAGATCCTGGAAACGCTCTCTCAGGAGTGGGATTTCGGCTGCGGCGTGCAAGTCGTCTGTGGGGAATCCAAGAGGTAGGTGCAGTGCCCTTCTGAGGGCGCGGTTCTGCAGCCTCTGGAGTTTGTCCAGGTGCTGCTTTGCCGCGTATCCCCAGACAGGGCACGCATACTCCATTACTGGCCGGATCAGGGCCTGGTAAACATTTACTGCTACTGGGCAGGGAAGGGAGCTGTTTGTGTTCAGGATAGGGTATAGAATGGACATTCTGGCGCAGACCTTCCTGTGGACCTCGTCTATGTGGGGTTTCCACGTAAGACGAGAGTCCAAGGTTACGCCAAGGTACTTGGCGGTTCTGCGCCAGGGGAGTTGGATTCCATTTAGGTGAAGGTGGAGGGGGGGACGTTGAGGAGGTTCGCGCCTTCCGAGCCTGCGGGTAATCAGCATTGCCTGCGTCTTCTCGGAGTTGATCGTGATGCGCCAGCGACGGGCCCAAGTTTCCGTGTCATCTAAAACCTTTTGTAGCCTACGGATGACCAGATCCTTGTTCGCATTTCTCGTGTAGAAGGCTGTATCGTCAGCGTATTGTGCAGTGTGCACCAGGGGGGCCGTTGGAGTATCCGCAGTGTACAAACTGTACAATACGGGCCCCAGGACCGATCCCTGTGGCACCCCGGCACGAATACGCCTTCTGGTGGAGGTGGCAGTTTCTACTTTGACGGAGAAAGTCCTATTTGTGAGATAGCTCTTAATGAGCTGAACTATGCTGCCGGGAAACCCTTGTGTGTACAACTTGTAGAGTAGCCCTCTATGCCATACTGAATCAAAGGCTTTGGCTACGTCTAGTAGCACTATCCCGCAGTAGCCTCTGTGGTTGAAGCCCTCTGTGGCTGCTTCAACCATTCTCATGACCTGTTGTGGGGCAGAGTGGTTCTGCCGGAACCCAAATTGGAAATCCGGCAGAATTTGCTCTCTGGTAATATGTTCTTGTATGGGTCTTAGCAGGAGGCGCTCATAGATCTTGCTGAGTGTTGGTAAGAGGCTAATCGGCCTGTAGTGCTGCGGGAATAGAGGGTCTTTCCCTGGTTTGTGTATCGCGACCACTTCCGCATGTTTCCAGCAGGCTGGGAAAACACGGGAACGAGTAATCTCGTTGAGGACGTTCGCGAGGTGTGTGATCGCTGTGGGTGGGAGTTTTTTGACTAACTGGTTTGTGACACTGTCGTGCCCGGGCGCCTTTTTTGTAGGGAGGGACCTGATTACTCTTGCCACGTCCTTGGGGGCAAAAAGTATGGGTTCGTCCTCTGGGTCCTCCTCGGCATTGAGGAAGACGACCAGTTGACGACTGACTACCTCTTCATGCTCTTCATCCTGGGGTTCTGCCGCTTGGAACTGCTTCTCAAAGGAGTCGGCGAGGGCGTTGGCCTTTCCAGCATGGCTGTAGACCAGTCCCCGCTCGCCATGCAGTGGCGGCATCCTAGCGCGTCGTTTTGTAAACTGTTTGGTCGCTTGCCATAGTGTGTGATCGTCTACTTTGAGAGATGTGAGGCGGTTTTGCCATTGCTGGTTTCTGTGCTCATTGAGCGCTACCTTCAGCTCTCTCTGTAGACGATTGAGCAGCCTCCTGGTGGCCTGATTTCTGGTGATCTTCCACTCTTTTGCCACTCTGTTCTTGTGTCGAATTTGAGCTAGCAAGTGTTCCGGGAGCTGTATTTGCGGCGGTGGGCCATCCCTTTCTGGAGGGGTGGCTTCTTCCGCTGCCTGCAAGATGGTGCCTGTTAGGTCTTGTAGCGCTTGTTCTACTGTTTCAGCAGTGGGTGGCGGAGCGCGAGCGATATCAGAGGCGACAGTTTCTTGGTATCGCTCCCAGTCTGTTCGTTTGTACGACGTCTGGTACCGTGGGAGTACTACCCATTCTCCCACATCGACCTCCAGAATCACTGGGTTGTGGTCGGAGGACATTCTGTTGATTGTCCTTGCGGCCACGAACCCTGCGATCCTCCTGGTGAAAGCTATGTCTAACACATCGGGCCTGCTTCCGTTTTTCGGAAAATGTGTGGGCTCGACTGGACCCCATGTTTCGAAGTGGTGGGCGCGCGCTAGTTGTTGCAGTTTGGCGCCTGCTCTGGAGGTTACTCTAGAATTCCAATCAGGATGTTTGGCATTGAAGTCTCCCCCTATTATGAGTTTGCCTTCAATTTGCCCTAGAGCAGCTATGTCTCCCTCATCTATCTGGTCATGTGGGGGTCGGTAGACTGCAACAATTGTTAGGGGTCCAGTGGCAGTGGTTACTTCCACCGCCACTGCTTCGATTTTGTTGGTAGCTGGTAAGAATACCTAGTGGTGGGGGATCCCTCTTTTTACATATATGGCCACTCCTCCGCCTTGGGTTGGCCTGTCTTTACGGTAGCTAACGTAGTTGGGAACTGTCGCTTTTACTCCCGGTTTTAGGTGGGTTTCCCCCATCATGCATATGTCGATGGAGAACTCCTTCATGAGTTCTCGGAACTCGACCTCTTGATTAACAATGCCGTCTGCGTTAAAGACGCACATTGTCAGGCCTTGAATATTTGGTCGTCTATTCATGATGGGGTGTTGATACTACTGAGGAAGTCGCAGAGGGGAGCGACTGCTGGACTGTTGCCTGAAGGGCGACGAGGATCTGTGTGTTCTGCTTCTGGGCTTCCCTGAATTCCTTCATCATTTCCATGACGAGGTTCATGGTCTGCACCATTACGCCTAACAACTGATCCATGGGGGGAGAGTGTGTGTGGGGTTCCCTGGGCCTTCCTCCGTCATGGTGGACCTGGTCGTTGTTGCTGTGTGTTTCCCGGTGTTGTTCTCGTGATAGTGTCTGGTGTTGTGATGGTTGGGCTACGCTTTCATGGTTCCTTGGTGGAGAAACCACTTCCGCATAAGTCGCCCTCGGTGTGTCCGGCCTTGGTTTTACCCAGGCCTTGTCCGTGTGTGTTGCCATGGTTTGTTTTCTTGTGTGTCTTGGTGGGTTTATGGTGTTTTGTTTGTGTGTGTGGGGGGCGGCCTTTGCGCCCTTTGCCTGTTGTGTGTGTCGTTTGTGGACCTCACAACCTTGGTAACCCGCCGTGTGGTTTTTGCCACACAGCGCGCACCTTATTTGTGGGTCCGTGTGGTGAAGTGTGCATGTTCTTGTGTCGTGGGCCTCGGCGCATTTCCTGCACCTTACTGGCATGGTGCAGTAGGCGGCGATGTGGTTTAGGCCCTGACACCTGAAGCACTGCACCGTCTTGTTCTTACGGCGCAGCGGTTCGGTGGTGACAGGCACTGCCAGAACCATCTTTATCTCCCTTTTGTTCTGGGGGATGTCCGGGAGTGTGGCCTGGTATAGTGGCCACTTACTGTTTATGTTGCCCATCTGTTGACGACGTACCCCTGGGCAGTCAAATCTGTTTTGATTGCCTGGGGGGACACTAGTCTTGGGAGGTCTCGTATCACAATGTTTCTGTTCCTTGTTTTTGTTGTGGGGAACGTGTAGTGTGGTATGTTTTATTTGTGAAAAGTGTTTTGACTGTTGTGTAGTTTTCGAGTGTGTGCAGTGTGATTTTGATCTTGTCTCCACCAGCAGGTTTTGCCTGGAAACTGCCTCCCCCGATTTCTGCCTTCAACAGCTCGAAGAGCTCTTCATAGCTGTGGGCAAACTCAGCAACAATCGGGGGGAGGTGGTGGGCGACTTGGTTCTGTGTTTGCGTTGTGGTGGTTTCTGTTGTCTCAGGCTCATCAGCAACCGCCTGAAATCTGTTTGGGGTGGGTTCTACTCCCCGGGCCGGCGGAAGCTTCGGCTGGCGAAACGTTTTCTTCGCCAGCACGAAACCATCCGCATCCTGCCCGGTTACGCGGTTCCCTTCCAGTACCGGTGTTTCCTGGTCCCCTCCCAGTGCGACGACAGGTGCTGTCGGGGGCGCTGGCTCCTCAGAGGGTGTGGAAGCGGTTGGGGTGGAGGTGGTGGATTTCTTCTTCCCCTTGGAGTGCTTCTCCTTCTTGTCCTTCCTTACGCGCCGCTGGTAGAATGAGGTGGACTTGAGTGGGGGGGATTTAAGGTATTTGGAGCGGGTGGAAGACTGAGACGAGGGGGTGGGTTTGGGGAGGATTTTTGTCGGCAGACGGGGCATCTGCTTGCCATTCTTCATGGACGTGAGATATTCGGGAAGTGTGCCGGTGGCGTGGGCAAGCAGGAGCGGAGATAGGACGAGGTTAGGAGGGGCAGGATTGCAAGTACTGACAATGTATTTTGTTGTCGGCGTACTGTGTATGACTGCGTTTTTTGGTGTGTTTCTTGCCATGTCCGGGGCGGAAAGTGGGGCTGCTGCCAGGGGGGTGCCAGTTACAGCCTTCGTTGGCACCGTTAGGTATCCCGGCTGCATTGCTGGCCCTACTGCATTTGTGGACGCGGAGGTCTGATCGGCGGCGGCGGAAACCACCTCTGCGGTTCCGCAGCCGGCTCCCAGGTCCTGGCCCACATTTTCCCTAACCTTGGGGGGGGGGGGGGGGGGGGGGCAGAGCCTGGCTCTGCGGCAGCCGGGGTGCTCGAGACGGCCGACGACGCGGCCCGCGGCAACAACAAGACGCGCTTTTTGTCGACAGCGGTTGACCGCTTCGACCCCAAAGCACCACTGGAGCTCGACATCCCGCAGTTGGAAGAGGAAACACGACAATTCTACTGTCGGGCGTCGCCAAAAAATATCCTGCCCGCCGTAAGTCCTTACTGCAGACCTTTACTGGGTGCCGCCGATGCTTTAATAAAAGCAAAGCCGTGGATTCCCCTGGTGTGTCACCCGTACAAGCGGGGGCCTATGACTGACAGTGCGCGAGTCAGAGGAGCAAGTTCAACCCTTGACTGCCACTCAGCGAGTGCCGAGACTTTGCGGATGCCGGTCCCTTTATACCTGCGGTGTGCCCCCCACCACCTGGCCGCGGGAGGCTGGGTCCAGCGGAGCCGGCGGGCGGGGTGGAGGGGGAAGCGGGTGCGCCGTTCGTGTCTCCGTCAGAGCATTCTGATCGCGTCTCGTGAGCTGGACGGTTCTTGTTGCGTTCCTGGCGTATTGCGGCTAATGCTGGATTCCAGGCCGCGCTCAGTTGATAGCCTTCGTCCCTGTTCACAAGATTCTCGTGGACCCGTATTTCTATTGATTCTTTAATGACGCTATCCCAATAGCTCCCGGCTCGGCACAGCACCCTGGTGTTTTCGAAATCAAAGGTGTGGTTTTCTTTGATGCTATGTTCAGCTACAGCCTGATGTGTTCCTCGCACCTTTTAGAGATGCAGCGCTGCGTTTGACCGATGTACTGCACACCACATTCGCAGGCAATGTTGTATATACCAGGTGTGTTTAGTTTGAGTGGGTCTTTAGCTGAGCCCAGCAGCTCTTTCGTCTTCGGCGGTGGTCGGAAGACGGTATTTATGCTTGCTTTTCTTAATAGCCTCCCGATTTTGGCTGATGTGGGCCCCAAATATGGAAGAAAGGCGAGTCTCTTGTTAACTTCCTCTTCCTCTTCCTGAAATTTGTCAGCCCGTCTCCTCTTGAAAGCCCTGCCAATCTGTGTTTCACTGTACCCGTTTTTCCGAAATACCTCTCTTAGGTGGTGTAATTCGTCTGAGAGGCTTTCTTTGTCACAAATGGCGTGCGCCCTATGTACCAAGGTGGTCAGTATTGACTGGCATTGCGCCGGATGGTGGCAGCTGGTTGCATGGAGGTACAGCTCTGTGTGCGTCTTTTTTGTATATACTGAATGGCCCAGCGTGCCATCCGCTTTCTTCCTGATCAGTATGTCCAGGAATGGAATACAGCCATTCTCTTCTACTTCCATCGTGAAGGTGATATTCTTATGTATGCCGTTTAGGTGGTCCATAAACTCCTCCAGTGCCTGCCTGCCATGCTGCCAAATCACGAAAGTGTCGTCCACATAGCGGAAGAAGTGCCTGGGTTTACGGTGAGCAGTTTGTAGTGCCACCTCCTCAAAGTGTTCCATATAAAGATTCGCGATCCCTGGAGCAAGGGGAGATCCCATGGCCACTCCATCCACTTGTTCATAATGCTCTCCGTTGCACTTGAAGTAGGTGGTCGTAAGTGCATATTCAAAGAGCTTCACTGTTTCAGGCTCGAAGTGCTGATTAAGGAGCGCCAAGGCGTCTTGTAGCGGTACTTTCGTGAACAAGGAGGTGACGTCGAAGCTCACGAGTAGGTCATCTCTCTGTATTCGGATGTCCTTCAGTATTCTAACGAAATCTGCGGAGTTTTTCACGTGATGACTGCAGTGTCCCACCAGTGGTTTCAATAGAGTCGCCAGGTATTTGGCCAGTCCATAACTGTGCGAGTTGATAGTGTCCAGAATCGGCCGTAGAGGCACCCCACCTTTGTGAATCTTGGGCAACCCATACAGGCGCGGTGTCGTTGGCGCTCTGGGATACAGCCGTTTCTGCACTGCCTCTGGTAGATCTGAGTCCTTCAGTAGCGCCACGGTTTTCCTGGTCATCGTCGATGTAGGGTCCTTGTTGAGCTTCCTGTAGGCTGGGTCTTGCAGCAGAGAGCAGATTTTCTGTTGGTAGTCGACTGTGCGAATCAGCACCGTCGCATTTCCCTTGTCTGCTGGGAGGACCATGATGTCAGCATCATCCCTCAGTGCGCGGATAGCCTCTCGCTCCTGCGCAGTAATGTTAGCTTTAGGGAGTCGTGACTTGTCGATGATCCTGCAGGTCTCCCTTCGGATCTGTACATGTACTCAACAGTCAGAGGTATTAGAACCGTTTTCGTTTATAGCTTTCGACTCGTTCGTTTCCGGTACAGAGATGCATACTTCAAATTAATAAATTTATCGTTCTCCATCATCCTAGAAAGTCTGTAACATCATCACGGAATCACCCTGCGGCGGCGCGGTTCTTTCCGTGCCATTACGACGAACCTGCACCTACCCCTGTGAACATTGAGCATATCATCAGTAGTGAAGCCGAGTGAAACCTACTGTACTTTGACGTGAACCAGGCTGCAATTAAAGTCACTAATCTACGTTTCGGGAGAAATTTTTCACACGAAATGAAAGGTTGGAAATTTTGTCCTCAGTTAATATATTCTGAAACTTAGGTGAACAAGTATCACTGCCAAGCCCGTGCTAGTCTTAACACAGTCACTCACAATCGCTTTCACTCACGTTAGCAAGTTTATGGTGTTGCATTTCCCGAAAACGTAATAGCTACAAAAATACTGATTGTTTTTGATCGGGAATGCTCGCCAAATATTAAGTCTGTCGGTGCCAAAAGCAGTCACAATCTTTAGCCACCGACGTGCTCAATACGCCACGCGGAATATATGTCTTTTCTCGTCACAAAATTCACTTAAAAATTCCGAAATTTCTACACGCCCACCGGAATAATTATGCCGTCACTTTACCACACTTTTGATGTATGAAACACTGCTAGATCCGGCAACTTATCATTTCCATCGCGACTACTACTACACACGTCCGAACTGTTTCATGGCTAGGCTTCGACTCTTCTCTAGAATACTCTAAGTATTCTCTACCAGCAGAGAAAGGCGCGCGAAGAATATTGCTGTACCCTTGGCCAGTTTACTCAACAGCCAATAGCAAAACAACATTCTCCCGCGTCAGTCCGCGCTTTTCATCAACAACCAATCGCAAAATAGTAAACCTAACGACTGCACTTTTTACCGACGTTATTATCTAATATGCTGAATTTTTGTTTATACATAAAGTTATTTACTATTGTTATTTATACCTGAATTAACATTCCCTTTACCATAAACTTACATTACAAATCTATTCTACAAAAATCCCCTTTGTCCACATCCATACTTCTTCGAAATGTTCCCACACTAAATCCTACTACATAACTCGTTAAACAATCATCTTCATATTAACCTTAAACCGCACTCATGCATCATTCATACTGCTAAAACACATTTATAACGTTTTACATACACAAAAAGACATAATAACACTTTATGAAAATACTAGAACAGTTTATAAAAAACATTCTATTACTCTAGTGCACTCTAGTGGGCACAATCGAAACTAAAATCACAGTCCCCCTATCCAATGTTGTCCTCTATTGGCTGATACATAAACCACGTGCGCGTCCAGTCTCGTGTCACCATCTGTCACTATCCATCTTTGAGACACATCTCCCACTTAACCGCCTCTAAGGCAGGATCGGTATACGGCGCTACGCCTCAACCCCGTGTATACGTACATTTATAGACGCCCGCGCCTATAACTTTGACGCTCTGTAGTCTCGTTGGATGACTTTTCCGGACATGGGTTCCTACTCAAAATACGATGTACTCACTCCCCTCTACAGGTCCTAGAAGTCTGTAACGGGAAAATGGTTCAAATGGCTCTGAGCACTATACGACTTAACTTCTGAGGTCATCAGTCGCCTAGAACTTAGAACTAATTAAACCTAACTAACCTAAGGACATCACACACATCCATGCCCTAGGCAGAATTCGAACCTACGACCGTAGCGGTCGCTCGGCTCCAGACTGTAGCGCCTAGAACCGCACGGCCACTCCGGCCGGCTGTAACGGGAATTTCCGTTTCTAAGACTTATGAAAATTAATTGAAAAACTTTACAAAAAAACTTTAACTATTTTGACAGTCGGCAACAGAAGCCAAAACATTGCATTAAAACAAGCGTTCGGTGCATAGTGCTGTGGAATGCGGAAAAAACCGCAAATTGGCGTTCATAAAAAGAACACCACCAAAAATGCAACAGGAGCGTAATATGTAAGAAATTGTCCACGCAACCTGCCACTGATGATGCCTTGCAGAAAATAAAGGCGAAACGCGTATGGCACTAAAATTGTGTTTTATTCAGTTGCTGTCAGACGGTCCATAAGTAAAAATTATCAATATACCGTAACTTTAACGAAATTTACAAAATTCACTGAAGATCATCAATTGAGTCCAGTACTTTGAATAGAAGTTGTCATATATTTGAAAGATTAGTTGGTTTATAATGTATCTGGATAAACTCGGAAGTCTGATTGAAAAGTTTGTATAGCAAATTTGTAATGCTTTCGGCAGATTTACAGTCTTCATTCTTGTTTTATATTGCTATGTGGCGGTCGATGGTCGACAGCTCACGCTTATGCCGACCCGGAACGCGCCATCCGCTGTTGCAGGTGTGATGCGGCTGCGAGAAAGGAAGGCAGGAACAGCTGCAGTTTTCTATGGAGCTCCTCGTACCATCAAACTACATGAAAAAACGAACAAGCTTAATCAGTTCACACAACTAATACTTTTGTAGCCTGCAAGGAAGGGAATTAGTGTTTGTTCCGATTTACACTTCACTCACTCGTGGTCATTAGTATTTTAAATTTTTGTGTGTCTGTTTTATCGCTACGTAGTGCATCTTAACTCCGGCAGAAGTACTGTAATTGAATACGCACATTGCACCGCAGTTAACTGTTTATCGTGTCTATAAACGACGCACGTGCCTACATTTCATTACGAGGGTGTAACAAGAAGAATCATCCGACGTGACACGTCTATATTTCTGAAACTAGTAAACATATACAATGAATTTTGATTTGATGTACGGCAAACTCAAAACGTTTTTTCATAGCTTTTCAAAGGTTTTCAATATGGCCCCCTGGAAATGCACAGCGTATATGAACGCGGCATACAAATTGTTCCCACACAGCAGCGAGCATGTCTTGTGTTACAGCTTCCACAGCTGCTGTTATGCGATGTCTCACTTCATTCATTGTCGTCGGGAACGGAGGCACATAAACAGAGACTTTTATAAAACTCCACAAGAAATAATCACATGCAGTCAGGTCCGGTGACCTTGTAGGCCAGTAATGTAAGGCTGGATCATTTGTCCAGTGCGACCGATTCATCGTTCAGTAATCTTTTGATTTAAAAATTCCCGCACTTCCAGGTGTATGGTTTCATGTGTAAATGCCGACGCAACACACACCAGACGGATTCGGGGGCATGTTGAGCCGTCTAGCTGCACGGCGAACGGATTTCTGCGGAATCCTTGTGAAACTACGGCGTATGCGATCGACGTTTGTGTCAGACACTCGGGGACTTTTTTTTCTTTTTTTACCTTTACACACACAATCTGTTTCTCGGAGTTGTTCACCCCACCGTCAAATCTTCTGTGTTATAGGAGGATCCACACCATACCTAGTACGAAAGTCACACTGAGCAGTCATTAATGACCCGCACTATGCAAAATGTAGAACACAAAACACTTTGTTGTCCCGACACCATTTTTACTAGAACTGAAGTGTTGGCCGCTGTACTGACACAATGAGCGCCATAAGGTTTGACACTGCAGACGCGTTCCTAAGCAACGTCATCCCTACATCAGCTTTGGTTGTTATTCTACTTAGTTCTAAAGTTATTAAATAATTCAATGTCTTTCCATTCACATAAAGAGTTTGAAAGGTAGTCAGAGAACGTATCTTTTCATCACTAATCACATTCGTAAGAAATCCTTTATCAGTCCGCTTACAGATTTGCGCTGTAGACATCGCTCATGTTTAGGATAAATCAAGTAAGCACTCTACTTTTCTACATACTTTGACATGGTACAGTTCGTACAGTCTTTGTCTAATTTCATTAGCCACATTTAGTTTGCTATCAGAATACACTTTCCCAAAAATTTACAGTTGAAGCATTCTTACATTACTGTCAGTTACAATTCTAATTTGCATCAAGGAAAAGTGTCCTCTGCAGAAAGTAAGACAACTTGACAGCACTGGACTACAAGTGTCGAGTATATTGTACAATGTTGTTTTCTTACATACAGACTCATACCTTCGGCCTCTGCCTTTGACATGCTAGAAAGAGGACCCATATGCATGTGTTCGTTTCAAAAATGGTTCAAATGGCTCTGAGAACTATGGGACTTAACATCTGAGGTCATCAGTCCCCTAGAACTTAGAACTACTTAAACCTAACTAACCTAAGGACATCACACACATCCATGCCCGAGGCAGGATTCGAACCTGCGACCATAGCGGTCGCGCGGTTCCAGACTGAAGCGCCTAGAACCGCTCGGCCATACCGGCCGACTGTTCGTTTCCTAACACGAAGCACACACGAGGGAAAAAAATAAAAATCGCGATCAAAAAAGTCAAAACACGACTCAAAGCAAAAGCGGACAAAGATCGTCCCGAACGAAATGTGTCCACAAAGCGGTAAACATCGATCGGTAGCCTCAAGTCTAGGGCACATGCGTCTAGCCTACGTGGTACACATATTCATGGTCATAGTATGGGGCTATTATGGAAATAAGCACGCGTGAGAGGCCGATCTGTGCGTCCCTCTCGCGCATTAAGTCTCCATCCCAGGATCACAGGAACTGACAAATTATTTACTAATAGAAAAGCGCAACAAATGGTTCCTTTTCCAACAACGACGCCAGCCTAGACCTGGTGTTTAAACACTTGACTTTAAGCACTAATAGCTCCCACAACCTTAGAATTTTGTACGGCAAATAGAGACAAACGTTTGATCTGATTGATTTTCTGAAGAAGCTGTAATCCATAACTGAAATAGACACTACTGTGTCTACAATTGCACACCAACACCGTTGATGGAACCGTTAACAGAGACTTGTGCCATTGGTTTTCGTACAATTATGGGTTTCCTGAGACAACGCCTGCATCAGAACATTCCCGTCATTGTATCGCAACAAGGCTAATGTCGTTGTGTTGTGCCTTCACTCTGTGCCGCGACCGGCTGACGAAAGCGGTCGCCCACATTTTGACGCCTGCGATTGTGAACTTTGCTCAGCTTCCGTCACATCCACACCGCGTACACTGTGTGACTGCATCTGATTCGGTGATGCACATGTTTGCGGCGACTGACTGTGTTGCTGTTGACTGCAGTCTTGGCATCGGTAACGCCGACCTCTGATTAATGTGCATGTTTTGTGGCTGCTGTGGTGCTGGCGCTGTACTTTGCATCCAAGCGCTGGTTCCTGGATTCTGCCACGACCCATTTGCAGTCCTCATGTTTTTATTACGGTTTTTGTTATGAAAACCGTTATTATTTCTTCTTTTTCTATTGTAGTCGTTGTTGCTACCGTTCTGGTAGTTTCCGTTCTTGTTATTGGGAGCTTGGTAGTTCATTAATTAAAACTTCCGGGCTGAATTGCCGTGGTCCATATATAAAACTGATTCTCCTCCCTGACGTTTCGTTGCCTACTGCGGGCAACATCTTCTGAGGTGCGTCCGCGACTGGCTTCTAGGCGCTGGAGGTTCCGCTTATATAGAGCGCTAGGATGGCGACACCACTCATCACGTGATGAGTGGTGTCGCCATCCTAGCGCTCTATATAAGCGGAACCTCCAGCGCCTAGAAGCCAGTCGCGGACGCACCTCAGAAGATGTTGCCCGCAGTAGGCAATGAAACGTCAGGAAGGAGAAGCAGTTTTATATATGGACCACGGCAATTCAGCCAGGAAGTTTTAATGAATGAAGGCGCCGGCCGTGAACGCTTACATGTTATGATTAGCTTGGTAGTTATTACCATTGCCACTAGATTTTGGCCTACCGTTATTGTTCTGACAATTTCCCGGTGTTATCTTGTCTGAAACCGCCGTTTCTGCGGTCATCATGATTACGGTGACGGTGATAGTTCCAGTTCTTGTCGCTCAATTTCTTGGCAAACTGTGGCATCCTCCTGTATGAGGGCTAAGGAATCGACTACTGACAGGAAATTCTCCAGGTCAGTATCGGGAACATTTACTGATTTCTCTCATATATTTATGGGAAGACGAGCCTTTACCATCTCTGTATGAGACATGAGTTCATCCCAGTATCTGGTCATGTTAATATATTTCGAGAAGCATTTTCTGAGATTTCCCACTTTGGGAAGTATAATTCTGGGCTGTATGCAAGCTTCCGCAGACTTTCCAGGGATTTCCTCTCGCTTTGGCCTGATCATTAAGCTAAGAAATTAAACTTCACACGCAATGTACATAAAATACACAAACGTAAAAAGCTTATAACTAAACACGCAAATATTTGCACAAAATTGTTTATCGGCAGCTCTTACAGTCGCTGCAACAGTTGAAGACTGTCTGACAGTTAATACTTCGCATGTAATTCTTGCTGAGTTTATCTATAGCCAGTACAAAAAATATGCTGTGGGCATGCAGCGTAACCTTACGGGTAAACAGCCAAAAAGTGAACACATGCAAATGTGTCCTTACCTGTGACAGCTTCTCTGAATAATACAGTGATACAGTTTGGTACAAGTCACCAACTCCAGTTTATTACATAGTTTAATTTTGTTTCCTTCACTTTTCTTCCTCTCAAATCATTTAAATGTCAAAGTGTATGAAAAGAAAATACATAAATTTGTTTATTTTGCCCTCACGTTATAGAGTGCCAGTGGAGTCAGCTAAGTCATAACACCCCTTGATCTCTTCAACCGTAATAGATACAAATATGCCGTTTGGACAGTGAATTGCAGGGATAGGGGTTACTTGAATACATCACTATCTATCTAAGTGTGCACGCGCGTGCGTGTGTATAATGTGAATGAATGATCTGAGTGCAGTGTAATTGTAACGTTTTTTATGAAACTGTCTTTTAAATAGTTAATGGTTAATTATTTTTATCACAGATGAAGCTCTTTTAAACTGTAAAAAAGTTAACACATATTTATTCCACCCAGCTCTTAGGTTTGCTAAATAACTGATTGTAATTATTTCCTTTTGTTGAATTACGTTATCGAGCAGAGGCATTATTACGCACCAAAGCAAAAACAACATACGAACATGATCTCTTTTGGTCTCAGAGGTTGAAACTTTAGGGTTCTCATGTATGAATATTTATTAGTAACACACTGGTTTGTTAATTTTAATTGCATGAGGCATATTTAGTTGTAGCTTTCTCTGTAATGGCGCGTACGTGAAAAATAACGAACACGACATTAGTGGCACAGTACGGCAAAATTTGTGCAAGTAAATGAAAATAATGACGGAGAAGCTTTACTACTTTCATAAATGCATTAAATAAATAAGAATTCTCAATAATATTTGGTCCAGAAGAGCCGTAATTACCAGAAATACCTGTAGCGACCGAGATGGTGGACAACAATAGGATAAGATCGTAACATATAAAACTTTTAATAACTTCAGGAAACGACACAATTCTTCTATAAACAAAAGAGGGTGTAGGAACCGTGGCTTTAAGGGTTTCAGTACTAACAAATGACATTTTGTATTCTGAAAACGATTTAGATAAATAAATAATTTAGATAAATTAATAATTTAAATTAACAATTATTACACTTATTACAACCTCTTAATATGAAGATTATGACAAAAGCTAAAGAGAACAATTTGCAGACCATCAAATGCATGTACTATACGCAGCACACTGGACTCGCATTCGGGAGGATGACGGTTCAATCCCGTCTCCAGCCATCCTGATTTAGGTTTTCCGTGATTTCCCTAAATCGTTTCAGGCAAATGCCGGGATGGTTCCTTTGAAAGGGCACGGCCGATTTCCTTCCCCATCCTTCACTAACCCGAGCTTGCGCTCCGTCTCTAATGACCTCGTTGTCGACGGGACGTTAAAACAAAACTAACCTAACCTAACTATACGCAGCATGCCGGCATTGCAATCTGGATGATGTCATGCCTGGCCTATCGTCAACAATAATCACCGAGGGTCCGATAAAACATAGGCAATTCCCAGTCTTCTCACAAGAATTGAAGAAAGCACATCCCTTTGTCTTTATGAGAGCTTTTAGAAATGTTTTACCTCCGCACTGATCCGAAATACAAAAGATTTAGTTCGTTGTTGGTTTTGGGCGGTTGTGGGCAGCCGAAGAGGCAGATCGTTGTCGAACGTATGATGAATTTGAACAGGCCTCCCGGCATTGTTGGCCGGGAGGCCCCATCCGGAAAAATACTTGAACAAGTCGAGATACTGGAGCAATCCGAAATCACATACTGGTGTTTTGCGCATATTAAAGAGTTGTTTGCCGATTAAACGTCGTCAGAACTGGAAACTGGGCCAACTTATGACCTGTAATACTTTCTCACGGTCATGGATTCGATTGACCTCATTTACGAGGGTAGTCAGAACTCAAATGAGTGTAACAGAAACCATTCGTTTCTACCGAAAAATGAAGCACTTAACAATCCTGGTAACGGTAATAATAACAACAAGGGCAGTAATAGAAGAAATCAGTATGGCAACGCACAGTGCGGTTGACATTCATACGCGCTGCTGCAGGGATATACCGATAATGGAAGACTCGGAAGTCGTCAAAGTAACGGTTTCCAGGCGAGAAATAACAGAAATTACCACTCAGGATATTGTGCTCACTAACAAGAAATAACCGTAATGGTTGGAATAACTGGCGTGGTTCCGGTGATGATAGACAACAAGCGTCCAGGAACGGGAATGAACAGCCACGCATAAATATCAGCTATGATATGGGAACGGCATAAACCAAAACAGGCATATATATCAGTTATGATATGGGAGCGACATAAACGAAAATCAGCGAAAAGCCGCCTCCAAATATACGTAGAATATAACATGGCAAAATACAGGTCACGTTGTAAACTTTGTTGGTTCGTTGGTTGGTTGATTTGGTGGAGGGGACCAAACAGCGATGTCATCGGTCCCATCGGATTAGAGAAGGATGGAGAAGCACGTCGACCGTGCCGTTTCAAAGGAACTATCCTGGCATTTGCCTGAAGCGATTTAGGGAAATCACGGAAAACCTGATTCAGGATGACCGGACGCGGTTCGAGACGTCCTCCTACCGAATGCGAGCCCAATGTGCTACCCACTGCGCCACCTCGTTCGATCTGTAAACTTTGTAAAAGTGACTGATGGGAGCAGCAGACGGTAAACGGCGATCGGTCGGCCTAGAGTCCCTGAGGCCGACCGAAAACGGTAGTGGGGACATGACGCTAATTAATAATTATTTCTTAAGGTATGACAAAGAAATAGATATGCGAGGTGACCTATAGAGGGCGTTTCCGTAAGAGCGTGCAAAAATTGAACGGGACATACAAGATGTTTCACTAAACAATTTGAGGCAGGATACCTGGGTTCAGAGAAGCCAGCTTAAGAATACAGGGTACTTATAAATGGTGGAAAAATCAAAAATTTTTTATGACTTTATTAAATTCTATAGCCTTTCCAATTACATTGATTTATACATTACAGGGTTCTAAATGACAGATGACCTATATATATCAAATTTAAAGATAAGGAGGTCATGTATGCCACTACGCCCCCTTTATTTCTGTTAAAGAAACGAGTATCATTTCGAAAAGAACTGTGAACTTTCTGTTTCCAGTGATTATACGTATGATACATGTATATGTTGGTAACAGTGAAGCTTTCTAGTATCTGTAAATGATTATCTTTCCTAGTATTTACTTTTGTTTCGCTGAAGCAGTTTCACGTGTTACTGAATGTTTGTTGCCCAAGTGCTACATACACTACTGGCCATTAAAATTGTTACACCACGAAGATGACGTGCTGCAGACGCGAAATTCAACCGACAGGAAAAAGATGCTGTGATATACAAATGATTAGCTTTTCAGAGCATTCCCACAAGGTTGGCGCCGGTGGCGACACCTACACCATGTTGACATGAGGAAAGTTTCCAACCGATTTCTCATACCTAAACAGCAGTTGACCGGCGTTGCCTGGTGGAACGTTGTTGTGATGCCTCGTGTAAGGAGGAGAAATGCGTTCATCACGTTTCCGACTTTGATAAAGGTCGGATTTATCGTATCGCGACATTGCTGCTCGCGTTGGTCGAGATCCAATGACTGTTAGCAGAATATGGAATCGGTGGGTTCAGGAGGGTAATACGGAACGCCGTGCTGGATCCCAACCGCCTCGCATCACTGGCAGTAGAGATGATAGGCATCTTATCCGCATGGCTGTAACGGATCGTGCAGCCACGTCTCGATCACTGAGTCAACAGATAGGGTCGTTTGCAAAACAACAACCACCTGCACGAACAGTTTGACGACGTTTGCAACAGCATGGACTATCAGCTCGGAGACCATGGCTGCGGTTACCCTTGACGCTGCATCACAGACAGGAGCACCTGTGATGGTGTACTCAACGACGAACCTGGGTGCACGAATGGCAAAACGTCATTTTTTTGGATGAATTCAGGTTCTGTTTACAGGATCATGATGGTCGCATCCGTGTTTGGCGACATCGCGGTGAACGCACATTGTAAGCTTATATTCGTCAGCGCCATACTGGCGTATCACCCGGCGTGATGGTATGGGGTGCCATTGGTTACTCGTCTCGGTCACCTCTTCTTCGCATTGACGGCAGTTTGAATAGTGGACGTTACATTTCAGATGTGTTACGACCCGTGGCTCTACCCTTCATTCGATTCCTGAGAAACCCTACATTTCAGCAGGATAATGCACGACCGCATGTTGCAGGTCCTGTACATAACTTTCTGGATACAGAAAATGTTCGACTGCTACCCTGGCCAGCACATTCTCCAGATCTCTCACCAATTGAAAACGTCTGGTCAATGGTGGCCGAGCAACTGGCTCGTCACAATACGCCAGTCACTACTCTTGATAAACTGTGGTATCGTGTTGAAGTTGCATGGGCAGCTGCACCTGTACACGCCATCCAAGCTCTGTTTGACTCAATGCCCAGGCGTATCAAGGCCGTTATTACGGCCAGAGGTGGTTGGTCTGGGTACTGATTTCTCAGGAAATTGCGTCAAAATGTAATCACATGTCAGTTCTAGTTTAATATATTTGTCCAATGAATACCTGTTTATCATCTGCATTTCTTCTTAGTGTAGCAATTTTAATGGCCAGTAGTGTATATCTGTGGAAGTACATATCCTTTAGTGTGCAATAAATAGGAACTATGCCACGCATCAAGAAATTCAATAAAAAGAAATTCCGTGGTAACCAATTCACAAACAAATCAAGCCACACTGTTGAAAGCAACCTATGTATCAGTTCTTCAGGTAAGGAACTCCCACACGCAACGACTTCTAGTGATTCAAATTTTTGTCTTAATGTCCCTGTGGATTTGTTGTTGTTGATATGGGCATGTTATCTTCTTTGATAAAGAAAGTGGTGAAATTTAAACAATGTGATGGTGTAGGCTGTGTGTAAATAACTGAACAACAAAGTAGCAGTAAGGGTTTAGCGTCAAAATTTGTTGTACTGTGTAGATTCTGCAGTGAATCTGCCTCGAAAATGACGTAGAACTTCGTGCATAATTTCTATGATGTGAATTTAAAGTTAGTTTGTGCAACAGGAAAAGGAAAAAATGCTGCTCAAACATTTTGTGGTTTGATGGACCTTCCAGCTCCTCCCAGTATGTTCAGTAAGTAGATAAAAATACTTATAGGTGCATTGACGGTTGTGTTTAAGGCATCTATGAAACATGCCTTAGAAGAAACTATAAATATTAGTGGAACCTGGGACATTGCTGTTGCCCTTGATGGGACATGGCAACGTCGAGGACATCATTCCTTGAATGGTGTTGTAAATGCTACTTCTCTGGAGAATGGAAAAGTTGTTGATGTTGAGTTCTTAGCGAACTACTGCCAAGCCTGCCATGGTAACACTGGAAGACATATTGAACATCAGTGTTATAAGAACTATGATGGTTACAGTAGAGGTATGGAGCCCGATGGAGCTCTACAAATATTTCAGAGGTCGGTGCCCATTTATAACGTTAGATATACGAAGTACCTAGGCGATGGGGCTCTGAAGCTTTCAATAAAATTAGTGAGGCAATGTTTATGGTGATACCTTGGTAACAGAACTGGAGTGTTGTGGACATGTGCAAAAGAGGACGGGTGCTAGGTTGAGGAAGCTACGAAGAGAATGAAAGTAAAGTTGCTTTCTGATGGAAAATCTCTGTCTGGCTGAGGCAGATTGACGGAAACTGAAATAGACCTTCCTCAGAGGTATTATGGACTGACCATTAGACGAACTGCACCTCTGAGTGATGTTACAGCAATGGGAAAAGCTGCATGGGCCACCTGCTTTTATAAGTTGTCCACAGATGACCATCCTGTTCACGGACTTTGCCCTAAAGCAGCAGATTCTTGGTGTGGTTACCAAAAATAAAAGAAAGTGGTCAAATCTATCGTCATAAGCATTCGCTTCCTGAGTCTGTTATGAATGAAATAAAGCCAATTTTTAGAGACCTGAGTGGCCCTGTTTTGCTTAGTAAATGTCTTCAGAATACAAGGGAAAGTTTCAGCCATTGCATATGGGAACGATTTCCCAAGAATGTTTTTGTAGGACTAATTACATTAAAAGTTGGTGCACTAGATGCAGGGATATGTTTCAGCGATGGAGTGATAGGAAAGTTGGAAGTCCTGAGAAATTTAGGCAAGAATGTGGCTCTAATATGAAGATCAATTGCTTGCGTGTGACAGACAATGTGTGCATGAAGCTGAAAGATTCGCTCTTCAAGCTACCAAAGGAGTCAGCAATGCTAAAAGGAATTCCAGAAGGAAGCTTGAAGATGCATAAATGCTGCAGGATGAAGACTATGCTTCAGGAATGTTCTGAGGCACAGTTTAACTGGACTCGTGTCTTCATTCGCAATTTCCCGCAAATTGTATTTTTCAGAATTCAGGTACAAATATTTTCTAAAGCTTATAAAGCATTGCTCTAATTTTTTTATGTAACTAGTAATAGTCCATACTGACGTAGAAGACCTAAGCTTGATTGCAGAATCCACTAAATTATAGAAAAAAGTAACATTTTAATTAGGAAAGAAATTATAAAAATTAAAATGTAAGATTTGAAATTTTTTATCCTTGTAATATACATAATAGGTGGAATTAAATAGATCTAGTACCTCAGCAATCATGTCATGCGTATCTGGTATGAATTTGGTCTCCTTCTAATGTATAACATTGGAGTAAATGGTACCTCAATTTGAGGAAGCACCTTGGAAAAAAAGGCATCAATTTCTTTGTAATTTCTTTAATAATCCTAAGGAGGTTCAAAAACATTCAAAATACTTCCAATTTGTTTAGAAAGTGTGCTGCATTACCTGATATCAGCAAAAAACTGTAAAACATATACATTATAAACAGTGCCTGAAAGAAATAGTGTTGATTTGTACATAATATTGAGCCGGGAAAGTACCCTTATCCTTAAGGAGATAATAGGAATAAAATCACAGTACTGTTACTTTTTTACTTACGTTCGTTACAGTTAACTGCAAATACAATTATTGACACAATGAATGTACCATTTTTTACAGTGTCTTGCAAAATGTGCTGAAACTGGCAGCCATCAACCTCAATGCAAGCATGACATCGTCGAACAAGATTCTGACAAACACTGACAAATGTCCCTGGTGAATTTCGAATCACATCACAGGCAGCTACGACTCTGGGAACTAATTCCATCAGCGTATCCACTAGGGTCTCATGCACAAGTGACTTTAAATATCCCCAAAAGAAATAATCAAGCGGATTCAGGTGAGGTGACCTCGCGCACCTTAGAATAGGACCTCCCATTCCAATCCAGCGACCAGGAAATAGTTGTACTTCTTAATAAGCAGGCTCGTCCTCCTCATTTCATTGCAGATAATAAAGAATGTGCATGTAAATAAACAGCACAGTACGTGTAAACTTGTACGCATGTTAGTTATGATAAGCTGGAAAACAGTAATGCTAGATAAAGCGGTAGACAAGTTTACTTCCATATCTCCTTAAGCTGGCTTCCCTGAGCCCAGGTTTTCTACCTCAAATTGTTCACTGGAGCATTCTCTATGTCCTGTTACATTTTTGCACGCTCTTATGGAAACACGCCATATACAGACAAGAAAAATGATATAAAAGTAATAAACAAAGAAGTACAGACGATGGTTAATACCAGAATAGGGATAACAGAAGTGCATGTGATACTAGACACAGGAGTTACTAGTAAACTTGTTTTAATACAGCTTTTTCATTGAAATAAAAAGGAAACTAAACCTACCTACTTTACCTGTACAGAATTGCCATATTTTAGCAACTATAGGTAGTAAGTCGAAAGGAATCAAGTTACAAACCTATATTTCAATAAGTTTCGCTGGAACCGTAATTACTTCTACATTCCTAGAGGCAGAAAATCTAATAGTTAACTTTCTCCTAGGAATGGACTTTTTCAGACGATATCAAGTGAAAATTGACCTATGTAATGGAAAATGTTATCTTCACTCAGGTGGTAATGTAATTTCAATTGATTTAATGAAAACAAAGTTTTGTGTGAATAACCAGTTAGCAGATAAAGTGAGTATCCATCTAATGTATCCAGAAGTCTTTTAAACGAATGAGTAATGTAATGAACAGATCATAGAGGAAACGACTTTTTTACACATTATTCAGAGTAAGGTAGAAGAACTGGGTAGTTTATCAGCCACACACAAATAAGAACTGGATACGGTGTTGTCGCAATCTTTGCATGTTTTTGAAAAGAAACCAGGAGTAATTAAAGGATATGTCTGTCATATGTCATGCATGATAACGCACTATGTTGATTTGAGAAACAAAACTATCCAGGAGATTGATAGGAAAGTCGTCTCTCAGGCACTTGTATTGATAGGGAAGTCCTCTCTCAAGCACTTGTCCCTCTCGTCATATATTTGTAAAATTTTACCTTTCCCGCTCTTGATCGATCAACCGTCAAGGCAATTCATTTCTAGACGAAAATACTCTTAAAACTACTCTGGTTTAATGAAATCGTTAGGACCAGTAGGTTTCTACAGGCGTAGAATTTGTAAACAACTTTAGCATTGTCAAATCGTTTTAGACATCGTGAAAGAAAATTCTGCTGCTGATTAATTTCTCTTTGATAATTACTGTTGCGTTTAGTAAACTAATGGAAAATGCAATTAAAATATTCACTGTACTAATACAAATTAAATTCAGCTTACTACAGAAACATCACGATGGCAGTCTATCTTAATAAAGCATTAAGTGTCTGTGAGACGATTGAGCTTATTTTAGCGCGAATTAGTAGGATATTACCGACTTTTGACTTCTAAAAGATCTGTATTTATTTCATTTCCTGTACCATTCGTAAGTATTATGAAAATGTGACATTTCATAGATAAAATTATGTATTCGCAACAACAAAAAATATGTCGGCAGAAAACAAAAGTGGCATTATGGATTTGGCAGTACCGTAAAGGTTTCGCTCTGACACTAAGGGTTACTGAAAGTAGCAAGACGAATTTTGCTCGAGCGTTGTCTTACGATTCCCTTATTGAGTTTTTATTCGCCTGCTTGTAGCTGTGCAACAAAAGAATTAAAAATCTGGCTTCCAGCGAGTCTCGAAAGGCGAACGAAAGCAGCGTGCACCTGGTAGCTAAGCATGTTACCTGGGAACTGGTTTTTTCCTAAAGTGGGAAGACATCCTTTTGTGGTTGAATTGTTGGCAAATTGTCAGTCAGACGTGTGCCGTTGGTCGAAGCGTTTCGGTGTGTTGAATTTGTACCAATGATTTTTCTACAGGTTTTTTCTGTCCCAAATAGAGAGTTGAAGTCTCCCATTAGTATTTTCACGTCATCTTGGTGAATTTTGCTCATAGTATTTTCGAGTGTGTTCCGGAATTTTTCGACATTTTCGGTGTTTTTCTTATTTTCGATGTTGGTGGGGACACGTGCATTGATGAGTGTATATTTTTTTACTGGGGCTCTGAATGAGCATAGTCATAAGTCGCTTGTTGATGGGCCGGCCGCTGTGGCCGAGCGGTTCTAGGCGCTTCAGTCCGGAACCGTGCGACTGCTACGGTCGCAGGTCCGAATCCAGCCTCGGGCATGGATGTGTGTGATGTCCTTAGGTTAGTTAGGTTTAAGTAGTTCTAAATTCTAGGGGACTGATGACCTCCGCTGTTAAGTCCCATAGTGCTCAGAGCCATTTGAACCTTTTGATTGTTGATAGGTGTGATTTCTTTGACAGAGTTGATGATAGATCTGTGTTCGAGAAATGCAATGCCGAAGATTGGTACGCCTTTCGCTACCTTTTGTTGTGTTTTGCTGTTGAAGATGCAATGGTTTCCCTAATGCAAGGTTTCGTTGTCAGTTAGTCGTGGTTGTTGAAGAGCAAGGATGAGAATTTTTTGTCGGTCGATTTCTTTTGTGAGATTATTTAGTTTTCGTGTTTGGATCAATGTATCGATGTTTACTTTTAAATGCATGTTTTTTGCTTGTAGGGAAATTTACCAGAGTTCTTTAATATTCTCTGCCGTGCTAACCTGGATTCCCCAGAATCCGAAAATCCAACTGCCGCCTGGGGTAAAGTTGACTTTGCTTGCATAGGTCATGTTTGCTTGTGTTTCATTGGTTTGGCTTGGGTGATTACAGGACCGGACAGGACCAGAAGGCGTTGAAGCCTTTGAAAGCAAATATTTTCAGCCAAGCTCATTGAGCTAACAGGCGGTGACCAGAGTAGCGGTGATTTTCACTCAGACATGTCTGGATTTTGGGTTCAACGGATTGAGTAGCCGTTCAGGATTGTGTTAGTATTTGGTTAACCCCTAGTATTTGATTTCCTCAGTACCACCCATATGGGGGAGGGTTTCACTTATCCGCCACACGCGATTATTATTATTGTTATTATTATTATTATCATTATGTCATCAGTCTTTTCTTTTTTTTTAATCACAGAGGGCAGCTAGCCCTCTGACCGAACACACTGAGCTACCGTCCCGGCACCACTGGACCACGGGCTCACACAATCCGAGAACATCTCGGAAGTAGACAACACTTCCTCCTAACACTTCCGCATCTAACAGTGTTGCCAGATTGTGTTTTATTGGCCACGTTAAGTGAACGACTCGGACTTAGTCTCTGTGGCGGCCGGCCGGCGGTCAGTTTTTATGTCTAAATCTGTACGCCAATGTGTTTCATTCACATATCTGTGTGGCGCTAAAGTGTGGTTATGGATAACAGGTATGCTCAGATTGCGAATGTAACATCATAAATAAAGAGAAGGAAATGAATTAGGCGTCCTTCGTCTTCCATAACATCTTATATATTTTAGTTATTCTATCTTAAATGAACTGCGCAGAAAATCATTCACCAGAAGTAAATAACTTGTTAGCAACATCAGATGATATTAACAGCTTGCCGGCGCGGGTTAGCCGTGCTTTCAACGGCGTCATACCGCGGATCGCACGGCTGCTTGCGCCGTCCGTTCGAATCCTTCCCCGGGCATCGATGTGTGTTAGGTTAGGTTGGTTTAAGTAGTTCTAGTTCTAGGGGCTGATGACATAAGCAGTTTGGTCGCATAGTTCTTGAACCCATTTTTTGACCTTTCGCGTAAATTTCCTTTACATAAACGGCCGTATCTATAGATTGCGTTGGCATAGAAACTCACTTTTTACACCACCAAGGAACCGGTTACCGCAAGAAGTGCGAAACATTTCCGCTTATTATGTCCACCCGTTCTGGAGGTAAACGGGTTTTAAGTGTTGGGTAGACCGATAGGCGGTCAAGAAAGTGAGACTAGTAGGGTTCCGTTTTTACCGGTTTAGGTGACGAAATCCTAACAACGAAAACAGCTACGACAGCTACTGAAGATGAGGGCCGCATAAATAAATACTCGAAATGTTCTAGTTGCAGTCGATACATCACCATATTAATCGTAGCTACGCTTTCGATCTAAATCACGTTTACAGGAATGCAAATAGAATCCATTTGCCTATACACGTGGTAATTCACATCCTAGTATTAATGCCACCGCGTTTTAGAAGTGCGAACATTCCCATTGCTAGCTAGCTTAAGAAACGCTTCGGCTAATGAACGTTTTCTGGCTGTGGCGAGTCTAGTGGAGAATTCGAAACAGTGTAGAATACGTTTGGCAGCTATGTAGCCGTTTATTTCCCGGGGTGGTGCAGAATTATCCTATTAAATTTACTCTCTAATAACAGTATTTTGTTATTTCGATAAACATCCCGAATGATTGTCACATAAGCGGTGACATAAAGGAAGAAAATTCATGTTTTTGAGTCCAGAAAGCTCTATGCAACAGAAACTGCAGGTCATTTTGCCATTTTCATTGCGAAATTGCCGGCTTATTCATGTCTGGGATAATAATAGAGGGCTGTTTGCCTGGGTTGTCTGCTAGCGTAGTGAAAGGAAGGTCTGGTTTTTTTTCGGTTCTAATCTCGATGGAGGCAGGTAGAATATCAGTAAAGCAATTTTAAGAAATTCTCGCGCCCCCAATACGTTTTATCGCTACCTTTATTCTGTACTGGAGCCCTGTGGATGTCAATATGACACTCTTGTAGAATTTCATACATGCTACACCCTACTTTTTCCGCTTCTGTCAATAATGGAATTGACTTAAGTGTGGCACTGAATGATTTTTAACTGAATTTCGTTATGAATCTTCACGCATTGCTAAATTTGTACACTTTCATGGTAGGTCAGCAACGGTAATCCAGTATGACTGGTCTGAACGTTGACACAGACCGTTTCGCGGCCGAATGCGGATAATATTTTGCTAATTCGCAACAATCTGGGGTTCTTTGTCTTACTAAAACGGTTATGTTATGTCGATAAGTTGAAATTCATTTTTATTGATACAGTTCATACCAATTAGCGTTTCTTCTTTCAGTTCTGTCTTATATTTACGTGTTGTATTTAACACACTAATCAGCATTAATATAGTCTTAAAAATTATTGAAAACAGTCTAAAAAAGTTCAGATAGTTTGTCTATTTCACGCCTGTGCGTAGTATGTTGGTAGCACTTCGTCGCCTTGCCTGTTATGCTGTGTAGCAGACTTTAAAGCCGTGCGGGTCAGCATAACGAAAAGGCGAGGGGTCTCGCTCGTCTTGTCCACGCTGTACATAATTTTATCAAGTATACTCATAACTCCTGGGGTCATTCTGATGTAGCCAAGTGTGCTCAGAAAATTATGTCATACTGCTATTTCCCTAACATTAGATGTAGAGCACAACAGGTCATCAAGAAATGTGTAAACTGCCAAAAGACCAAACACTTAAACTGATCATGATTCAATTAATTACATCCTATTATAACAATTAAATCCCTTGCCTTCATGTCAATCAATACCGCAGGTCCTTTTACGACGACAAAAGGAGGAGTGATATATGTGATAGCCTAGTATGATGTGTTTTCTGAATATGTATGCGACTAAAACTCTAACGGCAAATCGTGAGAGAATGTTTCATGAGAGTGGGTAAACGAAAAGCTATTCTGACTCTTAATGCAAGTAACTTTACAAGTGGGAATTGGGAAGAATTTGTCAAGTCACATAACATAAAAAATGTTTTCGTATTCAAATTTGATCTCGAGGCCAGCCAAATAGCATGTATACACCACACAGACAAACTAAGTGGACTGAATGTATGACGTCTTTTGAGCAAATAGTAAATAATTTGCCACATTCATCATCAGGTTCTACGCCAATCGAATCAATGTACGAGAAGTATGAAATAGACAGCTGTGTTAAATCCTTACTTACATTTTCCGAGAAACATATGCCGTTAGAAGAAAAGGATAGACAAACCTTAACAACATTGGAAGCAAAGGGACAAGCTAGGAAAAAACAGTATGATAAAATAATAGTTCATAAAACTACTTTTCATATTGGGCAGGAGGTGCTATTGTACGCACATCCTAAATCTACCAAGCACAGAAAGCTTAACATAAAATAGCAGTTGTTGTATGTAGGAACATACATTACACACAGAATACCACACCCAGAGTGCTCTTTTCTGACCAACCAAAAAACAAGAAAAATACGCGGATTATACCCGTATAAAGACATCAAAGAACTTATTCGCTAAACATAAGAGGTCAGAGCACCTCAACCACTTCAGCGCCTACAACCCTTACTGAAAATACAACAATCTATAATCCTTATAGAATTTTGAAGAGTCTATCTGATAATAAAAAACGAAAACACTTCTAGGATGTGACACAATATACATTTTCGCTTAAATACACACAAAATTCCATATTACTTTTGACACAAACTGGAGAATCTCATAATGAATGTTAGACTACGCATAATCCAAAGTATGTAAGAATATTCTTTGAAATCTATTATGAAAATTTTGTAATTCTATTCAGAGCAAAATGACAATATACAATCTGTACATTAAACACATTTTTGCAGATAGCGAATATGAATGACAACAATACTGTCTAGCAGCCTGCACTTAGCACAGCACAAGGGGAGGAGTTAGCTGAGATATGAATGGTAAATATTTTTCCTCCTCCCCTCCTCCTACTTTTGACATAGTCTGCAGTGGCCGTATTCGCGCATGCGTGCTGCACCCAACTACGGCCACGTGCGAGGAAGGAACTGTTTACAGAATGGTTACGATTACACTAAAGTAATGAATAAAACAAATGTTAACGAGTAGGCTACGAAGAGGAACCAGCTAATGAATTTCATAACGACACATTAGCAACATTGGCTCAGTTTCAAATAGTGCAGTACAAGACATCAGTTCATGGCTTGAAGCCGGTCGGTGTGGCCGTGCGGTTCTAGGCACTTCAGTCTGGAACCGCGTGACCGCTACGGTTGCAGGTTCGAATCCTGCCTCGGGCATGGATGTGTGTGATGTCCTTAGGTTAGTTAGGTTTAAGTAGTTCTAAGTTCTAGGGGACTCATGACCTCAGATGTTAAGTCCCATAGTGCTCAGAGCCATTTGAACCATTTTTTTCATGGCTTGAAGAAAATAAACTAACGCTAAATCGCAGTAAGACTCAGTTTTTACAGTTTCTAACACACAATTCAACAAATCCTGACGTTTTAATTTCACAGAATGAGCATATGATCAGTGAAACTGTACAGTTCAAATTTCTAGGTGTTCAGATAGATAGTAAGCTGTCGTGGAAAGCCCACGTTCAGGATCTTGTTCAAAGACTTCATACTGCCATTTTTACTATTCGAACAGTATCAGAAGTGAGTCATCGTTCGACACGAAAATTAGTGTAGTTTGCTCATTTTCATTCACTTTTGTCGTATGGTATTATATTTTGGGGTAACTCTTCCCATTCTAAAAGGATATTTTTGGCTCAGAAACGGGCGGTTCGGGCAATAAGTGGTGTTAGTTCACGAACCTCTTGTCGACCTCTGTTCACGAGTCTGGGTATTCTAACATTGACCTCTCAATACGTATATTCCTTATTGTCTTTTCTTGCTACCAATATTAGTTTATTCCCAAGAATAAGCAGCTTTCACTCGGTTAATACTAGGCAGAAATCAAACCTGCATTTGAATCGGATTTCCTTAACTCTTGTGCAAAAAGGTGTGCAGTATACTGCTGCATCCATTTTGAATAAGCTGCCACTCGAATTCAAAAATCTTAGCAGTAATCGACGCGCTTTCAAATCGAAACTGAAGAGTTTTCTCATGAGTCATTCCTTCTATTCTGTCGAGGAGTTCCTTGAAAAATTAAGCTGATTTTATTGTAGTGCTGATAGCGTCTACTTAAGCTTATGGACTGACTTTTTTAAGGTTCATGAACATTTATTTTTACCTGTTGTTACATTTTATGTTGTAATTTTATGTACTGACACGTTCCATGACCTTGGAGTTTTGCTCCTCAATTTGGTCCTACGGAACTAGACGAGTAAATAAATAAATAAATAAACACTAAAATTAAGCGCGATTATATTACACTGTATTACCTGCGACAAACTACGGTAGTTATATATAACTACAAGCGATTAAGTTACTATGATTATGCAATACTTTAAACTATTGTATTACAAGCTATCTCTATTTTTAATGCCGCGACAGACGAAGGTTGCCTCTACCTGTAGTCAGGCCAGAAGTCCTTTCACGGGTTGAGCGGCACACATTTTACTTTATCTTTTAGTTTTCACTTTACTTCAGTCTCCGAAAGTAAGCCGAGAAAGTTGGAAATTCTTACATGAACTAATGTCGTGTAACTTGGGCCTCCCGTCGGGTAGGCCGTTCGCCGGATGCAAGTCTTTCGACTTGACATCGCGTCGGCGACTTGCGCGTCGATGGGGATGAAATGATGACGATTAGGACAACACAACACCCAGTCCCTGAGCGGAGAAAATCTCCGACCCAGCAGGGAATCGAACCTTGGCCCTTAGGATTGACATTCTGTCGCGCTGACCACTCAGCTACCGGGGGCGGACTCTTACATGATGAAATATAAATACTTCTAGTAATTTTTTGGCGGGGGAGGGGGGTGGGGGGAGGGGCCGGGGTGGCAGGGAAGGGCAAGATGTGGGCTCAAGGTCACCCTTTTTGAATTTTTGGATTTGCTTCTGTGTGGCAAGGTCGACCATCGATCTAGCGTCAGTGTTGTAACGTACTGTAAAAAATGAAGTTAGACGTTGTGGCCAAAGTAACTGCAGGTAAAGTAGTGTGAGGTACAGACGTTTTCTGGAGGGGCGTCCCCAATCGGATGATCCAGAGTCGAGTGCCCCAGCTGTCGCAGGTGTGTGGGAGCGATGAGGTGTAAACAGGACATAATGCGCGTTATGGACAGCCGCACAAAGGGCGGGGGGCGACGACCCAGGCGCTGGCCGCTGCCCCGAACCGCCTCCTGTTCCGATTTCACACCTTTCTGTTCGCGTGCTGTCAACACGGGTATCGGTCGACCGCGGCTCGGGCTCGAATGTTTCTTCTCTTACTTGAGGAAGGGGAGGATTCAGCGACGCGAAGATAATGAGATCATCAAATGTGGAGAGTTGTCTGATGGTTACATTTGCATAATAACTGGTTGCCTTTATCGGATTCCCGACTCAGGAGATACATTTGCTGAACATTTTAAAGAAGACTTCAAGTCTCATTTCAAATAGGTACCCCACTCATGCAGTTATACTTGGTGGTGACTTCTATCTATCCTTGGTGTGTTGGAGAAATTTCATGTTTAAATTCTGTGGTAGACATAAAACAATAACCGGAGTCGTTCTGAATGCGTTCTAGAAACTTATTTTGAACCATTAGTTCAGGAATTGTAAATGGTCGCGAAAAAATAATACGCCTGATAGCAACTAATAACCCCGAGAAAATAGGGGCCATTATGATGGACACAGGGATTAGTGACCACAAGGTCGTTGTAGCGAGACTGAATATCGTAACATCCAAACCCATCGACTCAGCGATGAGGACAGTGGTTAGCACACTGGACTCACATTCGGGAGGACGACGGTTCAATCCCGCGTCCGGCCATCCTGATTTAGGTTTTCTGTGATTTCCCTAAATCGTTCCAGGCAAATGCCGGGATGGTTCCTTTGAAAGGGCACGGCCAGTGTCCTTTCCCGTCCTTACCTAATAAAATTTATCTGTTTAAAATCTATTTTTAAAATTCGCTTGGAGCCTTCCTAATAGACCGCCTCCATTCCTTCCGATGTAAGCATAGAACAGATGTGGCTTAAAATCAAAGAAATATTATCGACAGAAATGAAGAGAATTGTAACAAATACGTTGATAAGAGATAGAGCTGACTCTTCATGGTACACAAAGTAGGTCAGAACATTGTTACAGAGGCAACGGAAGAAAATTAGTCAGGTGTGAGCAGGGCTTGCGAACTGAGAGTTCCGTACAAGGTTAATTACGTATATAGACAGTTCATCCATACTGAGAATCGAGAATCTTGGCCATTTTTGCCTGTTATCGACACTGATACTGGTTAGATATCGGTCGCAGGGATCCAAGATTTTCGAGAATGTTTTAATTTCAGTAACATATGTGACTTAAGATTATGCAGGAGGTAGGCAACCGTTAATATAACGATCAGCAGTTCTGCATTCAGGCTGAGTGGGTCGAAATGATGAAACTCAAACATCACGAATGGAATGAATTTATTATTCACATGGCGTGTTTCGGAATTAATTCATCGTCAGATATCTACGAGCTGTTACTGCCCACAGATGTGGCATTTCAAGTTGTATGTGAAACAAACATTCGCGAACGATCGCTCCTGGATATCTGACGATGGATAAATTTCGAAATGCGTCGTATGAGCAATAAACTCATTCCTTGACTGATGTATGACTTTTATCATTGCGATCCAGTCAGTCTAAATGCAGAACTACTGCTTGTTTTAATTTCAAGTCTGACGTCGGATAGCAAATGAAAACTTTTTGGTGTAATATAGTTACAGATTTACAGTTTTCGAATTGTTTCCTTTACTTGTGCCGCAAAACCTTGCTTCTTGCCAAACTGCATGATTGTAGGACAAGGGGAACTACCGTATAGGTTTTGGAGAGTCAGTTTGCGACTGTCAAAATATGTGACCTAAATGGCCGAACCTCTTGGTTATATGGACTTAGAAGTTAAGGTTTATTATACCGCCGTAGTCGTTAGTGTTTGACATCAGTTTCAACCTGATGCGTCTACGCGTTTCTGAGAATAAGGAGAACAAACAGGCAATCCAATAACAAATCAGAAAATTTTTTTAGTGTGATAGGATTACAAACCTACAGTTTTTGGATTTTTTCCTTTGGTTGTACATTGAAACCTTTTTTTAACCAAACTTCATGATTCTAGGGCAACAGGAAGTATCTACAGGTTTTGATGAGTCAATTTGCGAGTATTAAGGTATGTATATTTTGATTGCATTGACTTAGAAGCTTAAATTTATTACACGGACAAGGCGCCAAAGACCTCAGTATGTTACGTAAATTTCATCTTGATACAATACTCGCCATTAAAATTGCTACACCACGAAGATGACGTGCTACAGACGCGAAATTTAACCGATAGGAAGAAGACGCTGTGATATGCAAATGATTAGCTTTTCAGAGCATTCACACAAGGTTGGCGCCGGTGGCGACACCTAAAACGTGCGGACATGAGGAAAGTTTCCAACCGATTTCTCATACACAAACAGCAGTTGACCGGCGTTGCCCGGTGAAACGTTGTTGTGATGCCTCGTGTAAGGAGGAGAAATGCGTATCATCACGTTTCCGTCTATGATAAAGATCGGGTTGTAGTCTATCTCGATTGCGGTTTATCGTATCGCGACATTACTGCTCGCGTTGGTCGAGATCCAATGACTGTTAGCAGAATATGGAATCGGTGGGTTCAGGAGGGTAATACGGAACGCCGTGCTGGATCCCAACGGCCTCGTATCACTAGCAGTGGAGATGATAGGCATCTCCTTCGCATGGCTGTAATGGATGGTGCAGCCACGTCTCGATCCCTGAGTAAACAGATGGGGACGTTTGCAAGACAAAAACCATCTGCACGAACAGTTCGACGACGTTTGCAGCAGCATGGACTATCAGCTCGGAGACCATGGCTGCGGTTACCTTTGACAGACAGGAGCGCCTGCGATGGTGTACTCAACGACGAACCTGGGTGCACGAATGGCAAACGTCATTTTTTCGGATTAATACAGGTTCTGTTTACAGCATCATAATGGTCGCATCCATGTTTGGCGATATCGCGGTGAACGCACATTGGAAGCGTGTATTCGTCATCGCCATACTGGCGTATCATCCGGCGTGATGGTATGGGGTGCCATTGGTTACACGTCTCGGTCACCTCTTGTTCGCATTGACGGCACTTTGAACAGTGGACGTTACATTTCAGATGTGTTACGACCCGTGGCTCTACCCTTCATTCGATCCCTACGAAACCCTACATTTGAGCAGGATAATGCACGACCGCATGTTGTAGGTCATGTACGGGTCTTTCTGGATTCAGAAAATGTTCGACTGCTACCGTGGCCAGCACAATATCCAGATCTCTCACCAATTGAAAAGGGTCTGGTCAATGGTGGCCGAGCAACTGGCTCGTCACAATACGCCAGTCACTACTCTTGATGAACTGTGGTATCGTGTTGAAGCTGCATGGGCAGCTGTACCTGTATACGCCATCCAAGCTCTGTTTGACTCAATGCCCAGGCGTATCAAGGTCGTTATTACGGCCAGCGATGGTTGTTCTGGGTACTGATTTCTCCGGATCTATCCACCCAAATTCCGTGAAAATGTAATCACATGTCAGTTCTAGTATAATATATTTGTCCAATGAATATCCGTTTATCATCTGCATTTCTTCTTGGTGTAGCAGTTTTAATGGCCAGTAGTGTACGTCACCCCATTCCTGAGAAAAAGGTTTTCAACAATCGGACAAACTGACGGACAGCAAAGCGAGCCTATGAGTCCCGGTTTTACATTTTAAAGCACGGAATCCTAAAAGTATGCCAAATTTAAAAGAATGCAAAATTACCTGGATTGGCGAAGTTTTGCAGAAGTTCCCAATTTAGTATGAACTTCAATGCGACATGCTTGTAATACCTACCACAACGAAGCTCTCTCTCGAAATCTGACAGGAAGTCCAAAGAGATTCTGGTCGCGTGCGAACCGTACCAGCGGCAAGACAGAACAAGACCTTCACTGCTCGATATCGGTGGTAATGTTAGTCATGACAGTCACACTAAAGCGGTGTTGCAAAACTCCTTCAAAAGTCCTTCGCGAAAGAAGATGAAGTAAATACTCCGGAATTCGAATTAGGAACTGGCGCCGACATGAGTAAGTAGGAGACATCAGCATAGGAAAGTAACTTAAACCACTTATCTCGCTTCCCGAGCGCGGGGTCCCGGGTTCGATTCCCGGCGGGGTCAGGGATTTTCGCCTGCCTCGAGATGACTGGGTGTTTGTGTTGTCCTCATCATTTCATCATCATCCAGGAAAGTGGCGAAATTGGACTGAGCAAAGATTGGATAATTGTACGGGCGCTGATAACCACGCCGTTGAGCGCCCCACAACCCCAACATCATCATCATCATCATAAACCACTTAATAAAGACAAGTTCACCGGTCCAGATCGTATACCAATTACATTCCTTTCAGGGTATGCTGATATAATAGCTCTATGCTTAGCAACCATATACAAACGCTCACTCGATGAAAGATCGCCGGCCGTTGTGGCCGAGCGGTTCTAGCCGCTTCAGTCCTGAACCGCACTGCTGCTACGGTCGCAGGTTCGAATCCTGCCTCGGGCATGGATATTTGTGATGTCCTTAGGTTAGTTAGGTTTAAATAGTTGTAAGTCGAGGGGACTGATGACCTCAGATGTTACGTCCCATAGTGCTTAGAGCCATTTGAACCATTTTTGATGAAAGATCCGTATCTAAATACTGGAAAGTAGCACAGGTCACTCGAATACTCAAGAAAGGAAGTAGGAGTAATCCGATGAATTACAGACCCATATCACTGTCACTGAATTGCAATAGGACTTTGTAAAATATACTGTTTTCGAACATGATAAATTACCTCGAGAGAAACGATCAGTCGGCACACAACATGGATTCAGAAAATATCCTTGCCAATCACAACTATTTATTCTTACGAAATAATTAGTGCTATCGACAGGGGATCTCAAATTAATTCCATATTTCTAGATTTCCAAAAGGCTTTTGAACCAATCCTCACAAGTGGCTTCTAATCAAATAGGGTATCTACGGAGTATCGTCGCAGTTGTGGGACTGTATTCGTGATTTCATGTCAAAAGGTCAGAAGTAACTGATGGAAAGTCGTCGAGTAAAACAAAAATGATATCTGGCGTTTACAAGGAAGTGTTCTAGGTCCTCTGCTGTTTCTAATCTATACAAATGATTTAGGAGACAATCTGAGCAGCCATCCCAATTGTTTGCAGATAATACTGTCATTTACGGTCCAGTAAAGTCATGAAAACACCAAATCGAATTGCAAAATGATTTAGACAGGATATCTGTATGGTGCGAAAACTGACAACTGCCCTTAAATTACGAAAAGCGTGTGGCCTTCCACATGAGTGCTTAAAGGAACCCGTTAAATTTCGGATACACGATAAATCACACAAATGGAAACACTGTCAATTCAACTAAATACCTAGGGATTACAATTACGAACAACTTCAATTGGAACGATTACACAGCAAATGCTGTGGGGAAGGCAAGCCAAAGACTGTCTTTTATTGCTAGAAAACTTAGATCAAGAGGTTTACTAAAGGGACTGCTTACATTCCCGTCGTCTGCTAGAATATTGCTGTGTAGTACGACATCCTTACCAGCTATGGTTGACTGAGGACATCGAAAAAGTTAAAAGAAGGGCAGCTCGTGCTGTATTACCGCGAAAGAGGGAGGAGAATGTCACGGATATGATACACGATTTGGGTTGGCAGTCATTAAAACACAGACGTTTTCGTTGCGGCTACCTCTTTCCGGGAAATTGCGTGACGGAGGGTACTTCGTAGCAATATTGTCGATTTTCTGTCCTACTCTATTCGCGTATTTAGCAAGCGAAAAAATTGACCCTCCTTATGCCTCTGAACATGCCCTAATTTGTGTTATCTTGTTCTCTTGATCCCAGTCGAAAGATACGATGGTTGTAGGTAAATAGTCAGTTGTTTTCGAATGCAGGTTCTCTAAATTTACGCAACTACGTTATATTGAGAACTACGTAGTCTTTTTTCCAAGAATACGCACTGCAGTTCCCCGAGTATTTCTGTTGCACTTTCGTATGGGCTATAGCCATCTGGTACGATCCTAGCAGAGAACGTTCCTTATTTCGTTCGATGTGTATTACTGAGAACCGCTCCAGTAGAGCTAAAAGTTCCATCTGCCTTCCGCAGTATTGATTTTACGAGATCGGCCCATTTCATGTCGTTTTTTATGATTATCCCTAAGCGCTGTCGCTTGCTCAAGATTTCACCAGTGATCTTGTTATCTAGTAGTGCCGAGTAGTTTCCCTTTCTTACAGGCGTATTTTACCCTTATCCACATTTAAAGAGAGCTGCAGTTCATTCCACCAAGAGGAAATTTTGTCCTACTGTTGTTAATATTCGCAGCCACTTTTCCTCAGTTGTAGCTTCAGTTATGCATTATCACACAGTTGTGAAAAATAATCCGTCTTTTGCAAACTGAATGTTCTATTTGCTTGTACCAAACATATTTCGCCCATTAGTTTTACGAATCTTCAGGGCTGTACTATCTTGATGTTGTAGTATCCATTCCAAAGACTCTTTTAAATACTAGTCTATGCTGTGGAAGCCTTTTCATCTCCGAATAACTACTGCATCCCACATCCTTCTGAATCTGCTTACTGTATTCATCTCTTGGTCTCCTTCTACCGATTTCAACCCCCCACTTTCCTTCAGCATTAAACTGGTGATCCCATGATGTCTCAGAATGTCTCCTATCAACCATTCCTTCTTCTGGTCAAATTGTGCCACAGATTGCTTTTCTGTCCAATTCTGTCCAGTACCTCAGTTCAAAAGCTTCTATTCCTTTCTTATCTAAACTGATCATCCTCCTTGTTTCACTTCCATACATGGCTGCACGCCAGACAAGTACCTTCGGAAAAGACTTTCTAACACGTTAAGTCTGTATTCGATGTTAAGAAATTTCTCTTCTTCAGAAACCCTTTCGTTGCCACTGTTAGTCTGCATTGTATATCCTCTCTACTTCGTCCGTCATCAGTTATTTTGCTGCCCAAATAACAAAGTTCATCTTGATACACAATAAAATTATTTAATTAGGCCTATACATATTTTGCTAAGAGACATGAAGTAACTCTGGATAGCTAATTAAAGTTAGCTAACTGTTTACAACTATATGCTTTTTACAAAAATTCAAAATGGTTCAAATGGCTCTGAGCACTATGGGATTCAACTGCTGTGGTCACCAGTCTCCTAGAACTTAGAACTAATTAAACCTAACTAACCTAAGGACATCACATACATCCATGACCGAGGCAGGATTCGAACCTGCGACCGTAGCAGCAGCGCGGCTCCGGACTGGAGCGCCTAGAACCGCACGACCACCGCGGCCGGCTGCTTTTTACACTTGGATCTATTTTTATGTCGTTTTCACGTCTGTTGGTACCACATCCATGTATTACAGGTTTCTTCCGACTGTACTGTATGCACCTAGCACGCACAGACGAACATATGCATACGTTAAAAGGACATAAAAATGGATCTAAGTGTAAAAAGCATAACCATATAGTTGTAAACAGTTTGCTAATTTAACTTAGCTAACATGATTCACTACATGTCTCTTACCAAAATATAATTAAATAATTTTCTTGTATATCATACACCACTTAAGATGCCTAGCATGAATAGGTGAAACGTGTCTGGTGCACAGATGAAACATTCAGCTGCAAAAGGTGAAATTTTTCCTTATCTACATGATAAAGCATATTTTTCCAAGAGTCGCTCTACAGTTCCTTTGTTGTTGTTGTGGTCTTCAGACCTGAGACTGGTTTGATGCAGCTCTCCATGCTACTCTATCCTGTGCAAGCTGCTTCATCTCCCAGTACGTACTGCAGCCTACATCCTTCTGAATCTGCTTAGTGTATTCATCTCTTGGTCTCCCTCTACGATATTTACCGTCCACGCTGCCCTCCAATACTAAATTGGTGGTTCCTAGATGCCTCAGAACATGTCCTACCAACATGTCCTTCGGAAACGCTTTCCTTGCCATTGCCAGTCTACATTTTATATCCTCTCTACTTCGACCATCATCAGTTATTTTGCTCCTCAAATAGCAAAACTGCTTTACTACTTTAAGTGTCTCATTTCCTAATCTAATTCCCTCAGCATCACCCGAGTTAACTCTACTACATTCCATTATTCTCGTTTTGCTTTTGTTGATGTTAAAAAAAATGGTTCAAATGGCTCTGAGCACTGCGGGACTTAACTTCTGAGGTCGTCAGTCCCCTAGAACTTAGAACTACTTAAACCTAACTAACCTAAGGACATCACACACATCCATGCCCGAGGCAGGATTCGAACCTGCAACCGGAGCGGTCGCGCGGTTCCAGACTGTAGCGCCTAGAACCGCTCGGCCACTTCGGCCGGCGTTGATGTTCATCTTATATCCTCCTTTCAAGACACTAACCATTCCGTCAACTGCTCTTCCAAGTCCTTTGCTGTCTCTGACAGAATTACAATGTCATCGGCGAACCTCAAAGTTTTTATTTCTTCTCCATGGATTTTAATACCTACTCCGAATTTCTCTTTTGTTTACTTAACTGATTGCTGAAGATACATATTGAATAACATCGGGGAGAGGCTACAACCCTGTCTCACTCCCTTCCCAACCACTGCTTCCTTTTCATGTCCCTCGACTCTTATAACTGCCATCTGGTTTCTGTACAAATTGCAAATAGCCTTTCGCTTCTTGTATTTTACCCCTGCCGCCTTCAGAATCTGAAAGAGAGTATTGCAGTCAACATTGTCAAAAGCTTTCTCTAAGTCTACAAATGCTAGAAACGTAGGTTTGCCTTTTCTTAATCTAGCTGCTAAGATGAGCCGTAGGGTCAGTATTGCCTCACGTGTTCCGATATTTCTACGGAATCCAAACTGATCTTCCCCGAGGTCGGCTTCTACCAGTTGTTCCATTTGTCCAATGGCGATATTTCCGTTGCGATGCTCGTCTCGTTGGCTCCACCATTCTGGTGAAACATGGACAGATTAGCTGAAACGTCGCTGTTGTTTCTAAATTTTAAAAGTCCGAAGGTCACTACGAGTTAGGATGGTTGGGCATTTACGGATCCTCCGCAATGGCCACAGGTTACTGGCCGGCCACCCCGTGCCGCCCCTGCCGGAGAGGACCTCACCGGGAGGGGAGGACTGGTGATGTCTGGAGGGACGGGGGCGAGCTGGCGGCGCGGCGCGGGGCGACATTGCGCATTTGGCCGCTTTGTGAGCGCGCACAAAGGCCGGATTACACAATAATCCGCGCCCCCGGGGCCCGGGGTTTGTTGAGCGCGTAATAACGCCGCACCCCAGCACACGCACACAGACACAGGCGGACACGCAGTAGTGACGGCTGCGACAAGAGCAGTGGCCGACAACAGTTTTGTCCCGCCGGCTGTCCCGGCGCCCTCGGGGGTGCGGGATTAGCCCGCCGGGGCAGACCTTATCTCGCCCGCAGCTCCTCACACTGCCGGCCACCTAACTGCGCGCCGAGTGTTATTCCAACAGGCTGCCTCTGCCGAGGAGTGCGTGGGAATTGCGCCTCTCGAGAGCACCGGGTCGTTGACTGACCCTTCAGGAATCACTTCCGTCTCTCGAAATCGTAACTATCGTCTATAGTTATAAATATGCCTAGGTGCCTGGTTCAAGCGGAACAAACTTCGTAATTACTGTACCAGTGGCTGTTCAAGACATCACATTCGTACGAGATTCCTTCCCAAGTTTACGACTGTACTGAAAATTCTTGATAGGCAAAACGTTATCTTTCGTGAGGAGTCTTCAACAGATCAACAAGTAATCTCAGGCGTGATCCAAGGAAGAGTGACTGGAAGTAACTGTTCGTGTTATATACAAGGTGCTCAGAAACAGCCTGAAATGCTTGTAAGGGTGTCTCAGGGAATGGTGTGCTGAGAAATAATTGTTAAGAATACGTTGCTCCGTTTCCAATTTAATTAGCACTGAAGTTAATCAGTGAAGCCGTTGCATACGCAGGTTCATACGGCCTGCCAGAGACGGTGCTGCCAAACGTGTTGTTTGTTTGGTTTCCTAAAATCTAAAAATAGGTCGATACAAAAATTGGAAATGGGGCAGTAGTAAGAACTGAACTCGAGCTGAGCAGTCTCTTGCGCTGACGTCTACGCTGTGAGAAAAACTGGCTCTGGCTGGCTCTGAGCACCATGGGGCTTAACTTCTGAGGTCATCAGTCCCCTAGAACTTAGAACTACTTAAACCTAACTTACATAAGGACATCACGCACATCCATGCCCGAGGCAGGATTCGAACCTGCGACCGTAGCTGTCGCGCAGCTCCAGACTGTAGCGCCTAGAACCGCTCGGCCACTCCAGCCGGCCTGAGAAAAACTGAACTACGAGTAATTGTGTGGCATGCCGCTTGGACTTGCACACGCACCGCCCTGATTGGTTAACTTCAACACCAGTTAAATCCGAAGCGGGGTTACGTACACTATGTGATCAAAAGTATCCGGACACCCCCAAAAATACGTTTTTCACATTAGGTGCATTGTGCTCTCACCTACTGTTAGGTACTCCATATCAGCGGCCTCAGTAGTCATTAGACATCACGAGAGAGCAGAATGGGGCGCTTCGCGGAACTCACGGACCTCGAATGTGGCCAGGTGATTGGGTGTCACCTTTGTCATAGTCTGTACGCGAGATTTCCACATTCCTAAACATCCCTAGGTCCACTGTTTACGATGTGATAGTGAAGTGGAAACGTGAAGGGACACGTACAGCACAAAAGCGTACAGGCCGACCTCGTCTGTCGATTGACAGAGACTGCCGACAGTTGAAGAGGGTCGTAATGTGAAACAGGCAGACATATATTCAGACCATCACACAGGAATTCCAAACTGCATCAGGATCCACTGTAAGTACTATGACAGTTAGGCGAGAGGTGAGAAAACTTAGATTTCATGGTCAAGTGGCTTCTGATAAGCCACACATCACGCCGGTAAATGTCAAACGACGTTTCGCTTAGTGTAAGGAGCGTAAACATTGGACGATTGAACAGTGTGTATGGCGAATGCCCAGTGAACGTCATCTGCCAGCGTGTGTAGTGCCAACAGTAAAATTCGGAGGCGGTGGTGTCATGGTGTGGTGGTGTTTTTCATGCAGGGGGCTTGCACGCCTTGTTGTTTTGCGTGGACTATCACAGCACAGGCCTACTACATTGATGTTTCAAGCACCTTCTTGCTTCTCACTGTTGAAGAACAATTCGGATATGGCATCTTTCAACACGGTTGAGCACATGTTCATAATGCACGGCCTGCGGGGGAGTGGAGTGGTTACACGACAATAACATCCCTGTAATGGACTGGCCTGCACAGAGTCCTATAGAACAGATATGGGATGTTCGGGAACGCCTACTTTTTGCGAGGTCTCACCGACCGACGTCGATGCCTCTTCTCAGTGCAGTACTCCGTGAAGAATGGGTTGCCATTCTCCAAGAAACCTTGCAGCACCTGATTGAACGCATGCCTGCGAGAGTGGAAGTTGTCATCAGGGCTAAGGGTGGGCCAACACCGTATTGAATTCCAGCAGTACCAATGGAGGTTGCTTCAAACTTGTAAGTCATTTTCAGCCAGGTGTCCGGATACTTTTGATCGCGTAGTGTATCGAGTTTCTACTTAACAATCATTTCTCAACGCAGCCTGTCCTGCAACACACTTACAAGCTTTTCTGTCTCTTTCGAACCACCCTATATTTGTGACTTAGTGAATGGGGCGGTTCTTCTGTTGTTTATGAGCCAACTGCCTAAGTTAATGCGTTTAACTTACTGAAGTCCAACCTCCAGTTTTGGACCGCTCACTATCAGCTAAATACAGTATCACTGCTGCTAAATTGGCTCGGGTGAACTGTCCATAAAAAGGAGTTTATCACAAAAATCCCCGTGTATGACAGAGAATCCAGCATGTCAAATCTTACAAGGGTCCTAAATTTGCTTCTATCTACTTATTCTGGAGTAGGTCCTCAAGTAACGGAAGTTCCGCTGCTTCGAGCGAATAACAGTTCGAGGCAATGAACAGTGCTCCCTGGTAAACAAATCAAGCTTTACATGAACAGTAAATTCTACTGCATTGTAATATTGGAAAATTTAAGTCCGCCCACAGTCACTAGAATACTCTCATTACGAAAACAAAAACAGTGAACTGCTGAACAAACAAATATTCTGTAACCCCGATTACAATCACTGCGCCACTAAAATGTGAATAATTAGCTTTAAGAGAATCGGTCAACCTTGCAACCATCCTTAATTCTGACCTGGCGTAACTAAAAGCATTACGTCAGTCAAGAGCGGATGCAGTGCTAACACCGGCGATAATGTATTATTACAGAATCTTACTTTCGTTCGGCGACAACTTCCGTATATTCTTTCATGTCCGGGCTACTGGTGTGTTGCCGTCTCCCCTCAGATCTCCTCCATCCGGGTATTCAACCCCCTGCCGGTTGAAGTACGTGGCGGCTCGTTACTCAACATGAAACAAATTTCCAAAACAATTAATAAAACAGTTATTCGACCACTCGACAAACATCTTTATTACATCCGTCTAGCATTACTAGTAATAAATATTGCATGTACGCCGTACGTACAGTAGGACCGCTGGATGGATAATATTACTTGCAATCTCAGACTTCTCACAGGTGATTATTTATCTGTCTGGAAGTCATTTCCAGTAAGAAATTAAGCAACATTCTGATTTGCACAAAATCTCAACGTGGTGCATACACTGACACTAAGTTCTCAGTGCAGATAAATATGCAGCTACAGATTTCACGACATGTAAAAATTACTGATTTTGGACTGCTGGACTAAGGAGTCAGAGGAAATAGGGAGTATCATGATGGATACAGGGATTAATCACCAAATGGTTATAACGAGATTGAGTACCATAACATTCAAACTCACCAAAATTAAAAGCAAAATTCATCTATTTCAAAAATAAGATAAAAATTCGCTTGAGGTCTACCTAAGAGACAGTCTTCACCCCTTCCAATATGAATTTGTAAGTGTAGCCCAGATGCGGCTTAAATTAAAAAAAAATAGTATCGACGACTATTGAGAGACGTATAACCCCAAGAACCATGGACCTTGCCGCTGGTGGGGAGGCTTAAGTGCCTCATTGATACGGATAGCCGTACCGTAGGTGAAACCACAACGGAGGAATATCAGGTGCGAGGCTAGACAAACATATGGTTCCTTAAGAGGGACAGCAGCCTTTTCAGAAGTCGCAGGGGTAACAGTGTGGATGATGGACTGCTCTGGCCTTGCAACATAACCAAAACGGTCTTGCTGCGCTGATACTGAGAACGGCTGCAAGCAAGGGGAAATTCAAAAATGGTTCAAATGGCTCTGAGCACTATGGGACTCAACTGCTGAGGTCATTAGTCCCCTAGAACTTAGAACTAGTTAAACCTAACTAACCTAAGGACATCACAAACATCCATACCCGAGGCAGGATTCGAACCTGCGACCGTAGCGGTCTTGCGGTTCCAGACTGCAGCGCCTTTAACCGCACGGCCACTTCGGCCGGCAAGAGGGAAATTGCAGCCGTAATTTTTCCCTATGGCACGCAGCGCTACTGTGTAGTTAAATGATGGTATCCTCTTTGGTAAGATATTCCGGAAGTAAAATAGTCCCCCATTTGGATCTTCGGACTGGGACTACTGAGGAGGACGTCGTCATCAGCAGAAAGAAAAATGACGTTCTACGGATCGGAGAGTGGAATGTTAGATCCCTTAATGGGGAAGGTAGGTTAGAAAATTTAAAAAGAGAAATGGATACAGTTAGATATTGTGGGAATTAGTGAGGTTCGGTGGCACGTGGGAATGGACTTCTTGTCAGGTGAATACAGGGTTACAAATACAAAATCAAGTAGGGGTAATGCAGGAGTAGATTGATAATGAATAAGAAAATAGGAATGCGGATAAGCTACTATGAACAGCATAGTGAACGTATTATGATAGCCAAGATAGACACGAAGCCCGCTACCACCACAGTAGTTGAAGGTTATATGCCAGTTAGTTACGTAACCGATGAAGAGATTGAAGAAATGTATGACGAGATAAAAAAAAAAATTATTCAGATAGTTAAGGGAGACGAAAATTATAACCGTGAGTGACTGGAATTCGATAGAAGGTAACGGAAGAGAAGGAAAAATAGTGTGTGAGTACAGACTGGGGGAAAGGAATGAAAAATGAAGGCGCCTGGTAGAATTCTGCACAGAGCATGAAACCACGTTGTACACTGGAAGAGACCTGGAGACACCGGCAAGTTCAGAGTGATTATATAATGGTGACACAGAGATTTAGGATCCAAATTTTAAATTGTAAGAAATTTCCAGAGGGCAGATGTGGACTCTGAGCACAATTTATAGGTTATGAATTGTAGATTAAAACTGAAGAAAATGCAAAGATGGAAACTAAAGAGTTGGGACCTGGATAAGTCAAAAGAAATAGAGGTTGTTGCGAGCTTCAGAGGGAGCACTAGGTGACGACTGACAAGAACAAGGGAAAGGAATACGATTGAGTAGCTTTGAGAGAGGAAATATTGAAGGCAGCAGACGGTCGAATAAGTGAAAAGACAAGTAGAATTCGTTGATAACACAAAAGATATCGAATTTAATTGCCGAAAGGAGAATATATAAAAAGGAATATAGATGTCCTATAAATGAGATAGGCAGGAAGTGCAAAATGGCTAAGCAGAAATGGTTAAAGCTCTAATGCAAGGATTTAGAAGCATATATCATTGGGGGAAAGATTGATACCGACTACAGGAAAATTAAAAAGGCCTTTGGAGGAAAGAGAAGCAGCTGTATGAATATTAAGAGCTCAGATGAAAAACCAGTCCTGCGCAAAAAAGGGAAAGCTGAAAAGTGAAAGGATCTCTACAAAGGAGACGAACTTGCAGGCAGGGTTATAGAAACAGAAGATGGCATAGAAGCAATGAGCTGGGAGACATGATAATGCGAGAAGAATTTGATAGAGCACTAAAAGATATGAGTCCCCCGGAGTAGAAGACCAGCCATAACAAAACTCTTCCATCTGCTGCGTAAGATGTGTGAGACAGGTGAAATACTCTCAGATTCAAGAGGAATATAATAATTTCAGTTACAAAGAAAGAATTTACTGACAGGTATGAATACTACCGAACTATCAGTTTAATAAGTCATGGTTGCAAAATACTAACACGAATTCTTTACAGAAGAATGGAAGAGCTGGCAGAAGTCGATCTCGGGGAAAATCAGCTTTGATTCCGCAGAAATGTAAGAACACGCAAGACTGTAGGATCCCTACGACTTCTCTTAGCGGATAGGTTAAGAAAAAGCAAGCCTACATTTATAGAGAAAGCTTTTGACAATGTTGAATGGAATACTCTCGTTGAAATTCTGAAGGTAGTAGGGGTAAAATATAGGGAGCGAAAGGCTACTTAAAACTTGCGCAGAAACCAAACGATCGTTGTAACAGTCAAGGGGCTCGAATGGGAGCAGTGGTTGAGAAACGAGTGATACAGGGTTGTAGCTTAGCCCCGATGTTGCTCCTGAGCAAGCGGTAAAGGAAACGAAGCGGTAGGGAGAAGAAATAAAAACTTTCAGGTTTGCTGATGAGGAGGAGGAGATTAGTGTTCAACATTCCTTCGACAACGAGGTCATTAGAGACGGAGCACAGCTCGGATCAGGGAAGGAAAACGGCTGTGCCCTTTCAGAGGAACCATCGCGGCATCTGCCTGAAGCGATGTAGGTCGTTGTCGTCGTCTTCAGTCCTGAGACTGGTTTGATGCAGCTCTCCATGCTACTCTATCCTGTGCAAGCTTCTTCATCTCCCAGTACCTACTGCAACCTACATCCTTCTGAATCTGCTTAGTGTATTCATCTCTTGGTCTCCCTCTACGATTTTTACCCTCCACGCTGCCCTCCAATGCTGAATTTGTGATCCCTTGATGCTTCAAAACGTGTCCTACCAACCGATCCCTTCTTCTAGTCAAGTTGTGCCACAAACTTCTCTTCTCCCCAATCCTATTCAATACCTCCTCATTAGTTACTTGATCTACCCACCTTATCTTCAGCATTCTTCTGTAGCACCTTATTTCGAAAGCTTCTATTCTCTTCTTGTCCAAACTAGTTATCGTCCATGTTTCACTTCCATACATGGCTACACTCCATACAAATACTTTCAGAAACGACTTCCTGACACTTAAATCTATAGTCGATGTTAACAAATTTCTCTTCTTCAGAAACGATTTCTTGCCATTGCCAGTCTACATTTTATATCCTCTCTACTTCGATCATCATCAGTTATTTTACTCCCTAAATAACAAAACTCCTTTACTACTTTAAGTGTCTCATTTCCTAATTTAATTACCTCAGAATCACCCGATTTAATTTGACTACATTCCATTATCCTCGTTTTGCTTTTGTTGATGTTCATCTTATATCCTCCTTTCAAGACACTGTCCATTCCGTTCAACTGCTCTTCCAAGTCCTTTGCTGTCTCTGACAGAATTACAATGTCATCGGCGAACCTCAAAGTTTTTATTTCTTCTCCATGAATTTTAATACCTACTCCGAATTTTTCTTTTGTTTCCTTTACTGCTTGCTCAATATATAGATTGAATAACATTGGGGAGAGGCTACAACCCTATCTCACTCCTTTCCCAACCACTGCTTCTCTTTCATGCCCCTCGACTCTTATAACTGCCATCTGGTTTCTGTACAAATTGTAAATAGCCTTTCGCTCCTGTATTTTACCCTTGCCACCTTCAGAATTTGAAAGAGAGTATTCCAGTTAACATTGTCAAAAGCTTTCTCTAAGTCTACAAATTCTAGAAACGTAGGTTTGCCTTTTCTTAATCTTTCTTCTAAGGTAAGTCGTAAGGTTAGTATTGCCTCACGTGTTCCAACATTCCTACGGAATCCAAACTGATCTTCCCCGAGGTCCGCTTCTACCAGTTTTTCCATTCGTCTGTAAAGAATTCGCCTTAGTATTTTGCAGCTGTGACTCATTAAACTGATAGTTCGGTAATTTTCACATCTGTCAACACCTGCTTTCTTTGGGATTGGAATTATTATATTCTTCTTTAAGTCTGAGGGTATTTCGCCTGTCTCATACATCTTGCTCACCAGATGGTAGAGTTTTGTCATGACTGGCTCTCCCAAGGCCGTCAGTAGTTCTAATGGAATGTTGTCTACTCTCGGGGCCTTGTTTCGACTCAGGTCTTTCAGTGCTCTGTCAAACTCTTCACGCAGTATCTTATCTCCCATTTCGTCCTCATCTACATCCTCTTCCATTTCCATAATATTGTCCTCAAGTACATCGCCCTTGTATAAACCTTCTATATACTCCTTCCACCTTTCTGCCTTCCCTTCTTTGCTTAGAACTGGGTTGCCATTTGAACTCTTGATATTCATACAAGTGGTTCTCTTCTCTCCAAAGGTCTCTTTAATTTTCCTGTAGGCAGTATCTATCTTACCCCTAGAGAGACAAGCCTCTACATCCTTACATTTGTCCTCTAGCCATCCCTGCTTAGCCATTTTGTACATTTGCGATGTAGGTAAATCACGGAAAACCTAAATCAGGATGGCCGAACGCGAGTCCTCCCGAATGCGAATCTACTGTTCTAACCACTGCGCCATCTCGCTAGGTGGTTTGCCGATGGCATTGCAATTCTCTCAGAGACAGCAAAAGATCTGGAAAATCAGTTGAATGGAATGGATAGTGTCTTGAAAGAATGATACAAGATGAGCAACAACAAAAGCAAAACAATGATAATGGAATGTAGTAGAATTAAATCAGGTGATGCTGAGGAAGTTAGGTTAGGAAACAAGACACTGGAAGTAGTAGATGAGTTTCGCATTTGGGCAGAAAAATAACTAATGATGGCCGAAGTACAGAAAATATAAAATATAGGCTGTCAATGCACGAAAAGCGCTTCTGAAAAAGAGAAATTTGTTAAATCGAATATAGATTTAAGAGACACTAAGTCTTTTCTGAAAGTATTCGTATGGAGTGTATGGAAGTGAAACATGGACGATAAACAGTTTAGACAAGAAGAGAATAGAAGCTTTTGAAATGTGGTGCTACAGAAGAATACTGAAGATTAGATGGGTAGATCACACAGCTAATGAGGAGGTACTGAATACAATTTGGGAGACAAGATAGGTTGATAGGACACAATCAGAGGCGTCAAGGGTCCCCACTAAAGTACTGGAGGGAATTGTGGAGGGTGAAAGTCGTAGAGTGAGACGAAGATATGAATACAGTAAGCATATTCGGAAGAATGTAGTTATTCGGAGTTGAAGAGGCTTGCGCAGGATAGAGCAGCATGGAGAGCTGAATTAGACTAGTCTTCGAATTGAGGATCACAACAAAAATATACGAGATACATCAGTAAGAGATGGGTGGTACTGATCCCCCACGGTACGCTAAACAGGTCGGAACACTGTTGGAGAAGTAACGAAAAAAGCCTTTTAAATCTAAAAGAACGCAAAATTCTCAAGATCGGTGATGTTTTACAGAAGCTCGAAATGTAGCGTGAACTTCAGTACGAGATGCTTTTAATGCTTTCCATAAAAAAATCCAGAGCGATTCTGGTCGTACGTTAAGTACAGCAGCGAAAGACACAATCAGTACCTTCACTGCGCGATTACAACGGTAATGTTACTGATGACAGTACCACTAAAGCAGAGTCACTAAATACGGTCTTTCGAAATTCTTTCACCAAAGAACACGAAGTAAATATTCCAAATTTTCGAACCAAGAACAATTGCTAACATGAATAAATTAGAATCGGTGTAGTAAAGCAGCTTAAATCACTTAATAAAGACAAGACCTCGCGTCCTGATTTTATACAAATCAGGTTCCTCTCAGAGCATGGTGATACAATAGCTCCATATTTAGCAATCATATATAACTGATCGCTCGTTTAAAGATCCGTGCGTAAAGACTGGAAAGTTGCACAAGTCACACCAGTACCCAACAAAGGAAATATGAGTAATCGGCTGAATTGCAGACCCATTGCGATAACGTCGATTTGCCGTAGGATTTTGGAACATACTCTGTGTTCGAACATTACGAGTTGCCTCGAAGAAAACGATTTATTGACAAACAGCCAACAAGAATTCAGAAAATATTGTTCTGTGAAACACAGCTAACTCTTTATTCGCGCCAGGTGATAAGTGCTATCGAGAACTGGAAAGAAAAACGGTTCTTGGGATTTTTAAAGGAGGTTGTTGAGGATTTTGTTCATTTCTCTTACAGCCTCCCACATTTGCGCCTGGCACCCAAGAACAAGTAATGGCCTCGCTGCAACATACTGCGTCTTCCTGCACCGCTGATAGGAGACTAGCAGTTGCTGGACTATCTACCAACCTACCTACATGGATACTCTGCAAATCACATTTAAGTGCCTGGCAGAGGGTCCATCGAACCACCTTCACAATACTCTATTATTCCAATCTCGTATAGCCCCCGTACGAGGTCTGATTTCCCTTATTTTGTCGTGGTGATCGTTTCTCCCTATTCAGGTCGGCGTCAACCAAATATTTTCGCATTCGGAGGAGAAAGTTGGTGATTGGAATTTCGTGAGAAGTTACCGTCGCAACGAAAAATGCCTTTCTTTTAATAATGTCCAGCCCAAATCCTGTATCATCTCTGTGACACTCTCTCCAATATTTCGCGATAATACAAAACGTGCTGCCCTTCTTTGAACTTTTTCGATGTACTCCGTCAGTCCTATCTTGTAAGGATCCCTCACCGCGCAGCAGTATTCTAAAAGAGGATGGACAAGCGTAGTGGAGGCAGTCTTCTTAGTAGATCTGTCACATTTTCTAAGTGTCCTGCCAATAAAACGCAGTCTTTGGTTAGCCTTCTCCACAACATTTTCTGTGTGTTGGGTGTGTTCCTTCCAGTTTAAGTTGTTCGTAATTGTAATACCTAGGTATTTAGTTGAATTTACGGCTTTTAGATTAGACTGATTTATCGTGTAACCGAAGTTCAACGAATTCCTTTTAGCAGTCATGTGGATGACCTCACACTTTTCGTTATTTAGGGTCAAATTGCCAATTTTCTCACAACTCAGAGATCTTTTCTAAATCGTTTTGCAATTTTTTATATCTTCTGATGACTTTATTAGTCGATAAACGACAGCGTCATCTGCAAACAACCTAAGACGGCTGCTTAGATTGTCTCCCAAATCGTTAATATAGATAAGGAACAGCAAAGGGTCTATATTCACTACCTTGGGGAACGCCAGAAATCACCTATGTTTTACTCGATGACCTTCCGTCAATTACTACGAACTGTGACCTCTCTGACTAGGGAAATACCGTTTCATGCAATTGCTGCCATTAACACCATAACGTAAACAGCTGTTATTGGAGTGGTGCTGTGACTGGGAAGCATGGCCTGCTAATGAATGTCGTCGCATTGAGTCCAGCAATCAAGCGCTGTTCTGCACTACCCATAGTGACCAACATCTTCGAGTATGCCAGCGACCTGCGGAGATATCACTTTCCTCCAATGTTTTAGAGAGGCACACTGGTGTTACTCATGGTGTAATTATACGGAAAACAATCGAGTACGATTTGAGATAGTGACTGGTAGTGATTGAAGGAACTCTGGTGGCACAACAGTACGTCACGCCTCAAGTTTACCTCTCACGTGATGGCATCGTGAGATCATTTTTCAACAGGACAATGCTCGACCATATACGCCACGTGAGTCTATGACCTGTCTGCATGCTGTTGAGGGTCTCTTGCGGCCAGCAAGATCCGTAGATCTGTCCCCTTAGAAACACTGGGAGACCAGACTGAAAAGTCAGCCCCATCCCAGTGCCAGTAACCTGGATATCAAGGACCAGTGACAGCAGTTGTGGACCAGCTTGCCTCAGGAGAGGACACTACTGTTTTATGACACCGTTATCAATCGAAATAGTGTATGCACTCAGGCCAGATGCCCTGCAACGTCATGTAGATAAGTGTTATCATACTACAAGTTCTTTGCAAATTTTAATCAGTCGTAATCACTGAAGTAACGCACATACCCTCTCAACCCGTGAAATATCATTTCGTTTCCTCCTCCCCTACTGGTTGGGATAAAAAGTATCTTCTGTCGTGCAACTTATTACAGTTCACAGGGTATATAAATAGATAATTATGCGGTTGTCTAATAGGGTTACCAAAAATTCGATGAAATAATTAAAATCAGGACAAATGCTTTACTGTACAAGAACAGAAAAGGAAGGGAACTCAGGAATTGACGCTGTTGTATACCAGGTAATTAACAATGTAAGGTGGCATGGTCTCCTGACCTTCATTTCTCACATATTCCGTCCTCACAATCGTATTCTGCACAACAAGACGCTTCATTCGAACCCAAACTCGATAAAGTAGAGTCAATTTTATATGAATTCATGTAAGCAATCTGCAAATCTAATAAGTAAATCGCAAGTGCGCACTGAGGTTGAAAAAGTCATGGCTGGCTTACAAAAGATGATGGCCACAGAAATTTTCGTTCTAAAGAGGAAACCAGCCCCATGGGAAGACCGTCCCTTCAGAGGGCTGGGTCAACAACATACCTACTTCAGCTAAAGCGACCGCCCAGAGAGAAGACAGCTTTTGCCGGAGGGAAGGGATAACGACCCCCGTGTTCGACTTAAAAGGAGATTCCGCTACAATGTGTGGGAGTGCCATGAAGACGCATGTTTTCATGGACCAACTGCATAGTTATGGAGTTCTCACAGGAGGACAGCATACGCCTAACAGAGATGCTATAGATTTCCGCATTGGTCGACTTAAACGAAACGTCATTCTTCTGTTTAAACGCTGATTGGCGGAATATTTCTGACGCAAAGAGTCAGAGGAGTGAGGTAAGGCAGTCCAGAAAAAGGGGCCATTCCGTTGTCGCTCTTGGAACGGGAGCATGTAACGAGAGCGTGTGCACTCGTACATGTACGCAAAGAGAGAAGAACAAAGTCTCTCCTCAGTACTTCACTGGGAGAGCACCTTTGTCATTAGCAAATCGGAGTGACACTCTATATTGAGTCACTCGTGATTAAGCATTGTTCACTGTGTTGACGCCACACTTATTATGCGGTGTGAACACGGACAGAGTACTAGTTAAATGCCTGTGAGCGAGTATTGAGTGGCATCGTGGTGGGCTGGTTATCTGACCGCTATACCGCGCCAGTAGTTAGACTAGGGGCGGATAGGAGTCCTGACTTCATCAAGGCAAAGGGAGATTCTGATTGGCGAAGGTCAATTCAGATAGAAAGAGATAGTTGTGTTATTTGTCAGCAACGAGCGATGCAGGCAGCAGTCGTCGCAGCTCACGGTATTGTGCGTTACAGTGTATCCGAGCCCCATCTGTCCTCCATAACAGTACACTCCACTAAATTTCTCACGCGACAGCCTTGACTGTACCTAGAAAAGTCATTCAAGTTGTGCAGGCGAGGCTCTCAGCCAATCTGCTGAGTAAATAACATTCTTAAAGAAAAGGGGGAAAAGAACCTTTCCATACTTTGTAAAATAATAGCATTTCTATCCATAAGAGACAATCTACTGTTTCGAAAAGAACCCGGAAATTTATTATTATTTTATAAGAAAAAGTTTCACTTGATTTCTCAGAATTTTTTGTAATAAATAACATTTTTCGTTCGTTTAATGTTTTTCTTACACTAACTAGCAATACTCCCATATCCAAGCATTCCACTAGTTATGTAAGAATATATAGAATATCTTTGTGTCTTTTCCTTACAGCGGACGACTCCAGAAGATATTTGTTGCTGAATGTTTTTTAAGCAGTTCTTGTTGGTACATTAGGAGCGTCTGTCTGATTTCTGTAGTAGTGTGAGGTGGAAATTGTTTCTTGCAGGAGCCAAAGGGTACTTGTTGGATCAATCCATTGCGCAAATTGACAAAATAAAACCCACACCCTCACAACAACAATGTTACAGCATTGAAGGAATCTCTAACAGAATAGCTGCACTAGTCTTAAAAACAAACAACTGATATTTCGTGGGATTATTCGGATCTATGCACCAATGTGCTCACTCACTGATAAAGGTGTATGAACCAGGCAAAGAAAATGATGAACCAGGCAAACAAAATGATAATCGGTGAACTTTTAATTAAAACCTGGGAAAAAAGCAAACAACGATTCATTGGCGGAAACCTTCCTTTTAACAACTTCCTAGTTCCTAGGAAATTGTTAAAAGGAAGGCAAGCCCTATGGGACTTAACATCTGAGGTCATCAGTCCCCTAGACTTAGAACTACTTAAACCTAACTAACCTAAAGACATCACACACATCCATGCCCGAGGCAGAATTCGAACGTGCGACCGTAGCAGCAGCGCGGATCCGGACCGAAACGCATAGAACCGCTCGGCCACAACGGCTGGCAGCAGGAACGATGCAGGGCTTAACGTTAATCGGATTTGCCGAGTATAACATGTTTGTCTGTAATTCGTTCTTCAAGAAGAATCCAAATAGTAAAGGACATGTCAAGAACCAACTAAAAGTGCAATTGACGTACTTTATCTAGAAAGCAAGAATCAAATTAAGATATTTTACATGATCTGGCAGTCCCAAACCAGTTTACAGTTTCCAGAGACGACAGCCTATTAAGAGTCAGAATAAGAATAGATAAAAATACGTAAGGAAGAAACAAACTGACCGGGCAGGAAGTCAGAAACACAGATTACAAGAATTTCTTTAAGAATAGTGAGGCATATCATATTAAATGAAGCGACAAGTTCAGCATCTTAGAATGTAAAAAATATACAGACACTGACAAAATAAACAATTATTGAACAAAGGTAGTTATGAAAACAGCACAACGCGTTACGCGGTGAAAGTAAGCGAATCAAAAATCCTAGGAACTAGGAAGTTGTTAAAAGGAAGGCAAGAGCTTTAGTAAATAACAATAAGAACGTGACAGAATGTGATGTGTAAAACAAATACTGGAAATGTCTTGTAGAGGGCATTAGTAGATATAACGAAAATTTGAGTGTAAGAGTATGAGGAAACAAAAAAAGACCGTTACGTTGGGTACACATCAGGTTACATGACTTTCAGATGTGTATGTACAACGATTTGTTCACCTCGTATTACTACTTTTGACTGGTAGTAGTGACTGAATGTGAAAATAAATTAAAAATCGGCGGTTGCTCAGCGAGCAATGGAGATAATCTTGTTTGCAATCAATAGGAGGACAAATAAATGGATCACGGGCCTTTATTCATCGGTGGATGTCAAATGGTTATTATTATTGCTGTTGTTGTTGTTGTTGTTGTTGGTGGTGGTGGTGATTTTGTGTAGAAATGGATATAACCTTCACAATACAGGAACCATTTTAATTCTTTCCGGAGATTCTGCTGCGCGATATTACGAAAACATTCCACTTTCAGGCACTTCGCAACAGCTGGCGTTGTGCATATTATTGTATTCGCCAATACACTTGGCGTCAAACATATAAATGTGGCTGGAAGAGAACCCTCCACCACCGATAGTAGTTGCTGTTATGGTGCAGCTCGCTTGCATGCAGCAACTATACAGCTTTATCACAGAGCTAAACAGAGTTAGACAACAGCGTAATTAAAAAAAGCCGATTAGAAACAGTTTACAATGATTTATAGTAATAAGTATTTTAATTCTAAACTGGAATATGAAGATTGCGTGTGGCAATATAAGATCACTGTTTTCTTGAAGTGTCAGGGGAAAGAACCAAATAGGCTAGTTTTTATGAAGCTCGAGAAAAATCGATTTCAATCTCTGAATTGTGATTACATCAATATATAAGAACATACAATAATTTTTATTTCGTAAATTAAACGTCGTGGGCGCACCGAATGTGGAAATAGTGTTATTGGCATCCGGAGTGTTCCCAGAGTGTAAGTTATTTCCCAAAATGTAGTCAAACGTCACTCTGTAAGGGTAAAGAAATAAATAGGTCAGGCGAAACAGACAATAATTGCCGGCCGAAGTGGCCGTGCGGTTCTAGGCGCCGCAGTCTGGAACCGCGAGATCGCTACGGTCGCAGGTTCGAATCCTGCCTCGGGCATGGATGTGTGTGATGTCCTTAGGTTAGTTAGGTTTAACTAGTTCTAAGTTCTAGGGGACTAATGACCTCAGAAGTTGAGTCCCATAGTGCTCAGAGCCATTTGAACCAGACAATAATTCCATAACAATCACGACTAAACGAATTTCTGGTTGTGATAATGTAGCAACAGCGGTCACTTCACTTATATTTAGCTGTGGGGCAGCTGATTGAAGAACTTAACAGCACTAGGACCGAAAAATTTAATCAGGTTTTTCAGTTCTTTATGTTTTAGCCTGCACGCTGGAAGGAGATCTAGAATGAAGAACAGAACTGCCCGAGCTAGATTACAGCGAATAGAAGACAACTGCAAGCTGTTGTGCGCTAGGCCAAAGGCTATACTTTTTCCGTCCCCCCCCCCTCCCCCTTATGAAATAAATTATTCTGCCCCTCCCCTGTACTTTTCTTTCCTTCCTCAGTACTTCTCATACCTGGCACAGAAACGGCGTACGACATCTGTTTATTTCTCTCCAACTTTTTCAGCTGCCAGTTACAAGTAGACTATAACTACAATAATGAAAAATGAAATGAAATGAGCGTATGGCATTGTTGACCGACAGGCCCCGTGCGGGAGAGTTAGGCCGCCGTATTGCAAGTCCTTTTTTGTTGACGCCACTTCGGCGACTTGCTCGTCAATGATGATGAAAATGATGAAGGTCACACAACACCCGGGAATCAAACCCGGGCCTCTGCGTGATAGGCGGAAACACTAACCGCTACGCTACGGAAGCGGACACTACAATAATAATTAGTTTTCTTAAAGCACATCAGAGCTAAACTTTTTTTTTAAAAAAATTGTCATGCATTTATATTATTCGAAGGCGGTGAATTTTAACAGTTACAACTACTTTATAAATAACGACGCCTGTGTGTGCAGTTTTTGGAACTGAGTAAATATGTGTATTTCACTGCATGACTTTTTTTTACAAATTCGTTCACAAATTAGTTATAGTTAGCTGTTTCCATGCTCCTGATTTATTTACAGTGTTTTAACATCTGAAATATCACGACGCACAAATGATTAGAATAGTCAATTTAAATGCCAATTTAAAAACTGTTACATTTAAACTGATCATTCAAAAATAAAATAAACAAGGATAAAAATACACACGGTCCTAAATTCGAAAAGTTTCTGACATCTACATGTTTAGTGTGATGCGCGTGCTTGAATTTGTGAAGAAAGGACATTCAGTCTTGGTGGTATCTCTGAAACAGCAACTTGCTGATCTCCTTCCATCTTCAGTCGAGACCGATATTTCGTCTTGACACAAGTAAGTTGATGCGAAGGGTAATGACACGTCAGCTGCTCAAATTGCTAATTTGAGATAATCTTTCCGAGTCTGCAACAATAAATTTTAAAGAAACTTCGATTTAAATTAATTCTCAATTGTTCATTACTTGACAAGAGTCTGATACGTGGCCTAGTATGATAATATCGAACGGGTTGTTGATCCAGTCGTAATCAGATGAAGATTCTGGAAACTTATCTTCGAATTGTTGACGAAAGTTTTCGAGATGTACTACGTCTGTTCCATTAATTTTTTGCCTATATCCTTCTCATTTTACTTCACGAAATTATATATACAAAATCACATCTCGCTGTTACCCATCTTCGTCTGTGTTTTTCAAAGTCTTCTTTTAAACGCAAGCACTTTCTCGCTTAGAAAGATATTACCTTTTCGACCAGTGCCCCCCTGTGTATCGTGCAATGTGTGAATTTTACCGAAGAAGGAACAGCATACACTCTCTTGGACCCATTTTCAGTTTCAGTAAATGTTGCCTCCGCATTGGTACATGCAACACCATAATCTGTCCATGACAAATTGTTACAACAAAAAAGACTTCACAAGAAATATAATATCATCGCCTGTAGTCCTCCCGTGCAGAAATTTAAAAAATAGAAGGTCCTCGCGCATTTCATTTTCATAACAGTAGCGTATATAAACAAGAACCTGGGAAAGATTTCCGATATCAGTAGTGCCATCAAGTTTCAGGGAGAATTTTGGGCTATCATGAAGATGTGGTTGCAATTAATCTTAACTATCAGAGGCTACTGCCTCATTGTGAGTACTGCGTTTCATCGGAGTGTTATGATGACGACGAACGACTCGTCTTCAATGTGAATGACTGGTGGCTAGTGCTAAATAGAAACATACAGATCTCTTCTTTGCATATACAGCAGGTTTGTCAGTGAACTAGATAAGGAGCTGGCTGCATGGTCTGGCTCTACAACGACTAAAATAATTAGAAGTCGTTGGTAAAAAATAATATATTGCACTTAACTGGTGGTACAGGAGTCTTCATAGTCAGAAGGAATATAATTACAAACAGAGAGCTACCGAGGCATCACATAGACCATACTTTAACTAAGCGCCTTGTTAGAGGTTGCTTCCTGTCAGTTGAAGGCTATACTACTTTCCTACTTGACGTCCCGAGCAAGAGTGGCCGAGAGCACACTAGAGACTTATTGCAAGCCTCGGAGTCTCGACTCGCGGGTCCAGCGATAGTATAGTAGCACGGACCGCGGTCGATAACTGCAACCCCTAACAAGTGTGGTATCGAACCTTGATACCAGACGGAGAATGGTATCGACTTCAGACTCCCTCCAAACCTTTCTCCATGCAATTTGACGGTTGCGGGAAGAAGTAAATTCTCGCCAATAGTGCGTGGTGATATGGAATTTGCAATTAAGTAGGATGCATCTTGACTGCTCGTAGAGCTTTCTTAGGAACTGGTACCTTGTTTTGAGAAATCTGACTTTCCCTTTAGTTCTTGCTCATGATGCTAAAAAAATTCTGTGGGTTTATTCATATGGCTTGGATGTTTTGTCTGCAGGTGTCTCTTTAGGTTTATACTCTTCAAGCTGCCGTTGGCTAAAATCTTTTGACGTTGTGGTCTTATCGATATTCAGAAGAATAGTACCTTTGAATTGACTTCGGAAGCCTGGGTGATTTCTAGTGGACAGTCAAAATCGCTGTGATTTACAATCTGTTATCATAGTCGGCGTTGCAAGGAAGTGGTGGTCACATTGTGAAGCGGCTATTGTCATTAGTGGTTGTTAAATGCTTAGTAAGTAGCTAACCGTGAGGGTGCTCGGAGACAGTTTCTCAACTTCCTGCTAACAGTATCTACTGGTGAGTTCTTGCGAAACGAGACAGCAGATTAATACTAGGGGAGCTTGCTAACTTGGTTCATGGAAATGAGAATCTGACGCTAGCAAAATTTGTTCACCAGAAGGTTTTTTCGTACTTAATATGAAATGCAAATATTTCAATGAGTGCTTGTGCCTCCCTCTATTAATCTCTGTACCTCCCACTTTGAGAACGGCTACATTAGATAAGTAAGGAAGTCTCAATTTAAATATACCATTGTAAGCGGATGTGGGCAGTTCTCAAAAGCCCATCGATTAGTTGACATTCTCATGGTGTGCTTATGATTTCAGTTTGCATTGAGAATTCTTTTGATATTTCTGCATGCGTCAGTGGCTGGATTCACATGATCTTATCTTAATAGGTTGAGTTCTGAAAGAGCATTCTGCAGAGTATTTTGGGTCCGAAAGTGTTTTCCATTTCTTGATTAACAATGATCACAGTGAAAGAAGAAGGCTTGCATCGGGATGCTTCGTTCATTTCCCCTAAATCTTCAGTTGTTTCCATCAGTGCCTTTGCGTTCCATAATCCAACGTTTTTATTGCCTTCTATGTAAGAGTGGCTGTACATAGGCTGTACATAGGATCTCCCAGGAGGAATGATCAATATTCAGGGACGTGACAGGAACGATCATTCGAAGCAAAATAGTCTAGTAAACACGGACTCCAAAACGCTTAGCTTAAGAACTATGAGTACTTCTTCGTCTTTCATGCTGTGAAACATATATCTTCTATTGAAAGCTTTGCTTTCCACATTTATAGAGGTGACAGTGTGACCGAAACAAGAGAAAAATGTCCGGTAAACATGGTCTTTAAAGTGCATACTTTAAGGGCTATGAGCTCCTGTGAAACACATCTCCTCTACTGAAATAAGTGTTTATATGTCTTAAAATATGAGGTTTAGTGCCCATGTTTACTAGAATTTTCCGCTTGGAATGATCATTCCTGTCATATCCCTGAATACTGACCATTGATCCTTGGTCACCCTGTACAAAGGTCATCAGTGTCTTCGTCCAAGGTATGAGTGATGCAGTGGAAAAGCTACGACGTCACTTCATTTTCGTCCTTTTTCTCAATGAAATCAGTGTAAACATTAAGAAAGGATTCGGCTGTTGCGAAAACTTGAAAATTTAACGTATAAATCGCAAGGTACCACTTAAAATAAACGATTTTGGTTGCTATATTTGGCACGAACACTTCTTTTGTAAAGTTTATGCAGACAGTCACCTTCCTTTAATTTTTTCCTTGCCTCTAATTCACTGCATTTACTTGTGGGGGGGGGGGGGGAGGGGGAGAGAGACTGCATTAAAAACCAGTTTTCTCTGCCTTCTAGTCATCACAGACTCGCCAGCATCTTTCCGCTGAAAACCTGACTTACCCGGTTCTTCCCCTTACAGAAAACCTTTGAATGGCAATATCTCTGGGCCTGAATGGTATTTTTCCCAGTTTAAGCTCTCGACAGATGCGTATGATCAGTCTGATTCGAGCTGTAGAAGCAATTCAATTAAAAAAAAGTGACTTACCTGATTTTTCCTCCGACCCTTCACTTGTCACTTGTAATGACCTATCATTAAAACTTGGTGCAGTCCAAGATCTTCTGAATGGTGGCTAACATCACTTGTATAATGTCCAGTTGAGCCCTTCTTGGCGGCGACTGTAGTTGAGTCCTGAGGTACTATCTTGAGGTACTGTCTAACTAACTGCTGAGTGGAGCCACGTGTCTACTTACATTCACGTTTGGCAGATGAATGTCCTCTTGAGAACTATTTGTGTGACGTAAGTAAGCCTTAACTATGTTGCGCCTGAGTTATTTCAGCTCGGCGTTCTTCTATGTAGACTGTGTCCCATATCTTCCACAACACGTACTATACGAGGGCTTTTTTCCTTTTTTCTTTTCTTTAAATCCAATGGGCCGCGAAATGATGCATACTACAGCGAAAATGAAAGATGTTTTATTCGTAAACTTTAGCTACACCTTCCAGCCATTTCTGTACGTAGTCGTCTCTCCGACATAGACATGTGTCGTAGCATTGTACCATCTTGCCCATACTCTCGTCACAGTTGGCAGAGTGCTTTCCACCAATTTTCCACGCTGGACCGCAGCTCGTTGTCTGTGCCAAAATGCTGTCCTCATAGCCAGCGGATCATCTGATCAAAGGCTTAAAAACCAGAGGAGGCCAACTCATGGATGTATGGTAGGTGATCAAGCACTTCACACCGAAAACACCGCGGGACCGTCTTTGTTGCAGCTGCAGTGTGTGGCCTAGCATTGTCATGAAGAAGGACAATGCCTGATGACAACGTTTTTCTTCGCTTGTTCTGTGTTGTTCTTCCTAGATGATTTTCTCGAATAGCCTGATACTGCCGCTTCTTTCCCTGACCGCTTGTATCGTCAACGTCGGTATGTCCTCCTTCAAAGTTCCTGCACCAATGCCGCACTCTGCTGTCACACATGACAGTTACGTTATGTGGGGTGCATGAAATCAGGAGAACGCCCTCAGCATGAGGAAACTGAATGACAGCACCCACGTTACATTTGGCGGGAGACTCTATTGTTCTAAGCTTCTTTGCATATTGACAACTGAAAAGTGGGACGCGAGGCGATCGGCGAGCATACTAGAGACACTACACAATACATCTTCGTCTCCATCGCATTTTCACTGTGGTTTTAATTTCGAGATAGTAGCGGCTTCGGTCAAGAATACCATCATAACGACCGGGAGAGCGGTGTGCTGACCCCACGCCCCTCCAATCCACATCCTCCTCTGAGGATGACATGGCGGTCGGATGGTCCGGTAGGCCACTCGTGGCCTGAAGACGGGGTGCTTTTTTTAAATTTCGAGACCAATTTGACCTCGAAAAACAATTGCACACGTACAATAATGTACGTTGTCATTAAATCATTCGAGTTTGACATTAAAAGTGATGGGCAGACTCATAATATTCCATCTTCCAGCATTTCATCTGGGGCTGAGAAAAGATCGAAACACACAGCATTTTGATAAAGCCGCGCGGTCTAAGTTGCCTTGCCACTGGTCGAGCGGCTCGAGTCCTCCCTCGGGCACGTGTGTGTGTGTGTGTGTGTGTGTGTGTGTGTGTGTGTGTGTGTGTTGTCCTTACCGTCAGTTAGTTTAAGTTAGATAGAGTAGTGTATAAGCCTAGCGACCGATGACCTCAGCAGTTTGGTCCATAGGAACGTACATCAGATTTCCAAAAAAATTTGATAAAGTGCCCATGAGGAAAAAATCTGAAAGATACAGTAGAAAAATAGCTTCTCCCATACCGCAAATAATTCCTAAATGGAAGTAAGAACGAAATTACAAATGGCGAATTTGCATCCATTAAAAAACACTGCGGAAAAAGATCGCAGCACCAAAAATCAATTAATGTAGAGTAATGAAATGCCAGGAATTCATTTATCTAGCTAACACATTTAAGTGATTAACAATGCAAGTCACAGGTTAATGCAAGCGCGAGATAAGCCATTGCAGATGTGAAATGTTAGCACATTAATAACCGGTGTAATCACCAGGTCGTTGAATGCAAGCATGCAAATGCGCATACATTGTGCTGTACAGGTGCCGGACGTCAGCTTGTGGGATGGACTTCCATTCGTGTTGCACTTTTTCGGTCAATGCAGGGACGGTTAATGCTGTTTGTGGGTGACGCCGGAGTTGGTGTCCGATAATGTTCCATACGTGCTCGACTGGTGATCGGCAACATGTGGACACTTTGTAGAGCACGTTGGGTTACAACAGCAGTACCTTGGGAAACAGCCGCTGCAATGCTGTTCATGAATGGCAGCACAACAGGTCGAATCACGAGACTAATGTTCAAACTTGCAGTCAGGGTGCGTGTGTGATAGCCACGAGAGTACTCCTGCTGTCATACGAAATCGCATCCAGATCATAACTCCAGGTGCAGGTCCAGTGCGTCTAGCGCTCAGACAGGTTTGTTGCAGGCCCTCAGCCGGCCTCCTTCTAACCACATTCGGCCGTCACTGGCACCGAGGCAGAACCAGCCTTCATCAGAAAACACAACAGACCTCCACTCTGATCTCCAATGAGCTCTCGCTTGGCACAACTGAAGTCGATTGGCCGTTGTTTGGGGTCAGTAGGATGCACGCTACAAGGCGGCTGGCTCGGAGCTATCCTTGAGCCAACCGATTTGTAACAGTTAGTCGTGTCGCTATGGTGCCATCTGCTGCTCACATTGCTGCTGCAGATGCAGTTGATGCACCAGGTCCACACGCCGAACACTATGGTCTGCCGTCTCGGTAGTGCGACGTAGCCGTCCGGAACTCGGTCTTCTTGCAACCGTACACTCTCGTGACCACCGCTGTACAGTGGCTACATACCTGCCAAGTTTTTCTGTAATATCGCAGAGGAAACACTCAGCTTTTCGTAGCCCTATTACACGACCTCGTTCAAACTCAGTGAGGTGTTGATAATGGCGTCTTTTTCGCTTTAAAGACGTTCTTGATTAACATCAACTCACCACGTTCGATCTCAGAGGTAACTAACGCTCACGACCGTTACAGAGTGTATTTAAAATAAACCAGACCTACATTCTGACAGTGGCGCTACTAGCGCCACTCTTACGCTACTGGAAAAAAAAAAAATGTCGTGTGACTAAGGCCTCCCGTCGGGTAGACCGTTCGCCTAGTGCAAGTCTTTCGAGTTGACGCCACTTCGGCGACTTGCTCGTCGATGGGGATGAAATGATGATCATTAGGGCAACACAACACCCAGTCCCTGAGCGGAAAAATCTCCGACCTAGCCGGGAATCGAACCCGGGCGCTTAGAATTGACATTTCGTCGCGCTGACCACTTTTTTTTTTCATTTTGTTCGTTGTTGATCGTTGTGTTCGATCGTTGCGGACGTCACATGACATCCGGTCAAGTTCGTTTGTTGGTCCTTCCATCCTTCCACTCAGTTTTTTTTTTTTATTACAGAGGGCAACCAGATCTCTGACCGAACACGCTGAGAGCTACCATGCCGGCTTCCACTCAGCTACCGGGGGCGGACACGCTACTGGTGCGAAATGTGTAGAGACATCATTTTCAGATGTAGAAACACGCCTACCAACTTTATGTCGCACAGCTCGTGCTGCGATTTTTTTCCGTCAGTGTATATTCCCAGTAAATGTTTGTTTACACGTCGTGGTTCTTCTAATTGTGAAGTATCGAGTGGGACAGGAATTGCGTGTAATCCAACTTTATGAAAGTTTCCGGCAGTTTGGAGGATAAAGCAAGTCCCCCTGCGGCACCAGCGGGCCTACATCTGCCTCCCCGCACTCTAGGGAACGCTCTTCATTCAGGAGACAGGCGCACCCGGCGGTGACAGGATTTAATAAAGCAGGTGCGACACACAGGGGGGACCAGCGCGCACCTCACGTATACCTGCGCGTGGCGCCCACAGCTGGACTAGTCCGCCAGCCAGCCTGTGTCACGTCTGACTCCGCGCGACCGATGAAGTCTGCTGTGCTGAGCGTGTACTTAGAGGTGAAAATGGAAACGAAGAGATGGGAAAGTGACGGCACATAACCGCTTCCTCCGGATGGGCCTTCCTAAGAGAGAGTCTCCATTCCTTCCAAGCTACACTACTGACCATTAAAATTGCTACACCACGAAGATGACGCGAAATTTAACCGACAGGAAGAAGATGCTGTGTTACGCAAATTATTTGCTTTTCAGAGCATTCACACAAGGTTGGCGCCGGTGGCGACACCTACAACGTGCTGACATGAGGAAAGATTCCAACCGATTTCTCATACACAAACAGCAGTTGACTGGCGTTGCCTGGTGAAACGATGTTGTGATGCCTCGTGTAAGGAGAAGAAATGCGTGCCATCACGTTTTAGGCTTTGACAAAGGTCGGGTTGTAGCCTATCGCGATTGCGGTTTTTCGTGTCGCGACATTGCTGCTCGTGTTGGTCGAGATCCAATGACTGTTAGCAGAATACGGAATCGGTGGGTTCAGGAGGGTAATACGGAACGCCGTGCTGGATCCCAACGGCCTCGTATCACTAGCAGTCGAGATGACAGGCATCTTACCCGCATGGCTGTAACGGATCGTGTAGCCCCGTCTCGATCTCTGAATCAACAGATGGGGACGTTTGCAAGACAACAACCAACTGCACGAACAGTTCGACGGTGTTTGCAGCAGCATGGACTATCAGCTCGGAGACCGTGGCTGCGGTTATCCTTGACGCTGCATCACAGACAGGAGCGCCTGCGATGGTGTACTCAACGACGAACCTGGGTGCACGAATGGCAAAACGTAATTTTTTCGGATGAATCCAGGTTCTGTTTACAGCATCATGATGGTCCCATCCGTGTTTGGCGACATCGCGGTGAACGCACACTGGAAGCGTGTATTCGTCATCGCCGTACTGGCGTATCACCCGGCGTGATGGTATGGGGTGCCATTGCTTACACGTCTCGGTCACCTCTTGTTCGCATTGACGGTACTTTGAACAGTGGACGCTACATTTCAGATGTGTTACGACCCGTGTCTCTACCCTTCATTCGATCCCTGCGAAACCATACATTACAGCACGATAATGCATGACCGCATGTTGCAGGTCCTGTACGGGTCTTTCTGGATACAGAAAATGTTCGACTGCTGCCCTGGCCAGCACATTCTCCGGATCTGTCACCAATAGAAAACGTCTGGTCAATGGTGGCCGAGCAACTGGCTCGTCACAATACGCCAGTCACTACTCTTGATGAACTGTGGTATCGTGCTGAAGCTGCGTGGGCAGCTGTACCTGTACACGCCATCCAAGCTCTGTTTGACTCAATGCCCAGGCGTATCAACGCCGTTATTACGGCCAGAGGTGGTTGTTCTGGGTACTGCTTTGTCAGGATCTATGCACCCAAATTGCGTGAAAATGTAATCACATGTCAGTTCTAGTATAATATATTTGGCCAACGAATACTCATTTATCATCTTTATTTCTTCTTGGTGTAGCAATTTTAACGGCCAGTAGTCTAATTTTTAGACCATATGTTGTTCAAATTCAAAGATACAGTATCGACAGCAATAGATAGATTCGTAGCGCAGAAGTTAATAATAGACGGGACTGATCCACCATGGTACACCAAACACGTCAGAATACGGTTGCAGAAGCAACGAAAATAGCATGCCAAATTCAGAAGAACGCAAAATCCCCAAGACTGGCTAAGTTTCACGGAAGCTCGAAATTTAGTGCGGACGTCAATGCGAGAGGATTTTACTAGTTTCCACAGTGAAACATTGTCTCAAAATATGGTTGAAAACCCAAAGAGATTATGGTCGTATGTAAAATACACCAGTAGTTCGAAACTCAAATGGCTCTGAGCACTATGGGACTTAACTTCTGAGGTCATCAGTCCCCTAGAACTTAGAACTACTTAAACCTAAGTAACCTAAGGACATCACACACACCCATGCCCGAGGCAGGATCGAACCTGCGACCGTAACGGTCGCGCGGTTCCAGACTGTAGCGCCTAGTACCGCTCGGCCACCCCGGCCGGCTACACCAGTAGTAAAAAACAATCAATACCGTCAGTGCGCGATAGCGATGGAAATGTTATCGATGATGGTACCGCTAAAGCGGAGTTACTAAATACAGTTTTCCGTAATTCTTTCACGAAAGAAGACAAAGTAAATATTCCAGAATTTGAAACCAGAACAGCTGTTAGCATGAGTGACATAAAAGTAAATATCTTAGGTGTGGCGAAACAACTGGAATCACTTAAGAAAGGCAAGTCTTCCGGTCCAGATGGTATACTAATCAGGTTCCTTTCAGAGTATGCAGACACAATAGCGCCTTTCTCAGCAATCATATACAACCGCTCACTTGACGAAAGGTCTGTTCCTAAAGACTGGAAAGTAGCACAGGTCACACCAATATTCAAGAAAGGGAATAGGAGTAACCCATTGAATTATAGACCCATATCACTGACCTCAATTTGCAGTAGGATTTTGGAGCATATACTGTACTTGAACATTATGAATCACCTTGAAGAAAATGACTTATTGATACATAACCAACACGGATTCAGAGAATATCGTTCTTGTGCAACACAGCCATCTCTTTATTTCCATGAAGTAATGAGTGCTGTCGACAGGGGATCTCAGATCGATTCCATATTCCTAGGTTTCCAAAAGGCTTTTGATACGGTTCTTCAGAAGCGACTATTAATCAAAGTCCTTGCATATGGAGTGTCGTCTAAGTTGTGTGACTGGGTTCGTGATTTACTCTCAGAGAGGTCACAGTTCGTAGTGATAGACGGAAAATCATCGAGTAAAACAGAAGTGATACCTGGCGTTCGGCAAGGTAGTGTCATAGGCCCTCTCCTGTTCCTCATTTACATAAATGATCTAGGTGATAATCTGAGCAGCCCCCTTAGATTGTCTGCAGATGACGCTGTCATTTACCGTCTAGTAAAATCATCAGACGATCAATTCCACTTACAAAATGATCTAAAGAGAATTTCTGTATGGTGCGAAAAGTGGCAATTGGCACTAAACAAAGAAAAGTGCGACGTCATCCATGTGGGTACTAAAAGAAATCCGATAAATTTTGGGTATACGATAAATCGCACAAATCTAAGGGCTGTCAATTCGACTAAGTACCTAGTAATTACAATTACGAGCATTTGAAATTGGAAAGACCACATAGATAATATTCTGGGGAAGGCGAAACAAGGACTGCGCTTTGTTGGCAGAACACTTAGAAGATGCGACAAACCCACTAAAGAGACAGCCAACGTTACACTTGTTCGTCCTCTGCTGGAATATTGCTGCGTGGTGTGGGATCCTTACCAGGTAGGATTGACGTAGGACATCGAAAATGTGCAAAGAAGGGCAGCTCATTTCGTGTTATCGCGCGATAGGGGTTAGAGTGTCACTGATATGATACGCGAGTTGGGATGGCAGTCACTGAAGCAAAGGCGGTTTTCTTTACGGCGAGATCTATTTACGAAATTTCAATCGCCAACTTTCTCTTCCGAATGCGAAAATATTTTGTCGACACCCACCTACCTAGGGAGAAATGATCATAATAATAAATCAGAGCTCGAACGAAAAGATTTAGGTGTTCCTTTTTTTCCCACGCGTCATTCGAGAGTGGAATGGTAGAGAAGTAGTATAAAGATGGTTCGATGAACCTGTAACGCCGGAAATGCGTATCCTCCAATTTCCTTCTATTGTACTATAATTTTTTTTCCTTTTTTTGTTACCTGAAGATATGACATTTCTGTGTGTGTCTATATATATATATATATATATGTCGATGTATAATTGGTTTGTTTTGTAAATATTATTTGTATTTTTACGCTGGGTCTGGCCTAGGGAAAACTATGCTATCGAACAATTACATCGATAGGCCGTGTGGAGAACCAAAGTGTTTAGGATCTTTGATAGTGTTAACTCTGCCGCGTGGAGCGCGAGCAAAGGGAGACTGGCTGGAGTAGGGCGGTGGAGCAGGTGTGTTGAGTGACGCTCCCGCGAGTTGGCGCGCTTTTGGGGTTTGGCAGCATGTAATTGCGATCGGCTTGCTATGATAGTTTCTGACACGGTGTCGTGGACGGGAAGCATTAGCTGGCGCACATCATGAGCCCGTTTCGCCTGGTACCGCGTCGAGAAGAAGGCGCGCCAACATCCAGCCTCTGCAACAGCGACGGCCGACAATGAGTGACTGTCGCCACCTCCCCGATCGACGACTTCAAACCTTCAATCAACCAACAAGGAAGACTGGAAGCACGTAAAGTTTTAGATCTGTATGGCAGACCTCAGCTTTTCAAACTGTTCAATTTGCCTCACAAAATTACAGCAACGTAGCATGAAGCTTTGTTGCTCATTGTCCCAATTGCATTACCAAGCAGGGTCCCTTACATTTCTGGAATGAACCCGAGTGTCGTTGAAATTCAAACGCCAGCATTAAAGTAATATCATTCCATTTCACTGCTTTAATTTCAAAGTTCAGTTAAAGTATTCATAGCTGGCTACAATATTTAGATTACACAAGCACTAATTAAGAGTGCGAGTTTTGTTACTATATTTTAGCTTACGTGTGACTGCAGCTCAGCTTGGTACGTACTAAATTTTACTGTTGTTAATTGTTCAGAACTATTTAATTCAGATCCAAAGTTAAATCTCTTATTTCTAAATTGCGTAGATTCAAGTAGCTTTTGAAATGATTGTTGAGGTAGTCCAAGACTAACCTTATTTTACTGAATTTCGTAATGCTTCAGAAACAAAGCTCACTATTCATTTCAGTCACTAAATTAACTTTCAATTTTCCGGTTTTATTAATTCTTTTGCTAAATTAAGTCAGAGTGTAGCGAAATTTATTATTTCTGACAAACATTCAGTTTTCACACAAAACGTGTCAATCTTCAGTTGCCACACTTTTAGTGCTAATTATACGTGCATTAATCTTTCATTTTCTGTTGTTATAGTAGTTGTCCATAGGACTGGCGACCGTAATTTTCCCCAAATCTCAAATATCTAATTAACGCCAATTAATTGTTAACGTAACGACCGCACATTTATTTTCTTTATTAGTTTTACCCTTTTCTCAAAATTAATTTCCACCAATTTCATTTGCATTTTTCCTTTCATTTAGATGTAACCCTTTCCTCCCTCTTTACCGACAAATTAACTTCGGTGACGATTGTTTCTCCCAAATTTCCATTAGATGCACGCGGTTTAATTTTTCACTGTCATTAAGGTGGATAAGTGTGGGGTAGGTTACAAACCCTCTGCCAGGCGCTTAAGTGTGAATTCCAGAGTAATCATGTAGATGTAGATATAGTTGTAGATGGGCACCAAAAGAGGTATTGGAACGTAACGGCCTGCTGCAAAAACAACTGACCCTCACTCCCCTTAACGATGTCGAGCAGCTTTTACTTCTTCGATGTGCCGCGAGCTGCAAGTTTGATCTTTCCATCCCGTCTCTGATCTTCCGACTCAGCGTAACCCTGTAGGCTTACACTGAGATGGCAGGTCGTGGAATAGCGATATACACACATAAAGATGGCGGTAATATTGTGTACACAAGGTATGAAGGTGCAGAGCACTGGCGGAGCTGTCATTTGTATTCAGGTGATTCACGTGAAAAGCTTTCTGACATGATTGTGGCCGCATGACGACAGTTAACTGACGGAACGCGGAATACGAATTGGGTCTAGGCGCACGGGACATTCCATTCCGGAAATCGTTAGGGAATATTCCGAAATCTATAGTGTCGAGAGTGCTACCTCTCACCATAGACAACACTGTGGCCGACGGCCTTCGCTTAACGACCGGGAACAGCGGCGTTTGCATAGAGTTGTTAGTGCTAACAGAAAAGGCAGCACTGCATGAAATAACCGTAGAAATCAATGTGTGACATACGACGAACGTTTCCGTTTGGACAATGCGGTGAAATGTCGCGTTAGTGGGCTATGGCGGCAGACGACCTACGCAAAGGCCTTCCTTGGGCTCGTGACCATATTGGTTGGACCCTAGGCGAGTGGAAAACCTTGGTCTGACCAGATGAATCCCGATTTCAGTTGATAAAAGCTGATGGTAGGGTTCGAGTATGGAGTGGAGCCTACGTACCCATGGACCCAAGTTGTCAACAAGACACTGTGCAAGCTGGTGGTGACTCCATAACGGTGTGGACTGCGTTTACATGGAATGGACTGCGTCCTCTGGTTCAATTGAATCGATGACTGACTGGAAATGATTACCTTCCGCTACCTGGAAATCATTTGTAGCCATTCATGTACTTCATGTACCCGAACAACGATTTTTATGGATGACAATGCCCTATGTCACGGGGCCACTATTGTCCGCAATTGCTTTGAAGAACACTCTGGACAGTTTGAGCAAATGATTTGGCCATCGAGATCGTCCGACATGAATCCCATCGAACATTTGTGGGACGTAATCGAGAGGTGAGTTCGTGTACAAAATCCCGCGCCGGCAACAATTTAGGTATTATCGACAACTATAGAGGCAGCATGGCTCAGTATTTCTGCAGAGGACTTCCAGCGACTTGTTGAGACCATGCCACGGCGAGATGCAGCAATACGCCGGCAAAAGGAGATCCGACACCATATGAGGAGGTATCTAATGATTTTTGTCACACAGTGTTTAACTGTGGCAAATGTTCATCGCTCATCCTTTCTATATGAGATCACCAAATTCGAACTACGATTTTGTCATTTAAACAGTAAAAGTTGAGTGTCTGCCGTATTTATTCACTTATTTTCCTGTTTCAAATTATCACCAACAGAACTGGTAGAAGAAATCGTATTTCGAAAGCCTGGACTATGCTTTTGTCCTTGCTGTTAAGGACCCACGCCTTAGCCCCACTGATATGGCCATAGCCTTGTGGAACTTCAGCAACGTTTCCTTCGTTGTCTTATTTCTTAGCGTTCTACTTGTTGTAGCGTACATTGTGTTAAATTTTTGAGTTTCCTATCCAATATCAAGTTTTGCAGAAGATGAGAGTGTGCAATCAAGGAAAGTAAACTGGCTGACCTCTTTATTCTATTTGTTATTAACAAGGAGCTTGCAGTTGAGATGCAGTGAAGTTGCTAAATTGCAATGTTTCATTTCTTTATTCTCTACAAACACAGATCACGATAGTAAATCTTCAGAATTTGAAGCTTTTACCTGACCACTAACAAAGCAAGAGTGTAAAGACAAAGCTATATATATATATATATATATATATATATATATATATATATATATATATATATATATATATATATCGTCTGGGAAAGAGTGTAGATGTTTAGAACGGATGTGTCGCGGATAATATAACAGGCAACAAAATAAGATGTGAGGTGAGGCAAACAATGATAGCACTGCTAGAATGGAAAACTGAAGTTTTGCAAGGAATTGAACTACGTAATGTGTTGTTAATTAACGAATAAATCTCTGGCTATGAACATAAGTGGACAAAAGTGGAGGGCTCAACCAGAGGCTCTGTCGATTCTGCGATACACTTCGCTGCAAACTTGTGGATCTGTATTATGTTATGGATAATTGTTGGATAAGACGGGGGTGTACAATACACAGAAAGGAGATTTTCGGGTATTGGAGTGTGTGTGGAATGCATATGGTTTACTTTTTATTTTTTATTTATTTATTTATTTTGGCTGAGCGATAGTCTGAGGTCCTCTGTTGAACGATCGCTAGGCAATATGCAGAGAGCGAAATCAGATTGCGTACAAAGTAGAGACACTTCGAATGTCATGATTTTAACAGTACGAGTTGCCGAAGCATTTGTAACGAAGTCCCTGACTTTAACGCCCTCCACGAGACCTGTCGCGCTAAATTTATACTCGGAACAGAGACCTGTATGAGATCCGAAGGAGAAATCTTCGAAATCTTTAACGAGGTATAGAATGTATGTCCAACAGACTGATTAGATGTCATAAGAGGCGCAGTGCTCACTGGAATTAACAAAAATGTTACGCCTATCGAAGTCGAAGTTGAGCCTGTGCGAAGTTATCTGGACGTTGGTAACCCATCTAGGTCAGTTCCAGTTAATCATCGTAAGATTTTACCAGCCACATGATTTCGCTGCAACACTTGTAGAATCATTCAAAGAATGTCTACATTCATTAGCGTGGAAGAACCCGTCCACGCAGTATTAATTGGAGGTGAGTTTAACCTATTGTGTGTACACTGGGCCGTCTGTACATTTGTTACAGGTGATGTGGACAGACAGTCTTGCGAAGTATTTCTGAATACTTTCTCCGGAAACTGTCTTGCGCAACTAGTTCGATAACCCACCCGCAATGGAGGTATTTAAGACCTCTTAGCTACAGACAGGTTTGACCTTATCGACACCGTCACTATCCAGGCAGGGAGTAGCGATCACAGCCGTTATAGTCCCTAAGGATAGTAAAACCTACAAAAAGGTTCTGCTAGTTTCGATGCTGGAAACGACAGAGAAGCAGTTGTTATCTTACTCGGTAGACAATGAATAGGCATAATTTACATCCAGTACGACCAACGTAGCGAATTTATAGGTAATGTTTAAGCTGACTATAAATCCCGCTTTCGACTAGTGCATATATGCTGAGTAAGTGGGTTAAGGAAGGAAAATACCTACTGTGGTGTAATAAAAAAATCTGGAAAATGCCATGAAAATACAGATGGTTGTATTCTCGGTTCAAAAAAGGACGCAGAAACTTCGACAGCCAAAAGTTAGTAAAAATTGGTTCGGCTATAATAGATTGATGCGCGAAGCATACAACAGCTTCCGGAAAAAGATGATGAGGCAAATCCTATAAAATTTTGGCCCTAAGTAAAATCGTTAAGCTGGCCGATGGCTTCCATACAATCAGTCATAGACCAATCTGGTGTGACAACAGAAGATAACAAAAGGAAAGTTGAAGTTCTAAATTTGCAGTTAGAAAATCATTCACGCAGGAGGATCGTACTGATACAACATGATTTGGCCTTCGCTCGAACTCTGTGTAGAGGATATAGAAACAGCATTCATGACATAGAAAAGCAGCTGAAAGAGGTGAAAGCAAATAAATTGGCAGATACAGATGAAATTTCATTTAGGTTTTACGCAGAGTAGGGAAGAGTTTTGTACCTAGAGGATAGTGTGTCTAGCAACAAATGATGTTTTATGATCAGTACTTCGGACTAATGACTGATATCAGAATCGGATGAAGAATGCGCACTAGGGACCGCCATAAGCAGTTTCCGCCATTTTCTACAGTTTTTGTTGTTGTTAGACATGACGTTGTGTTCCGTACAGCGTTTGTATATATTTAGACTCCTACATATTTAAACGTTGTATAATATACTAAAGAAATCTATTCGGAATATTTTGTTAACTTTTCACACACAGAATTTTATGGCAAGTAAAATTCTATACACACAGACGGAAGAAAAATTCGCAACACGAAGAAGGAATTGTGCGACGTAAACGAAAGTTGGTACGCGTGTTTCTACATTTGAAAGACCATGTTTATTCCAATTTTATACCAGCTGCGTAGGAGTGGTGCTAGTAGCGCCATTATGAGAGAGAAAATCAGGTTTGCTTTGAAAATACTCGCTGTAACGTTCGTGAGCGTTAGTTACCTTTGAGACTAGACATGGTGAAATGATGCCAGTCAAGAATAAAAGCTCGATGTTCCTTCTGTCGATGCTGCAGAAATACGTGGTAGGTGTGTTTATTTTCACAAATACGCTCTGACAATCACTCTGCCTTACAGTGGACATAAACTTCGATGGTAATTAAAGTTATTGGCACACCTGTCCGCACGGAACGCTCGTCTGCTCTGTAACTTGTTGCTATTAGGAATAATGATGTTGTTGTCAAAAATCAAATTTCATTTGCCGTACTTGCGATGTGCAATGCGAGATGGTATCTTACCAATTTTCATAAAATGTTTATCGATACAAAATTCGCGATGTGCAATGCATGAAAACATTCATGAGAATAAAAGTGAAAATGGAGAACTAAGCTTAACAACCGTTGAATGACAACAAAGACTTGAAGCATAACCATGCTTCATTAGGCTGTGAAAACAATACACCTTTTCATAATGTTGTCACACCTAGACAAGCTAGCAAAAATGTTTCTTAATAACTATCTTGTGTGCAACAGCCTTCTTTGACACTTGTTTCAAGTATAAGACAAGTGATTCCTTACAATATAAAATTTCTACAGCATACTTCAACCAAACGCAGTGTTCTAATAATAAGAAGCTACACAGTTACAAATATACGATGGTTGGAACTTAAAAAGTGGCAACTATTTATACACAACCGATACAAAAAGTTACATGTTTGCACCTGTTATTGTCCTTCAAAGTAGTCACCAGCGTTGTGTAGAACCCATTGCCAGCGATGTAGAAGGCGTAGTATACTGTTAGCAGAGCCTGTTCTGTCGATGGTGCGAATGGAGTTGTCTACTGCCTGTCGAATCTCTGGAACAGTTCTGAAGCGAATGCCACGAAGTAGTTCCTTCATCTTCGGAATCAAATCGAAACTACAAGGACTTAAGTCCGGGGAGTATGGTGGATGGTACAGTACTTCCCAGTCCCATCGACCAAACAGAGCAGCCACAGCTTGCGCTGTATGCGCCCGCACATTGTCCTGCAAAATGATGGGTGGGTTGCGCAGAAAGTGTCGCCGCTTCTTTCTCAATGCTGGTCGCAGGTGATGCTCCAAAAACGAACAGTAATACTGTACATTGACGGTCTGCCGTGAAGGAACATAATGCGTTAGGATAACAACATCACAGTCGTACACGAGAATCACTATAACTTCCGCCATACTGGGGCTCTGACGCACTTTAGACTTCCGCGGTGATTTATGCGAGGCACTCCATCCCCCTGCCGCACCTTGGACAGAAAATCGAGTCTTCAGTTTCACAACTATGGTGATTCTAAGTTAGCAACACGTGTTTGTGGGGTACTAGAATCCCCACGTATACATCTGCTTGACAGGTGTCCTGTTTACGGAGTTAGTGGCGGCATGATGTGTAATTTTACATGTCAAACACAGCTGCTATGCGTTTGTCTCTTTCCTTGTAAGAGGCATTCTCCGTTACTAAAGATAATTTCATATAGGTCTGGTGCGAGCACAGTATAATTTCTTAATCATCATCGGATGTGAATAGTGGGGAGCTATATACCTCTGGAAAGCTATATTGTACGTGTGTCACAAGGAATCAATGTTTTAAGGAAATAGTTTATCGTAGAGACCTGCAAGGATAATGTACGTCATGTGCTGAAAATAGATTTCTTACATTAGAATAATAACAGTGTTGCATTCCATACGACTAATAGGTCGGAAACCGCAACGATCTACCCTTATAGCGTGTTTTAAGTGCAGAACAATGTAGCCTTAGGAGTGCATGTTTCATATGTTTCATATTTATTGTACAACGATAAGGGGTGCTAACTTCCTCGACATTCGCGCATGTGGAGAAATTTTGTGCTCTTGGATGGGTGCGGGACAGCAGTTACATCCTCGGTTCGCACTGTTCCTACACGAAACGTGGAATGTAGCGGTCTACTTCTGGTCAGCTACATGGAGCGTTGGTTAGAGACAATGGGAGGAAATCTTTCAGTCTCTAACTTTATCCTAAGAATGCGAGAATGCCCCTGTGACTCCTACCACACAGAGAAAGATCGTAAGTTACACACTATGATCGAAGTGCTACAAATATGTAGGTCGCTGTCTGGTATACTTTGATGTATATGTTCGAGAATTGACAATGAATGAAGATACTGCACAGTCATCTACTTACATTCGCGATGGCACTCGCAATGCAGTGGAGGGGCTGTTTAGCGATGATACAGAAATTGGTAAGTATGCTGCCGTGTCATTAGTCGGTGTTAAAATTATGGTAAAATTGCTAAAATTGATCGCACTATCAACTATGATGCTTATTATTACAGTACATCGACGTTGTCTTTTCCATCCCAACTGTCCAGGTACACTGTTGATTACCACATAATGTGATTTACACTGTGCGATGTCTAGCTTCCTGGGGGAGTCAATGGAGCAAATATGTTAATGTCAGTTTAGAATCTGACACAGACGTCGAAGTCTAGGTGGAAAAAAATGTATGGCAGTGTACAAAGCGTGTTACAGCAGAAAAAAGCGGTGTATCAAACAATGAACCAGGGTCACTCTCCTGCGACTGATAACCTGTGGGAGAAGGTTCTCGTACAGTACAGGCGATGAAACTTTACATCGCTCTGTGCATGCAATGTCGATCACTGGCCATCTGCTCCAATGGATAAATACCTGTATATTTAATAGGATCGCCACATATGCTTGATGCCGACAGGTAGACAGTATTCGTTTTTGAAATATTGGAAGAGAGAGATTGTGGTAAAACTCTATCGGATGAAATTAATGGAGCTTTTATAGTTCGTAATTTTTCTCTGCTGGATGGTACAGAATAATGATGACAGAATGTTTGGGTGATAGACGAGAATGGATCCTGAGGGATGCTGATTTGCTTTGATGTTGAGTCTTCCTAATTTTCCGAGCAAGAAACACCACTGTAACTGTTCATACTGCCGTCGTGTTGCAGGAGCAGGCTTCATTTGATTTGTGCGTTACACTTCGTACATAGGTGGCGGAGCTACGACATGTTCCCACTTCCACCAAGGGGTCAAAACACGCTCCTATAGCATTAAGCCAGACCACTCTGTTTCTAAACAGGTTGCAGAATGTGGTGGATACTGCTCTCTCTGACTTCTGGGTAAAATTGCTAAAACTGATCTCACTATCAGCTGCGGTTTGTATTATAGTACATCGTTCCATGTCAATGACATCTTTCCAATCCCGACCGTCCACTCGGTATGCTGTTGATTACTGCATAATGATTCACTGACAACACTCCACTGAGATAGAGGGAACCTTGACAGAACACTGGACATCTGCTACTTGTCACTGTGGAACATGGGATTAAATGTAGAGGCCCTTACCTTAATACAGTTGTTGGAAGCTTTCCTCACTGCTACAGACTCGTCCTATTTCCATATCCTGTGATACCCTACACATGTCTTTTTTTTATCTTTTCAACAGTATCTCTTTTTATTTGTGCTACCTCATACATGTTGTGAGCAGCACATTCCGGCGATGGTCAACACCGACAGTAATCATGTGCATGACTGCAAAATGAAGGAACAATGCTTTTCGAAGTGGAGCAACGAGAGATCCGCTACCCTTTCGGTGGGAAGATGAGATTAACTATACAGGTAATCACCTTCGAATAGTTGTTGGAGGCGCTCTACAATACCGCAAACTCTTCCAGTTTCCATATGTTGCCATGTCTTCCACATTTTTGTCAATGAGAAGCATCGCGTCTATGTTTTATTTCTACCAGCCTGTGGTGTGGTAGCTGTATAGTTTATGTCATGCGACGTTCAGCTTTCTGTGAGAGCCAGAGGATCGAAACGTATTAATGTTGGTCTAGCAGCAGCTGACATGGGTCTCTAATTCATGGTAGAAAAAAAAGTGTATGGTGGTGTACACTGATTGGGTGTGTTACAATAGAAAAAAAAACATTGTATTAAACTGCTTATGGAGGAGCATTACAGGAACCCTCTCATGTGATTGATAGTCTGTTGGATATGGTCATCCTACAGTACAGGTGGTGAAACTTTGCACCGGTCTGTGGAAGCGACTTTGATCATCAACCACCTGCTCCAATGGATAAATACCTGTATATTTAACAGGATTACCACATATGTTTGGGTGATAGACATGAATGCACCCTGAGAGACTCAGATCTCCTCCAAACTACCTATATGTAGTTTGGAGATGTGCTGCAAAATTTTCGTCCTTCCTCCATGCCATGTATGATGTGTAGTCTTCTTAATTTTCCCAACAAGAAACACAACCATAACTGCTCGTGCTATCTCTCCTACTACATTGTGATACAGGGCAAATCTTCGTTTGGCGCTGACCTTACAAACTGTACACAGTTGCCAGAGCTATGACAACGTGTTCCCATTTCCCACTGAGTGGTCAAAACGCTCTCTAGTCGCATTAACTCAGCTTGTCCTGTTTCCCCACAGGATGCAGAAGGTATTAGATATAGCATTCTCCGACTTCCGTACAGATCAGACTTAAAATGGGACGATCACATGGACTAAACTGCAGGGAGGGTCGGGCATAGACTTACGAGCAGTTACAAGATGCAGAGGGACTGTCCAAAAACAGTACTGGAGGTCTTGGTGTATGGGATCCTTAGCAGATAGGTTCGAAAAAAAAAGATGACTCGTTTCGAGATACGAGAGGGGCATGAATATGATTGACCAGTGGCTGTAATCATTAAAAGACGTCTCTACAGGACCCAATGCAAATATGTGGTTGAATGGATAGACTTGATTCCAAATTGCGTACAGCATTTCGGACAGCATTACTGCCGAAAAGCGCAACACTATCGGCGGCCATGTGTGCCTGTAGACTCAAGACCGCCTTTTATGCAGTCTGACAGCGTTATGATCATGTTTTAATAGTACAGTTCTTATGCAAAATGTTGTGGGCTGTAGAATCCCTCTGTGGCCACCTTCAAATGTCATTTCTCAATAGTGTTCCTCAAAAGGAACACCGTGTTCCGTCCACGGATTCCCAGTTGTCCTAGCTGGTGAGTGTAATCCGACTGCTGAAAAAAAATTATTTGTCATGCAAAGTGAATCTCAGGATCAATTTAATTAATTGGTCTATCAAAATGATATCAGTGATGTGCCACTTGGTGACTAGAAGAGATGGCTAGGGCTCCGCGGAATGATTCTTGAAAAGTGTTCCTTTTTTTCGTTTTGGCGATATTTTTTAACGAAATTTCAATCCCCCACCTACACAGAATGAGAAAGGCTCTCACGATTTGTTTCGTAAACGCTAGTATGATATAGCATCGCGGTGGTAAAAGGAACCCTGTCATAGTGTACAAAACAGCTACGTTCTCTTGAATTACAGCTTCTTGTTGTCAAACGTAAAATGAATGTGTTTTTTTCCGACATGTGTGCCAATGGCGTGAAAGATTCTCTGAAATGTTTGTAATACACATGTGCATGACAGTTTGTTTACAGACACTGAACGCGAGAGATACCCTCCGGTGGTGAAATTTGTTCAACAAGCTGTAAGAAATTGCTTAATATAGATTTTTTTCTTTGGAGTTTAAATTCTCGCTTTTTCTTTACTCCGATCACGGTTTCGAAATAACTAGGACATTCTGTGGTGATCGGTAGTTCTCGCATCAAAATAGTCAATTTTTTCCCCTGATTTTACACAGGGTGTGCATGTCTCTGCTGATGATTTAAGATCGGTGGCGCTACACTTCGCTGGATGTCACAAAATAGTGAGATGCAACTGCAGTCGAACGCAAAAACTATACCATGGCTTCCTTGGAGGATGGTAAGCGGAGCTCTCCTCAGCCGCTACGAAGTCAACTATCGGTTGACTTCGTAGCAGCTGAGGAGAGCTCCGCTTACCATCCTCCAAGGAATTCATGGGTCTGAAGATGGTTATATAAAGATAACCGAAACCGGTCACCTATGTTATTGAGACATAAGTGTTGTGATCAAGACTGAACTTTAGTCAAAATATAAAAGAAAATGGACTTTACCTATTTTCGTGGAAAGAGGGCATTTATTGCGGTCACAAATGTGTTTGGATTTTTTTATTAGATGCTTGATTATATGTGCGTTGAAATCAAATACAATTGTTCTCCATCACTGAATGGCGGGCTGCTGTGGGCGAGGGGGCAGGGAGGCGTGTCTGCTGTGGCTGTCCGCCGGACACAACACAGCCCCTCCCTTTCCAGGGGGGTGGGGCAGTGTGTGGGGGCTCTGTCCCTATGTTTTAGACGAACAAGTTGCACTTGAAGCAGTCATCCTTTTATCTCCTATTGTTTAGTTGGCTACACAGGCGCAGGAGCACCGCCATAAGGCGGCAGCCATATGGCGGAATGCCGAGTGTGGGCGGCGGCCTTAAAGAGTGGTAGCGGGGGCACGAGACGCTCAGCAAAGCATCGTAGGGGGAGGGCCGGGGGGGGGGGGGAGGGGGGAAGGGGGACGCAAGAGGGGAAGGGAAGTGAGAAGGACTTGGTTTCCAGCAGTTTGTGATTTACATCGAGAAGAACATTCATTCAACTACCACCCCCTCTGCACTTTGCTGTCTTTTAGGACGACGATTTTCCTCAGTACATGTGCTGCATTATGACTCATTCATTACGTGTGCTGGTTTTTTCACGACAATTTCAAAGTGTAATTAGAACTGTGACGCATTTTTTCGACCAGTTGTGGTAGCGTATATTGGCATCGGTTACCTGGGCTTTAGGTGGTTTTGGAGCAGGCGTCTGTAGCTAACTCTGACGTCAAACAACGGTAGATACTGTATGCTTACAGGTAATGCACTTTTTAAACTCCCCTCTGTCCAACACCAGCATCTAGACAGTGGAATGTATTTCCCACCAAAAAGAACAAAATAGTACCTAGCACCCCAGCCTTTTTTCCACCAGCTTACAGGTGTAGGGTAGAGTTTGAGTGTGTCTGTCGCTAGTTTCGAGTGGTATTTCGAAATTTTTTCCCAGTATGGCATCGTCAGTCTTTGAGTGGTATTGCGCTTTTATGCCGTCCTTGAGTAGCACTATGCATATGGTTGTGTAATTAATCCCAATCTTTGTAATTAATTATGTAATTATAATCGATATTCGTCAGTTTCCCGACAAAAATAAATAAAATACACTAACCTAACCTTCCTCTCCCGCATCTGGACAGTTTCCATGTGTTGGGAGTGGACTCGGGCTTTCCATCCAGTAGAATCAGTGTTCTAGTCCTGGAAAGGGCACTGCCATTTTCAATTTTCCGTCAATTCCAAGCACCTCTGATGATTTTATTGCGTTAGGGGGGTGCACTTGGGCTTTCCACACAGGAGGACCAGAGTCGAATCCCAGAAAGGGTACTGCCATTTTTAATTTCCTGTCAATTCCCGGGTGGCGTGGATTGTCATCAGAGCCTTGGGACAAAGAAATTCCCGCAAAAATTCTAAATTACCGCCAAAAGAATAAGTTGGGGGAGGTGGGTAGGGTAGGTGGGAGGGGGAGGAGGGAGCTGGGACACACGTGCAGCTGAGAAAACACGTGACACCATCTGTGGGTGGGAGTGGGCGTGGTCGGGGGCGGGGGTGGGCAGGGGTGAGCTTGGGTAGGGATGGTCGGAGGTGATTAATTGATCAATTTAATTAATTTTCATATCAATTTGATATCAAAATTGCGCTTATACCCCCATCTCCCTACTACTCGACACATCTTGAAACATAGCCGATTCTGAAACGCATATTGAACATTGTCTACATAAGGTATGGCGCTGACTGCAACGTTAATTTATATCTAAGAAAAACAATGAATCCAAATATCACGGAAATATAGAAAAAACTTTTTCCCAAAAATCTGATCAGTCGGCAACACTGGAGATTCGTTTTCGGCGATCAGCAGCACGTGTAGAAACGTTGCTGATGCTAGTGTATGGATAAATTTCAACATGAAACTGCTTACAAAACGTTTAGTGGATTAGAGCTTGACATATTGTCGACAACGTGATAGATTGAGGCTACAAAGTGGGAGTAACCTGGAAGGCACACGTGTGTCTTTCAGAGGAATCTCCCTGGCTTTCACGTTAATGGATCTAGGGAACCCTTGGAAGACCTAGATCTGAGTGTCTGGAACGAGATTTGAGCCCCTTCCCCTGAATATAACTTCAGAATTTTAATCCCATACGGTGATGAGAACGATGAAAAATAGAAGATTTGCCTCTCTTACACCTTTAACTATAGTTGTGACATTATTGTAATAAGTGTAGGCTACAGTAGTTTTCCTAGTAGCTTTGGTCAATTAAGATCGTAACCGTATTACATATATTTTAGGTGTGCTGCATAGTATCAGGCGTTACCTCATTTCCATTGCTTTGCTTGCATATGACATCAGTATCTCACTAGATTTCCCAAAACTGGAACCGTCTAGAAACTGAGAGGGGATTGATAAGAGGCCGCGTAACCTACAGAAAACAAAAAAATTAAAAAAAAAAACAGATTTATCATATGGTGTTAGAAAACGCAATTGGCCCAATAAATAAATAAAATTTTAAACAACGCAAAACAAAAACATATGAAGCATCGCTTCAATACTTTGTCGAGCTTATACAAAACATTCTTCTGTTATTCATAAACAACTTTCGCACTTAGCGATAAGATCATGACGAAGAACGTCCAAAAATCAACAATAACAATATAGATTTTATTGTGTCTGTGCATGTAAAATGTACTTGCATCAAAAGTAATTGCATTGGTTACATAAAAGCACAAATAATTTTTATTACATACAAAACGCCATCTGTGTGTAGTAAGGATTTAGAATACACAATGGACCAAGACTAAACGACGTGCGGTGCTAATTGTACACAAAACAATCAAAACACACAGAGAAGTCATCGGCTTTCAGGTTCTCTCTTACCACATTCATTTATGTTTCTTTCCGTACCAGTACTACCAGCAATCCTACCATTAACTACGTCACTTACGTACTGTACCAAAACTATCGAAACGTAGTTTTCGTAGAGTGCAATTCTACTTTCAAGTAATCTCTTCAGATTCGTTATTATAAGAGCGTGCTGGCAAGGATTCCTCAGCACGGGAAGGGAGACTCACTGGTTCAACTTGCTACCTATACTGGGAGTTTTAACCATGTCAAACATCAGTGTATTCTTCCGTGTCTTGACTGCCTCGGACGGCAGCTTCAGAATTCGTTGCATCAGCCAGACAATGGCAGAGATAATGTATAAAAATGAGGACGACCAGTATTTCTGTGAGGAATTTCAACACCGATAAATCTAGTGAAGAAGTTTAGTTTTTAAACAAGTACCAGAAAATAAATTTTTCTGGCTAAAGTGAATGCAGTTGAGGATATAATAACACTTTGGCGGTTTTTTGTTCTACTGATTTTTATTTGCATGAACTAGTTTTAGGTTTATTAGGTCATCTTCAAATAACAACTGGCTATTGTTTACAAGGAGCTTTTATTCTTACGAGCCGAACATTCTGGACTAAGATACAACGCACTTACATACGATCTTTAGTTGTGGCATTGTCTTTGGAATTGTCAAACGGGCCTTTTGACTTTTTGTTCTGTAAAACTGTTCTTTAACATAATAAATTACATTTTATGGTTTTTCAGTACCTTGTATGATAACAATTAGAATTATTTAGAATGCACATTATTACAAAATTTCAGTTTTTTGGTATTTGTTGTGAACAGTTGCACTGGACACTAATTGTTGGTTGTACAACAGCGATGCTTTCTTTGGGGGTTACATTTTGTTCTTAGAAAAATTGTGCATTAATAAATACCAAATACTGCATTGTTATTTTATGTAAGAGGCACTACAGCTAATCTCCTATTCAACAGCAAGGACAAAACAAATAAACTAAGGAACAGTGGGGTCTTCAAAATAACCTGCACTGGCTGCAATAAACTGTACATTGGTCAAACGGGCCGGGCCATATCAACAAGACTGACTGAACATGAACGCACCTGGAGATTAAATAAATCAGACCCCACCTCTACTGAACATGTGCTCAAAGAAGGACAGAAATATGCAATACTCACAGAAATGCTACATATAGCGAGCAAAGGCAGAAAACTCAGCCTACTAGCACTTGAAATTAACAAACACTTAGCTGTAAATCCCCAGCTGGTTCTAAATGACCAATTACAACTGAGCACATCACCATTCTTAAACTTAACACAGTACAGTAAACCTGCTACTAACCACGAAGTGTCCCAATAGTAAACAAATTCACACCCCAATATAATGTAATATCCCTTGTGTGTTTACATTCCTAACTGTAATTCAACTGTAACAATGTAATATTTGGTATTTATTAATGCACAATTTTTCTAATAACAAAATGTAGCCCCCAAAGAAAACATCGCTTTTGTACAACCAAAAATTAGTGTCCAGTGCAGCTGTTCACAACAAATACCAAAAAATTGAAATTTTGTAATAATGTGTATTCTAAATAATTCTGATTGTTGCCATACATGGTACTGACAAACCATAACATGTAATTTATTATGTTAAAGAACAGTTTTACAGAACAAAAGTCAAAAGACCCGTTTGACAATTCCAAAGACAATAAATACCACAACTAAAGATCGTATGTAAGTGCGTTGTATCCTAGTCCAGAATGTTTGGTTCGTACGAACACAAGCTCCTTGTAAACAATAGCCAGTAATTATCTCAAGATGTCCTAATAAGCCGAAAACTAGATCATACAAATAAAAATCAGTAGGACAAAAAACCGTGTAAGTGTTATTCAACCCACAATATGGAAATTTTCTATTAAGAAGCGACAGAAGAATGCATAAATAAGATGAATGCATTTGACTTTTTAAGACCGTTCGGAAATCTGGACACTTATAAACAAATAAATGCATTACATTCATCAGCCAGAACAGTATGACTACCAACCTACCATCAATATAAACCAGTCCAGGCGAATGACTGCTAGTCAGACATACGCATTGTGCATGTAGTGTCAGCGATCGTACTGTCCGTGTGTAGAATGGGGAAGACGCGCGATCTATCTGAGTCTGACCGAGGGCAGATTGTGTTGGCTTGGAGGCTCGGCACGGGCATTCGGAAACTGCACGACTTGCCGGGTGTTCGAGAAGTGCTGTGGTGAGTGTCTTCAACAAATAGCGAAACTAAGGTGAAACCAACTGCAGGCGTCGTGGGATTGGGCGACCATCCCTCATTACAGATATCCGACATCGTAAGCTGGGCAGACTGGTAAAACAGGACAGGCCGGAAGATGTGGCGGAACTTTAATGCTGGGCAGAGTGCAAGTGTGTCTGAACACATAGTGCACCGAACACTCCTAACGATGGGCCTCCAAAGCCCACGACCCACGCATGTGCCGATGTTAACACCGTGACATTGGCAACTACGACTGAAATGAGTACGTGATTGTCGGCACTGGACGATGGCGCAGAGGCAGAGTGTTTCACGGTCTGGCGAATCCATATACCTTCTTGGTCGTGCGACACCGTCTTCTTCCAGCGGAACAGCTCCTTGACGCCTGTACGGTCACAAGCTGGCGGCGGCTCGATAATGGTCTAGGGGACATTCACGTAGGCATCCTTGGGTCCAGGCGAGCTCGTGCAGGGCACTGTGCGGCCAAGGGATATCGTAAACTTGTTGGAGACTACGTACACCCCTTCATGACACTCATGTTTCCCGGCAACAGTGGCACTATTCAGCAAGATAATGTGCCATGTCATGCGGCCCCGAGTGTGATGGAGATGTTGGAGGAACAGAGTGGCGAGTTCCAATTGATGAGCTGGCCCTCAACTCGCCAGATCTCAACCTGATCGAACACATCTGGTATGTGATTGAACATGGCGTCAGAGCTCATTGCCCCCTTCCCCGGAGTTCACTGGCGTTAGGTGACTTTTGAGCAAAGATGTGGTGCCAACTCCCTCTAGCGACCTACCAAGGCCTCTAGCTTCCATGCCATAATGCGTCGCCTCTGTTATCCGTGCCAAACGTGGACATAACGGTTATTAGGTACGTGGTGATCATGTTCTGGCTGGTCAGTGTATATCGAAGAACGTATAGGTTACAAACTGTTGCGCTCCCTTTCACTTCGCAGTACTTTCTACGTCGGTGTCAGATTATGATCTTTGTATCCAACAGGAGGTCATTTGAGTGAAGAATGGACGCGGGCGGTAAATTAGCCACCCCTTTCCGCGGCAGTCACGGAGCGTTGCCCCCTGGGGCGCAGGCACAACCCCCTCGTTACGTCTCCTTGTGATCGCTGCTACCGGCGCTGCGCTGCCTCTATATACGTCGTCCATTATTCCCACTGCCACACGCGAGCTGTTAGCGGATTCAGTATTTGCGCTGCTGCTTCTTCTATGATGGTGTGGGAAGCTTAAAAGAGCCAGCCGGTCGCTCTGGAGCGACGTAGATGGTGCACAACTGGTACCAGGCGGACAGGTCATCCGCCACTGCTGAGTAAGTCGTGGCAGTGAAGTGATGTGTATACGTGCCGGTCTCTCGTATGGTATTAGCGTAATCAGATGGGTCGACGTGAAGATGTCACATTGACAGGAAGAAGCTATCTGTCATCCTTGAAAATCGGGTTTTCTGCCGACAATCCATGCCGCACTTGCACGATATTTCGATCACATTACTCGCAATCTTCGTCAGGCGCTCCCTGAGACTGAATCCAGTGTTTCTTTAATAGGTTTTTTATTTTTTTAAATTTTTAATACCTTTTTTTCCCATGCCTGAGGAATACGGGCAGGCCACAGTCGATGTTTGCTCTATTGGGGCCTTAACTTAAAACGGTTACTTTTATTCTTTCACTTTATTTGACAATTTCTTACTTATAATACCTATATACTTACTTACTTATAATACTTATATACTTACTTACTTATAATACTTATATCCCCCCCCCCCATGAACCATGGACCTTGCCGTTGGTGGGGAGGCTTGCGTGCCTCAGCGATACAGATGGCCGTACTGTAGGTGCAACCACAACGGAGGGGTATCTGTTGAGAGGCCAGACAAACATGTGGTTCCTGAAGAGGGGCAGCAGCCTTTTCAGTAGTTGCAGGGGCAACAGTCTGGATGATTGACTGATCTGGCCTTGTAACATTAACCAAAACGGCCTTGCTGTGCTGGTACTGCGAACGGCTGAAAGCAAGGGGAAACTACAGCCGTAATTTTTCCCAAGGACATGCAGCTTTACTGTATGATTAAATGATGATGGCGTCCTCTTGGGTAAAATATTCCGGAGGTAAAATAGTCCCCCATTCGGATCTCCGGGAGGGGACTACTCAAGAGGACGTCGTTATCAGGAGAAAGAAAACTGGCGTTCTACGGATCGGAGCGTGGATGTCCGATCCCTTAATCGGGCAGGTAGGTTAGAAAATTTAAAAAGGGAAATGGATAGGTTAAAGTTAGATATAGTGGGAATTAGTGAAGTTCGGTGGCAGGAGGAACAAGACTTTTGGTCAGGTGATTACAGAGTTATAAATACAAAATCAAATAGAGGTAATGCAGGAGTAGGTTTAATAATGAATAAAAAAATAGGAGTGCAGGTTACCTACTACAAACAGCATAGTGAACGCATTATTGTGGCCAAGATAGACACAAAGGCCATGCCTACTACAGTAGTACAAGTTTATATGCCAACTAGCTCTGCAGATGATGAAGAAATTGATGAAATGTATGACGAGATAAAAGAAATTATTCAGGTAGTGAAGGGAGACGAAAATTTAATAGTCATGGGTGACTGGAATTCGTCAGTAGGAAAAGGGAGAGAAGGAAACATAGTAGGTGAATATGGATTGGGGGGAAGAAATGAAAGAGGAAGCCGCCTTGTAGAATTTTGCACAGAGCATAACTTAATCATAGCTAACACTTGGTTCAAGAATCATAAAAGATGGTTGTACACCTGGAAGAATCCTGGAGATACTAAAAGGTATCAGATTGATTGTATAATGGTAAGACAGAGATTTAGGAACCAGGTTTTAAATTGTAAGACATTTCCAGGGGCAGATATGGATTCTGACCACAATCTCTTGGTTATGAACTGCAGATTGAAACTGAAGAAACTGCAAAAAGGTGGGAATTTAACGAGATGGTACCTGGATAAACTGAAAGAACGAGAGGTTGTAGAGAGTTTCAGGGAGAGCAGAAGGGAACAATTGACAGGAATGGAGGAAAGAAATACAGTAGAAGAAGAATGGGTAGCTCTGAGGGATGAAGTAGTGAAAGCAGCAGACGATCAAGTAGGTAAAAAGACGAGGGCTAATAGAAATCCTTGGGTAACAGAAGAAATATTGAATTTAATTGATGAAAGGAGAAAATATAAAAATGCAGTAAATGAAGCAGGCAAAAAGGAATACAAACCTCTCAAAAGTGAGATCGACAGGAAGTGCAAAATGGCTAAGCAGGGATGGCTAGAGGACAAATGTAAGGATGTAGAGGCTTGTCTCACTAGGGGTAAGATAGATACTGCCTACAGGAAAATTAAAGAGACCTTTGGAGAGAAGAGAACCACTTGTATGAATATCAAGAGCTCAGATGGAAACCCAGTTCTAAGCAAAGAAGGGAAGGCAGAAAGGTGGAAGGAGTATATAGAGGGTTTATACAAGGGCGAAGTACCTGAGGACAATATTATGGAAATGGAAGAGGATGTAGATGAAGATGAAATGGGAGATACGATACTGCGTGAAGAGTTTGACAGAGCGCTGAAAGACCTGAGTCGAAACAAGGCCCCGGGAGAAGACAACATTCCATTAGAACTACTGACGGCCTTGGGAGAGACAGTCCTGACAAAACTCTACCATGTGGTGAGCAAGATGTATGAGACAGGTGAAATACCCTCAGACTTTAAGAAGAATATAATAATTCCAATCCCAAAGAAAGCAGGTGTTGACAGATGTGAAAATTACCGAACTATTAGTTTAATAAGTCACAGCTGCAAAATACTAACGCGAATTCTTTACAGACGAATGGAAAAACTGGTAGAAGCGGACCTCGGGGAAGATCAGTTTGGATTCCGTAGAAATGTTGGAACACGTGAGGCAATACTAACCTTACGACTTATTTTAGAAGAAAGATTAAGAAAAGGCAAACCTACGTTTCTAGAATTTGTAGACTTAGAGAAAGCTTTTGACAGTGTTGACTGGAATACTCTCTTTCACATTCTGAAGGTGGCAGGGGTAACATACAGGGAGCGAAATGCTATTTACAATTTGTACAGAAACCAGATGGCAGTTATAAGAGTCGAGGGGCATGAAAGGGAAGCAGTGGTTGGGAAAGGAGTGAGACAGGGTTGTAGCCTCTCCCCCAATGTTATTCAATCTGTATATTGAGCAAGCAGTAAAGGAAACAAAAGAAAAATTCGGAGTAGGTATTAAAATTCATGGAGAAGAAGTAAAAACTTTGAGGTTCGCCTATGACATTGTAATTCTGTCAGAGACAGCAAAGGACTTGGAAGAGCAGTTGAACGGAATGGACAGTGTCTTGAAAGGAGGATATAAGATGAACATCAACAAAAGCAAAACGAGAATAATGGAATGTAGTCAAATTAAATCGGGTGATGCTGAGGGAATTAGATTAGGAAATGAGACACTTAAAGTAGTAAAGGAGTTTTGCTATTTAGGGAGTAAAATAGCTGATGATGGTCGAAGTAGAGAGGATATAAAATGTAGACTGGCAATGGCAAGGAAATCGTTTCTGAAGAAGAGAAATTTGTTAACATCGAGTATAGATTTAAGTGGCAGGAAGTCGTTTCTGAAAGTATTTGTATGGAGTGTAGCCATGTATGGAAGTGAAACATGGACGAAAACTAGAGTGGACAAGAAGAGAATAGAAGCTTTCGAAATGTGGTGCTACAGAAGAATGCTGAAGATAAGGTGGGTAGATCACGTAACTAATGAGGAGGTATTGAATAGGATTGGGGAGAAGAGAAGTTTGTGGTACAACTTGACTAGAAGAAGGGATCGGTTGGTAGGACATGTTTTGAGGCATCAAGGGATCACAAATTTAGCATTGGAGGGCAGCGTGGAGGGTAAAAATCGTAGAGGGAGACCAAGAGATGAATACACTAAGCAGATTCAGAAGAATGTAGGTTGCAGTAGGTACTGGGAGATGAAGAAGCTTGCACAGGATGGAGTAGCATGGAGAGCTGCATCAAACCAGTCTCACGACTGAAGACCACAACAACAACAACAATACTTATATTTAACTTAAGATATATTTCGTGATAACATTATGAGATTTTTTTTTAGACAAACTGATCTTTGGTTGTGTTATTATTTGTGCTGTTCATTTGGTTAATTTTTGATAGTATGGATATATTAAGACCTCTGAGGTTTGTTTTCTTGTTGCATAACTTATATTACATATATATAAAATAAAGTGACATAACGAATCTAAAAGTGTAAGCTAAAATTGCGTTTTGTAGAGATGCTTACAAGAACAAATGTTCAAATGTGTGTGAATTCCTAAGGGACCAAACTACTGAGGTTATCGGTCCCTAGACTTACACACTGCTTAAGCTAACTTATGCTAATAACAACACAAACACCCATGCCCGAGGGAGGACTAGAACCTCCGGCGAGAGGGGCCACGCAATTCGTGACAGGGCGCCTCAAACCGCGCAGCCACTCCGCGCGGCACTTACAAGAGATTCTTTTTTTAGTATGAAGTATTGTTGTAATGTATAAATAAAAGGATAATAATTAAAGAAAAATAATTAGATGAAAATGAACGATGTTTGGAGCTAGGTGGTTTGGGTTTTTTGTTTCCTCTGAAGTTATTCTGGGTTCATGTTGGATCAGGGTCCAGATCCAATGCCAGAGGTAAGGTGGTGTCCGTGTCTCTTGGGCTAAAATATATATTTGTGCTTCTCGTTCGTGATAATGTACTGTGTCTGGGTGTGTTGTTAGTTTGTTGTGTATGAATGTTCGTGTTGGTAATCTGTATTTGTATTTTGGTTCGTTTTTGTATCTGCGGTTCGTTGTGAAGACGTGTGCGAGATTTGGACAGCATGTCAGTATTGGCAGGCCATAATGCGCTCGGAGGAGTGAGTGTCTGATCCGTAGGGGCATTCCCTTGGCTTCATCGTACACGTCTATTCCGGGAGCGCTGGGGTGAAGTTTTAGTAGGCTGCGTAGTAATTTTCTTTCTGTCTCTTAGAGTCGTTCGGTCTTCGTGCGATTCACTGGTGTGAGGGATTGGGGGGTGGGGGTGGGGGTGGCGGTGGGGGTGGGGGAGGGGCAGGGGCAGCTGCATATTCCAAAACTGGTCTAGTGAATGTTTTAGAGGTATTGATTGCAATTTTATCGCTGCAACCATTGAACTTTTCTTTCATCTCTCCTATTAGGTGTTGTCTATGTCTGGCTTTGTTTAGTGTCTGTTTTATGCGCTCACATAGGTTGCGGTATTTGTACAAGCTTATTCCAAGGTATTGTGCTTCGTCCGTTAGATTAAGTGTGTTTCCCTCACAGCGTGAGTGCGATATTGTCTGGGCTTTGTTTTGTCTTTAGGGAATATTCCTGTGTCTGCACAGTATAAATTGTGTCTTGATTGGTTTTACGCATCCAGTCCTGTCATCAGGTGTGTAGTGGTTTGTTGGTTGTTGGTGGTCAATGAGGGTCCGGAATTCCAGTAAGCTGTGTCGTCGACGAAAGACTTGTACCTGTTAATTTGGTCTTGGCGTAATCAGTATGTCTTTGGTGTATAATGAGTACAGTAGTGCGATAATTATTCCGTCCTGAGCCATTCCCGCTTGGCGTTGTCTGTCATGTAGTAGTGCTTTTATAAATTTTACTGTTTTGGGAGAAAGTCCTGTCTTCAGCAGTTTGTATAGTCCGTCATGTCACATCTTGTCGAATGTGCGCTCAATCTCTAGAAAGAGATTAGATTTAGGTGTTTAGTTGTGGCGATGATGAGTCTGAAGATTGGGTCATTATTAGAGTGATTTTAAAGATTAGTTATAGTTTTCCTAGTCTTCGTTTTTCTTGGTTTGGGTATAATTATCTTTTCTGTTTTTGTCACGCTGTGGGGATTGTGTTGTTCGTCAGGAAGTAGTTGAATGTGGCGTTAGGAGGGGGGGGGGGGGTAAGGTTTGCGTGTGCCATTTTCTGAGGTGAAGTCTGCCCTGGGACTGCGTTCTTGCCTGACACGGGCTGGCCGGAGTGGCCGTGCGGTTCTAGGCGCCACAGTCTGGAACCGAGCGACCGCTACAGTCGCAGGTTCGAATCCTGCCTCGGGCATGGATGTGTGTGATGTCCTTAGGTTAGTTAGGTTTAAGTAGTTCTAAGTTCTAGGCGACTCGTGAACTCAGAAGTTAAGTCGCATAGTGCTCAGAGCCATTTGAACCATTTTTTTGCCTGACACGATGACGTCTTCGACTTCATCTTCCGTTATTTCCATAGTTATCTCGTGGCCACGTTCTGTGGGCACCATGGGCATGTGGGGGAGGTTGGGGAGTTCGTAGGAGACTGTTTGCTAGAAGCGCTCGTCGAAAATGTTCTCTTATGGAAAGCTGTGTGTGTCGATTGGTACGTCTTTGAAGACTTCTGCTATTACTTTTGGGTTGTCGATTGTCAGTTTATATTTCTGTCAGAGCTTTGGCCGGTGAGTGTTTTGAAGTTGGCCGAGAATTTACGTCCTTGTTGCAGATGTGTTGTTTGCAAGTTTCGTCTCATTGGTTTTGTCGTTGTTCGGAAACTAGTCATTTTATTTTTGCATTCAGCCCGTTCCATATGGGTTTAAGTTCTCTGTTGTTAGTTCTTCCTGTTTATGTGTGTAGTCGTCTTTTCACAGAAATAGCAAGGACTAAGAACCTGAACTCGTATGGAACAGACTGAACGCAAAAATAAAACGACTAGTCTCCGAACAGCAACAAAGCCAATGGGACGAATGTTACAAACAACTCTCCTACAGACAAGGACGTAAATTTTGGGCCACATTCAAAACACCGTCCAAAATACAGTCAGAAAATACAAACCGGCAATCTGCAACACCAACCCAATCTGCTCGATCTGTTGGTGGTGTCTACAAGAAACCACTTACGAATCACAGTCATGTAACACGCTGTAAGAACAGTTGTCGTTAACGTCTTCATCGGAGACGAATGTCATGCCATGTCAATGACAATCGGTTTCGAAAAGGACAGGAATTGCTGCTGTAGGTGAATGCACGTCAGCATCAACCAGTTTTCCAGCAAGCATTACGAGGGAAACACCATACAGTGGGCGCTTGAAGCCGAGTACCCAGCAAAAGATCATGCTTACGCCGGCATTCGTAGCTGCCTGTCTCCAGTGGGACAAACAGCACGGAAACTGCACAGCACCCGACTGGAGGCGCGTAGCGTGGTCCGACGAGTCGCGATTTTGCCACTTTTCAAGTGATGCAAGGTGTCGAGTGGTCGATGGTCCAGTGAGGCTGTTAACTCCCACGTGGAGAACACGACAAGAGCCACAACCCGAGGAGTCAAAATAAGCGAACACGTGTCTCAACTTATCCGTAGATACTCGACCGTTTCTGAGAAAACGACGCTCAAAGTTTTCTACATAATATAGGTGCCTTTTAGCGTGTGGTAGTCGCAAATGAAGTTGTAGCACAGTGACCAGTATCGCAGCCTCTCACTTTTACGCCCCGTGTTCGACACCTGATTGTTACTTTTACGTTATTTTATTTTGTTTTATTCGTTTATCTACCCATGAGCGTGGAACGTAACTACACGAATGTTTTATTATCAAGTTAGAGGGTACAAGGGAATTATATTAATTGTAAAATTACAACTGGGTTGCGCAATAAGTGTCATATTTTTATTATAAAACATGTGTATGGTAATTTTAGAGGTTACAGTCTTCTTAAATTCTCATGCTCCTATATTTCATACTTATATTAAATCATATATTAATTCTCATAATTTATTCTTATATTATTCTTCAGGAAGATTTGGTCCATTCATTCGTGTAATAATCTTCTACGGGCGTGGGTAAATAAACGAAAAAAAATGTAAAAAATAAAAACAATAATCTGGTTTCGAACTCGGGACGCAAAAGTGGAATCCGCGAAACTAGTCACGGAGCCACCTCTTCGGTTGAACGAATGGTGTGCTAAATGGCATCTAAGTTACATGTAAAACTTTGACAGCCGTTTCTTCGGAAACGGTCTAGTATCTAGAGGTAAAGTGAGACACGTGTCCACTTATTTTGACCCCTCTTCCACTAGGCAAACCTTCTGGGAAATCGGGTTATGACACTGCCTGTGTTCTTATCGTCAGCTTGTGGACGGTGCAGTTCGAGCCCAATGATGTTCTATGATGTTTTGGTTGTGTTTTTCGCCCTCCATAGGCTTAGTCACTCAGGTCGCCGTGTTTATGAATCGAGATGTTTATTTTAATATTTTTGATGATCAAGTGTTCTTCTTTGTACCACATATTCTTGATGAGTACCATTGGGACACTTCCATTTTCGAATACAATAACTGGCGTGCACACGGAAACGTTCCTGATTTGGCGAACGTCGGAGCACCCTACCACACATTGACTGTGCCGGTAAATCCTTCGATCACAGTTCCACGGAAAATGTCTGGGACTATTTGAAAAAGCGGGTGAAACGAGTAGACTTCATCCGCAAGCCTGGTAGCTCTATAGAACATAATGATGAGTGACTCCAGGTTGATATACCGCACCTAAAGAAACTTGTGGGCTCTTCCTCCTCGAGTCGAACCCATTGTCAAGGCTAGAGTACGCGTTCACGGTATCAGCGTCATGTCTCTTGGGCGCGAGTAATTTTTTGCCCAGCGCGCTTACGTGGTTTGTTGACTACTCACCTACATATAATTCCCGAACGCCTTACTCTCCGCAGCTATACTTACACTTGGACAACTTCCCTGCAAAAGGAAACGATGTTACATTCCTTGTGTATTTATGCAAGACGTTCCCATTAATGTCATAGGAATATCACAAGAAAAAAAAAACAGAAGCTTTACAGTAGCAAAAAAAAAAAACTGGGCTATTGTACATATATTTTCCATATTCACACGCGAAATTATGTAGCAAACAGCGTAGATTTTTTTTTCTGTGCACCAACACGAAACCGTTAGAAACAAGTGGAGTGGATCTTCATAACGAAAATTAACTTTATCAAATTGGGGAACGCTTTCTATTTTGGAAGATACTACTCGTATTTATTCACAATTGTGTTGATCGCATTAGATGGACCTGCAACAGATTCCCTTTTTCGATTCTTTTGACTCATCATCAGAAAGACAAACTAAAAAGTAACTTTTAAATGCAAAAAATTAAAAACTGCAAATGTTGCAAATGTAACGCGTCAAACAGCCACCTCAATCTTCATCACTTGATGTCAACTGCCGTGAGTGCTTGTGAGTTGTTGTTGTTGTTGTGGTCTTCAGTCCTGAGACTGGTTTGATGCAGCTCTCCATGCTACTCTATCCTGTGCAAGCTTCTTCATCTCCCAGTACCTACTGCAACCTACATCCTTCTGAATCTGCTTGGTATATTCATCTCTTGGTCTCCCTCTACGATTTTTACCCTCTACGCTGCCCTCCAATACTAAGTTGGTGATCCCTTGATGCCTCAGAACATGTACTACCAACCGATCCCTTCTTATAGTCAAGTTGTGTCACAAAATTCTCTTCTCCCCAATCCTATTCAACACCTCCTCATTAGTTATGTGATCTACCCATCTAATCTTCAGCATTCTTCTGTAGCACCACATCTCGAAAGCTTCTATTCACTTCTTGTCTAAGCTATTTATCGTCTATGTTTCACTTCCATACATGGCTACACTCCATACAAATACTTTCAGAAACGACTTCCTGACACTTAAATCTATACTCGATATTAACAAATTTCTCTTCTTCATAAAAGCTTTCCTTGCCATTGCCAGTCTACATTTTATATCCTCTCTACTTCGACCATCATCAGTTATTTTGCTCCCCAAATAGCTAAACTCCTTTACTACTTTAAGTGTCTCATTTCCTAATCTAATACCCTCAGCATCACCCGACTTAATTCGACTCTATTCCATTATCCTCGTTTTGCTTTTGTTGATGTTCATCTTATATCCTCCTTTCAAGACACTATCCATTCCGTTCAACTGCTCTTCCAAGTCCTTTGCTATCTCTGACAGAGTTACAATGTCATCGGCGAACCTCAAAGTTTTTATTTCTTCTCCATGGATTTTAATACCTACTCCGAATTTTTCTTTTGTTTCCTTCACTGCTTGCTCAATATACAGATTGAATAACATCGGGGAGAGGCTACAACTCTATGTCACTCCCTTCCCAACAACTGCTTCCCTTTCATGCCCCTCGACTCTTATAACTGCCATTTGGTTTCTATACAAATTGTAAATAGCCTTTCGCTCCCTGTATTTTACCCCTGCCACCTTCAGAATTTGAAAGAGAGTATTCCAGTCAACATTGTCAAAAGCTTTCTCTAAGTCTACAAATTCTAGAAACGTAGGTTTGCCTTTCCTAAATCTAGATTCTAAGATAAGTCGTAGGGTCAGTATTGCCTCACGTGTTCCAATATTTCTACGGAATCCAAACTGATCTTCCCCGAGGTCGGCTTCTACTAGTTTTTCCATTCGTCTGTAAAGAATTCGCGTTAGTATTTTGCAGCCTTGACTTATTAAACTGATAGTTCGGCTTGTGAGTAGCACTTGTAAAATGGAACCGTTGTATTCGTAGACAGCACATGATCATGCTTGGATTACATATGCGGAAGTACAATCTACAAACCTCCAACTGAAAGAAATAACGAGAAAAGTAATTCACATCTGCAGATCCTGAGGTGTGGTGGCCACATTGAAACATTTGGCATTCATTTATCAATTTCTTTTTATGATCTCTGATGGTAATACAGCGTTATCCATTTTCAAAAATTCATATGTATTCAAGTACAAATTCAAGATGAACAAGCTTTGTTTCAATGAAAAGAGGAAGTTTCAAAGTTTTTGGCGGGCGGCGACGGGCGGGCGGTGATGGTCCCAGAAACAGCCGGTAGAGTTCGCGCAGCAATAGGGTCGTCATTCCGTTTCACTGTCAGTTGTGAGTGAGATGGCGACTGTGGAGCACAACGTTTCCTGCGTTCTTGAGTTCGCGCAAAGTGAGTCGCAAATTGCAGTGCAGCGGGCAGTGGCTTCATAATGGTGTGGGCTGTGTTTACGTGGAATGGACTGGGTCCTCTGGTCCAAGGGGTGAAGCGATAATTGGCCATAAATGGTCATGTTAGGTTACTTGGAGAACTTAGGACTTTATGTTCCCAAATAACGACGGAATTTTTATGGATGATAATACTATTTGTCACCGGGCCACAATTGGTCGTGACTGCTTTGAAGAACATTCTGGACGATCTGAGCGAATGATTCGGCCATCCAGATCGCCCGACATGAATCCCATCGAACATTTATGGGACGTAATCGAGAGGCCAGTTCGAGCACAAAATCCTGCACCGGCAGCGCTTTAGCATTTATGGACGGCTGTGGCGGCGGCGTAGGCAGTGTTTCTGCAGGGGACTTCCAACGGCTTGTTGAGTCCATGCCACGTGCAGTTGCCGCACTACGCCTGGCTAAAGAAGATATCCCATGACGTTTGTCACCTCAATGTAGATTGGTATTCAGGCATTGTAAATTGAAGGAGTTGTTTCTGAACATCGCGAATGCAAAAAATAGTTGTCACTATTTTGATTTGTGATGAAAAATAATTGCTGTACGCTGTTCTTCAGGCGATGAGAGTTTTGCTGTAATGTATACTCGCTGCTTGAAGTCCAATCATGAAGAATCAGATTGCTGGTCCGTCGTCGAAATATTGTGCATAAAATGGAAAAAAAGAACTCGGTAGAACACAGTGAAGGACGCTATTAATTAAATGCGCCGAGAAAACGTGAGAGATCACGTATCGTTTCCAGCTAGTAGTGAATATACGCTGAGGTGGCAAAAGTGATGCGACAGCTCCTTTTTCCAGGCTTAGTGCAGTAACTCGACATGGCATGGATTCTAGTCGCTGGAAGTCCCTTGCAGAAATATTAAGTCATGCTGCCACTATAGTGATCCGTAATTGCGCAAGTGTTGCTGGTGCAGGATTTTGTGCACAAACTCACCTCTCGATTATGTCCCATAAATGTTCGATGGGTGGCCAGGTCATTCGCTCGAATTGTCCAAAATGTTTTGCAAAGCAATCGTGAACAATTGTAGTCCGGTGACATGCCGCGTTCTCATTCTTAAAAATTCCATTATTGTTTGGAAACATGAAGTCCATGTATGGCTGCAAATAATCTCCAAGTAGCCGGACATAATCATTTCCAGTGTCCGCCCCCGGTAGCTGAGTGGTAGCCGGCACGGTAGCTCAGCATGTTCGGTCAGAAGCCTGCTCCTCCTCTGTAATAAAAAAACTGAGTAAAGGAATCAACGATCAACTTTAACGGATGTCTTGTGACGCCCGCCCAGACCAAACGCAACGAGCAACACCGAACAAAATGAAAAAAAAAAGTGGTCAGCGCGACAGAATGTCAATCCTAAGGGCCTGGGTCGGCGATTTTCTCCGCTCAGGGACAGGGTGTTGTGCTGTCCTAGTCATCATCATTTCATCTCCATCGTCGCTCAATTCGCCGAAGTGGCGTCAACTCGAAAGACTTGTACACGGCGAACAGTCTACCCGACGGGAGGCCCTAGTCACATGACTCAGTCTATTCTATGTATACACAGCCCACACCATTACTGAGCCGCCACCAGCTTGCACAGTTCTTGTCGGTAACTTGGAGCCATGGTTTCGTGGGCTTTGCGCCACACTCGAACCCTGCCAGCATTTCTTTCCAACTGAAATCGGGACTCATCTGATCAGTACACGGTTTTCTGATCAGTACACGGTTTACAGACGTCTAGGGTCCGACCGACGAGAAAGGTGCTGCAGGCTCAAAAATGGTTCAAATGGCTCTGTCCACTATGGGACTTAACATCTGAGGTCGTCAGTCCCCTAGAACTTAGAACTTCTTAAACCTAACTAACCTAAGGACATCACACACATCCATGCCCGAGGCAGGATTCGAACCTGCGACTGTAGCAGTCGTGCGGTTCCAGACTGAAGCGCCTAGAACCGCACGTCCACACCGGCCGGCAGGCTGCAGGCGATGTCGTGTTGTTAGCTAGGGCATTCGTCTATGTCATCTGCTGCCATAGCCCATTAATGCCAAATTTGGCCGCACTATTGTAACGGATACGTTCGTCGTACTTCGCACATTGATTTCTACGGTTATGTCATGCAATGTTGCTTCTCTATTAGCACTAACAACTCTACGCAAACTGGGCGCTGATGACCACGCTGTTTAGCGCCCGAAAAACTCAAACCACACACTCTACGCAAACGTGCTGCTCTCGGTCGTTACGTTAAGGCCGTGGACCACTGTGTTGTCTGTACTGAGAAGTAATGCCTGAAATTTGGTATTCTCGGCACACTCTTGATGCTGCGTATCTCAGAATATTGAAGTCTGTAATGATTTTCAAAGTAGAATGATCCATGCGTCTTGCTCTAACTACCATTTCGCGTTCAAAGTCTGTTAATTCCCATCGTGCGGCGATAACCACGTCGGAACCTTTTCACACGAATCACCTGAGTACAAATGACAGCTCCGCCAATGCACTGCCCTTTTATACCTTGTGTACGCGATATTACCGCTATTTATATACGTGCATATCGCTTTCCATTACTTTGTCACCTCAGTGTAAACGGTAGATTTTTCTTGATTGTGACACTAAATGAAAACATTTCTCGATAAACATTTGCTGAGTAAAGGAAGATTAAACCTAATTTGGGTGGCAGGCTGGCTCGTGGCACTGGGTGGTGGGTTAGGCCGCGACGCGTGCTGCCGCCATTCGTCACCCTCGCGGCGCTGCTCCAGCGTGTGTGTCACTGCGCCTCCGCCTGCGCCGCCAGGTGTCCCGTGACGTCAGCCAATTAGCGCCGCCGGCGGATAACGACAATAATTGGTGCTCAATCACAGGGCGGCGCGGACGCGAGTCCCCGCTGAATTAATTATAGAGGCGGCCCGGCCCGGCGCGGGCGGCGCGGCGCGGCCAGCCCAACCCCCGCGGTGTCGCGTTGCGCCGCTCTGCCCGCCGCGGCGGGGTGGCGGGGGCGGTGGGGGCGGCACGCACACACAGCGGCCACGGCCGGGGGACGGCTGTGTCTGTCTTACTCGTGTTCGTGCGGCCAACAACTGCGAAACGGAGCTGGAGCATCGGGATTCGATATCCAGTGATTGCCGACGTACAGAGATATTATCCGATAGCCACTTGCGGCAAATTTCACCTTCCTTGTCACTCTAGTTGGCCAGTTCTCATGTTGACGGTGACGTCCATGTCTCGATGTTATTCTGCTACCGTAAATCGGACTCCAAACAGAACAGTTTCTTAGTACGAGAGGTCGCCATAAAATTTCAATTATTTACCTAATTATGATTATTATTGAAACTTCCTGGCAGATTAAAACTGTGAGCCGGACCGAGACTCGAACTCGGGACCTTTGCCTCTCGCGGGCAAGTGCTCTGCCAACTGAGCTACCCAAGCACGACTCACGCCCCGTCCTCACAGCTTTAATTCCGCCAGTTATTATTATTGTTGTTTGGAGTTATACTGGGTTATACAGCCGCCCCTACTGCTGAGTTTTATGCAACTATCAATGCCTTCCAAAACCACACGCGAGATTTTCATATTCTCTCGCTTGCTACATGCAAATTAGCAGTCCTACGTAAGAGAACGAACACGACCTTTTTATAGGAAATCTAATGTAGTTAAATCTTCTACTGGGATACGTTTTCGCTGGATGCCACGGTTTTCGAGTTATTCAAGATCAACGCATCTGAAAGCCACTTCTGTACCTTTTTCTTGTATAATTCGAAAACTATGACGTCTAGCGAAAATGTATTTCGGTACAAAATTTAACTACGCTACTGGCCATTAAAATTGCTACACCAAGAAGCAATGAAGATGATAAACGGGTATTCATTGGACAAATATATTATACTAGAACTGACATGTGATTGCATTTTCACGCAATGTGGGTGCACAGATCCTGGGAAATCAGTACCCAGAACAACCACCTCTAGCCGTAATAACGGCCTTGACACGCCTGGGCATTGAGTCAAACAGAGCTTGGATGGCGTGCGCAGATACAGCAGCCCATGCAGCTTCAACACGATACCACAGTTCATCAAGAGTAGTGACTGGCGTATTGTGACGAGCCAGTTGCTCGGCCACCATTGACCAGACGTTTTCAATTGGTGAGAGATTTGGAGAATGTGTTGGTCAGGGCAGTAATCTAACATTTGCTGTATCCAGAAAGGCCCGTACAGGACCTGCAACGTGCGGTCGTGCATTATCCTGCTCAAATGTAGGGTTTCGCAGGGATCGAATGTAGGGTAGAGCCACGGATCGTAACACATCTGAAATGTAACGACCACTGTTCAGAGTGCCGTCAATGCGAACAAGAGGTGACCGAAACGTGTAACCAATGGCACCCCTTACCATCACGCCGGGTAATACGCCAGTATAGCGATGACGAATACACGCTTCCAATGTGTGTTCACCGCGATGTCGCCAAACACGGATGCGACCATCATGATGCTGCAAACAGAACCTGGATTCATCCGAAAAAACTACGTTTTGCCATTCGTGCACCCAGGTTCGTCGTTGAGTACACCATCGCAGCCGCTCCTGTCTGTGATGCAGCGTCAAGGGTAACCGCAGCCATGGTCTCCGAACTGATAGTCCATGCTACTGCAAACGTCGTCGAACTGTTCGTGCAGATGCTTGTTGTCTTGCAAACGTCCTCATCTGTTGACTCAGGGATAGAGACGTGGCTGCACGATCCGTTACAGCCATGCGGATACGATGCCTGTAATCTCGACTGCTAGTGGTACGAGGCCGTTGGGATCCAGCACGGCGTTCCGTATTACCCTCCTGAACCCACCGATTCCATATTCTGCTAACAGTCATTGGATCTCGACCAACGCGAGCAGCAATGTCGCGATACAATAATCCGCAATCGCGATTGTCTACAATCCGACCTTTATCAAAGTCGGAAACGTGATGGTACGCATTTCTCCTCCTTACACGAGGCATCATAACAACGTTTCACCAGGCAACGGCGGTCAACTGCTGTTTGTGTATGAGAAATCGGTTGGAAACTTTCCTCATGTTAGCACGTTGTAGGTGTCGGCACCGGCGCCAACGTTGTGTGAATGATCTGAAAAGCTAATCATTTGCATATCACAGCATCTTCTTTCTGTCGGTTAAATTTCGCGTCTGTAGCACGCCATCTTCGTGGTGTAGCAATTTTAATGGCCAGTAGTGCACATTACATTTTCCTACAAAAGTTCCTAACTAATAGTTTCTGCATAGTCAACGAGAGAATATGAAAATCTTGCATGTTGTACTTGAACGTCTTGCAGGTTGTATAAAATCCACCGCTAGTGGCACCTGAGTCAACGTGTATGTCTGACGTTCTCGCGCACATTGAAATCTTTGCGCCGCAGCACTGTAGAACGCTGCTAGAAGAGCGAAACCGAAATGGTGAGCATTTCGGCAAAGTCGAGTACCGTGCGGTATTTTCTTTCCAGCATTTGAAGGCAAACAACGCGCAACAACCCATGCTAAGGTGGGGAAAATGTACGCCGGCAATATATCATCGTATGACTCTGTGATGAGATGGCAGCAGCGCTGTACGGAGGTGATCCAACGCCATTTTCAGAACTTCGAAAGCTGCATCAGACCCCCTCCCCGCCCCCCAGAAAAACCACTTTTTTATAATTTTTTCTGCACATATTTAGGAAATATTGTAATTTGTCAGGCAGGTCCAATAAAAATGAAGTGTTATTGAAAAATATTGCTTAAATGCTATATGAATTAAAAATATTTTGCACAACGAATGAGTTGTATCATTACGGTAAATGAATTAAAAATTGTGTAAGCTTTCTATGAACAACTTTAAGTGAAATAAAATCTTTTCCAACAACGATGTTTTTATCTAATCTTACTTTCAATAACCTTTGAGCAAGCAAACTCATTGATTACGTGATTGACATCAAATTCAGTGACTATGTAATATTCCACTGACAAGATGACTGAATCTGACAGTCTGCTACTCGACCATAAGTTGTTTTGTATGATCTTTAATTTGCTGGAATTGCGTTCAAAGGATGCAGCAGTCACTAGATTTGTCATCAATATCCTGAAAACTACTTCCTTGTCGTTAGGCACCTCGTAACGCATAATTCAAAAATCAACCTCAGTGCTCTTCATGGGCTCTTTGTACCGGAATTTGAAGGCCGCTATATGTTAACTGGGTCAGCTGTATCGACATTTATGTTATATTTGCCGAAATCTGCTGTATATTTTTCAAAATAAGATACAGGGCTTTCATTTACACCGTTCCCAGCGGCAGATTAAAGTCAGATAAAAAGGTTTGTTATATACGAGATCTGTTTCCCGGTTCACTTACTATGGTAGCTAATATTTTAAAGCACTTTAGCTTAAACGATTTCACTCCAATCCTCAGTCGACAAAAATCGGCATAAATCGGGAACCTTCGGTCAAATAACATATTTGCTTCAGTACCCGGTGGCTAACCTATGATATCTTACACTAACCTAGCGAGGTAGGAAGAAATCCTCTTTTGTTGCACATGAGCTAGCTGTATGAAGCAAGTGAACTGCTGAGACACAATTGATGCGAGGTCTGTTTGGCAGTAGTAATTTCTTTATGAAATGAAGAAGTGAAACTCTGATAACAGAGAGCGTTTAGTCTCGGGCCGAGGGAATGCCTCCTCCTCGCAGGCAGATGATGTAAATGTGAGGGGTATGAGAATTGACGTACATCTTTTTTTCCAATTCTTGCGCTTCCACTGTTCCTGCGCGCTTGGCAGGAGCCTGTCTCGTCATATCTTCAGTACGGCCTTAGCTAGCACAGACGCCTTCAGTAGAGCCAAACGAGTTTAAATGATACAGAACTAAGAGGCAGCCATGAAGAACCGGAAATCGCAGGAGAAGTGGATGTCCTGTTCGTGGAAGAATTGATGAAAGTAGGTAGGAGTAACGCCACGTACATTCTCTAAGTAAGGGAAGATTACGTAAAGATGTTACTCACACAGAAATCACATTTGAATGTAGTTGTTCGTGAAATGATTATGTTACACCTCATTTAAGGGGGAGAAAGTCCATCAACTCGTGTCAGAATTTGACAGATACGGAATTGTGATCTATATAGACTGCAGTTTATCGTTTCATGATATTGTTGCTGGTGTCTCATTTCCGTCATGTGCATATGGAATCGATGGGTTGAGGAGCGCCATTCTCAACGATGTACAGGATCTCAAGAGCCTCCCCCCCCCCTCCCTCCCCCCCCCCCCCCCTCCGTGCTAGTGCCCGAGAAAACAGACAGATTATTTCCTCGGACTCGCAGATACGTGTTAGCCGACCACAGTATTATTGCATCTGGGAGTGAGGGCACTTTGGTCGGCTTATCATGTGCTTTTATCGTGATTTTTCTCGAGGACACGCTGAACCACTTTATACACTAGTGGCCATTAACACTGCTACACCAAGAAGAAATGCAGATGATAAACGGGTATTTGTTGGACAAATATATTATACTAGAACTGACATGTGATTACATTTTCACGCATAGATCCTGAGAAATCAGTACCCAGAACAACCACCTCTGGCCGTAATAACGGCCTTGATACGCCTGGGCATTGAGTCAAACAGAGCTTGGATGGCGTGTACAGGTAGTTGTTGTCTTTTGCAAACGTCCCCGTCTGTTGACTCAGGGATCGAGACGTGGCTGCACGATATGCTACAGCCATGCTGATAAATGCCTGTCATCTCGACTGCTAGTGATACGAGGCCGTTGGGATCCAGCACCGCGTTCCGTATTACCCTCCTGAACCCACCGATTCCATATTCTGCTAGCAGTCATTGGATCTCGACCAACGCGAGCAGCAATGTCACGATTCGATAAACCGCAATTGCGATAGGCTACAATCCGACCTTTATCAAAGTCGGAATCGTGATGGCACGCATTTCTCCTCCTTACACTCCCTTCTCAGTCGCCACTCTACTTAAGTTTCTTTTAAGGTCACCGCGTATTTCCAATAACGGCCAGGGAGGCCAAATGCAATAATATCGTGGTCAGATAGCACAGCCTTGTCAATTACCTTGAGTCTTAAGTGGACTTGTCTGCAGCAAGACGAGTATCTACGTGGACAGTGCGACGCGGCGTTTGGAGTATCATGAACCGTCGACAGGTGACCATTGCTACGGTTTCCCTTGACGCGGCAGCAGAGAGAGGCGCGTCGACAGTGCTACGCTCAGCGGCGACAGTACTGGACACAGGAGTACCTCCGCGTCTTTCGAGGCGAGTCCCGGTTCTGCGTACAGCATACTGCGTGTAGAAGTTCCGAGGAGAAAAAACGTTGCAGCGTTGTATTCGTCATCATCGCAGGGCCCAGAACCTGGCGTTATTGTGTACAGAAAACGATCATCTCTGATTCGCATAGCCAGTAATTTGGACTGAAGGCGATGTGCTGACTATTTCGATACAGTGACTGTTCAACTTGTAGCACACACGGGAACAATTTTATATTTTACACAAAATATTGTGTTGAAATTACAGTCGCTATTTATAAATCCTGTATGTCATGAGAAGTTTAGTGCTGATTTTTTTCATGTATGGCATATTTACAAGAATGTTAATTATTCAGAATTATCATTCAACAGCTAAATCCGAAGCACAGGCTCTCTCACACACATGTGTACTTTTCGGGATGCGTGGAGACGAATAATATGTAACTAAAATTTGTTATCTTCCACTAGAATCAGTATTCGGGGACGTCGAACTCTTTTCCTTCTTTTTCAAATACAGGATTATTCTCTTAAATGCGTACAGGGTGTTTCCGTAAGAGTGTGCAAAAATTTAACAGGGCATAGAGGATGCTCCACTGAACAACTTGATGTAGGGAACATGGTGCTGGAGTAGCCAGCTTAATGAGGTAATAGGAATAAAATCACATTACTGTGTACTTTTGTATTTACATTAGTTACAGTTAACTGCAAATACTATCATTGACGCAATGAACGTACCATTTGTACTTTATTTTGCAAAATGTGCTGAAACTGACAGCCATCAACCTCAGTTCAAGAATGACATCGACGAACATGATTCTGACGCACACTGACAGATATCCCTGGTATGTTTCGAATCACATCATAGGCATCTACAATTCTGGCAACTATTTTCATCTCCGTATCCGTTGGGGTCTCATACACAAGCGACTTTAAATATCCCCATAGTGAATAATCAAGAGTATTCAGGTCAGGTGACCTCGCAAGCCATGGAATAGGACTCCCCGTCCATTCCAGCGACCACGAAATATAACATTGAGATGGTTGTGAACATCTACACTGAAGTGAGGCGGTACACCACCATGTTGTATTCACATGCTCTCACGAACATCCAAGGGGGTAATGTAAATACCATACAACAGAGTCATCTTATGGACAAGTAAAGTAAACAAAACCTGCATCATAACTTCCCCGTAGTCAGGCACGTCCTCCTTGTTTCCTTGCACGAAACAAAGAATGTACGTACCAATAAACAGCACAGTACGTGTAAACTTGTACGCATGTTTGTTGTAAATAACCTGGAAAACAATAATGTTACACAAAGCGTTAGACAGGTTTACTTCCATATCTTCTTAAGACGGCTTCTCTGCCACAGCGAAACGTCGTCCCCAATTATACTCAGAACAGAACATGTCAAAACTTTGTAGAAGTGACTGACGGGTGCAGCAACACCCCGCCTCCCCACACGATAAACGGCGGTCGGTCGGTCTAGCCCTCTGCCACCGACGAAAACGGGAGCGGGAACATGACACCAATAAATAATTTTTTCTTAAGGTCTGACAAAGAAATAGATATGCGAGATGACCTGTACAGATTGTTTTCGTAAGAGCGTGCAAAAATTTAACGGGACGTAGTGGATGATGCACTGAACAACTTGAGTTAGGGAATCTGCGGTGGAAGAAGCCACCTTAAGGAGATAACAAGAATAAAATCACAGTACTGTGCACTTTTTTATTTACATTAGTTACAGTTAACTAATAATAACACAATGAACGTACCATTTGCACTATATCTTGCAAAATGTGCTGAAACTGACGGCCATCAACCGCAATGCAAGCGTGACATCAGCGAACAAGATTCTGACGAACACTGACAGTTATCCCTGGTGTGTTTCGAATCACATCGCAGGCAGCTACAATTCTGGCAACTAATTCCATCTCTGCATCCGCTGAGGTCTCATACGCAAGACACTTCAGATGTCCCCATAGGAAATAATCATGGGTATTCAGGTCAGGTGGTGACCTCGCATTCCATAGAATAGGAGTTCCCCTTCCAGTCCAGCGAACATGAAATACTATCTTGTAATCAGACTCGTCCTCCTCGTTTCAATGCAGGAAATAAAGAATGTACATGTGAATAAACAGCACAGTACGTGTAAACTTGTATGCATGTTAGTTGCATATAATCTGGAAAACAGTAATGCCAGACAAAGCGGTAGACAAGTTTACTCCCTTTTCTCCTTAAGATGGCTTCATCGATCCCAGATTCCCTACCTCAAATCGTTCAGTGGAGCATTCTTTATGTCCTGTTACATTTCTGCACGCTCGTATGGAAACACCCTGTATATCCTTTATGTCATGAGATGTTATGCATTGATTTTTTTGATATACGGCGTATTTACAAGAATGTTAGTTACTCGGAAGAACATAAATCCCAAGTACAGTCTCTCTCATGCACATGTTTATTTTTTGATGCGTGGAGGCGAATTGTATGTAACTAAAAATTTTTACCCTCCACTGCAACCAATACTCGCGGATTTCCGATACATTTCTTCTTTTTTTTCAATTACAGTATAATTCTCTTAAACACATATCAGTTTCATACTAATAACAGAGTGCAGTTAGGTTGCTAAGTGCATAGAAGAACTCCAAGAAAAACATTTGTTTTACCTTACGCATATAATGTTTCTCTATCTTATCAGTACAGTATAACAGTGCCTGTGCTCCTGTCACAGAATTTATCTATAGGGAATTAATTAGTACACATGTAATGGCGGAAACTGTGCTCAGCGCTCCGAGCCCTTAAACAGAACCGTTTCAGAGGAAGACAGACATACCGCCAGTGAATATCTCTCAGACACATACGATAAGTGAAATTAGTTCAGCTACAATTTAATGTAATTCTCTTGAGCTGCAGCCATAGAAAATATGTCTTGTATTTAAATTACGATAAAACCTACGAAATTTGATGTTCATCTTACAAAAAATGTGTGTGAATTTTTAAGGGACCAAACTGCTGAGGTCGTCGGCCTCTAGACTTACACACTAGTTAAACTAACTTAACCTAACTAATGCTAAGAACAACACACACAGCCATGCCCGAGGGACGACTCGAACCTCTGGCGGGAGCGGCCGCGCAGTCCGTGACATGGCGCCTCAAACCGCGTGGCCATTCTGCGCGGCGTTCATATTACAAAGTGCTGCACCCTCAGCAGATTTTCCCTGTCTGTCACCAGCTGAAAACATCTGATCATTAGTTGACGCCACCACTCACTAACCACTACAGGTGATGAACTCTGGCACGGAGATGAAGTACGTAGCATGCAGCGTCGTACTTGTGTCTGTCATACAAGATCAGTTCGGCTCTGCGTCCACCCAGATTAGCGGTGGTGTTACAACGAGAGAAGGCACTTTTCTGTTGGCAGAATATATTTTTGCTTTGTAAGTTTGTATTATAGTGTCGGAACAGACGTTTAAGTGTGTGGTTACGTAATTTACTGCCGATGTCTGGTTAATCACGCAGTATAACTTTTTCCATGGTTGGACCAGCAACCGTTTCATGCATCTAAATAAATTATATTCAATACTAATAGAATTTATTTAGATACATGAAACGGTTGCTGGCCCAACCATTTCAGTTCAATGGTGATTTTTGTATTTCTGTTATATGTTTCTGTTGAAAGTTATTTTGTCTAAATTCAGTTTTGCCCTAATACGAGTCCCATTGTCATCAGGTTATTCGGAAATGATGCACTGTTGGAAGAGCTGTTATGCCACCAATCACATGGTCGCTGTTCTAGTACTGACCAGTTATTACTATTGCCAAAATAGTGCTAATAACGCAGCTACGTATTTCAATTAATAATGCCTATTTGGGTGTGGACACTTCTCTAGTTCAAAGTGTGTCAGAATGCACAGCGCTTTGTTTTCATAATGCATCTCCTCTGTGTTGGGAGAGGAGGTTGATATAGGGACTGGATTGTATCTCAGTCCAACCTTGGAAGAATAGAACAAACAATTCTGTTGCGTCTCCAAACTTTCACGGAAGTCCTATTGTCTTTAATTGTGTTATCACATTTCGTTCCTTTGGTTGCTAGAGAAATATCTGCCGCGGTTTTGATTGAAAACTATCAGAAGCTTGAGTTACATAATATAAGCCGATTTAGTTCGCTCTACCCTCATTTAGCCGATAATGCAGTTGAACATCACCTGATGTGCTTGTCTCTTCCGTTGAGTGCTTCTGGGTTGCGAGATCTACGATGTTTACAGGTAGCTGATACTCGAAATTGTACTGGTGATATTGCAGGATTCTACATTCCAATAGTGCCTTCCTTCATGTACTGGATCGAACACTGGAGGGCAACTTTTGCTGTTGGATAGTCGGTTTTTCGCATTCGTTATTTCGCTAACCATTTCTGTTCATTTGTGGATGTAGTCCATTACACAAGTGTTTCAAGTAGCAAAACTGTTTTCTCTCACCAGCATTTAAAACAAATTTGAAGTACATATAATAAAGTTTTTTAAACGTATAACACCACGAAGGAAGCATAAAAGAAATTTTAAAATTTGACGTTGAGCGCAGAGTTCGACATTTAAGTAATTATACATACAACAAAAAAGTTTTGCATCACCCCGGTTCCCAGAACTCCTGAAGATAGACGTTGACTGTGGATATTGTATCACAGGCACAGTCCCTTTGACTGTTCAAAGATGTCACTAAACCCGCCCAAAGATGTAAACAACCATGCATGAGCCGCGTCTATTAGACGGAGGGGGTCCGAAAGCTCATCAGTTCCAGTCCTTACACCAGGGAGAAGTTACACGGCTCGTGTTGTCTGTAGTTCAGCCGTGCCTAGGCGGTCAATACCGCGGTTCGATCGCGTCCGCATTGTTACTTTGTGCCAGGAAGGGCTCACAAATAGGGAAGTGTCCAGGCGTCTCGGAGTGAACCAAAGCGATGTTGTTCGGACATAGAGGAGATACAGAGACAGGAACTGTCGATGACATGCCTCGCTCAGGCCGCTCAAGGGCTACTACTGCCCTTTGCAACCACGACACCATGCAGAGCGGTACAGATGGGCCCAACAACGTGCCGAATGGACCGCTCAGGATTGGCATCACGTTCTCTTCGCCGATGAGTGTTGCATATGCCTTCAATCAGACAATCGCCGGAGACGTGTTTGGAGGCAACCCGGTCGGGCTGAACGCCATAAACACACTGTCCAGCGAGTGCAGGATGGTGGAGGTTCCCTGGTGTTTTGTGTTGGTATTATGTGGGGTCGACGAACGCCGCTTGGTAGTCATGGAAAGCGCCATAACGGCTGTACGATATGTGTATGCCATCCTCCGATCGATAGTGCAACCATATCGGCAGCATATTGGCGAGGCATTCGTCTTCACGGACCACAATTCGCGCCCCCATCGTGCACATTTTGTGAATTACTTCCCTCAGGATAACATCACTCGACTACAGTGGCCAACATTTTCTCCAGACATGAGCCCTATCGAACATACCTGGGATAGATTGAAAAGAGCTGTTTAAAGGACGACGTGACCCACCAACTACTCTCAGCGTAGGCTGAATGGCCGTTGAGGAGTGGAACAATCTGGACCAACAGTGCCTTGATGAACTTGTGGATAGTGTGTCACAACGAATACAGGCGTGCATCAACGCAAGAGAACGTGCTACTGAATATTAGAGGTATAGTGTTTATAGCAATCTGGACCACCACCTCTGAAGGTCTCGCTGTAAGGTGGTACAACATGCAATGTGTGGTTATCATGAGCAATAAAAAGGGCGGACATGATGTGTATGTCGATCTCTATTCCAATTTTCTGTTCAGGTTCCGGAACTCTCGGAACCGAGGTGATGCAAAACTTGCACAGGGGTAGCGTCCCACGACGAACAGCAACAGGATATCTATATATCTATATGTCTTGATCCATGAGATGACTACTGACATTGAAACAAATGCATTAGCCAAGAAGAGGAGTAGGACGCGTGGTATGAATTTCTTCCCATCACAGGCCTTTAGAAATCAAATCTGACATACAAAACAACCCTTTCATATGATCAAAGACGAAAAATGTCTTATAAATTGGGAGGTATGAGCAATGACATTATCCCTGGAATGTAACCAACAACTCTGACAGGTTAATGTAGTGCCCATGTGCTTGTGGACGTCTTTTGCTTAGTCTATTACGAGTGACATGACCTGTCAGCACTCAAATCATATCATTACATAGGTACACCTCTACGGTACTTCTGTTTTGCAACTAGTTACTTTCCTTTCACATTCAGATTAAAATGCCGTGCTCGGCCGTGACTGGGGACTGAAGAAAGGAAATTAAGATGTAACGACTATCGAAGTACACGGTGGTTACAATTAAACTTTCGCTACTTGAGGGGGTCACCATGAAAAACGAGTGATCGTAAAAAATGAAACTTTATGGAAACATTTGTAAGACGTGCGAAAGAGATATAACGAATAAACCATTGACAGAAACACACTTCAGTTTCCACATGAGAGGGCAGTATTTGTTAATTGCATACCGTGTTTACGTACGAGGTTACAATCATTGCTGAATGTGACGACAATGTGCATCTAGGACAGCTTGGATCCCACTAGAAATTGCTCTCCTATAGCCCGAAACATCTCAGGTGGGATGTTGGCTATCCCCATCGCTATGCTCATCATCAACCTACAACTTGTGCAAGTGACCCGCTAATGAACCATGTCCTTCAGGTAACCCCACAGCCAGAAATCAGACGGCTTCAACTTTAGTGATCTTGGTGGCCAAACAGTTTGGAATGATTGGCCAGTGATTCGATTTTCTCCAAATGTTTTACGAAGTAAGTGAGTGACTTCACGGGAAATGTGATATAGAGCTCCATCGTGCATCAGAACACTTCAGTCCAAAGCATTTCTCTCCCGTAGAATAGGGATCACATACTGGCGAAGCAGTTCACAGTAATGTATCCCGTTCACGCTGCATGTCCTTCGTCCTTGGTTTCCTAGTTCCTCAAAGAAAAATCAACCAAGATTACCTGTCCTGTGAAGTAACACCTCATAGTGGCGTGTCCACTATGCAAGCGAACTCCATGAACGTTCGTTGGTGGGAACGGTCCCCAAATGCAACAAGTGAGAACGTTCGTTGCCCCACTAAGCGTGAAGTCTGTTTCATCACTCCAGAAAATGTTCCAAGCCTCATGTCGGTAGCTTCAACCCTTGCAAGAACCATAAGAGCAAAGTCTACTCGAATGTCTGCGTTACGTGGCACAAGCAGTGAATAATGCGAAGTTTGTATAGTTCACTTCGCAGTTGTTCGAACGGTGGACCATGGCGCAAATGCTGCTGGTTTGATATAACAGCTTTATGCATAAAGCCCTGGTCACCTTGTCCAGAGTGTCTGCAACTGTAATGCACTCTGGTGCTTGTGTTTCAACCCTGCGTCACCGTACCAGTATCGGCACAGCTAACAAAGGAAATCCCGCAGTGCACAATTTGAACATCATTCTTACAAAGCTGGATACCCACACAGTAAATAGTTTCCCGTCCACATTAGCTCAAGTAGCGAAAATTTAAATCTAGCCACCCTGTATATGTCATTAGAAACGAGGTACAAGCTAGGATAGGGTAAGAATGCAGCAAGTTATCGGACGTGGGCTTTACAAAGGACCCATCGTGTCTTTCGCTTTAAGTGATTAACGAAAGCCGCAAAAAATCTACAAGTGGATATCAGGACGGGAATTTTACCGCAGATCCTCCTTAATTCGAACTACTGCCTCAAACACTACGCCACTTTGCGAGTTGGAATCTACCGTTTCCTTTTCGCGAGAAATGCTGTTTGGTGGAGCTATTCGACGACGTGGAAGGTCCCCACTCAGAGGTTTATTTTTCCCACACTGGCTTCTTTCTTTCCAAATCGTACAAAAACGCCAGCCGCGAATAACTGAAAATGGCTTATCCACAGTGTAGTGGTTGCTTTTATAATTGACCTTTCAACTTGCAGCGGTGACGTATGTAGTAAAAGAAACTTTCGTAGAACATAACTGTTTTGTAAACAATATACGTTTCTGCTTTATTCATCTGAAACCAGTTGCGGAGGTGAATCTGTTGTAAATACACTTCCCGGTTTTGCCGGATAACAGTGTGTATGTGCCACGTCATTTCTTCGAAGCAACTGTACGACATTTCAAATGATTACGCTGGTTGATGCTGCAAATCACGCCAAACTAAACTTGTCGAAGATTTTCTTCGTATAAATGTTGTAGGACTCAGACAACGTTCTCGGCGGCAACCTCGGAAAGGGTATCTGCAACAGATGGTCGGGGAAGGCCTGGAAAACCGCAAGAGATGGTAATTACTCTCGTCTACGTGATAAAAACTGGCGAAGAATGGCTGCAGATATTAACAATACGATGTTTAGTTTGCAGGTCGCGTTTCTGTGACGTACTGCTATCATCAGTTACCTGGTCAGCCAGAACATTACAACAACCTAGTACTTATACTTTATTTTGTACTAGCGTAGCGCCGGCTGCTTCGCTCACGTAAACTGCATCGTCTGCACAGATTTCTTTCTTTCTTTCTTTTTTTCCTTTGATCAAATTTTTGTGTTGTCCATAATTTGCAACACCTTCTAAACTCTTCACGCTACTTAAGGCCATAGGAGCATGGTATTTTCCTAACGTACTTATGACCAAAAACCGGTTCTGGTAGCTGGAGTACAAGGTCTTTGTTAATGTTTCTTGCTTTCTTGTGGTGATATTTCCACAGCAACTTTCATCCTCCAACACATAGCTCTTTACGTGTAACTGAGAAGCGAAATACAGATCTTCACAGATAATGCCTTCAAAATTTCTTAACACAACGAAATATTTTCTTAAAAATTTTCATTCCGTATTCCATCCCCATAGTGGTTATATTTCCAAAAGCAGTGAAACACGTATTTTTTGACTTTTAACTGAGATACGAAATACAATTTTTCATACATTTAGCTTTGAAAATGCTTCCATTTCATAAAACTTTTCGTCCCCTATATCACTCCCTTAGCGGTTCAATTTCCAAAAACACTGGAACACGTAATTTTTTATTTCTAACAGAGAAGTCAAATAGCAATTTTCGTAGACGTAGCTTTAAAAATGCTTTAGTGGTTCTTTAATAAATTTTTTTTTAAAGTTCCACCTATACTTTACTCCCTTAGCGGATGCATTTCCAAAAACGTTGAAACGCTTACTTTTTATTTCTAACTGGGAAACCAAATATCAATTTTCACAGTTCTGCCTTCAGAATTTCTTAAATAGCGACATATTTTCAAAACGCCTTTCGTCCCCTGTTTCACCCCCTTAGGAGTGGAATTTCGAATAATCCATTCCTAACTGATGCCTACAGTATCATATAAACACTCTTTCCATAGGACAAATATCTATACTTAGCGATTTGATTCGGCGGTGGTGAGTCAGTCAGCTACGCATTGCCTTTTATACATGCTGACCAGCCAGAACTTTACGATAACCTACCTAACAACCAGCATGTCCATCTTTGGCACAGATAACAGCGGCGGCGCGTCGTGGCATGGAAGCAATGAGGCCTTGGTAGGTCGCTGGAGGGAGATGCCACCACGTCTGCACACACGAATCACATAACTCTTCTAAACTCCCGCGAGGAAGCCATTAGCTCTGACGCCACATTCAATCACCGCCCATATGCATTTGACAGGTTCAGATCTGGTGAGTTGGCCGCCAGCAAATCAATTAGAACTCGCCACTGTGTTCCTCTATCCACCCCATCACACTCCTGGCCTTGTGGCATTGCGCACTATCTTATTGAAAAATGCCACTGCCGTCGGGAAACATGATCGTCATGAGGGAGTGTACGTGGTCTGCAGCCAGTTTACTGTACTTGTTGCCCGTCATGGTGTCTTGCACGAGCTCCACTGGGCTCATCCATGCCCACGAGCATAATGGAGCCGGCGCCAGCTTGTCTCCGTCCTGAAATACAGGTATCAAGGAACTGTTCCCCTGGAAGACGACGGATTCGCGCCCTCCCATCGACATGATGAAGAACGTATCGGGATTCATCAGAACATGCAGCGCTCTGCCACTGCGTCAACATCCAGTGGCGATGGTCACATGCCAATTTCAGTCGTAGTTGCCGATGTCGTAGCGTCAGCATTGGTTCATGCATGGTCGTCGGCTGCGGAATACCATCGTTACGAGTGTTCGGTGCACTGTGTTCAGAAACACTTGCACTCTGGCCGGCATGAAAGTCTGATGTTAGTTCCTGCACAATTCGCCGCCTGTCCTGTTTTAGCAGTTTGACCAGCCTACGACGTCCGACATTTGTTATAAGAGGTATTCACCCAACACCACGAAGTCTGGCTGCGGTTTCGTCTTGGTTTCGCCACGTGTTGAAGACATTCACTACAGCACTCCTCGAACAGCCTGCAAGCTGTGCAGTTTCCGAAATGCTCATGGCGAGCCTCCAGGCCATGAAAATCGGCCCTCAGTCAAATTCAGATAGCTCGCGTGCCTTTCCCACTCTACACACGGGCGGCACGCTCACTGATGCCACAAGCACCGTGCGTGTGTCTGACTGGCAGTCATTCCTCGCCAGGTTACGCTGTTGTCGCCTGGACTCAATGTATACGTATGACTAAATTTTCCGTAAGTGCGATTTTGCAGCTGTTCTTGTGGGTGCCACAGAGGGCTGGTTGTCATATTTCATTAGTAATGCATAATAAATTTCTCGGTAAAAATTAAATGTCTGTATTGATTATTTTGGCCAAGAGCAGAACCAACAATACTGGACACCCAACTTCCCTGGCAAATGCAGTCGATGTCGCTAACGCACTCTTGAGCAGCTGGTCTCGATCCGGAGATATAGGTTCGAATCCTGTTGGTGCCAAGATGTTCATTGGTTGCGTTTCGCTGGTAATGGTAGGAGAGGTTGGCAGAAAATTCTTGATTTCCAGAATTTGCACCAGTGGCCTAGGCTAAGTTCCAGTTCCTCTGCATTGTCTCATGTAGTCAGATTGGGGCGTTGTGCCTGGTCGTCGTCTCCTTGGTGTTATAGGGAGGAGCAGGCTATAAAGGGTGGTCCATTGATCGTGACCGGGCCAAATATCTCACGAAATAAGCGTCAAACGAAAAAACTAAAAATGAACGAAACTTGTCTAGCTTGAAAGGGGAAACCAGATGGCGCTATGGTTGGCCCGCTAGATGGCGCTGCCATAGGTCAAGAGGATATCAACTGTGCTTTTTTAAAATAGGAATCCCCATTTTTATTACATATTCGTGTAGTACGTAAAGAAATATGAATTTTTTAGTTGGACCACTTTTTTCGCTTTGTGATAGATGGCGCTGTAATAGTCACAAACATATGGCTCACAATTTTAGACGAACAGTTGGTAACATGTAGGTTTTTTAAATTAAAATACAGAACGTAGGTACGTTTGAACATTTTATTTCGGTTCTTCGAATGTGATACATGTACCTTTGTGAACTTATCATTTCTCAGAACGCATGCTGTTACAGCGTGATTACCTGTAAATACAACATTAATGCAATAAATGCTCAAAATGATGTCCGTCAACCTCAATGCATTTGGGAATACGTGTAACGACATTCCTCTCAACAGCGAGTAGTTCGCCTTCCGTAATGTTCGCACATGCATTGACAATGCGCTGACACTTGTTGTCAGGAGTTGTCGGTGGATCACGATAGCAAATATCCTTCAACTTTCCCTACAGAAAGAAATCCGGGGACGTCAGATCCGGTGAATGTGCGGGCCACGGTATGGTGCTTCGACGACCAATCCACCTGTCATGAAATATGCTATTCAATACCACTTCAACCGCACGCGAGCTACGTGCCGGACATCCATCATGTTGGAAGTACATCGCCATTCTGTCATGCAGTGAAACATCTAGTAGTAATATCGGTAGAACATTACGTAGGAAATCAGCATACATTGCACCATTTAGATTGCCATAGATAAAACGGAGACCAATTATCCTTCCTCCCATAATGCCGCACCATACATTAACTCGCTAAGGTCGCTGATGTTCCACTTGTCGCAGCCATCGTGGATTTTCCGTTGCCCAATAGTGCATATTATGCCGGTTTACGTTACCGCTGTTGGTGAATGACGCTTCGTCGGTAAATAGAACGCGTGCAAAAAATCTGTCATCGTCCCGCAATTTCTCTTGTGTCCAGTGGCAGAACTGTACACCACGTTCAAAATTGTCACCATGCAATTCCCGGTGCATAGAAATATGGTACGGGTGCAATCGATGTTGATGTAGCATTCTCAACACCGACGTTTTTGAGATTCCCGATTCTCGCGCAATTTGTCTGCTACTGATGTGCCGCGACAGCAGCTAAAACACTTAATTGGGCATCATCATTTGTTGCAGGTCGTCGTTGACGTTTCACATGTGGCTGAACACTTCCTGTTTCCTTAAATGCCGTAACTATCCGGCGAACGGTCCGGACACTGGGATGATGTCGTCCAGGATACCGAGCAGCATACATAGCACACGCCCGTTGGGTATTTTGATCACAATAGCCATACATCAACACAATATCGACCTTTTCCGCGATTGGTAAACGGTCCATTTTAACACGGGTAATGTATCACGAAGCAAATACCGTCCGCACTGGCGGAATGTTACGTGATACCACGTACTTATACATTTGCGACTATTACATCGCCATCTATCACAAAGCGAAAAAAGTGGGTCAACTAAAACATTCGTATTTCTTTACGTACTACACGAATATGTAATAAAAATGGGGGTGCCTATTTAAAAAGTCGCAGTTGATAGCAGTTTGACCTTTGGCAGCGCCATCTAGCGGGCCAGCCATAGCGCCATCTGGTTTCCCCTTTCAAGCTAGACGAGTTTCGTTCTTTGTAGTTTTTTCGCTTGATGCTTATTTCGTGAGATATTTGGCCCGGCCACTATCAATGGTCCACCCTGTATATTGACTGCAGGTTTCACACTTCCCTTCTTTCATCATCATACACCACTTTGAACATACACACAGCCCAGTCACTTACACTCACCAGATACACGTAAGGTACAGCTCCTATACAGCCCTTGGAAAGACGTCATTGTGTCTCGTTGAACAAGCTTTTGGGGCCTGGCAGTCAAGAGTGCTAACAGCTCTTTCTTTAGTCATACCAAATAATATATCGCTAGTGAAGTTAGCCTGATCACCCACCCAGATAGCAGCGTGAGTTAACTGAGGTTTGGTAGGCGAACCAGCCCTGTATCGAATCTGCCCAGAGAACTAAGGGAGAGGGCTCGCATGCAGGCCAGCCTGGATGTGGTTTATGACGGTTTCCCACATCCTCGTGGGTGAATACCGGTCTGGTAGCCACGTCCCGCCTCAGTCACATGATTCGCAAACATTTGGACAAACTGTAAGTGTAGGCTTTTGCGGCCATTGTCACAGTCAATAAAATAATCAGTCAATATATTTCGGTATTTCGGCCATGAAGAAAGTTTGGTTCTTATATATGTGCGGAAGAGGCTATTATCGAACTCTGATAGGTTAATAATGAGGATGAGGGGGCTAGTGCGCTTTTGTTTAACCACCAGCTATTTCAGGTGGAAAGGGGAATTCTGTGAACAGATAGATAGTGTAGCTATGGGTTCCCCTCTCTCACCTATTACAACAGACATCTACATGAAAGCGTTTGAAGAAACAGCAGTCCAAACCGCACCCTTATGCCCAAAACGCTGCGTCAGATATCTTAACGACACCTACGTTACCTGGTCACATGGAGAAGAAGTGTTAAAGAACTTCTATCAACACTTCAATCAGCAAGACAGCAGAATCCAGTTCACTATGGAAGTAGAAAAGAATGGAATGCTGGCTTTTATCGACGTGGAAGTTTATCGAAATCCGGATGGTAAACTTGGCCTTAGAATATACAGAAAGCCTACTGGCATATCTTCCTTTGTACGCTGCATGGCTGTTTAGTGGATATAGGTGCGAGGAACAGATTCTGTTCATGGATAGAGAATTCAGATATTAATTTATTTCACATCTAATATCAAATAGTAGCAATAATAATAACTTCGTTGCTGTAAGTGGAGCGTCACTTGCTAACAGTAAATCTGAATGTGGAAATATACATAGATGCTTTCTCTGGCTCGTGATGACTGGGTGTTGTGTGATGTCCTTAGGTTGGTTAGGTTTAAGTAGTTCTAAGTTCTAGGGGACTGATGACCATAGCTGTTAAGTCCCATAGTGCTCAGAGCCATTTGAACCATATACATAGATGCAAAAGATTTATAAATCTGTCACTCCTCAAAACAACGTTTATTCAAAGATGTCGAGCCCTGGCCACTATGAAGGTCAGTAAATGGCAAACACACAAAATGGGGCTGTGAATGAATGTTCAAACTTAAGTACATCCGCCGCTGGAGCTGCAGGGAGGGGATGTTTGCATCTCATTGGCAACGGGGTAGTTGTTCGTAGCAGCGCGCACGTGACGCGGTGGCGGCTGTGGGAAACGCAGCGTTATAACTGGCGGCGAGCGTGTTTGAAAGTCCGGTCGACTGGATCGCAGTCGATGCAGTACTCACCATCACGGACAGGTACCTACATGCCTCAGCCAGCCATCACCCTACGCAGAAGAAATCCACCTTGAACACTTTAGCCAAGAGAGCCTATAGCATCAGTGATGAAGAACATCAAGGCTGAACTACAAAACCTCAGGTCCACTGTTGGAGACAATGTATATGGGAAGAAGGTAGTAGTAAAACTACGGCAGCAAAGCGTGCAAGCAATAAAGACGGGAGCGTGAAACATCGCCCTACTACCATATGTTCAAAGGGTCGCTGAATGTGTGGGCGAAATTCTCCGCCAAGGGGCTATCAAGCCGATGTTTTGAAGCACAAACGGAATAAAAGATGGCTCAACGAAAGATGCAGCTGACAACCCATATGCCACTGGAGTTTGCGAAATAGCTGCGAGTGTGGACTAGTTAGTGTATGTACGCGAGACGGAGCGACCCATCAGCATACCGCTCTCTGAACATGAAAGATATATCCGACTAATTGCAGGACAACACACGAAGTCAGCGGTGGCTAAACGTCGGGATGAGTGCAGCAAACAGATAGAATTTCGTGAAGCCCGCGTACTGGTAATACAGCCTCGGAGGAAGGTTAGAGAGGCGACAGAAATAGCCAAGCAACCCGCAACATGAATAGAGGGGACGGGTACCGGCTTCCGGTGTCTTGGGTGCCAGCGGTAACAGCGCTACAGAACGGCAACTCACGCGAAGCAACGCAAAAGGCGCGCGGGAGACCACAGCGGCAACAGGTACACAGAGTACTGGCACGCCTCAGCCGGCCAAGCAGACAGCGCTATGTCACAACTGCCACCCGTTTCCTTTTCACCTATTTCCATCAGTGGCAAGCAATAAAGCAAACACCAATCAAGAAAGTCCCTCTCTGAGGGACACCACCTTGACGAAGCACTGTCCGTGCGAGTGGAGAGGCTTGCATATCTGTGGGAAGCTGAAGGCTATGCCGAAGGTAGAGGACCTAATGCCGGAAAGGGCTCAGCCAATGGATCAGACTAAGAGTGTCCCACAATGTCCCATCTTCCCTATCCACTCCTAGTCCTACCCTATTTCCTGACCCAACCCAAGGTGTGATGCGATCCGTACTGAGGGGTGCGTAGCACATGGGAAGATGTGTCGCAAACGGAGCCTCAGGGATACTGTGCGACCTCCCTGAGTAATTAGCCTTACACCGTACGGGGTATTCGTGGTGTGGACCTTGTAGATCCCCAAATGTCGTGGGTCCAATATGGACACGACTATAGAAAATAAATAAAAAAAAGAAACTGAGGGGCAAATTGAGACCTCAGATACCCAAACATCGGGGATAGAACCGATGGAAGGCATTTCCACTACTGAATCAGAGTCTAGACCTGAGCCAGAAGTGGGAACTGTAACCAAGAAGCTAGACTAGATTAAGATCAAAGGCTTGTCTGGGGCCCAGAGGAGGAAGCTATTCAGGGAACAGAGGAAAAAGGAAGGGAAAATGGTTCAAATGGCTCTGAGCACTATGGGACTTAACATCTGAGGTCATCAGTCCCCTAGAACTTAGAACTACTTAAACCTAACTAACCTAAGGACATCACACACACCCATGCCCGAGGCAGGATTCGAACCTACGACCGTAGCGGTCGCGCGGTTCCAGACTGTAGCACCTAGAACCGCTCGGCCACTCTGGCCGGCAAAGGAAGGGAAAATGGTTCAAATGGTTCAAATGGCTCTGAGCACTATGGGACTCAACTGCTGTGGTCATAAGTCCCCTAGAACTTAGAACTACTTAAACCTAACTAACCTAAGGACAGCACACAACACCCAGCCATCACGAGGCAGAGAAAATCCCTGACCCCGCCGGGAATCGAACCCGGGAACCCGGGCGTGGGAAGCGAGAACGCTACCGCACGACCACGAGATGCGGGCAAAGGAAGGGAAAGAATGCCTTCCTAAAAACAAGTGGAGGGAAGTAAAGGGACTAGAACCCAAGACCCCCGGAAAAAACTGTCTCAGGTTGAAGGGGACACGCAGACCCCCACAACGACAAAGACAGGTAGTAAGTGGGCAAGGGAGGAATCAAAGACTCCCTGCTCCCTGGATAAACGAGTCCAGAAAAAACCGAGGCAAGAAATAGGGAAACAGACCTATAGTTCTGCAGTCTCGGTTTTTAGGATGGCAGTTTTCCAGGAAGGTTATCCACTGGTGGCCATCACCTCACAGCAGGAGGAACTAGTACAGATGACCCTCTTTGAAAAGATTGGGGCGGGGGGGAGGGGGGACGGTGGTCCAGGTCTCAACTTCAGGAGGGTCTATCTAGATCGTGGAGCACTAATTTTTGTCTGTGAGGGGGTGCACACAGTAGAATGGCTCAAGGACAAGGTGCCCATGATATCCCCGTGGGAAGATGCGAAGCTGCTGGTCAAGATGGCAGCGGAGCTTCTTAATACTGCAAAGATATCATTATGGGTATCTAAGATCCTTAAGGAAGTCTCTCCCAAGACTCTCCAAAAATCCCGACAGAAGACTGGAGAGTGATTAACCAGAAGGTTGCTCTGGAAGGACAAACCCTGGTGGTGGAGGTTATTGGGAAGTCCCTGAAGGCGATGTAGGATCAGGACTTGAAACTGTTTTTAGTGTTCTCGCAGGTCATCGTCAGGGTTCTCAAAGACCTCAAAGATGGCAGTAAGACGGAGCCTGGAGTTGCTGTAGATTAATCTGCAGCACACTAAAGGGGCCTCTGCTGCCCTGAGCCGCTGCCTGGGGAGACAGGAAGTGGACGTGGCCCTGATACAAGAACCCTATTATACAAAGGGGGTGTATTGGGCCTCGGAGGCACTGGAGGTAAGCTGATCTATGCTAGGAATCTAAGAAACTCCAGAACATGCATCTATGTTAGAAATGGCATTTCTTTCATGCCAATGATGGATTTCTGCTCTAGGGACTTAAAGACCATCAAAATGCAGCAATGTGAGGAAGGTATCACGAGGGAAATTATTTTGGCCTTAGCATACCTTCCTTCCAAAGACAGCTCTCCCCCATCCCTTGAAGGTGAGGAGACTGGTAGAGACTTGTCATTGGCAAGGTGATCAACAGCTGGTCGGATGCGACGTCCTAGTGTGGGGCAGCAAGGACACCAACAGTAGAGGTGAGTACCGTCTTGAATTTCTCTTAGCTAACAACTTAGATGTCCTGAACAGGGGAAATGAACCTACATGCAGGAATAGCAGAAGGGAAGAAGTAACTGACACAACATTTGGTTCCATGACGATGGGTAGCTATGTCAAACAATGGCATGTGGTGTTGGAGCCATCCTCATCGGACCACATGTACATTAAATTCAAGGTTGAAATGGGAATCAGACAGACCATGACTTACAGGAATCCCAGGAAAACAGACTGGGAGACATATAGGAGGGACCTTGACTTAGGCTTATCGGAAATTAAAACCTCGATAAGGAAGCCAGTAGAATTTGAGGAATTAGCAGAGGCTGTTACCTCTGCTGTAGTGACCTCATATCAGGCCAAATGCACAATCACCAGGAAGTGCACAAATCAGAGTGTTCCTTGGTGGAATAACAAACTGGAAACACAAAGAAAACAGGTACAGAGACTGTTTAATACTACGAGACACAAAGGACAATGGGCTAAATATCGTGAGGCCCTCGTCAATTACAATCTTGCAATAAGACAAGCAAATGAGGCATCCAGGAAGGCATTCTGTGAGGAAGTGGAGGACATGGCTGCACAAGCTAGACTTCACAAGATTCTCACTAGAGTACCATCCAATCCAGGAGGTACATTGAGGAAGGAGGATGGGGAATATACAAAGACAGCACATGAGATGCTAGAATTGCTCCTCAAAACACACTTTCCTCAATATGCTCTGTCAGACAACACAGACCAGTATGTGACCCCAGCGAGGCAACGGTTCTCAGGCACTCGAAGAGAGAACTGGGAATCGGCCAAGGAGTGTGTGAACTTCAACAAAATCCAGTGGGTGGTGGGAACATTCCAACCGTTCAAGTCACCTGGCCCAGATGGAACTTTTCCAGCTCTCCTGCAACAAGCAGGAGGAAAGCTTATAAGAGTCCTATGCACGCTATTCAGGGCTAGCTTAGCAGTAAGGTTGTCTTTATCCCAAAGCCAGAGAGAATTGATCATACTAAGGCCAAGGATATGAGGCCAATCAGTCTGTCCTCCTTCATTCTCAAAACATTGGAAAAACTGGTTAATGTATATGTTGGGGAGAGGAGGCTAAATATGGTCCCTCTACACCTGAACCAACATGCGTACCAACCAGTTAAATAATGTGAGACAGCTCTCCATCAACTCTTTGAGAGGGTGGAAAAAACTCTTCACTTCCAAGAAATAGCCCTCTGCATCTTCCTGGATAGCGAGGGGGCCTTCAGTAACACGCCCTTCGATTCCATGATAAGGGCAGCAGTGGCGCATGACATGGGGACCACAATACGTAGGTGGACCAGGGCCATGCTTAGTGGAAGGAAGGTAGAGGCTACCATGATGAATGAGAAGATGGTAATTAAGACCACTAGAGGCTGCCCACAAGGAGGAGTTTTGTCTCCTATATTGTGGAATCTAGTGATGAACCAACTCATTGAGGAACTAAATTCCAGACAATGCTTCTGCCAAGGATATGCAGATGACCTTGTCACAGTAATACTTCGCAAATTCACTGGTACACTCAGGAACACAGCACAAGGAGAGTTGGACATTGTGCAAAAATGGTGCATTAAACAGGATCTGAGAGTTGATCCTAAGAAGACTGTTGTGGTGCCATTTATGAAGAGACATATTCAGCATGCAAGTTGGAATCTAAAGCTCTTCGATGAAACTCTACCTGTGGAGGGGGCAGTGAAATATCTAGGGGTAACCTTAGATGAAAAGCTAACTTGGACCCCTCATATTAAGAGTATCTGCTCCAAGGCAAAAAGTACTTTAGTGAGTACTAGGAGGGCTTGTGGCAAAAACTTGGGCCTAAGCCCCAGGCGTATGCACTGGATATACATCACAGTGATTAGACCCAGGATTTCCTATGGGGCCGTAGTGTGGTGGAAGAAGGTAGAACAGTGGGTTGCTGCTAAAGAACTTGTTAAGGTGCAGAGATTGGCCTGCTTAGCCATAATGGACGGAATTAGCAGCACACCAACCGCTGGAATGGAAGTCATGCTGGATATGCCTCCACTTCACCTTTGGGTTAAGATGGAGGCAGCAGGTGGGGCGCACAGACTTAAAACTGGCCAAAACTGCGTCTCATCCGGATATTCAGAATCACACACTAACATAGGGAGTGAGGTAAATGTAGGTATGGCTGGGGAAATGCCTGCCGACTATATAACAACTCCCAGCTGCTTCAACAAGCCTTACAAGATAATAATTGGAAGTAGGGAGTAGTGGGAGAAAACAGTTCGACACCATACGGGGGACATCGTTTGGTTCACCGATGGGTCGAAAACCGACCAAGGCGTTGGGGCAGTGTTGTGCAGGGTTCAGCCAAGACTGGAGAGCATCATCTCTCTAGGGAACCTGGCCTCTGTATTCCAAACTGAAATTACTGCAATCAGGGCATGTGTGGAGGAGAATATGCATAGGTGCTACAATGACCGTAGCATCTACATTTATTCATACAGCCAGGCAGGCCTGAAATAATGGGCAGGTCCTGCAACAAGATCTAAGATTGTTGCAGATTGCCACAGGGCTCTGGTTGAGCTAGGGGGAAGCAATAGGGGGAACCTAGTGTGGGTCCCTGGCCACTCAGGGATCTGTGGCAATGAACAAGCCGATAGACTGGCTAGGATGGGGGCAACAACTCCATTTATTTGACCAGATCCTGTCCTGACGATCACCAAGGCTACGATCAAATTAGAACTACGGAACTGGCTTAGGAAACAGTGGGTAGGATATTGGACCAAGGTCCATAAACAAAAACATGGTAAGGTAATGATGTCAAAGCCATGTTTTAAAAGAAGTTCTGTAATCTTGGGATTGAACAGGAAAGAGATCAAACTCATGACTGGACTGATGACCGGCCATGGGAACTTCAAAAAGCACCTACACACAGTGAGTATAACGGAAGAGGACCCTAAATGTAGGATCTGTGATGAGGGTGAAGAAACTGCATCACACCTAATCTTCGAATGCATGGCATTGGAGAGTAAAAGATACAGAATCTTTGGGACAACTAGACCTGGAGAAATTGTGTCTAACAAAAAACTGGTAGAGGGCCACCTTGCATTTTTGTAAGGGCACTGGTTGGCTTTACTGATACACAGGGAGTGATACCGCACAATAAACCTAGTTTAGGTGCGGGCAGTGGTGGGTCAGACTTAAGCTCTTTTAGCCCTCCTGTTAATATCAATCAATCAAACAATCAAGAAAGTCTGTTTCCACCAATGAAAAGAAATAATCAGAACGTCTAGCCGTCTAGCACCCCTCTTCCTCGTTGTCATTAGCCTATCAGAGTTCGATAATAGCCTGGTCTGCCAATATGTAAGAACTGGGCCCTACGACGATGGCAACAGTTCCACAATCCTGCCGATGGCAGGGAGATAAGGAGAATGCAGCGGGAGCTTCACGTCCGAGCCACTGAACACCGGACACAAGTAGAGGAGGCCAAGATGGGCACTCTCGTCCTGCAATCTAGGAACGAGTGGAGCCTAGTACTATCCCTCCGACACCCACTACCTCCAAAACTGTCTGTCCAGGGCCCAGAAGGCAAGAGTTGCAATCCTCTAAGCAAAGCCGAATTCTTCACCACAGATGCCCAAAATACAATGGCTCATAATAGTGGAGATGAAGACGTTGCACGGACGGGACAACTGGCGCAGGAATCAGGGACACAGCTCTTCCGATGCTGCAAGATCTGACCCCACCTGCTGAAATCAAGACCCTGATCCGTCGGTTGGGAACCCATTCAGTCCCCGGCCCAGACGGGACAACTAACATGCAAATCAAAGACCTTCCAATAAAGCCATTGGTACTTCTCACCCAAATCTTCAACCAGTGCTTGCTCATGAGATATTTCAAATCTCATTGGAGGGTCGTCAGCACAGCATAGCAAGTCGGAGACTGGCAGAGATCTGACGAAACCGACCAACTACAGAACAATCGGCTTAGTATGCATGTTATCAAAAGTTCTCGAACGGCTCATCATCGTCCGACTGAAACAACCAGTTCTGGACAATGACATTATCATACACAATGAGTTTGTCTTCCAGCCGAAACTGTTCGCTGAACTCCATGTTCTATGGGCGACAGAATACATTGCCTAGAACCTTAATGTATCAAAGCACATGGCCATTGATTTTCTTGATATTGAGAAGGCTTATGATCGTGCATGGAAGGACAAATTACTAGTCAAAATAAATAACTTGGAAACAATTTCGGCCTACTGCCTTCATCCCATTGACAGCTTCTTCCTGCATCGACAACTCTTAGTTAAGACCGAAGAGCATCACTCCAGCTTGAAACACCTCATGGATGGCATCCCCCTGGAATCAGAACTGTCACCTTTACTGTTCATCATCTATGTGAACGATTTCCTAACTCTTCTGCAGGTGGTATTGGCCCAATTCGCTGATGATACCGCCCTACTGACGAGCAGTCATCGAGCGAATGCAGTTATTATGCGTCTTCAGCAACAGCCCGTTGTCAGCGAACGATGGGCTGCAGATATTACCCTTACCCTTAACGCTGCCAAGATACGCGCTGTTTTGTTTACATGTTGACGCCCTGCCTGCGTGACACCCTGGGCCTTCAGAATAGAGAACTGAAATGGGATGACCATTTCAAACACTAGGGGTTCGTCCTGGACAGTAAACTCCTCTTTAACCAATATGTCAAGGAGAAACGGGTGCACATATTTTGCCTCACCATGCCTCTGTACCGTCTGCTTACCAGCATCGATATGCAAGTCCACACGAAACTTCGGCTCTTGCGAGCAACGGTCTTCCCAGCGATCTTGTACAGTAGCTCGTCGTGGGGAACAACATGTCCTGGCAATTTCCGACGCATTCGACGACTTCAGAACCGGTGTTTGAGTCTCATCTTGGGGGCACCGAAGTGGAAACGAATCCTCGATCTACATGTTGAGCTGAACCATCCCACTGTGCAAGAACCGATCATACATACCACACAGAACTTGCTTGATAAGGTCGAACTCTTGCGTCCGCACTCGAGACACCTGAAATACACGGGCTTTGTCACGCACCAGTGCTGGCAGTGTATTAGGGTGCCTCGTGCCATCACCGAAGTCCCTCAATAACATCAACTCCAGTAACCAACGTGTCATAAGAGCTTAAGGACGATGAGGCTGCAGTCCTTATAAGATATAAATAAAGATATTGTTGGTGTTTCGTCTGCATCACAGAATCCCAGCCACTAAGTTGGTAGCACTTCAGTTGCATCACACACAAGAAATGAAAAAAAAGAATATAAGAAGCAAACTTTCCCACACTCAGTAGTAAGGAAAAAATAAAGAACGTGAGGGAGAGTGGCCAAAACGGTGGAAATTTTATACGTTGAAAGTGCGGACAAAGGCCCAGAAGAATTTTATTGACTGATTTAGACAAATGTTTGCAAAGTTTCTCATGGGATGACAGTAGTGGCAGAGAGCCGGGGTACACGGTCCGTCTCTGGGAGGAAAGGGATGGTGATGGGAAGGGCATCCGTCCATCCTCTACCGCTGACGTTGTCGAATCTGCAAATTAGCTTGCCGAACCCGTGAAGATGCAGGATACAGAACAGGACAAAGAAGAAAAAGGAGGAGAAGAAGAGGAAAACGTTATAGTGGCAGCATGTTGTTGAAAAGCGCCACGCCAAACTAAACATCATTAATGAAATATTACTGTAGTGGAAACACTTGTTGTTTATACGGGGATGAGTCAAATGAAAACCTTAAATATTGTTTTAAATATTATTTACTGTGCAGAAGTGGTACAAAGCTGTATCACTTTTCAACATAATCTCCCCCACACTCAATGCAAGTCCTCCAGCGTTTACAAAGCGTATAAATTCCTTTATAAAAAAATTCTTTTGGTAGTCCGCGCAACCACTCATGCACCGTGTTGCGTACCTCTTCATCAGAACGGAACTTCTTTCCTCCCAATGTCTTTGAGTGGTCCAAACATAAGGAAATCACTTGGAGCAAGGTCTGGGTTGCTCCCTCTCTTCGTTTCTGGTTGGTGGAAGTGAACCCAGGTTTCATCCCCAGTAACGATTCTCGCAAGGAAGCCATCACCTTCTCGTTCAAAGCGCTGAAGAAGTTCTTCACAAGCATCAACACGTCGTCCTCTCATTTCAGGAGTCAGCTGCCGTGGCATCGATCTTGCAGACACTTTGTGAAACTGGAGCACATCATGCGCAATGTTGTGTGGTGACCCATGACTAATCTGTAAACATGCTGCAATGTCATTCAGTGTCACTCGGCGGTTTTCCTTCACTATGGCTTCAACTGCTGCAATGTTCTGTGGAGTCACAACACGTTGTGCCTGACCTGGACGAGGAGCATCTTCCACTGAAATCACACCATTTGCGAACTTTCTACTCCATTTGTAGACTTGCTGCTATGACAAACATTCATCACCGTACTGAGCCTTCATTCGTCGATGAATTTCAATAGGTTTGACTACGCAAAAACCGAATAACAGAACGCTGTTCTTTCCTGGTGTAAGTCGCAAGTGGGGCGGCCATCGTTATACTGCTACTGCGACGGTATGTGTGCATCTGCACTGTGCTGCCACCTACAGACCACTCTGCACGCTGTTTGTAGCACGCTTACCAACTTACAGGATAACGGCGCGAAATTTCGATTTGTTATTACAAATTTAAGGTTTTCATTTGACTCACCCTCGTACAATTCGTAAGACAGTCTCAAACCTAATCAGGTTCCACGTAACATGGATGAACTAAAGAAATAGCGAGCATTTTACGGTATCATGCGCTGTATTTCAAAGCAGTTTCCATCGCTCGTTCGTGGTGCAGAGCTCGGGAGAGACGGCAGAGTCAAGTGATGCAGATGGCCTCGCCGCAGCCGCGCTGGCGCGAGTCCTCAGGCGTGGCGTCCCCGCAGACGACCTCGAGCTGGCGGAGGGCGTGGACGATGGCCTCCACGGTGTGCGGGGAGCTGCGCCGCAGCTTGTTCGGGGAGCCGGGCCGGTGCGCCCGCGTCTGCGCCGCGTCCGCTGCAACACCAGACGGGCTGCTCAGTCTGCACTACGTATGGCACTGTCGCAACGGAAAATACTCGAGGGACGTACGAGGGGCGTTTGAAAAGTCTGTACAAAAATAAAAACTACTTACGTGTTTGGGGTAAACCTTTTTTATTTGTCGACATAGACTCCTTTTAGACTTATATACTTCGTTTAACGATGTTCTAATTTGTTGATCCCTTCCAAATAATAGGAATTGCCCAAGTCTGCAGAATAGCTATTAGTTGCTGCAATCACTTCCTCGTTTTAATAAAATCTTTGTCCCGCCAGCCATTTCTTCAAATTGAGGAACAAATAGTGGTCCGAGGGAGCCAAGTCTGGAGAATCGGGGGGATGTGAAACGAGTTGGAATCCTATTTCCTTTAATTTGGCCACCACAACTGCTGAGGTGTGTTCTGGTGCATTGTCGTGATGGAAAAGGACTTTTTTGCGGTCCAATCGCCGGCGTTTTTCTTGCAGCTCGGTTTTCAAACGGTCCAATAACGATGAATAATAGTCACCTGTAATAGTTTTACCCTTTTCCAGATAGTCGATAGGATTGTCCCTTGTGAATCCCAAAAGACAGTCGCCATAACCTTTCTGGCCGAAGCAATGGTCTTCGCCTTTTTTAGTGCAGATTCTCCATTCGTAACCAATTGTTTAGATTGTTGTTTGGTCTCAAGAGTATAGTAATTATCCATGTTTCATCAACAGTGACGAAACAACGCTTGAAGTCCTGCGGATTCTTCCTGTACATCTACATCTACATCTACATATACATCCATACTCCGCAAGCCACCTGACGGTGTGTGGCGGAGGCTGCAAATCATCCTTGCAACACTTCACCCACGATTTTTGGTCAAGCGTGAGCAATCGCGGAACCTATCTTGCGGATAGCTTTCTCATGTCCAAATGTTTATGCAAAATATTATGCACCCATTCATTCGGGATGCCCACAGCACTAGCAATGTCACGCACCTTAACTCTTCTGTCATCCATCAACATATCATGGATTTTATCAATCAGTTTTTGGAATCGTAACCTCCACAAGACGTCCAGAACGTTCAGCATCACTTGTGCCCATATGGCCACTCCGATAATTTTGAAACCACTTATAAACTATTCTAATCGAAGGTGCAGAGTCACCGTAAAGTTTATCAAGTTTCTCTTTAGTCTCCTGAGGCGTTTTATCTTTCATAAATTAATGTTTAATCACCACACGAAATTATTTTTCGTCCATTTTTTGACAATCACTCGACTTCCTTGATTCACAAGAATGCCAAACACAAAGAAATAGACCAATATGGCTGAAACTTGGTGTCCTTTCTTCCCAAAGACGTTACTAAACATTACCTCGATACGCGTCGGTGGTGCCATCTCTCGGACTTTGCACGGACTTTTCAAACACCCCTCGTAAAATATTTCTCAGTAACTCAGTTTTCACATTAACGTGAAGCGTATTTATTTACACGACAGTCCTGAAGCTTTATGACTGGTTTCTAACTCTTAATGTAGCCTTACACGTAAGCGAAACATGGACGACAGAGAATACAGGCAAGCTTTGGAAATCTAAATCTACACTGATACTCCGCAAGGCACCGTGCGGTCCGTTGCGGAAGGTACCCTCTCATGACTAGTCGTTTCTTTTCCTGTTCCACTCGCAGACAGAGCGAGATAAGAACAATTGTCTATATGCCCCTGCATGAACCCTGATTTCTCGTACGTTATCTTCGTGGTCCCTACGCGAAATGTACGTTGCCAGCAGTAGAATCGTTCTGCAGTCAGCTTCAAATACTGGTTCTCTGACTTCTCTCAATAGTGTTCCTTGAGAAGAACTTCTCCTTCCCTCCACGGAATCCCATATGAGTTCCCGAAGAATCTCCATAACACTTACCTCTTGTTTGAAACTACTGGTAACAAATTAAGTAGTCTGCCTCTGAATTACTTCAATGTCTTCTTCTAATCCCATCTGGTGTGGGTCCCAAACACTCGAACAGTGCTCAAGAATAGGTCTCGCCAGCGTCCTATATGCGGTTTCCTTTACAAATGAAACACTCTTCCCTAAAATGCTCCCAAAAAATAGAAATTGACCATTCGTCTTCCCTACCACAGTCCTCAGATACTAGTTCCATTTGATACCGTTTTGCAACGTTACACCTAGATATTTAAACAACGTGACTGTGTCAAGCAGAACACTACTAATTCTATACCTGTATATTACAGGTTTGTTCTTCCTACTCATCCGCATTAACTTACATTTTCCCACATTTAGAGCTAGCTGCCATTCATCACATCAACCAGAAATTTTGTCTAAGTTATCTTGTATCTTCTACAGTCACTCAACTTCGACACCTTACTGTACACCACAGCATCATTGGCAAACAATCGCATATTGCTGCCCACCCTGCCCGCCAGGTCATTTACGTATATAGAACGTAACAGCGGTCCACCACACTTCCCGGTGATACCCTTGTCAATGACAACATACTGGGTTCTATTACTTAAAGAGTCTTCGAGCCATTCACAAATCTGGGAACCTATTTCGTATGCTCGAACCTTCGATAAAAGTATGCAGCGGGGCACCGTGCCAAACACTTTCCAGAAATCTAAGAGTCTGGAATCTGCCTGTTGCCCTCCATCCATAGTTCGCAAGATATTATGTGAGAAAAGTGCAAGCTGAGTTTCACACGAGCGGTGGTCTTTAAAACCTTGTTTGTTGGAGGATATAAGCTGTCCGTTCTCTAGGAAATTTATTATATCCGAAATCAGAATATGTTTTATAATTCTTCAGCGAGCCGATGTTAAGGATATAAATCTGTAATTTTGTGGGTCCGTTCTCATACTCTTCTTGTATATAAAGCGCCCACCTACGCTTTCTTCTTTGGGAGTTTGCGCTGGGCGAGAGATTCGCGATAAATGCAAGCTAAGAAAGGAGCTAATGAGGAGAAGTGTAGTGTTACAGAAGAATGCTAGAGATTAGATGGGTGCAACGAATAAATAACCTAGAGGTACTGAATCAAATATTTCTAGAAGTATGCGCAGCAAACGAAAGAAACCTCGCCGTATTGAATAGTTTTCGGGTACAAAGTCCGTGGAAAACTTACCTAATTCACGTTGCTAAAAGCAGATCTATCAGATATCTATCTGGATGAGTACCAAGCGTATAAAAGCATATCTTGAAAGATATGCTGGTTACGTACCAACGCACGAATTTTGGTAGCATCCGTCCTATTTCTTATTTCTCTGCCCTGCTGTGATGTCGCGTGATTTTGAAGTCGTATGACGGAATATCTTACCTTTCGGAAAAAGTAGACGTCACTCGGTTGACAAAGAGAGGTACATTTTGGTGGTATCACTTTCACGGTGCGTGTTGGTTGAGCATCGTCATTTACGAAAGTCCTATCTTGCGCTTCATCTCTCAGATGAAAATAATTGTCAATACTTTGTATATACCTATGTGATTATCTATCAAACCTCCTGATGTTCCACTTAAAGAAAGGAAAGAAAGGTATTCCCATTATCAGAATATCAGGTACACCGGAAACATATCGAATGAAAAGCAAAAAAAGGCGACCAACAATCGAACACGGATCAGAGGTTGGGTAGCCCAGTGCCGTGACCGCTCGACCGCCGAACACGCTCTTCTAGACACACGGAATGACCTATACCCAAGCTACAGCATGAAAACACAAAAACTTAATTATTAATTATTAATTATTAACGTTGGACCTCATATTATATTAATAAAAATATTTGTTCTTAGACGATCTTTCGATGTATGGGATTGAAAGCACGATTTTTCGTCATCAACTTTCACCTCGTCTTTTTCAAAAAGTAGGGAGTGTCTAGCACAAAGAGGAAATACATATCTCTGTGTTTCCGATATAGAACGTCCTTACAAAATTTGATGAATATTGGTGACCCGCATGTAGACCCTCCCCTTGTTAGAAGCACTCCGTCTTCAGGCCACTAGTGGCCCATCGGGGCCATTCGACCGCCGTGTCATCCTCAGTGGAGGATGCGGATAGGAGGGGCATGTGGTCAGCACGCCGTTCTCTGGGTCGTTATGATGGTTTTCTTTGTCCGGAGCCGCTACTATTCCGTCGAGTAGCTCCTCAATTGGCATCACGAGGCTGAGTGCACCCCGAAAAATGGCAACAGCGCATGGTCACCCATCCAAGTGCCGGCCACGCCCGACAACGCTTAACTTCGGTGATCTCACCGGAACCGGTGTATCCACTGCGGCAAGGCCATTACCTACTCCACTTCTTAGAGGATAGTCTCAAATTATTCACAGATGTCGCGGCTGTCTCCGAGGAAATGTTGTATAATAAGGATTGTAAGAATGTACAGTCACGTCAAGATAAAGTATCAGGCTGCTGCAAAAATTAACAACTAGCTCTTTATGTTGATAAATGTGTAGCAGTGCATTTCACAAGGCGAAGGGAGTGTAGTAGGCTTTAATTGCACAATGAGAAACAAATGGCGTCAGAAAAGTCATACAAATACCTGGACGCAACAGTCAATGGGGATTTGAAGCACCACGTGGACCCCTTGTTGTAGGTACAGAAAATGGTAAAATCGATTCATTGACAGCATATTAGGAAATAGCTGACTTTTTATAAAATATTTCTATGTCCTATGCTAGGATACAGGCTAACTGGAAACAACCAGGGTATACAACTAGGTATAGCGCGAATAGCCACAATCTGGTTTGCTTAGCTAGAGAGAGAGAAAAGGAGGGGGAGGGAGACAGACAGCCAGACAGAGAGGCGGAAAAGCTGGAAAATGTCAGCTGGGGAGAAATCGTTAAGTATCTTGCGGGGACGTTCTGGTAAAATTTCAAAACAATGTTTTCAGTACATAGCTTGTGTTTCAACTATCTGTCTAGTTATTGTTTATGTCGAGACAATGAAGATCAAACTAGGTTAAAAACATCTCGTACAAACAATAAATTTGCTAAGGAACTGGAGGGAACTTCAGTGTAGGACGTTCCAAACGATTAGAGTCAAAATTGTAGAGGTGATACACAAACATAAATTGTGTATTTTTAGATGTGGAACTTGAGGTCAAAATTTATTGTTCAGTTTTTTATGAAAATTAACCTACACCGCACGACAATATTTTAAGTTCATAGCAAATGTTCACAGTGACGATTACCGGTCTTCATCCGTAAGTTATAATGTAATCGATTAACGGTAGTAAACCCTGTGCTCAAAATCATTTGGCCTCATTGGTGTCACGTATTGTTAATGATAAGGATGTAACTGCTGATACCGTAATGAATCCTTCCAAGAGTGCATTCCGTGGGTAAGATGAAAAGCACTTAATGAATATTCTCCCACGTAATCGAACACCGTCGCGCACAATTTCCACTTCGCGAACAATTTCTTCTCGATAACCTTCTCCTGCTCTCTGTGACTTGAACGACCGAGGTTCTCCAATGTTTCTACACACGGTGATAAATTTTTCCAATTAAGATGACACTTGTTGCAAAACGTTATTTGTTTATTTTTTCAGCTTTCTGGGCAGTTCTTCTTGCTGTACTGTATATTAAATGCTTTTCTATAATTTTTTGTAGCGAGTAATGCTCCATCTTTGAAGACCTCGCTAGAAACTGCACCGTGGAAACCTCACAGATTGACTAGCTTTTTTCCAACGTACCGCTACAAATTTCGGTGCGGCTGTTAACTGAAGGTTAAGACTGTTCTTGGTTTCATGAATCATACATTTAATATCATGATGAATTATGTGGGATAAAATTCTGAAGTTGTCTCAGGAATTTTAAGTATTCTGCCAGCATAACTCATTGACGACTGAATTCGTTTCTGCACTAACTTTTAAGTGGTGTCGTACAATTATTACGTAGAGAATTCAGAAAATGAGTACATGTTCCGCATTTCCTGCTGACACAGTTCTGCCGTTGCACGGATAACATATACGCCACTGCATTGGAGTGAAATGGCATGACAACTCGCAACGTAGTCCAAAGTTGAAATACGCAGGACAGTACGATTCCATTGGGAAAGACGTCTAAATTTCACGCAGATTCGAGGCGAAGTTCTGATCGTGTACGGACGAAATGCATTGTCGTATTCAGCAAGTGCAATCGTGCCAACAATTTGAGCACAGCACCAAACACGTGGGGTATGTTAATCGACTACAGATTACAGTGTCCAGGCATTCGGAAAGCTAAACGAATACCAAGAGGAAAGAGATTTTCCAATGATGAGGACGTTCATACATCGGCTCTCGAATCGCTCCGTGACCAAGGAGCGAATTTCTATCACCGAGACATGGTGACTATGTTGAAAAATAGTGACATGTATGAGTATGTGTTACTGTGAAGTGTAGAGAAGCATTCAGTAAAAGTCGCTTTGGCTGCGGTAAGTCGCTTCGCACACAGAGTGGAAATATGTATGGAATAAGGCATGTCACCACCATCAAACATAAATAGTCATGTGGTGTTGGGATGCCACTGTTGTATACATTTTGTACTAAAACTGTATCTTTAATATTCCTCGCATTTGTTCTGCTTCAAACATTTATTTATTATTAACAGCTGTAGTGATGAATTGTTGCTGCTTAGGCTGCAAACCGAAGTTTATCATTGGAAGAAAAATAACTTTTCATGAGTAGACCTAAGTACCGCAGAGGGCTAATATACTTGTCATAATTGTAAAAGACATTTTAGGTGTCAGTTAATATTGAGATGCAATGTAATGAAGACATAGGACCATGGGGCAAATTTACGTGGCCTCTATGACTATATACCGTATGTACGAGATAAGCACTGGATACATTCGGTAGTGTGCTGCCAATAAATCCGTTGAATGTACACGCATTTCGAGCAATATCGCCTGCAGACAGATTTATATATGACAATCTGTCATATCATTCGCAATACACATACTTCTAAACCACAGTGCTTATTTTAAAGTAGTCGATATAGGAGACTATATACTGGGCAACACGATGAAATGCAGTACAAAATCTAAAAATTGCGGTTGCTACCACTTCATTTTCTATAACAAAAGTCGAAAGAGAACATAATAACTCTGACACTTGATGCAAACACGCGAAACACTCTTGCATATACCTCTTCAAAGCTTTAAGCGAAGTTCACTCCAGATATCGAATGTAAAGTATTAAGATGCCTGTGAAATAAAAGTACAGAAACCATAATACTCTTCAATGAAATCGGTCTTACTAGCAATGTTATAAATTTCAAATTCTTCAGGCCGCCTCCTGGCTATCTTACGCAGAGCCACAGTCAGGTGACTGACTAAATGTTGGTGACAATAATCCCATCTTGTTTATTTCGATGTTCGTTGCATAAAAATTCCTGCTATATGACTTTATGATCCTTCGGAAAGAACTGGTGCATCAGAATTCTCCAAGAAACGTAAATTAATTCTCATTGAACATGTGATACTATGACACTTCTCTCAATTTCTTCACGATAGTTATTTTTTTACCAATCAAAATGAAACTGAGTGATGTACGAACGAAATAGTTGGACATGGACTGGTGTGACTTACCTGGCAGCTGCGGTAGAGCGGGGCCTTCGGGGATCGGCAGCAGCCCCACGGGCATTGGGGGCGGCGGGGGCGGTGGGCGGTAGCTTGCGCGTCGCGCGAAGCACGAGCGCAGCAGACAGCGCAGCCAGTGCCAGCATCTCGACAGAGCGCTCCGCCTCGGCTGTCTCCCTACATCGCGGCCTCCGGCGTTCATATCTCTGACCACCAAAGAGTATTTATATACCCACACAAATACAGTCTCTGTTTTATGGGCCGTTCGCGAAAATCTCTCGTCGAACAGAAAGGAATTCAGACAGTAGCTCCTCTGCGAACATTAGCCTAATTTTTTTTTTTCATGTTTTATAACTCGGTAAACAGTAACGTATGTTTACAATAATGTTAGCGTATTACTGAAGAATGCGCTCTCCGATTATTTGCAGTGTATAAAATAAGCAAATGATCACTGTGGGCACATTTGTTTTGTTTAGCTATATATCTGGAGTTCTTTTCACAGGTAAAACATACCTGTTACTGAACTGTTTACCGGCTTCCACTACCCGCATACGTCTATTAGTTATTACGCTGTGCTCTTTCCGTGTAGACAAAGAACCGCAGAACGTACTTGCAGCTTCAAGCGGGGAATTAAACACCGCTGGTTATCTGTCCGTATTTGTTCACCCTTGACGAGTTTGCGTCAGCCTATTGCGTGAGCCACATTTTGCTCTGCCACAGCCACTCGTAGCTGTTCCAAGTCACTTGAGTCTGAAACGATCCACTACTCTTATTTCTCAGGCATGAACTGCAAATTTCTGGGTGATTGACAGCCACATTTTTTAACAAATCACACAACATTACTAATTCTTCGAAGCAAGTACAAGACTTCACGATCAATCAACACTCACCTCAGCGTTGTGACTTGGCGGATGATGTTTCCCCGCTGTCCCTGTATGCGGTATAGATCTTCGACGTCTTGCCTCTTGAAACACTAAACCTTTTGGGTCCATTGACTACGGAAGCTCACCACATGAGCACCAATTATTTGCCAAGTTCGAAGCCATTTAACTCCGGCATAACTGATTCAAAACTACATAGAACAGTGTTCTGTCCATGAGTGACACTTGCAAGGTATTGAGAACATCATTCGTTGTCAGATGCAACGGCGCAACCTGCAGGCTTGGCTAGCATCTCTATTACGTCCAACCGTGTATTTCTCGCGGTGTTTCAACACTTTTGACTAATTCTAGTATATATACCTACTTCTGAATTTTCATTTGAATTAGATCAAGTGTGCTAGATACACTCCTGGAAATTGAAATAAGAACACCGTGAATTCATTGTCCCAGGAAGGGGAAACTTTATTGACACATTCCTGGGGTCAGATACATCACATGATCACACTGACAGAACCACAGGCACATAGACACAGGCAACAGAGCATGCACAATGTCGGCACTAGTACAGTGTATATCCACCTTTCGCAGCAATGCAGGCTGCTATTCTCCCATGGAGACGATCGTAGAGATGCTGGATGTAGTCCTGTGGAACGGCTTGCCATGCCATTTCCATCTGGCGCCTCAGTTGGACCAGCGTTCGTGCTGGACGTGCAGACCGCGTGAGACGACGCTTCATCCAGTCCCAAACATGCTCAATGGGGGACAGATCCGGAGATCTTGCTGGCCAGGGTAGTTGACTTATACCTTCTAGAGCACGTTGGGTGGCACGGGATACATGCGGACGTGCATTGTCCTGTTGGAACAGCAAGTTCCCTTGCCGGTCTAGGAATGGTAGAACGATGGGTTCGATGACGGTTTGGATGTACCGTGCACTATTCAGTGTCCCCTCGACGATCACCAGTGGTGTACGGCCAGTGTAGGAGATCGCTCCCCACACCATGATGCCGGGTGTTGGCCCTGTGTGCCTCGGTCGTATGCAGTCCTGATTGTGGCGCTCACCTGCACGGCGCCAAACACGCATACGACCATCATTGGCACCAAGGCAGAAGCGACTCTTATCGCTGAAGACGACACGTCTCCATTCGTCCCTCCATTCACGCCTGTCGCGACACCACTGGAGGCGGGCTGCACGATGTTGGGGCGTGAGCGGAAGACGGCCTAACGGTGTGCGGGACCGTAGCCCAGCTTCATGGAGACGGTTGCGAATGGTCCTCGCCGATACCCCAGGAGCAACAGTGTCCCTAATTTGCTGGGAAGTGGCGGTGCGGTCCCCTACGGCACTGCGTAGGATCCTACGGTCTTGGCGTGCATCCGTGCGTCGCTGCGGTCCGGTCTCAGGTCGACGGGCACGTGAACCTTCCGCCGACCACTGGCGACAACATCGATGTACTGTGGAGACCTCACGCCCCACGTGTTGAGCAATTCGGCGGTACGTCCACCCGGCCTCCCGCATGCCCACTATACGCCCTCGCTCAAAGTCCGTCAACTGCACATACGGTTCACGTCCACGCTGTCGCGGCATGCTACCAGTGTTAAAGACTGCGATGGAGCTCCGTATGCCACGGCAAACTGGCTGACACTGACGGCGGAGGTGCACAAATGCTGCCCAGCTAGCGCCATTCGACGGCCAACACCGCGGTTCCTGGTGTGTCCGCTGTGCCGTGCGTGTGATCATTGCTTGTACAGCCCTCTCGCAGTGTCCGGAGCAAGTATGGTGGGTCTGACACACCGGTGTCAATGTGTTCTTTTTTCCATTTCCAGGAGTGTAGATCGGATGACGCGAATGCCGCACGAATCCTTCGTCCACATGTCGGTGCTAATCTACACGCAGCAGAGTCGCGCTACGTTGCATATACGCTGCAGCGACGCCCTCAAGAGGAAACTTTTTGATCACCCCTTATATTGCGTATCTTAGCAGATTTGCGAGTGCCACGAAATATTGTTACCATATTGTGAACAATACTCTTAATATATGCGTTTTGGAAACTTTTTGCAACCGTATTCTCGCTCAAAAGCTATCGAACCCTAATTTCATTGTGTAGTTACGTGTAGATCAGTATTTCTGAGAAATTTCAGACACTGGTGAGTGCTGTGTGTGACTTAAAAGGTATTCCGTAGCAAATTGTGAGTTACAAGAGTGTTTTCTGTAAACTTCCTTATTACACTGTAGGTACTTACGTAATTAATGCAATATTTCAATTTTTTCTTCTCATTTACCTGTTTATCCTTGTCAATCCGAAGGGCCCGGGTTCGATTCCCGGCTGGGTCGGAAATTTTCTCCGCTCAGGGACTGGGTGTTGTGTTGTCCTAATCATCATCATTTCATCCTCATCGACGCGCAGGTCGCCGAAGTGGCGTCAAATCGAAAGACCTGCACCAGGCGAACGGTCTACCCGACGGGAGGCCCTAGCCACACGACATTTCCATTTTTTTCCATCCTAAGCCAGTACTTTAAATTTTAAAATCCCGACGTATACTTACCTATTCCGAATTCAGTGTCTGTTTTGCAATATTTTGTTTTTTTTTTTTGCGTTTTATAACCGGCGTATCGCATTTCTTCCATCGACAATACTTCTTTTTGCCAATATCTGTCGTACATTAACACTGCTTTCGGCATTGTTATACGTTTGTTACTATGTATAAACTCGAAATTATTTCGAGAAACAAACCTATCTTCGAGAATTCTGTATATTTTATCCCTCTTTTTTCCATCCCCATTTACATAAACGACTTTTTTGGGAGTTGAATCTTTAGATGCTAAAGAGGATTTGCAGTATATGTAGCATAACAAGTTATGAAACTAAACCTGTATTAGTGAAGCTGATTTAAAGTTAATTACGCAGTGTTCAGATAAAAATTGCACAAAATCAGTGTTGTTCTCTGCCACGGTACGAGCTACGTAGCTAGTGTGCGTTAGCGGCTGGATATATGAGACATATGGTACATAAATATATAAATAATATGTAAACGCGCAACGTTGTTAGCAAAAACCTCATGTTCGTTTGTTCGGAATTCTAAATCTCCGTACGTTCTTCACCGATTCCTTTCAAATTTTGACACAAAATTGCATTCCAATGTGTGCGTGCTTTTCTATGCCAACTGGAGCGCCATATAGTATGCAAAGATACACAATATATTCTATATAATAAAATATTGGGTTCCAGTAGGTATATAAAAACACGCTCAATTCGAATGCAACGTTATGTAGAAATTTCAAAGGAATCAGCGAAGAAATTCGGAAATTTAAGATTGTGAAAAAATGGGCCATTAGATTCTTGGTTCAAATGGCTCTGAGCACTATGGGAGTCATCTGAGGTCATCAGTCCCCTACAACTTAGAACTACTTAAACCTAACTAACCTAACGACAACAGACACATCCATGCCCGAGGCAGGATTCGAACCTGCGACCGTAGCGGTCGCGCGGTTCCACACTGAAGCGCCTAGAACCGCTCGGTCACAGAGGCTCAGATTCTTGCTAACAACGTATCCCCTTTACATATTATACATGTATTTATATATGGTCTACCATATGGAACTCCAGTGATACATAAAAACCGCGTGCATACTCGAATGCTACGTCGTGGCAAAATTTCAACGCAATCGGTGGAGACTATCCGGAGATTTCGTATTTTGAACAAACGAACATTTACATCCACGTAAATAAAAATGTAATTTTTCGTTGGTTCAGAATCTTAAATCTCCGGAAATTCTATACCGAATGCTTTGAAATTTTGACATAACATTGCACTCGAATACGTACATGTTTTTATATAGTTGTTCTTTAATTAACATCACAGACAGGGTTTTCGGAAATTCCTGTTACAAACTTATATGAGACGTGGGTGGGAGTGAGCACGTAATACTTTGGATAGAATCCTGTGCGACGATTTCAGTCCAGATGTTTAACTCGTCCACTTTAGGCGTGACGCAGTACAATGATTATGTAACGATTCGAAAGGAAGCACAACGAAAGATCCATTTATCACTTAGGCATATTTGTTTCTATTAACACTTAAGAGTTACGTGTTTAAATGACTGCAAAACAAAAACGAACCCTGCATACTGTACGTACAGAACAGTACTGAAGCATTACAACAGCGGCTCGGTGAGGCGACCACCAACGTTGTTACAGACAATGCAACTACGAAGCACGTTCTGGTGCGCGCCCTCCATCCCACCTGATGTCTCTTCAGTCTCTAGTGCAGCGGCCAGAACTCGTGCCAGCAGATTTTCTTCTGTCTCTAGAGGAGTCCGGTAAATTAAACTTTGCATAAGATCAGACAAGAAATAGTCCATAGGAGTTAGTACAGGTCATTCTGTGTACCCTATTGCATACCATGATAAGCAACTCACAGACTTCTCTCTTTCGCCTAGAAACCGGGAACGCGTTACACATATGAACTGAAACCATCGTATAACGGAAGTGATAAGTTTCCGGACGTGGGTTCCCATTCAAAACATTATGTAGTCAGTCCCATCTACAAATCGTAGAAAAGGTAGCTGGAATTTCCGAGGACCGTATATAAATAAATATGTAATATGTAAAGGATAAACGTTATTACTAAAAATCTCGAAAAGTTCTTGGCCGATTTACTTTGAATGTAACACAATAGTGTAATGAACATTCGGCCCGACATAGGCTGTATTTTTTAATAGTTGGCGAAAGGAAACTTGTATTTATGGTTTATCGGCCTATGATTAGAATGTGAATTTTCAATAACAACAAACAAGGCTCAAGATCAGAGAAAGGGCAGAAGAAGAGATGGACAGAGGAATGGAAGGAAGAGGAGGATATTGGCGTTTAACGACCTGTTGATGTTGAGGTCATTATAGACGGAACACAAGCTCGGATTAGGGAAGGATGGTGAAGGAAATCGGCCATGCCATTTTAAAGGAACCGTGTTGGCATTTGCCTGAAGCGATTTAGGGAGATCGCAGAGAATGTAAATATGGACGACCGGGCGCGGGTTTGAACCGTTGTCCTTCCGAATGCGACTCCAGTGCGCTAACCACTGCGGTAGGAAATGGACATAGAAAGCGGAAAGAAGAGGATGGACAGAGAGAGGGGGCACGACAATACGGGGAGAGCGGGAGGGGGAGAAGATGGACATCGAAAAGGGGGAGGAGATGATGGATGGTGGGTGAGAAAATGGGAAAGAGAAGATAGAGAGAGAAGGCGAAGGAGGAAGGGGTGGACAAAGAGATAGGGAAAAGGAGATGGAGAGAGAGAGGGGAGAGGAGATTAGGACGTACATCTAGTTACCATACATATCCGGAGTGTGTGCTTTCCCTTTCCTTTCTTTTCCATTTTACGAGACTGGGTAAGAAACATCCCCTTGAAAAATTATGAATGAATGTGCTGGTAAACTTCCATGTTATTTGACATCTTGGGTTGTCGGGTGTTCTGCCGGATATCAGCGTCGTACTTGCACGATATTTCGGTCACGTAGCTCGTAACCCTCATCAGGTGCGACCTGAGACTACTCTTCGAGTGGACCTGGTCCCGTATTTATGCCTTTGGCCTTCCCCCTCCACCAACGGCTGCAGGCGCTTCCTCTGTGGTTCGCGCCCATTCCCTGCGACCTGCCGGAGCGTTGCTGCTCCGTTTTCCGTCCGCTGCGGTTCTAGGTGTTCCCTCTGCGGTCCGCGCCCACCAAACCCGCTCTTGGGGGTTTCATCTACGGTCTGGGGTACCAAGCGTTCCCCCTGCGGTCCGCACCCGCTCACCACGACCTGTTGGAGCGTTGCCGCTCCGTTTTTCGTCCGCTGCGGCTCTGGATGTTCCCTCTGCGGTCCGCGACCACCAGTCCCACTTCTGGGTGTTCCATCTTCGGTCTGGTGCGCCTGGCAGTCCGTCAGGGGCTCGTTTTCCATCTCATGTCTCCAGCAGGTCGCAGGGAATGGGCGCGGACCACAGAGGAAGCGCCTGCAGCCGTTGGTGGAGGGGGAAGGCCATATGCATAAATACTGGATCAGGTCCATTACTCGGCCGTTGAGAGCTCGTGAAGATGTTTCTGTGCTGTGGGCGCCGCGGAGAGCAAATTGTCGTGCGTTGTTTTGACAACGCGTGCAGATTGTCGTGGTCCGCGCCTCGCAGCATGGGAAAGAAGGGTGCGTAGAGGAAACCTGCCGCTACGAAGGGTCCTTCGGTTGTGCAACTCACTGAGTCTGCAGACCACGCAAGGAACTCCCGAGAAGACGAGTCGCGGCCTGTCCCCCCTTTGTACGTCAAGTGCAAAGGCGGGTGGACAGCGCTGTTCGACACCATGACGAACTGCGCTCGGAACGAGGTGGTCTACGAGTCTGTCGATACAGACTCGCTGATCTGCGTCCGAGCTGCAAACGTGGCCGACCACAGGGCGATCAAGGTCGCAGTGGCCGACCACATCGTCGACGCGCCGCCCGCGCGTGTGAAGGCACCTTCCGTAGGAAGGTTGAAGACGACCAAGGCACTCCTCAGGGGGCTACCTTGGTGCTGTGATGAGGCAGCGGTCCGGGAAGGGCTGCTGTGAGCCGGGTTCGGTAATGCAACCGCAAGGTTGCACAACCGGACCAACAGGAAGAGGACGCCGCTCTATGCCGTGACCGTGCAAACGGTCGACGGCAGGAGCGACAACTTCGACTTGCGGAAACTGCTGGGCTTCCCGGTGACGACAGAGGCTCTCCCGACCGCCATGGACCCCCAGCTCCAGTGCTTCAGGTGCCAGGGCGAGGGCCAAGTTGCGAAGTATTGCCGCAACGCGGCGCGGTGCGTCAAGTGCTCAGGGGAGCACGACAGCCGCGCCTGCGACCGCGGCAGCAACGTTCTGCCGACTTGTGTCCGGTGTGGCGGCCCGCACGTCGCCAGTTGGCGCGGTTGTGCGGCTTTCTCAAGCCGCAACCGTGCCGGGGGCGGCGAGCCGGCCGCAGCGGCAGAAGCGAAGACGACGCCGGAAACGGCGTAGGGCGCAGAACAGCCCGGCGCAGCAGAGGGACGGCGCAGCAGCAGCTCCACCTGCCAGGGACAGGGACAACCGCTCGGAAACGGGCGGCCAGGACGCAGCCCGCGCTCCTCGAACTCGGCACCGCCGTGAAGGAGGCCGCTGCAGCCGTCATTGCGGCAGCCGCCGTGGCTGCAGAGAAGGAAGAGGCCTTGAGGCAACTGCGTGCAGTCTTCGCCCAAGCCCCAGCGCAGCAGTACCTGCGAACACTCCTGCGACCTCGCAGAAGGACGTTCGCGCGCCTGTCCCAGCGGTTGCCCCAGCAGCAGCGCAGGTGAAAGGTGCAAAGAAGAAAACCGCCGCCCCAGCTGAACCGGTGGCAACGCCGACGGCTGCGGGCCCCGCAAGGGATCGAGAAGCCAAAAGGGCAGCCTTCATCGCCCAAGCGCGAGCGAACGGTAATACTTCCTCCGACGCTGAACTGGCGCAGCTCTCCGAACAAGCGGAGCTCATGGAAACTACATTACGGAAGGGCTGCGGCGTGCAGTAGAGGAGGACGCCGAACGGTAGCCGATCGCTGCCGTTCTGCACCAGCCTGATGAAGCTGCACCAAGTCACCGACAACAAGGCGCAGCAGAGGGCCTAACAGCAACGCATGAGTTGCAGCGCCGAACTCTTATGTTACAGGGAGGAAGCCACTGCGGCCGGCCCAGGAGACTACAAGCCAGCCCAGCCGCAGCACCCGGACTGACCCAGCTAACGAACACGCAGCACATAGGTAACGATGCACGATACCTCACGCTAACCTTACCTCACCTTGCATGCTCTGTCGCAGCTAGCAAGCCGCTACTGCCCTTACTACCCGTCCTACTGTCGCACAGGTTTTTTTCCCTTGGCGCTGGCCTTGGCACTTTTTTTCCTCTGCCCTTACAACCGCTACCCTTCGATCGTTTTCGACCACTTCTATCTCCTGATGGACCATGCTAATGAGTAGTCTTACCCAGACGCATGGATAACATCACAGCCCGCATCCTGTGACGCCTGATTCAAAAACTGACATGTTTACGGAGGTGACAGTAGAACTTTTGGTTTGGTCACCACGTTGGTGTGGGCGTGGAGGGGCCCCATCCTTTTTGAAACTCGAGGAGCAGTCTCAGGTCGCACCTGATGAAGGTTACGAGCTACATGACAGAAATATCGAGCAAGTACGACACTGATATCCGGCAGAACACCCGATAACCCAAGATGTCATTAGATCGCCGGGAAAGCCTGAAGAGTTACTTCCATGTTATTTGATTTTCAAACAGCTGAGCAAACCTCAACGTACTCAATCAGTTTTCTCTTTACTTATTCTGATCATCACTAAACTGACACACAACATTTTTAGCGCAACGCAATCTCACTTTCAATAAAAAATGGTTCAAATGACTCTGAGCACTATGGGACTTAACTTCTGATGTCATCAATCCCCTAGAACGTAGAACTACTTAAACCCAACTAAACTAAGGACATCACACACATCCATGCCCGAGGCAGGATTCGAACCTGCGACCGTAGCGTCGCGCGGTTCCTGACTGTAGCGCCTAGAACCGCTCGGCCACACCGGCCGGCTCACTTTCAATAATCCCTTCAAAAGAATGGCCCTGACTAACAATAACCTATACCTTTCATGAATCACTTACCTCTCAAAGATCTTCGTTACTCGAACTACCGCAATACAGCGAGCGCCAATACTGCCAGCTAAATAAAAGATTCTGACTACTGAAGGCACTAACTACTGATAGGCATAGTTAGCAAATGAAAGATTTTGATAGAGAACAAACAATGTATTTACCTTAATAATGTTCAAATGTCATCATATCTACTGTATCTATCAATTCATGACAAGCATCTTTACAAATTTCCTTTTTCTGGCGAACACACTTCCAGATCGTCCTCTTAAAACTCCGGCATCTCTCCCCACAACAACCACTGCTGGCAGCTCACATCCAACTGCCAAACACTACTCAAGCGAATATTCCAACAATGAGTCCAACTAGCCACAGACTGCACACAGCACAGTCAGTGATTTTCATACAGAGCGCTACGTTGCGCAACCAACATAAAAACCATACAGCCTAGTTACGTGAGGAACAGCAGAGCATAGACGGGAACAGCTAGTCATCCATAAACATGAAGTCAGAGTCGAATGCACCCCTGAAAAGATGCACTTGTTAAAATAAAGTAACTTTGTCCGGTGAGCGTACCGTGTTCAAAGATTTGCACGACAGCACGCCCAAGCACTAAACTTGGACCTTCAAACCGATGATGTTCAATATACGGATGTATGTGTACACTCTTGAAGATGAGCAGGACATGCTGGAAAAGCGTAGCTTATCATGAGTTAAACAAAAAATAATTATTAATGTTACTGTTAGCAGTATATCATAAATAGCTAATTCATCCACTCATTTCTAAAAATAATATTTGTAACTTCACCAGAGGAAACACGGTGCGTGTGAATCGACCGTAATTCTTCACGGAAACACACTTGAGACGTCGACGTGACGGCCCTGTTTTCAGGCTAAATTATGTTCCTGAGAAGACGAGACGCCGGGGCGTGCTGAGCCTGGCTGGCAGAACGCCCGTAGCGGCTGAGGTGTCAGTTGCGGGCGGCAGTCCCCCCACGCTACCTGTCGCGGCGCCCGCACGCTGCTGGCTGCCCTGGTGACGTATGCTAGCGGCAGCCTTTGACACGGGACTCGGCGCTGACAGACGGCCTCGGCTGCCAGCTGCCGCCCGGGCGGGATCACACGCGCCACCACCGCGTCTCTCGGCAGATCATCTCTCCTGTGGCCACTCTCGATATAAGTGTCGCAGCCACAGTCTAACATAACAGTCGCGACACTCACTGCTGTAAAAGTTGTTACCGTTTGACAGATAGAGCGACACCAGCGCTCCAAGCGGCGAGTAAGGTAAACGTCAGACACGTCGTAAGCATAATGTTCGTTTTGCATCCATTTCCTACGTAATTTACGAAATATTTGAGTTATTTTCTTGCCCGCAAGAGTTTGTTTATTACCAGAAGGAATATATGTTTCTAAAAGTGATTCTAAAATAAGTGCAAGTATGGACAAAAATCATGAATCGAGTGGCACCCTACAACACATTCGTGAAGAAACACTTGTGACGTTAGTTACAATTGCAACTTACCACGTTGATATCAAAAGAATATAAACACACAGAGTCACACGTAAGAAGCACAGACATGCAAAAGCGATCGACAGCTCATTTATCGTTCTGTAGGCCTACTGTGTTTGTCATTGTCGCCTGTTGCCACGAGTACGACCTTCATCTTTATATTATTGTGAGACGCACATATCGGTCAGCAATCAGTTTTATGGATTTCCAACACTGCTACCTACCTTTACCTCCGTCCAAACATACCTCTAGAGGCCCACGACAACCGACCGATCAACCGGTCATCATCAGCCGACTCGCGTCATTGGATGAGGATATGGACTGGTCAGCTCTCAAGCCCATTGACAGTTTCCGTGACCGGAGCCGCTACATGTCAATCAAGTAGCTCCTGAATTGACCTCACAAGGGCTGAGTGTACCCTGCTTCCCAACGGCCCTCGGCAGACCTGGACGGTCACCCATCCAAGTGCTAGCCAAGCCAGATAGCTCTAGACTTCGGCGATTTAACGGCATCCGGTATTGACACTGTGGCAAGCCCATTGGCTCCATCATCTGCTTGACTGTTTATGTATTTGAAACTGGCGGTAAGAAGTTCAGGTGGCTGTAGCTTGCAGTAGTTGTAGTGACAGAAGGAGGGTAAAACAGCGTGGACAGCTACACGAAACACATCGTCAGCCTGAGGACCACTATAACCGCTGGGTTATTCGAAGCTTTTACGAAGTTATGCACTCAGACTATATTGGGTGAATCCGACGTGAGAAAAAGAAACTTATAAGCTGGTGGGCTGTGGGAAAACCATAAAAGAAGAGACTCAAACCGTCTGAGTTCTGATGTTACAGAAGCATTTTAGAAATTAACTTCGTAGAAAATAAATGAGGGTTATCTTTGCAGAAATGGCGAGGAAAAGAACGCTCATTTAGCGTTCTGTAGGCCTACTGTGTTTGTCATTGTCGCCTGTTACCACAAGTACGACCTTCATCTTTATATTACTCTAAGTGGGACAAGCAACTGCCAAATAGTGGTAGAAATATGTTGAAAACATTATAATGAGCTGATTACGCCACATTTCACGCAAAACCATATATTTGAATAATTTTCAGTGAATTTTAGTGAACAAGGTGTTAACAAAATAATGTCACCACACGAAGGAAGCAAGGAAAATTACGTGACTAACAATAGAAGTGAATGAAATACAAACCAAACATTACGCTTTTGTAAGACACGAATAACTGCACTTAATCTAACCACTTCATTGTCAAAGCAAGTCTGTGCTGACGATTCACATGGATCTGGCACTGATACATGGAGAGTTGAACTGGCTTCCTCTGTGTCATAGGACTGTTTTACAGCTTTAGATGGATTGTAGAATCTTTGTGGCAGTTTCCTCTTCATCGTCAGTTGAGGTGGCTCATTTGGGATGTCAGTGTGGGTACTGCATTCCACACGAGCTGTCTGCGTTCATGAACTGGTTTTGTTCGAAATGTAGCGAACAAAACCTAATATTATTATACAGGTAAAATGGGTCTTTTTTCATAAGGTCTTCTCGTCTGCTATTAACTAGCCATTTTCTGCTCCTAAATTTTTTCTTTATTATATTTCAATTCCCCATCGGAGCAGGCTGGCAGCAGCATACGTTCTCCTAAAACGAAACTTTAAGCATTAATACACATGTCGTTTGAAAGTGAATCCTGACGATACAGTTTAGTAACATGATGGTATATTCCTCTCAGGATCCTTAGGAAACGCATTCGGGAGGACGATGGTTCAATCCCACGTCAGGCCATCCTGTTTTAGGCTTCCCGTGATTTCTCTAAATCACTGCAGGCAAATGCCGGGATTGTTCCTTGCAAAGGGCACGGCTGACTTCCTTCCCTATCCTTCCCTAATCCGATGAGACCGATGACCTCGCTGTCTGGTCTCTTCCCCCCAAATACAACCCAACTCATCAACACTTAAGAAACCTAAAAAACGACAGCTGTGGTGTCTACTTCCTGTTATTGCTGCAATTTGTTGCACAACAAACGCTCCCACTTGTAAAAACCATTGCAGAAATCAAAATCAACAACCACTATTCGCTTTCACGATAGCGCCGAACTCACAGTTTAAGTTACTGGCCGCTTGGGGCGCTGCTGGCGCGGTAGGCAACAAAATCGAGGCGAGGTGTCGCGACTGTTTTTTTAGACTGTGGTCGCAGCGTTATCGCAGCGAGCAGCACTCATGTAAAACTTCAGGGTAAGTGAGCCAGATTCAAACTGATTCCGCAAACTATATTGCGATTGACTAACTTCATTTTTCCCACTTATTGTCCAGCAAACATTTGAACCGCTACAGCTGATCATGTTTCTTCGGAAAGAAACAAAACAATCATTATGGTACATTTGTGGCGAGGAGGAGGAGGAGATTAATGTTAAACGTCCCGTCGATATCGAGGTCATTAAGACCGAACACACATTCTAATTAGGGAAGGATGGAGAAGCGAAGCGGCGGTACCCTCTTGAAGGAACCATCCCGGCATTTGTCTCAAGCGATTAAGAGAAATCACGGGAAAATTAAATCAGGATGGCAGGACGCGGGTTTGAACCGTCGTCCTCCCGAATGCGTCTCCAGTGTGCTAAGCACTGCGCTACCCCGCATTGTATGGCGAGGAGTAATATATAATGGTGATGTAAATGTTGGTTTAGCGATACACTGTTGATTTAAATAAGAAAATTGCACCAGTTACTTATTTTTTTATGCTTAGCACAACGCGTTTCGAGAATTTATTTTAATTTTCAAGTGATTTGCATTGGACTCAAATGGCTCTGAGCACTATGGGACTTAACATCTGTGGCCATCAGTCCCCTAGAACTTTGAAATACTTAAACCTAACTAGTCTAAGGACGTCACACACATCCATGCCCAAGGCAGGATTCGAACCTGCGACCGTAGCGGTCGCGCGGTTCCAGACTGAAGCGCCTCTAACCGCTCGGCCACAACGGCCGGCTTTGCATTGGAGAAGGTACAATACCTTCCAACCTAGACGCAAGAGAGGCAGACCATCACACATGCAAACATCACCAAACACACTCCTGGAAATTGAAATAAGAACACCGTGAATTCATTGTCCCAGGAAGGGGAAACTTTATTGACACATTCCTGGGGTCAGATATATCACATGATCACACTGACAGAACCACAGGCACATAGACACTGGCAACAGAGCATGCACAATGTCGGCACTAGTACAGTGTATATCCACCTTTCGCAGCAATGCAGGCTGCTATTCTCCCATGGAGACGATCGTAGAGATGCTGGATGTAGTCCTGTGGAACGGCTTGCCATGCCATTTCCACCTGGCGCCTCAGTTGGACCAGCGTTCGTGCTGGACGTGCAGACCGCGTGAGACGACGCTTCATCCAGTCCCAAACATGCTCAATGGGGGACAGATCCGGAGATCTTGCTGGCCAGGGTAGTTGACTTACACCTTCTAGAGCACGTTGGGTGGCACGGGATACATGCGGACGTGCATTGTCCTGTTGGAACAGCAAGTTCCCTTGCCGGTCTAGGAATGGTAGAACGATGGGTTCGATGACGGTTTGGATGTACTGTGCACTATTCAGTGACCCTCGACGATCACCAGTGGTGTACGGCCAGTGTAGGAGATCGCTCCCCACACCATGATGCCGGGTGTTGGCCCTGTGTGCCTCGGTCATATGCAGTCCTGATTGTGGCGCTCACCTGCACGGCGCCAAACACGCATACGACCATCACTGGCACCAAGGCAGAAGCGACTCTCATCGCTGAAGACGACACGTCTCCATTCGTCCCTCCATTCACACCTGTCGCGACACCACTGGAGGCGGGCTGCACGATGTTGGGGCGTGAGCGGAAGACGGCCTAACGGTGTGCGGGACCGTAGCCCAGCTTCATGGAGACGGTTGCGAATGGTCCTCGCCGATACCACAGGAGCAACGGTGTCCCTAATTTGCAGGGAAGTGGCGGTGCGGTCCCCTACGGCACTGCGTAGGATCCTACGGTCTTGGCGTGCATCCGTGCGTCGCTGCGGTCCGGTCCCAGGTCGACGGGCACGTGCACCTTCCGCCGACCACTGGCGACAACATCGATGTACTGTGCAGACCTCACGCCCCACGTGTTGAGCAATTCGGCCTCCCGCATGCCCACTATACGCCCTCGCTCAAAGTCCGTCAACTGCACATACGGTTCACGTCCACGCTGTCGCGGCATGCTACCAGTGTTAAAGACTGCGATGGAGCTCCTTATGCCACGGCAAACTGGCTGACACTGACGGCGGCGGTGCACAAATGCTGCGCAGCTAGCGCCATTCGACGGCCAACACCGCGGTTCCTGGTGTGTCCGCTGTGCCGTGCGTGTGATCATTGCTTGTACAGCCCTCTCGCAGTGTCCGGAGCAAGTATGGTGGGTCTGACACACCGGTGTCTATGTGTTCTTTTTTCCATTTCCAGGAGTGTATATTCAAGACAATAAATTATCGAAACGCGTTGTGATAAGCATAAAAAATAAGTAACTGGTGCAGTTTTCATATTTAAATCATGAATGACACAGTTGCAGGCTGTCCTCGATCATCTGATATGATGAACGATATTAAGATACACTGTTGCCCGCATCGCAGTGAATTCAAATCTAACTATACCCGTTTTGAATAATTTAACTGTTTTCTACACGTACATGAACATGCAGTTAAATAAATGTTCATTTTATTACGATCCCTTACTTTTGTAATGTGCACTGTACAGGCGCGAATCGCAGTCATTTCATACCGGTCTATATTTACGGTAAATAACGTACACTGTATTTCTACTAGGGTAGCGCTTGTTACATCTAAGCAAGTACTATAATTACGCGAAAGATGATCAAATTCGGTGACCTGTTGGGTGTATGCTTCATTTTTGTGGATCTTAGGTCGTTTCCACGCTAGTTTACGCACGTACAAAGTTGTTCCCCGATCTCAAACACAGAGCAGAAACGGTTGAAATACGTAACTCGCAGAACGAAGTCTGGTACGCGAGTCACAGACAGATGGCGCACAGCACTTGCTTCTTTTTCACAAACTGACGTACTTAGCCGCAGTAACGGCATCTGGTCTCTTAACTCAGAAAAATTGTAGTAGTGTCAGTCCTGCGATCAAGGGACTACACCAGGAAGAAGAATTACGCAAAAGAAAAGGACTTTTTTTACATGAACATGGAAAAAATTTAGTGGCCTACCAGTGAAACAATATGTTTCTAGTTCAAAAATGCAGTTAATATTCGACGCAAGTCACTTTTAGGTCAATAAAGTTGTCCACATTTTTTCCGCTTAACACATTCCGTCCCTGGAATATCATTCAGAAAGGTCAGCAAGTTTCACATCTATTGTTACCTAGTTATCTTCGTGCAACTCGTAACAGTTTCCGACCGCAAACACTTTTGCATATGGGGACAGGTAGAAGTCGAAAACGTTTGAAGTCGATGACCAGAGTGTATCTTTCCGTCGCAGCTAGGACACGGAAATGAAACATAGCAATATACTGCGACAAATGAAAATTTGTGCCAGACATTGAATCGGAGTTTCAGTTCAATAAGACGCGTTATCATCGAAAAGAAAACTGCTAAATTCGTGGAAAAGAGGAAAGCTAACAGAATTCACTGCTGTGCCCGTGCGATTCTATACGGGTTACTTGAAAGAGTTTTCTTGCCTTTTAATCGTTGCAAGCGATTGGAAAAAAGCCGTTACAACAAAGGTCATCGGATAGGTGCGCGTAACTACAGACTTACATGGCTGATTCAATTTGTCCTGCAATTGTGGGACACATTTTATCCTAGCGTATTGTAATTTTTCTCTCTGCTGGAAACATGGAATCAACACAGATTCTGGAGAGAGAGTGATCTTGTGGGAGCCAGAAGGAAGTGCACAGTGGGTCACAAGTTGATGCGGTGCTTCCTCACATCCACAGAGAGTTCGGTAATGCTTACCAGTGTCAACTAGTGGACAAGGCACTACTTGCTAATATTGTCGCAGATGAAGCTGAGACTGTCGCATGGAGGGTCGTGAGTTCAAAACTCACCTGAGCTGTAAAATTTTAATTTCTATGTTCTGTTCGAGTGCATTCTAGAAGTATCCACAAATGCCAAGAATCATTGTACTGGAATGTTCTGTAACTGGATACAGGGTGGTCCATTGATCGTGCCCGGGCCAAATATCTCACGAAATAAGCGTCAAACCACAAAACTACAAACAACGAAACTTGTCTAGCTTGAAGGGGGAAACCAGATGGTGCTATGGTTGGCCCACTAGATGGTGCTGCCATAGGTCAAACGGATATCAACTGCGATTTTTAAATAGGAACCCCCATTTTTATTACATATTCGTGTAGTACGTAAAAATATGAATGTTTTAGTTGGTCCACTTCTTTCGCTTTGTGATAGATGGCGCTGTAATAGTCACAAACATATGGCTCACAATTCTAGACGAACAATTGGAAACAGGTAGGTTCTTTAAATTTAAATACAGAACGTTGGTACGTTTCAACATTTTATTTCGGTTGTTCCAATGTGATACATGTACCTTTGTGAAATTATCATTTCTGAGAACGCATGCTGTTACAGCGTGATAACCTGTAAATACCACATTAGTGCAATAAATGCTCAAAATGATGTCCGTCAACCTCAATGCATTTGGCAACACGTGTAACGACATTCCTCTCAACAGCGAGTAGTTCGCCTTCCGTAATGTTCGCACACGCATTGACAATGCCCTGACTCATGTTGTCAGGCGTTGTCGGTGGATCACGATAGCAAATATACTTCAACTTTCCCCACAGAAAGAAATCCGGGGACGTCAGATCCGGTGAACGTCCGGGCCATGCTATGGTGCTTCGACGATCAATCCACCTGTCATGAAATATGCTATTTAATACCGCTTCAACCGCACGCGAGCTATGTGCCGGACATCCATCATGTTGGAAGTACATCGCCATTCTGTCATGCAGTGAAACATCTTGTAGTAACATCGGTAAAACATTACGTAGGAAACCAGCATACATTGCACCATTTAGATTGCCATCGATAAAATGGGGACCAATTATTCTTCCTCCCATAATGCCGCACCATACATTAACCCGCGAAGGTCACTGATGTTCCACTTGTCGCAGCCATCGTGGATTTTCCGTTGCCCAATAGTGCATATTATGCCGGTTTACGTAACCGCTGTTGGTGAATGACGCTTCGTCGCTAAATATAACGCGTGCAAAAAATCTTTCATCGTCCCGTAATTTCTCTTGTGCCCAGTGGCAGAACTGTACACGACGTTCAAAGTCGTCGTCTTGCAATTCCTGGCGCATAGAAATATGGTACGGGTGCAGTCGATGTTGATAAAGTATTCTCAACACCGACGTTTTTGAGAGTCCCGATTCTCGCGTAATTTGTCTGCTACTGATGTGCGGATTAGCCGCGACAGCAGCTAAAACACCTACTTGGGCATCATCATTTGTTGCAGGTCGTGGTTGACGTTTCACATGTGGCTGAACACTTCCTGTTTCCTTAAAGAACGTAACTATCGGGCGAACGGTACGGACACTTGGATGATGTCGTCCAAGATACCGAGCAGCATACACAGCACACGCCCGTTGGGCATTTTGATCACAATAGCCATACATCAACACAATATCGACGTTTTTCCGCAACTGGTAAACGGTCCATTTTAACACGGGTAATGTATCACGAAGCAAATACCGTCCGCACTGGCGGAATGTTACGTGATACCACGTACTTATACGTTTGTGACTAATACAGCGCCATCTATCACAAAGCGAATAAAATGGTCCAACTAAAACATTCGTATTTCTTTACGTACTACACGAATATGTAATAAAAAATGAGGATTCCTATTTTAAAAAACGCAGTTGATATCCGTTTGGCCTATGGCAGCGCCATCTAGCGAGCCAACCATATCGCCATCTGGTTTCCCCCTTCGTTCTTTATAGTTTTTACGTTTGATGCTTATTTCGTGGGATATTTGGCCCGGACACTATCAATGGACCACCCTGTATATACCGTATGTGTTATGACTGGAGGCAGTTCGCTCCGCGCTCTTGTATGTGCAAGTGGTGAATAAATCTTCGTTAAGTGAAGTTAGTGTTCGTCATTCATCTAATTACCCCTTTCTTCCGTCTGCACTCGGTAGCTGAGTGGTCAATCTTAAGTCCCCGGCTGGGTCGGAGATTTTCTCCGCTCAGGGACTGGGTGTTGTGTTGTCCTCATTGTCATCATTTCAACCACATCGACGCGCAAGTCGCCGAAGTGGCGTCAAATCGCAAGACTTGCACCAGGTGAACGGTGTACCCGACGGGAGGCCCTAGTCACATGACATTCACAATTACCTTTTTTCTACGTGACATTATTCTGGTGGAAGCGCCGGGTATTGGATCTTGTGATAGCGCACATTATTGACGACAGAGTGGCTCGCCGGCCGGAATGGCCGAGTGGTTCTAGGCGCTACAGTCTGGAACCGCGCGACCGTTACGGTCGCAGGTTTGAATCCTGCCTCAGGCATGGATGTGTTAGGTTAGTTAGGTTTAAGTAGTTCTAAGTTCTAGGGGACTGATGACCTCAGAAGTTAAGTCCCGTAGTGCTCAGAGCCATTTAAACCACAGTGGCTCCCGTCAGAGCTCACGACAGAGCCACCGTTTACGTGGCGAGAAACCCGAGTTCGAGCCATATTCAACAGATCGAAATCTATCGGAGACAGTGGACGTTACGATGACAGCAACAGTGTGCCACCACAGGAGATATGCTTCCGGGTTCTCTTGTGACGATGGCCAAGATCCAAACAAGTAACTGAAGGTATATGAGCGTATAGCCAATTTTAAGAAATGGGATGACACTGTTTGTTTGGCTAACGTATTTTTCTACTTGGAGGGCACTGCCAAGGAATGGTATGAGAACAACGAGGAGAAGTTCACAAGCTGGGAAGTATTCCAGGCGGAACTGCGCAAGTATTTCGGCAACACACAACGACAGAAGGGCAAGGCAGAAGATAGATTAAAGTGCAGGGCACAACGTCCAGGAGAAACTACAGCATCGTACATTCAAGACGTCTTGGAGCTGTGTAAAACAGTGGATCCTAGAATGAAGGAGGAAGATAAAGTTGCACATCTCATGAAGGGTGTTCTGAGGTCGTGTATGAAGCCCTACTCTTGAAAGACGTTTCGACAGCAAACGGCTTCATAAAATGGCGCCAGTATATCGAGACAATGCATCAAAAAAGAATTACACGCAAGGAGTCTGAACGGCTTCCAAACGTGGTATCGAAATGTGTGATGGAGGAAGGAACTGATTTCACGAGTGTTCTTCGTCAGATAGTGAGAGAGGAAGTTCAGAAGGCACTTGGATTGCACGGCGAGCACAAAAACCGAGACGCTTCAAGAGGTCATAAGGGAGGAAGTGGAACAGACGTTGAACCCGAACTCTCGTCCTTCATTTCCCTTTAAAACGGCGAAAAAGTCGAGACCCAGACGAAACTACGTTCCTGCAATGCCGCATGAGGAACCTGTTTGAGCACCAAATAACATTGACGTCTGGAAGACCCAGGATAACCAACCAGCATGTTTCCACCGCGGACGACCGGGACATGTGGTGCACTATTGTCGAGAAAGGCGGCGGGTATTTGATGACGCCCGCGCTAGAAGACAGCAGACCGATCTTAGCCGACGCCAACTCCGGGACGACGAAGATGAACAAGAAGATGTGGGTGCAGGGCGACGTAGGTCACCATCGCCGCAAGCTAGCCGCTGGAGAGGACGCTCCCAACACGCCGATCAAGGTCTCCATCGCCGTTTAGAAGATGCTGCCGATCACCAAGCCGCCGCAACTTGGAAAACTAAAGGGTGCGACCTTCCTTGGAGGTGAGGCCGCCGAAGAGAAAAATTCTCCGCCGTCGATCACTACAAAAATGATAGGAAACTACGTCGATATCCTCATGGACTCTGGAACATCATATTCAGTCATTCGGAGAAGTACTGTCGCCATTTGCAGAAATTCGAAGCTCCAGCGACAGGCAACAAGCGAAAGGTGACGAGGAGCGTTGCGGCAAAGGAAGTTGGTCACCGCCTGGGCGAACATCGGTCATCGGGAGTCGGAGTATGCAGGACCGATGACTCATTCCCGGGCTAGGACGACGTAACACCGAGACGCTGTTCTGTTAAGGAGGGAGCAATGTCGCAGAAGAAAGTGAGTAGCACAGTCACGGTGGTGTAGTGCTTGTGATACAAGACTTGTAAGCATGTATCGAGTAGCACTGATATCGATTGTGATAACATCGCTATGGTCGCTTCTTTTGTTTTTTCGCGCCAGAACGAGGGAGAGAGTCATGTGGTGGTGTTTAACCGTGTGCGTGGTATGAAGATGTTAAGAAATCAGGCTAAGAGGACAAGTAAATTTTGTGAATATAAAGGTGTTTGATGCTGTGTAATCATTAGTATACCTCACGAGACGTAATCCGCGGTCGCGAAGTCGTAAACCACGAGAACAATCCCGAGAACATCTCATCCGCGCCGGTAAATGAAACTTGGATTACCTACATTGCCAAGAACGCCGCATCTGGATTGCGGTGTTGGATAATGTACGAGGGCTATCCACAAAGTACATTACGTTTTGGAATTAAAAATAAATAAAGTATTGGTTTTTTTATTATATGCAGATGAAAGCCACACTTAAATACTACTTTTCTACATAGTTGCCATTTAAATTAAGGCACTTACCGTAGCGATGGACGAGCTTGGAAATTCCTTCGTCGGAAAATTCGGCCGCCTGCGCCTTCAAATACGTGGTTACCTCTTCTTTTGGGACAGAAAAGGTGTGATTTTTGTGGATTTCCTGGAAAGAGGCACTACAATAAGCTCTTAAAGGTATTGCCAAACTCTGCACAACCTCAGAAGAGCAATACAAAACAAGCGCAGGGGAAAGTTGGGCTCAAAGATCTTGCTGATTCACGACAACGCCCGGGCCCACACGACAAATGCCACTCGTGAAGTTCTCGAATCTTTTAAGTGGGAGTTGTTTCCTCATCCGCCGTACAGTCCCGACCTGGCACCGAGCGACTTCCTCTTATTCCCAGCAATGAAGAAGTGGTTGGCTATGCAGCGTTTTGATGACGACGCACAGCTTCAAGAAGAGGCAACCACGTGGTTGAAGGCGCAGGCGGCCGAATTTTACGACGAAGGAATTTCCAAGCTCGTCCATCACTACGATAAGTGCCTTAATTTAAATGGCAACTATGTAGAAAAGTAGTATTTAAGTGTGGCTTTCATCTGTATATAATAAAAAAATTTCCAATACTTTATTTATTTTTAATTCCAAAACGTAATGTACTTTGTGGATGGCCCTCGTATTATGGTGTAGTATTACTATATGTATCAGTGTATCAACATACTTGTTATTTTGTGAAGAGTGTAACAGTGCAGCCCTGTGTAGCGCAAGTGTTAAAGAATACATCAATGGATTATACTAGGCTAAAACTTGAAATTTGGTGATTGGCACTCATTTGTTCCCCTCGTTAGTTATCGTTTATTACAGCAATACTCAAGCTGCTGTTCCTAGACTGCAAGGGAAGAAGCGAATGACGATTGGATCTACGAGGTGAGTGAGTACAATTAGCAAACTCAGACGGAACAAAGACCCCACCCTGCGCCATTCTCTTACAGACTGTTGCATGGAGGGTCGTGAGTTCGAAACTCACCTGAACTGCAAGATTTTAATTTCTGTATACGGTTCGAGTACATTCTAGAAGTATCCACAAATGTCAAGAATCATTGTACTGCAATGTTCCGTAACTGTATATATATCGTATGTGTTCTGGCCGGAGACAGTTCGCTCCGCGCTCTTGTATGTGCAGGTGCTGAACAAACCTTCGCTAAGTGAAGTTAGTGTTCGCCATTCATCTAATTACACCTTCTTCTACGTTACAATATATCCAACCAGCTGGCGGACTGTGTTGATGACTTCCTAGAAAACAACAAGACAAGACGTTGTGAACCAGCAAAATTATCTGTTGTGCAAGTGAAATTGTTATGTGACCGTTACTGGGAAATGGCGGAAAATATCGAATGCTCAAAGAGATGGTATGAGAACGATGATGCTGTATATATGAAGTCGCAACTCTAGAAATTCAGAAAAACTTACAGAAAGAAGGAGGAGGAGACTGTTGTTTAACGTACCGTCAACAATGAGGTCATTGGAGACGGAGCACAAGTTCGCGTTACGGAAAGACGTAGAAGGAAAGCGGTCGTGCCCTTTCGAAGGAACCATCCCGGAATTCACTTTAGGCGATTTATGGAAATCAGACATTTTTGTTTAATTCCGTGAATAGCGTTCTATGACAGAAAATTGTCACAACCATTAACAGGCTAGGAACGTGCGTCCGAAGCGATTTGAAGTCCAACAGTTTCCTAGGAAAAGCAAATGGCAGACTGAGATTCCTAGTGAAATGTAAAACACTTGTGCTACTGTTTATCACGTAGAAGTTTTAAGGAAAGAAGGAAGGAAGATTGGGTTTAACGTCCGTTCGGCATCGATATCATTAGAGACGGAGCACTAGTTCGGATTATGTCAAGGGCGGGGAAGGAACTCAGACGTCCCCTTTGAAAGGCACAAGTGCGCAACCCGCCATTTGCCTGGAGCGATTTAGGTCAATCACGGTAAACCTGAATTTGGATGGGCGGACGCGGGTTTGAACCGTCGTCCTCCAGAATGCAAGTCCAGTGTGCTAACCACTGCACCTCGCTCGTGAGTTTAAGAGGTAAGTGGGAAAATCAAATGAGCAGAGCATGAGTTCTTTCAGTAAGCGCGGGAGCGTAACGAAGAGGCTCATCAAATTCCAGTGAGGGGCTCTCCATCGCGGTGTAGATTACTGTTAAAATCCCGAGAACAGAAGTTCAATGATGAGTGAAATAACATATCTGTTTTATAGTATACGTCTCATGGAATGACCATGACTGCAAAATCAGATAAACTGAAACTTATACGGATGTTCTTCCCGCACACTCTTCGCCAATTGACTAAGAAAGGGGTACAACCACAGTGTTACATGAAGTATACACCACACGCCGTAATGTCTTTCTTAGATTATACAAATATAAAACATAAAATTTTCCGACAATTCATACGTTATATCGTTCAGATTCATCACTGACAAAATATTTTATAGAGTTCACTGGGCAGATGAATTGTGATGATGCCAGATCACCTTGTCTTATTGCAGTCCAGGCTTCTTATATAATGTTTCATCCAGTGGTGCAGTGGATTTATGCAGCGTCAGTTAATAATTTTAAATATTTTGAGGCAAACAATAAAAAAAATTCCACTCCACCTCATCTGACACAGAACTACTTGATTCCATCACTGCTTTGATTGCTATCTCATTTCAGATATGAAGTGGTGGATCCACGGGCCTTACTCAATAACAAATCTACGCACAAAAACAGATGGACTGTTTTTATATCGGTCCAAGCATTGCTGAGTATTTGCTTTCAAATTGCCTTTTGTTGAGAGTCAACAATTGTGGCACTACCTCCCCTTGCACAAAGCTTTCTTATTTTTATGCAAAATATACTATAGTCTTTCTTTGATATACTTATTGCAACAGCTTTTCCACACAGCTATAATTACCTTTCGCCCAGTACCATATTGTCCGCTTTGTCGTCGTTTTCATCTGTGGTTCCAGTTCTGGAACGCACTTAATATCGAATATCTTGATAGAGACACGTCATATTCGAGTCCAGAGACCCATTTCTTAGCTACTGAAAAGAGTGGAAACTACTCATAATCATTACCAACAGGGATTGAATTTTCGTTGAAGCTAATCCATTCAAAACAAAGAATTTTAAAGCATGAGTCATTCATTATGGCAAAGGACAGCGAGATGCACTGCTATGGACGGACGTTACGTTGAACTCCCCCTATAAACAGGTGTTCAGATCTCAGAAAATAAGCGTGTCAGAATCTATGTGTATTGAATTTGTTTTTCTTCTTTCTTTGATTAGGGTAAATAAAATAAATAAAATTACCTCTATCAAGTATTACATAAAATAAATTAAATATTACTGCTTCGGAAGACATTCGATACGTTTTCTGTATCACCATGTTTCTAGTTGCTTTCAATAAAGGACATACGAATTTTAAATGACTCGAATATTTTATTTTACATTTTGGAAATGATGCTGCAGATATTGGCAATTAAATTATCAGCACAAACGTTCAGACTTAAATCGGGTGGAGCAGATCATTTAGCATCCAAGGAAAGGAAGCTCTCGATTCGTTGCTTTGTACGCTTTACCACTGCTGTGTAGTGCTGCTCCGCCAATACAGAATTGGATGTGTATCTTTGGTAAGTCACAGTAGCTCTATTTATTTTTAGAACTGTTATCGAAATGGCTAGCATTTTACGCCTAGTGAATCCTGAGGCGTTTTCTGCTTCTTGAGACTCCGTTCATTCCCTGTAGTATCAGGCTTAAGGCCTGAATAACAAGAATTTCCAATAGAGAAGAAAATTTAGAAAGGTTTTATACAAGTGAATTTTCAAATTTTAATTCAAGACGGCTGCAGGCCTTTTTTTAAAATTAAAACAAACAAAATTAATAGGCGGCTGAAGGTTTCGCACCGTACTTGAGACAAAAATCACAATCTGAAAACAACAGAACAATGGTGCTCAGAAGTGTTCCAAGGGTCAGCCTGAGGAGGTAACTCTAACGTAAGGTTAGATGAGATAGGCAGCCAACAATAAGATTAAGTAATCAGATGGCAGCCCGACCCAGGGACGGCTGAAGGATCGACCAACAACCTAATCAATTCCGCTGCGCCGACCAACGGCACGACAACGGAAAATATCAGCCGAAGACGAAGATATCAGCAGCACTACGTCTTCAAAATTGGCGTCTAAAAACAGCCAAGGCACAAAAACCACTCAAAAATATGAACAACACCAAAGGCTGTCAGACTACACGCGGTATGGACAGCAACTGCTGTAGCCAGAAGCTGCGTGGACAGCGGGGCACATGTGGGGAAAGAGGTAGTGGTGGGGGTTACGGGCAGACATTGCAGGGGAAATGCTGACCGCTGGAGGGACAGTGCCATTCTAAACTAACGACTACGCTCACATTTTTTTGTAAATATTACATGGTGCCCCTCCATGTCCACATTTGCATGGTGACCATTCGCAAAGATCTGCTTTGATTGGTAGCTAAAAAGAATTCCGCCAAAAATGCAGCGATTTATTTTCGCCTGGCTTGTTAACAACTTGTAACTTTCAGAGAGGCGTTATGAGCGGTGTATTTTGAGTAAAACCTATATATTTCTCTGGTTGCCTCATTAAAAGTTGCTTCTTTTGCCGAAACAGCGGAATTTACACAGTATCATTTCAATAACTTGTAATGCAGACACAATCGCGACAGAATTCTGAAACAGTGGTTTGTTAAGTTTATTAAATGAGGAACTGAAGATAAGTAAGATCAGTAGCTTATGAAAAAGCACATCGTCGGTACAAAAAAACGTGTCATATCTTCACTTATGTTGTTCCAAAACCTGTAGCATTTCTCATTTCACCTGTTTCGATGGCTCTTAAAAATTACATTCTTTCATCGAAAAAGTCTGTAATTAGTGGAATGACACAGTAGATAAGGAAGTTTTACATAGTAACGACGTGGCAAAACACTCCCCTCTTGGCCGGCCGAAGTGGCCGAGCAGTTCTAGGTGTTAGAGTCTGGAACCGAAGGACCGCTACCGTCGCAGGTTCGAATCCAGCCTCGGGCATGGATATGTGTGATGTCCTTAGGTTAGTCAGGTTTAAGTAGTTCTAAGTTCTAGGGGACTGATGACCTCAGCAGTTAAGTCCCATAGTGTTCAGAGCCATTTGAACCATTTTTGAACTCCACTCTTTGAGTGTTATTATTTGCCAATTTCACATTTCGATATCTGAAACAGTTCATAAAATATGAGGAATGTTGTGGATATCTTACTCTGGCCTTATCGCTCTGGATCGATCGCAGATGAGTGTGCTGCGTCAGATAAATTTTCTCGAGATTTCATACAGATAGATATCTCTGCCCAAGTCTAAAGAAAAATTCAGTGTCTTAGTTAAATTTCATGCACAACAACATATTATGTAAAACGCACCAAACGCAAAATCATAGCGACCTCTATTTTTCATGGCAAACTTCCGAATTTCGCGTAGTGTATTACTACCACATAAATATCACAACTACTTTGACCACTGACGAAATGATGGGCGCATCATCATGAACATGGCATATAACTCTATAAGTAAAGCAAGAATGAAATTTTTTGACCGAATGGTTTCTGTAAAACCGTCTGAGAAAGATTTCAGGGCGTGCTCCTCGATTGTGTCATCGCTAAGCGGCCGAGAGATGGAACACACTCGTCGGCCTCTCCTTCTGAACGAATAAATATACTCGCCCAGCGCACTGGATGACAACTGGTTACTATGCATCGCCCACCGTGTCCTGCCCGGACTCTAGTGTTCACCACCCGTCTCAGTGCAGGAGTGTTCGCAGTGGCACGCCAAAGTGTACGCTGAGCCTCCATGCAGCGGAGGACTCTTGTCCTAGTTGAATCACAGTTTAGCTTGCAGACTGGCAGGAGGCGCGTTTTGGTTTGCCGAGAAGCGAGAACCATTTACAACTCTTCAAACATGGGTGAAAGTGGCGCGTTTGCGGCCGGCCGGGCTGGTCGAGTGGTTCTAGGCGCTACAGTCTGGAACCGCGCGACCGCTACGGTCGCAGGCGCCAATCCAAGCTCGGGCATGGATGTGTGTGATGTCCTTAGTTTAGTTAGGTTTAAGTAGTTCATTTGAACCATTTTTGACACGTTTGGGGGTTGGTGTGTGTGTTTGTGTGTGTGTGTGTGTGGGGGTGGGGGGGGTTGTTTGGGGAAGGAGACCAGACAGCGAGGTCATCGGTCTCATTGGATTTGGGAAGGACGGAGAAGGAAGTCGGCCGTGCCCTTTCAAAGGAACCATCCCGGCATTTGCCTGGAGCGACTTAGGGAAATCACGGAAAACCTAAATCAGGATGGCCGGACGCGGGATTGAACCGTCGTCCTCCCGAATGCGAGTCCAGTGTCTAACCACTGCGCCACCTGTGTGTGTGTGCGGGAGGGGGGAGATATATATATATATATATATATATATATATATATATATATATATATATATATATATATATTCTACAAGGTGACCACATATTATGTGCACAACAGTTTGATGCGACCCATAAGTAGATTCCAAATATGTTCTAAATTTGAACATAAATTTCTCAAGTAGAATAATGTTTAATGTTTCAGTTTATCTACATCTACATGGATACTCTACAAATCACATTTAAGTGCCTGGCAGAGGGTTCATCGAACCACCTTCACAATTCTCTATTATTCCAATCTCGTATAGCGCGCGGAAAGAGTGAACACCTATATCTTTCAGTACGAGCTCTGATTTCCCTTATTTTATCTTGGTGATCGTTCCTCCATATGTAGGTCGGTGTCAACAAAATATTTTCGCATTCGGAGGAGAAAGTTGGTGATTGGAATTTCGTGAGAAGATTCCGTCGCAACGGAAAACGCCTTTCTTTTAATGATGTCCAGCCCAAATGCTGTATCATTTCTGTGACACGCTCCCCCATATTTCGCGATAATACAAAACGTGCTGCCTTTCTTTGAACTTTTTCGATGTACTCCGTCAGTCCTATCTGGTAAGGATCCCACACCGCGCGGCTGTATTCTAAAAGAGGAAGGACAAGCGTAGTGTAGGCGGCCCCCTTAGTAGATCTGTTACATGTTCTAAGTGTCCTGCCAATAAAACGCAGTCTTTGGTTAGCCTTCCCCACAACATTTTCTATGTGTTCCTTCCAATTTAAGTTGTTCGTAATTGTAATACCTAGGTATTTAGTTGTATTTACGGCTTTTAGATTACACTGATATATCGTGTAACCGAAGTTTAACGAGTTCCTTTTAGCACTCATGTGGATGCCTTAATACTTTTCGGTATTTGGGGTCAACTGCCACATTTCGCACCATTCTTTTGTTGAAACTTCCTGGCAAATTAGAGCTGTGTGCCAGACCGAGATTCGAACTCGGGGCCTTTGCCTTTCGCGGGCAAGTGCTCTACCAACTGAACTATTCAAGCACGACTCACGCCCCGTCCTCACAGCTTTACTTCTGCCAGTACCTCGTCTCCTACCTTCCAAACTCTACGGAAGCTGTCCTGCGAACCTTGCAGAACTAGCACTCCTGAAAGAAAGGATATCGCGGAGACAAGGCTTAACCACAGCCTGGGGGACTCATTCTTTTGTTCTTCTCTTTGGTTAATCTTCATCCCACTCGCCATTAAACTTTCTGAGCTACCGTTCTCGTGATTTTCTCGTGCTGTGTAGAAACCAAATATTGGATTCGGCATTAATCCTAGATCGTTCTGAAATCACGCGACCCCCATTAAACTAAAGTTAATGGTTTAGAAAATAATGGAGGTACGTTTTTTGTCGAATGTTTCACACTTACTGTTTCGTTATTATACATGTTACCACCGCAGTAAATATTGAAAGTTGTAAATTAATCCTGTTTCCCTATTTACCTATCTTTTGGAATACTTCATGATCTTACATGACTTCACTGGGGCAGACTCGAAACACTAAAATGTAGCCTTCTTGACGTACGGAAAGTTGTGCCAAATATTGAAGGGCCTATCAAAATACCGTCGTTTATTAGAGGTAAGATAAAGATCCTTATGTAGTAGGAAAGTACAATTAATCCACTACTGATTGATAGAAGTCTCCGAACCCGTCTGTACCATCGAACTTATTGACAATCAACGAACAGTTGGCAATTTACTAAGACATAAGATCGTTGTTGCCCCTAATTTTTCTGGATTTTATTGTCTTTAGCAGAGGATAAACGATTACTCACCTCGATAAGAAGTGAATACGTGGCATGCAGTTTTATGGATGAGCTGCAACAGTTTTATCATCTTTGGCCCAAGTATACTCTCTGCCGCGTTCTCAAATGGATACATAAAATAGATTTTTTAAAATAACTTTCTCCCTGAGTTTTGTAGTCACTCTTTACTACAACCTCTAGGAAGGCGTTTGCCTAATTCCACAACACGAATGCATACATTTTACAAGGTCCGTTCCGGACTCCTTTTTCGCTTTCATCTTACTTCTGCAAAGGCAACTATCTGGTAATGTATTTCACACATCTCCTATCATCCTGTCCCTTCTTTTCAGTGTTTTCCATATGTACCTTTGTTCACCCATACTGCGGAGAACGTCTTCATTCCTTATCTTACCAATTCACCTAAATTCCAACGCCCCTCTGGAGCACCACATCTCAAACGCTTTGAAACTCTGACTTTCCGTTTCTCCCACAGGCCATGATTCACTATTGTACAATGCTGTGCTCCAACTGTACTTTCTAATACACTTCTCCCTCAGAAAAGGCTTATGTTTGATACTCATATATTTTTTTACGAACAGGAATGCCCTCTGTCCCTGCGGTGCTGTACTTGTTCGTCACGTGTTATTTTGTTTCCAAGATACTCGTAACAGAAATTTGTAACTTTGTCTACTTCGTGGTCACCAGTTTTGATGTTAAGTTCGTCGCTAATCTTATTTCTCTTACTCCTCATTGCCTTCGTCACTCTTCGGTTTACTCTGTCATATTCTGTACTCGCTAGACGATTCATTCAACGCAACATGTTCTATAATCATTTTTCATTTTTACTGAGGATAGCAATATCGTCGGCCAGTCTGGTAACTGATTCTTTTCACCCCAAAATTTAGTCTCATTCTCCAACCTTTCTTTTATTTCCGTTATTGCTTCTTTGAAATATAGATACAATATGAGCATTTCGTTTTTGGGTTTCCATTTTGTTGTTCCCTCTTGGTTCTAGTACACATTGTATAACCCTAGGACTTTCCCGATAACTTATTCATATTTTTGTGAAATATTGAATATCTAGTACCGTTTTATATTGCTGAACGCTTTTTCAAGGTCGACAAATCCTACGGTCGTGTCTTCATTTTTCTTCAGTCCTGCCTCCCTGGTGCCGTTACTTTCCGAAAGCCAAACTGATCGTCATCCAGAAGATCTTCACTTTTCCATTCTTCTGTATATTATGTTTGTTAGCAACTTGATTACATTAGCTGTTAAGCAGATTGTACGGCACTTCTCGTATTTATCCTTCTTGCGGTTTTCGGGATTGTGTAGATGATATGTTTTCGAAAGCCTTATGGAATGTCTCCAGTCTCATAGATTCTACATACCAGCTTGAAAAGCCACTTCACCCCATGATTTTCGAAGTTCCGTGGGATGTTGTGTAACCCTTCTGCCTTACTGTCTTCCAGAGTTCTGTTAAACTCTCACGCTAACACTGCATCTTCCACATCGACTCTCTTCGGTTGTCACATCATCGGACATTCCTCTCCCTAACAGATGCCACCGATGTACTGTTCCCACGTATCTGTTGTCTCTCCAGTGTTTAACAGTGGAATTCCCACTGCGCTCTTAATGTTGATGCCCATGCTGTGTTTCTGTCATTCCCAGAATACTTTTCAACTTCCTTCTTTCGTCGGTCTGTTGATGTATACCGAAGGTTTCTTCGCAGTCACCTGCCTTATACCTGTGCCTGACGGTCCAACATCTGTGGTTTCCCTTTTAACAGATGCCCATATTTCTTCAGCTAAGCTACCTACCGTGGCATACGTTATCACGGTACCTACAGCCATAGAGAATTTCAAATGCATCTCATAAATCCACAGTACCGCTGTATCCCAATTCATTCCAAACTGATTCTTTCGGACGACTGTTTTAAACTTCAGTTTACTCTTTTACTCTTCATCATTACTAAATTGTGACCCGAATCTATATCTGTTCCTGGATATGCCTTGCACTTCAGTATCTGATTTCGGAGTCTCCGTCTGGCTGTGATATAATCCAGGTCGAATCATCCTGTGCCTCCAGGCCTTATCCGAGTATATTGGATCTTATTGTGGTTTTTGAACAGTGTGTGTTAGCTGAAACGTTTTGCAGAACTCATTTAGTCTTTCCTCTCTCTTGTTTCTATCACGAGGCTCATAATATCCTGTCTTCTATTCCTTCGCCTACCATTTTGTTCCGTTTTGCCACGATTATTTCATTATCATCTCCTCTAACACACTGAATTATTTTTTCATTATCCTCATATGCATTTTCAATCTCTTCACCTTCTGCCTGCGACGCTGGCCAGTATACCTGAACTGTTGTTCGGTAGTGAGAAATGTTATGCCACCAATTGCCTAATGTGTGATATTTTCAGCGCAATAGGTTTCGGGACTACGTTATCCAATTATCAAATGCTACAAAACCAGAAAACCGAGCAAGGTGGTGCAGTGGTTAGCACACTGCACTCGCATTCGGGAGGGCGACTGTTCAAACCCGCGTCCGGCCATACTGATTTAGGTTTTCCGCGATTTCCTTAATTAGCTTCAGGCAAATGCCGGGATTGTTCCTGCGGAAGGGCACGGCCGCTTCCTTCCCCATCCTTCACTAATCCGATGGGGCCAATGACCTCTCTGATTAGTTCCCTCCCCCGAATCAACCAACCAACTAACCAAACTAGGAAGCTTTTAAAGCATCTGATGACCTCTGACATTGCCTTACCTACAAGCATTAAAAATCTTTTAGAAATATATACGATTTTATAACAGAGAATCAAATAAGAATATGGGAAGAGAGAATTTTCTTGCATTATAGTATGTTAATCTACTTAGTTCGTTTACTTGAGTTCGTTTACTTGGATGTAACAAATAATAGTTGTTTATTATGGTCCGGGGCTGGCTGTGTGAGTGATGCCCAAAAGCCATTAATAAGTTAAAAACAAAGAAGAAAAACCGATTACATCCTAATAAATTGTAACGTATTTTGACTGCTCCGCGTAACACAAAGCAATTAAGAAGGAAAAAAGTACTTCGCAAAAAATCGCATTATACGTTCACAACGCACGTTTTGAAACTTCAGATCATTGTATAGTAAAATAATTCATATATTTCTTCTTAAAAATTACGATCCATCAAAGTGCATTGCAATTACAAAGATTAAGTGTCGAGCCAAAATTTCGTCAGTTCTGTGGTAATTCAAGTAGGCTATGAATGCAGCTTGTTAGAACATGTGTTTCAAGTGTAACGCTTTTAGCAAGCGTTGTCATCCGTTCGCTCGTTGTGTCATATTTTGCGAGGAAAATCACCGAAGAAAGACAGTTTTCATCAGAATGAGAAAGAGAATATATTTTGTTTAGTTAAACGACATTTAACATGTCAGTATAATTGACGAGATACGTAAAGGCGGCAATAGAATAGTTGTTTATGATCTAAGCATGCGAACAACTGGCGTGCGTCACAGTTTTCGCCTTTTCTTTTTGATTCATCAATCTTCTAACTGGTTTGATGCGACAGGCTACGAGTTCCTCTCCTGTGCTAACCTCTTCATCTCAGAGTACCACTTGCAACCTACGTCTTCAATTATTTTCTGGATGTATTCCAATCTCTGTCTTCCTCCACAGTTTTTGCCCTCTGCAGCTCCCTCTTGTACCATGGAAGTCATGTTATGACGTCTTAACATATGTCCTATCATCTTGTCCCTTCTCCTTGTCAGTGTTTACCACATATTCCTTTCGTCTCCGATTTTGCGCCGTACCTCCTCATTCCTTACCTTATCAGCCCACCTAATTTTTAACATTTGTCTGTAGCATCACATCTCAAATGCTTCGAGTCTCTTCTGTTCCGGATTTTCCACAGTCCATGTTTCACTACCATAGAATTCTTCCTCAAATTATGGCCTATGTTTGATACTAGTAGACTTCTCTTGACCTGGAAGCCCTTTTTGCCAGTGTAAAGTGATGTCGTTCTTGCTCCGTCATTGGTTATTTTGCTGCGTAGGTAGTAGAGTTCCTGAACTTCATCTACTTCGTGTCCATCAATCCTGATGTTACGTTTCTCGCTGTTCTCATCTCTGTTACTTCTCATTAATATCGTCTTTCTTCTATTTACTCTCACACCATATTCTGTACGCATTAGACTGTTGAGTCCATTCAGCAGATCATATAATTCTTCTTTACTTTTACTCAGGATACCAATGTCATCAGCGAATCGTTTCATTGATATCTTTTCGCCTTGAATTTTAATTCCACTTCTGAATCTTTCTTTTATTTCCATCAGTGCTTCTTCGAAGTACAGATTGAATAGTATAGGCGAAAGACTACATCTTTGTCTTACACCCTCTTTAATCCGAGCACTTCGTTTTTGGTCGTCCACCCTCATTATTCCCACTTGGCTCTTGTACATATTTTGTATTAGCCGTCTCCCCCTAGAGCTTACCCCCTTTTTTTCTCGGAATTTGGAACATCTTGTACCATTTTACATTGTCGAACGCTTTTCCAAGGTCGACAAATCGTATGAAAGTATCTCGATTTTTCTTTAGTCTTGTTTCCATTATCAACCGCAATGTGATTTTAGAAATTCTAATGGAATTTTATCTGTCCCTTCTGCCTTATTTGATCTTAAGTCCTCCGAAGCTGTCTTTCTGATTGTAATACTGAATCACCTGTTTCTCTAAATCGACTCCTACTTCTTCTTGTATCACATAAGACGAATCTTCCCTTCTCGTAGAGGCCTTCAATGTATTCTTTCTACCTATCCGCTGTCTCTTCTGCATTTAACGGTGGAATTCCCGTTGCACTTTTAATGTTGCCACCCTTGCTTTTAATTCCACCGAAGGTTATTTTGAGTTTCCTCTATGTTGAGTCAGTCTTCCGACAATCATTTCTTTTTCGATTTCTTCACATTTTTCATGCAGCCATTTCGTTTTAGCTTCCTTGCACTTCCTAGTTATTTCATTCGTCAGTGACTTGTGTTTATGTATTCCTGAATTTCTCTGGACGTTTTTGTACTTTCTTCTTCATCGATCAACTGAATTATTTCTTCTGTTACCCATGGTTTCTTCGCAGTTACCTTCTTTGTACCTATGTTTTTCTTTCCGAGTTTTGTGATTGCCCTTTTTAGAGATGTCCATTCGTCTTCAACAGTACTGCCTACTGAGTTATTCCTTATTGTTGTATGCATAGCCTTAGAGAAGTTCAAGCGTATCTTGTCATTCTTTAGTAGGCTACTTCCATACCCCACTACTTTGCGTACTGATTCCTCCTGACTAATCTCTTAAACTTCAGCTTACTCTTCATCGCTACTACATTGTGGCCTTAGTCTATATCTGCTCCTAGTTGTGCCTTATAATCCAGTACCTGATATCGGAATCTCTGTCTGATCATGATGTAATCTAACTGAAATATTCCCGTATATCTCGGCCTTTTCCAAGTATATCTCCTCTCTTGTGATTCTTGAACAGAGTGTTCGCTCTTACTATCTGAAATTTATTACAGTATTCAATTAGTCTTTCTCCTCTCTCATTCTTTGTCCCAAGCCTATGTTCTCCTGTAATCTCTTTTTCTACTCCTTCCCCTACAACTGCATTCCATTCCCCCATGACTATTAGATTTTCATCTCCCTTTGCGTACTGTATTACCCTTTCAGTATCCTGATATGCTTTCTCTATCTCTTCGTTTTCAGCTTGCGGCGTTGGTTTGTATACCTGTACTATCGTTGTCAGTGTGGATTTGCTGTCGCGCGGAGTGGCCCAGCGGCTCGAGGTGCCATGTCATTGAGAGCGCGGCCCCTCCCGCCGGAGGTTCGGGGCCTCCCTCGCACATGGGTGTGTGTGTTGATCATTTTTTGTGGGTTTGCTGTCGATTCTGATAAGAGCAAAACTGTCACTGGACTGTTCACAGTAACACACTCTCTGCTCTACCTTCCCTATCATAACGAATCCTACTCCCGTTATATCATTTTATGCTCCTGTTGATATTACTCTATACTCATCTGACCAAAAATCCTTGTCTTCTGACATTCCATGCCCCGTCTCGTAGCGTGCTATCCTTTTGTTGGTTATCCAATCTTTTTCTCATGGTCACCTCCCCTTTGCCAGCCCCTCCCGGAGATACGAATGGGGGACTATTCCGGAATATTTTGCCAATGGAGAGATCATCATGACAGTTTTTCAATTACGGGCCACATGCCGGCCGGAGTGGCCGAGCGGTTCTAGACGCTTCAGTCTGGAACCGCGCGACGCTACGGTCGCAGGTTCGAATCCTGCCTCGGGCATGGATGTGTTTGATGTCCTTAGGTTAGTTAGGTTTAAGTAGTTCTAAGTTCTAGGGGACTGATGACCTCAGAAGTGAAGTCCCATAGTTTTCAGAGCCATTTTTGAACGGGCCACATGTCCAGTGGATACACGTTAAGTGTCTTTAATGCAGTGGAGTCTATTGACTACTGCAACCTCATGCCGTTGATCATTGCTGATTATTCCTCCTTTAGGGGCAGTTTCCTACCCCAAGAACCTCTGCACGCTTCTCCACCCTCTTTTACAAGATTGTTGGCAAAATGATGGCCGCGCGGGGTAGCAGCGCGGCCAGAGGCGTCTTGTCACGATTCGCGCTGTCCCCCCTCGGGCATGGGTGTGTGTGTTGTCCTTAGCGTTAGTTAGTTTAAGTAGTTGTGTAAGCTTAGGGACCGATAACCTCAGCAGTTTGGTCCCTTAAGACCTTACGACAAATCCAAAATTTCCAAAATGAGGGTGAATTCTTATGCCGAAAATCTTTGGCCGCCAGTGCTATTTGTTAATCAAAGTTTAAATGATGGCGGGTTTCAAACACTGGGCCGACGACTTTCTGACTACTAATCAAAGACGCTACCCATATACCACTCGTTCCCAAAGACGAAGATTTTCCTTGTAAATAAATTATTTGGTTGTATTCTTGGTACCTATTATACCTAGGGAGGTTATAATTAAACTTTCGCTATTTGGGAGAGCTACCACGAAAAACGAGTGCTCGTAGGACAATGAAATTTTGTTGGTTGGATGGTTCGGGGTAGGGGACCAAACAGCGAGTTCATCGGCCCCATCGGATTAGGGAAGTTGGTCGGCCGTGCCCTTTTAGAGGAACCGTCCTGGCTTTTGCCTCAAACGATTTAGGGAGATCACGGAAAAGCTAGATCAGGATGGCCGGTCGCGGGTCTCAACCGTCGTCCTCCCGAATGTGAGTCCAGTGTGCTCACCACTGCTCCACCTAGCTCGGTGAAACTTTTGCAAACTTTTGTAAGGACATCCGGAAGAAAAACAACAGTAAAACGTTGAAGAAACACGTTTTAATTTCCACAAGAGCCCATGTTTAGGTTCCAGGTTAAAAATGTTTCTCAATGTCACGACCATCTGCATCCGAGACAGCCTAGAGATATCATTTAACAATGGGTCGCCGCACTTTTCGAACTGTGGTCCGTGGAAGTGTCCAGCATTCTCAGCCATGGCAACTGTAATATTCTCAACAATTTGTGGCGCAATTGGACATCGGCCGCTCCCAGGAGCAATACCCAAATAACTAGATAATTCGAACTTACAAATCAAGTTCTTCAACCCCGGAGCGGAAAGAGGACCACTCCATATTCATCTAATGCGTCAACATTCGCGAAGAGCAGCAGTACTATTGCTATTATTTTGATGAAACAGCTTTACGAATAAAGTTCCTTCTCAAGACCCATGTTGACTCTTTGCAAATGTACTGCACGCTGATGCTTGTGTTTCAGCTTAAGCATGTTGTGACACTAACAACATTAACAACGGAAATCCTGCAGCACACACTCTTAATGTGATTCTATGAAGTTGTGTACTCATAAGGTAAATGTCTGTCTACACTTGCTCAAGTAGCGAAAATTTAATTACAACCATCGTGTACTTTAATCCTCTATTGCATGACTTCTTTTGGGAAACCAGCTGCGGTGAAAAAAATACACTGGTATAGGGTCTGACACACGAAATACTATGTAACAGGTTGAACATAAAAATTTTGATTTAATCAGTATTTTAGGTTTGTTGCCGTTGTTGTTGATTAACTAGTAATCCTTCAGTTACAGAGACATGGAAACATAAATTGTGCTATCATCAAGCACCATTGTACGTACCTTGAAAATCTAACTAGTGGTGATCTAAGTGGCAAAAATGATTCACCCTTTCAGCTGCTTTCGCTTGTGTTTACGTACACTCGGCCTTCAGGAAAGATTATCGATTTTCAACTCGTACTGCCACCTGAACTGCACATCTTAGTGATATGAAGACTGTGATTATCGCCGAAGTGCTTGTCCCCCTGAGTGAAGAACGGTCATATTCAGATTCATGGCGCAGTCGCATATGAAAAGGCCCGATTTTGGACTGCGTGTGAACGTGAGGACAGACATACTCGTCGTCAAGGTTCCGGTCAACCATGTCTGACCACCGCAAAGCAGGATCGCCGTATTGTCCACCACGCACATAGTATCCCATTCACATGTGCGCCTGCTGTCCGAGGATAAGTTCAAATGATTCAAATGGGACTTAACATCTGTGGTCATCAGTCCCCGAGAACTTAGAACTACTTAAACCTAACTAACCTAAGGACATCACACACATCCATGCCCGAGGCAGGATTCGAACCTGCGACCGTAACGGTCACGCGGTTCCTGACTGAAGCGCCTAGAACCGCACGGCCACACCGGCCGGCTCACGCGAATGATTATGTAACAAGGACTAGGAGCTGTTTGGTTCGACTGCACTCGTACAAAACTTAAAACATCACTTATCGTATCACAATAATCTATGCGAGCTTCCAAAGGTCTTCCATAATTTTGCTTATGGAAGGAAACCTTCATATTTAGATAAAATTCATAGAACTAGATTCAATTTCAGTATGCCAATGGATACGTGTAAATGTCTAGGTGTTCAGTCATCTTTCCTTATTGGCTATTTTCATCTATATATTTATTCCACTGACTGTGCTGTTGACATCTATTGAAGCCGTCACAAATGTCTGCTACATTAGTCAGTCTGTATGCATTGTATTGAGATGTGGTGGTACCCGAAAGAGATTGATGAATCAAAGCAAAGCGAACGATGTAACCTTTGAATGGAACTGTTTGTACCTCACTCAGAATTGTAGACTTTTTCTGATATGGTATAGGAAATGGGTCAATTGTCAGGACCATAAACTCTACGGCGACCAATGTCCACAACCTTCCATTCCGTCTGAAAAATACACTGCCTGCCAAGAAATGTGAAGCATGGTCGGATGTCAATGTAACTTCCCACAAGCACACACCATCGGCGGCTATGTAACTGATCAGAGCTACAACTCTCTGTGACAAGTAGAATGGCTACTAGGGTGCATTCGTTTTGTTCGTGTTTTAGTGTTTTCATCAGGCGTGGTAGGATATATGAGGTGAGTGAACAGCGTCAGATGTTGAGAGATCAGACGGCGTTCTCAACATCTGACAAGAGTGTGCATGGAGCCTAATTGTGGGTCTCCACTTGGCCATCAGGTCGAGTCGTGCAATATCAGATTCATGGCGCAGTCGCATATGAAAAGGCCCGATTTTGGACTGCGTGTGAACGTGAGGACAGACATACTCGTCGTCAAGGTTCCGGTCAACCATGTCTGACCACCGCAAAGCAGGATCGCCGTATTGTCCACCACGCACATCGTATCCCATTCACATGTGCGCCTGCTGTCCGAGGATAAGTTCAAATGATTCAAATGGCTGTGAGCACTATGAGACTTAACATCTGTGGTCATCAGTCCCCGAGAACTTAGAACTTCTTAAACCTAACTAACCTGAGGACATCACACACATCCATGTCCGAGGCAGGATTCGAACCTGCGACCGTAGCAGCAGCTCGGTTCCTGACTGAAGCGCCTAGAACCGCTCGGTCACAGCGCCGGCCGAGGCTTCCTGCAACGTTCAGTGTCATCCTGCTCCACTACTCCGAGACTAGGTAATTACCATCCCATGCATAGACTGGCGTTAACACCACGACACAAACGACTGCGTTTGGATTGGTTCCCGCCGGCCGAAGTGGCCGCGCGGTTCTGGCGCTGCAGTCTGGAACCGCGAGACCGCTACGGTCGCAGGTTCGAATCCTGCCTCGGGCATGGATGTGTGTGATGTCCTTAGGTTAGTTAGGTTTAAGTAGTTCTAAGTTCTAGGGGACTAATGACCTCAGCAGTTGAGTCCCATAGTGCTCAGAGCCATTTGAACCATTTTTGATTGGTTCCGTGATCGGGAGTCATGGACTGCTGATGGATGGCGGCGCATTGTGTTCAGCGATTCATTGCAGTTATGTATTCCACCAGATGAATATCACCGAATGTGAGGTCCCATTCTTCCAGCGTAAATCTGTTTGTGAATTCCTAAAGTTCCCTAGCCTTAACACTCTACTTAAACTACGTTATGCTGACAAGGGAACCTCCCCATCGCACCCTCCTCAGATTTAGTTATAAGTTGGCACAGTGGATAGGCCTTGAAAAACTGAACACAGATCAATAGAGAAAACAGGAAGAAGTTGTGTAGAACTATGAAAAAAATTAGTAAAATATACAAAGTGAGTAGTCCATGTGCAAGATAGGCAACATCAAGGAGAACGAACGATCAGAAGCGCCGTGGTCCCGTGGTTAGCGTGAGTAGCTACGGAACGAGAGGTCCTTGGTTTAAGTCTTCCTCGACTGAAGATTTTACTTTCTTTATTTTCGCAAAGTTATGATCTGTGCATTCGTTCATTGACATCTCTGTTCACTGTAATAAGTTCAGTGTCTGTGTTTTGCGACCGCACCGCAAAACCGTGCGATAAGTAGACGAAAGGACGTGCCTCTCTAATGGGAACCGAAAACATTTGATCGCAAGGTCATAGGTCAACCGATTCCTCCACAGGAAAGCCGGCCGAAGTGGCCGTGTGGTTAAAGGCGCTGCAGTCTGGAACCGCAAGACCGCTACGGTCGCAGGTTCGAATCCTGCCTCGGGCATGGATGTTTGTAATGTCCTCAGGTTAGTTAGGTTTAACTAGTTCTAAGTTCTAGGGGACTATTGACCTCAGAAGTTGAGTCCCATAGTGCTCAGAGCCATTTGAACCATTTGAACCATCCACAGGAAAACACGTCTAATATATTCTGTACGACACTGGTGACGGCATGTGCGTCACAAGACAGGAATGTGTTGTCAGACCCACCTAACTTTACACTTAGCGAATGGGTAAAAAGATTCTTCTACCTTGCCCGATTTAGGTTTTCTTGTGGATGTGATAATCACTCCCAAATACTTATGAAAACAAAAGAGTTTGTCACATAAACTGAAAATGAAAAATTAAACTTTTCACTCGAGGGAAGACTTGAATCAAGGCCTCTCGTTCCATAGCTACTCTCGCTAACCACGGAACCACGGCGCTCCTTGACTCCCACTGTCCTTGATGTTGCCTATCTTGCACATAGTATATTTTACTAATTTTTTTCATAGTTCCACACAACTTCTTCCTGTTTTCTCGATTGATCTGTATTCAGTTTTTCAAGGCCTATCCACTGTGCCAACTTATAACTAAATCTGAGGTGGGTGCGATGGGGAGGTTCCCTTGTGAGAACAACACACACACTCATTCCCGAGGCAGGACTCGAACCACCTGCGGGAGGTGCCTCGCAATCCGTGACATGGCGTCTCAAACCGCGCGGCCACACCGCGCGGCATTCTTCCAGTGTTTTGGGGAACTGTAGTGGCTTAATCCTGGTGTCATGGTGTGTGGAGCTCACGGTATGACTTCAGGTAACGGCTGGTAGTTACTGAGGGAACTCTGGCGGTGTAACGGCACATCAAGAACATCCGGCGCCATCATAGTGTTTCACTCTACAGTTTCCTGGTCCCATTTTTCAATAGGATAACTCTCGTCCACACATGGCACACATCTGTATGAACTGTCTGCGTGGTGTTGAGGTACTCTCGTGGCCAGTAAGACCCCTAGATCTGTCCCTGTGGGACGTTCTCGGACATCAGCTTCGTCTCAGCGCCAGTATCCAGGATATGAAGGACCAGTTACAACAGTTGTGGACTAGCTTGCTTCAGGAAAGGTCACAGCGGCTTTGTGCCATCCTTCCCAACCGAATCAGTGCATTCATCAAGGCTGCAACGTCATACTGATAAGTAGGCTCATACTGCCAAGTTCTTTGTAAAATTGTGTCGATGTTGAAATCATTGAAAAGTTAGTCTACGGTTGTAGCTGTGGCTCCTGAGAGGCACCATTGAATATCTTCAGTGGATACATTAAATTTACAGATGAAGCGGGATCACAAAGGGAAAACTTTCTGCTGTTAAGGCGTTGCCTTTATTTGGTGGGTCTATTGGTCTTATTTTTAACAAGAAGTATGTATGTGACTCCAGGTTCTCCAGACTGTTTTCTTAAATTAGAAGGTTTAGAACACCTGAATCATCATTTCGTTTTTGTATTTTTATTTTCCATTTTAAGACCTGGTGCCACATGCAGGATACTGTCGCCTTTTTCTTTGAAGCGTTTGTTATTTGAAGCACGCTACGCAGCAAGTAGTACAAGAGAACGAGTAATATTTCTTTCCATCCATGCATATATCAACGAGCACTACAGTTTCACAAGTTTGCGAATCCGATGCTGCTCTACAACGCGTTTGGGTTGCATACAGTTGTTTGTTTCAGTTTCTTTCCAACTTTCGTTTGATCTTAACATTTTCTTCTTGTTAATAATAGGTGTCAATACGTTCGCAATTCAAATTGCCTTTTCTAGCTCATACTTGTTATTTAATAGTTTCTTGACGATGATATCGTCATACAAATGATACAAGCTACAGGAGACATATCATCGTTTGTAACGGGATTCTACCTTTTTGAATGAAAGTGAATACAAGCATTCACATTTAAATTAAACAGATAAACAAATAAATAATTACATGAAAGTCTATGAAAATTCTGTGGGTGTCCCTCTTTTGACCTGTAGTACACATATCTGCAGTTATGAAAGGAAATTCCGTTGTTAGCTCACGTACGTTCGCACTATGTAATACTGCGGAATTTATTCGAGACTGAAGGTTAAAAAAATCGTTTCAACAGCCAGTATGGCCTAAAAAATAAGTAATGGTTAGTGTCTTTCCCTACAAAGTAGTTGTTTATAATGGTGATGGTGAAAGATTTCCTACTCTTATTACGTACCGTCAACTCACACATATTTATTATAATTCAAATGATCAGATGAATAGGGTACTGAAATGAAGTATTGCTCTCTTCAAACTACTTTATTACGAAGCCAACACGTCAATTCCCAGAACTGACATGAAGATCAAATTATTTAAAAACTAACGCGAAACAAAATACACGGTGACAATGATGTTGATGACTGGTAAAGTTTTTAAAGGGGTCAAGAGACCCCACTGCTTCACTCTTTGCATTGACGACTCTCGCCCTGCTCCTAGTTATCATTCTGACGTCAAACAGACATCTCAAAACACGAAGCTACAGTGAACATAATTCTTCTAAATACCTTTGTTATTTAAACGCACCAACGCATCAGGAAACTAGCCCTCCAAAACTCCACAATGCCGTTGTCAAATCCAATAATCAACGACCACACGTGGTGCAGAAACCACAAAACAAAAACATACAATAAATTAAATACCTCAAAAGAGATTACATATATTAATGCATATCACGCTACGAACTTAACATTATCGCAAGTCTGATCTGTTCAGAATTTCTTTCCGACATGAAACATTAAAAATAAAATGCTACCTATCTGACTGCGTACCATTAGATTCTACTAGTAAGATCCTGGCAGGTGTCATCAATTTCTAAGGTTTCCTACGCTTATTACCTACTCTCATCTCATAAAAATTTAATATAACTCAAATGTCAGGATGAATAGGGTACTGGAATGAAATATTGCTCTTTTCAGACTTAGTTTATTACAAAACCATGACCTGAATACCCAGGATTAGCATACAGGTCAAATTACAAAAAGCAAACACGGAACAAAATACATGGTGGTAGATTATGTTGATGGCTGGCAAAGTTATTAAAGGGGAAGGGGGTCAAACTAAAACGATGCCTCCCTCAAGGTAATAGCAACAACGCTTTCTTACTGTATGTGAGGTACTTATCGAGATTGTGAATTGCTAGCTGAACGTTAATATCCCATGGGTTGGTTGAAATACAGGGCTGCACGCCAGATGGTCTCGCTGCAGTGACGACTAAGTCTTCAGACAAAGATTACTGATAGGCGCGGGTTACCGATATTGTCACCACTGAACTGGCAACCGGGTGATGTGGGGGCTGGCCGTAGTTGCGCATCTGCAAAGGCGGCGGCTGGCGTACCCTCGTTCCGAGATGTTCAGAGAACTACGGCTGGCGCGCCGAAGAGACCAGTACTGTCCTCTGTGGCGGTTCTCCGCCAATTTGCAGAGCATACAGCGTACCTCAGCCGAACTGCCCAGACGTTTCTCCACGGTGGCCATCCACCGAATGCCACAAAAATCTCTCTTCTCTTCCCTCCTCGACACCAAATCCATTGTCGAGTCGCCAAAAAAAGTCCCCTTCAATGGCCAAGCTGTCCCTACAAATTGCGCCAATGGTGTTCTTACAACACCGCGCTAGAACTGCCGTCTAGACACGGCGTAGCACTGTTCCTCCAATGAGAAACTTTGCCATCAAAATTTATGCTTTCCCTCGCTAAACTTGGCGCCAGTGAAATGCGCGTTCATTTCACACATGTGATGAACGATGCTCTCCTTCCCAGAGCAATAATTAAGTTTGGCGCCCGTTTGTTGGCCGCGTACCAAAGGTGGACAGTACGCCTTCGGAATTTAGGCTGTTGAGCATTGTCCTGCTGAAGACTGAGCCGCCCCTATAGGCTGACTTTACGGAGAGAGGCCTGCGCTCACACGCAAAGGGATCACAGCTTTGTAGAAGCCCAAATGCTTTCCCGGAGGAGCCTGTGTCTGTTTCATTGACTTCTATCACCCTGGGGCATCTCCCTCCCATCCCCTCCAACACAGAAAATGTAGAGTGCCACAACTATTATTGTTAGCAGAACTCTGTCGTTCCCTGACTTATCTACAGTTGCTTGTCCTGATGAATCGCTACGTAGCTGAGATGGCCACCATGCCTCTGCAGAGACTAAGTAATTATTAAGCGGTGAAAGACAGTCTCTCCCAAGAGTCACCATCTTTCAATTCCATCTTCATTCAACAAAAATTTCTGTTGTTTAAGTTCAAATTTTAGCCGAGGATACAAAAATGTCTGTCGGAGGTAGGGCTGATAAGTAAGGACCGTGATCAAACATCTGAAACCGTAGTTTGTGTATTTTAGCCATGGCAACCTATTAGGTGAGACACAGTGCAGAGTCAGCTGTCACGGTACCCAGTGTGCAGGCAGTTTTCTCATCCTTAAATTGTCAATCAATATGTGACGAATACATTCCTTAGATATACTCATAGCCTGTGCTGTCTCTCTCACCTTAATTCGACGGTTCACTGGTACCATTTAAAGAACATGGGCAATGTTAGCATGAGTGGTTACAGTTTTTGGCCGTCCCAAACGTTCATTGTCACCTAAGTTTGTATGGCCACATTTAAATTCAGCTGCCCAAAATTTCACGGTGGTAAACGATGGTGCAGAATCCCCATAACCAGCGTCAAACTTATGTTTAATTTGTGTGGGCCTATTGCCTTTCAAAACCGAAAATCTGATAACTCGATACGTTATTTTGTCCCTTTTGCACAAAAGCACGCTCATCTAATCACTAAAACCACTGTCAAACAGCAACTGTATGTCCAAAATCGCTGAAAATTTTGTGAGTGCCTTTCTAGGAACGTGGAAACCACATCCCAACTTTGGCTGACAAGTACTGCTATTTTCATATTGAGGACAGAAACTTGTCAGACCACCCTCATAGTTGCAGGTAAGCTGAAGTCACGGGAGAACAGCGCACCTTCAGCAGACATCTACCCCAACACTACTTCACCCCACTGCCTCACGTGGCCTGCGCGAACTGCTCTTTTTGTGTGTGTGGCGGAGGTGTTCACCACTGCGCGGGGTTGGGTAGGGTCGCACATGGGGGCGTGTCGACTAGCAGTAAATCTGTCGCTAGGGTTAATGAGCTGGCATGCTGTTCCTGCCACCCCTGCCCTGCTCATTTGGTCTTCAGACACACATGTATACACATTCACACAAGGACGTGACAGCTGTAGATCACCTTCTTCACTCCTCCCGTTGTTTGGTGTCCACAAAAATTGGCTAGGTTATGAAGCGAGGCAGAAAGTGACTACCAAAGGTTCATCTGACAGTGCCGCAAATAAACTAATTCTTATACGTTAACGGAAACCAGCCACTGTTAATAATATATTTTATTAAGAATAAATAGCGCAATTACCGGTTTCTAACAGACAGGTTCGTACTTAAACGGCTTTTCACTGTTAAAACTACATTTAGCTTACGCTGTGCAAGCGATGTTGGCTGTTGAGCGAAAGTTCCTTCAGTCAGTGGTGCCATCGAAAATCCTGTACCATTTTACAGTGTTCTTACTGAAAAAGTTCATATTAAGCCGAATTGTAAACAAAATTCTGCACTTCTCAGAAATTCGAAGAAACACCAAAATACACTCTAAGACAAGAAAAGACGCACCACGAAGGAATTACCGAAAGGGACGGAAACTCATTTGATGCATATCTACAGACAAAAATATTACTATAATTTCAGAAACATTGGATAATTTATTCAAGAGAAAGAGCTTCACAAATTGAGGTCCACATCTGGCCCTTATCCGAGCAGTTATTCGGCTTGGCATTGGTTCATGGAGTTGTTGGATATCCTCCTGAGGGACTTCATGACAAATTATGTCCAAATGACGCACTGATCGTCAGAATCCCGAACTGGTCGGCGGGCCCTGCCCGTAATGATCCAAACGTTCTCAGCTGCGGACAGATCTCAGCTTGTAAACATTTGTTTATCTCCACATGTACATCACTACTACCTATTTCCGCCGCATTCGGATAATTACTTCGTGTGGGTGGATAATTCTTTGCGTGCGTCGTTTCTTTATTTTCTTTTTAGTTTACTTTTTTGTCTTAGAATCTCTGGTTGCTGTTTTTATTTTATTATCAGAACGAACCTGTATTTTTACTCAGCCACAGTCTCAACGTATCACTTTTCGACAAAATAGATATAATTCTTAACTTTTAAGACGACCGATATCTGATTGTTTTTGCTTAGATAAAAGTAATATACTCACCGAATTATTTTTATTTTCTCATGCGTAGCTTTGAGAGAAATTTTATTACGTGACGTACTGAAGAGTGGATCGAGAGCCTTTGTCTCACTACTGAACCTGAAACAGTTTATTCTTCAATTGTTTTACATACTAAATAATCGTTACTCGTTGTGTAAAACACAAGTTGGACTTGGCGATAACAACCGAATCTGATGGCTCAGTAGTCTGTTATTCCAGTAGCACATTTTGTACAAACTAGAACATTTACAACTGATTGTCGAACAGATGTTCTAACGAATGTATTACAGTCACGGCCAAACATTTCGGATATTATCGTGTTGTCACCTACTGCTAAGTTGGTTCAAATGGCTCTGAGCACTATGGGACTTAACGTCTAAGGTCATTAGTCCCCTAGAACTTAGAACTACTTAAACCTAACTAGACTATGGACATCACACACATCCATGCCCGAGGCAGGATTCGAACCTGCGACCGTCGCGGTCGCGCGGTTCCAGACTGAAGCGCCTAGAACCGCTCGGCCACCCCGGTCGGCTACTGCTAAGTGACTGGGTGTTCAGTTATCTGACTGATTTCTCTACTAATGATAACCCCCTGATGCCATTAAGATATTCTTTTCGTTCCTAGTGTTATATTCATCCTTTCACTGTTTTGTGGGAATAGAGAAATATTGGTAATGGTACTGTTTGTAAATTATCAAGTTTTTTGAAAAGATTCTTGCAGGGTGTTCCCAAAATAGCAGCAGCTATATCACAACATGTTTCTTTATTCTGAAAATACTAGTAGTGTAATTTGAATTCCCGCAATTTTTGAGGTTGTTAAAAGCTTGGGACCTAAAAGTGCAGCTAAAATTGATATTACTGTGTGCTTCCCGTTGTCCACCGTGGTATAACGACTCTAGTGGATGGCTGGCGACATGAACAGTTATTTATCAACATTTATGACTACTTGAATGGTGCAATTTGCCATAATTTTCTACACTGAAGTGACAAAAGCTATGGGATTGTTTTACTAACGTCAATAGCCTCTTTCTGAAAAAAAAAGCGATTGGTAGTTAATGTTTAGCTGAGCTCAGAAAGAAGCACAGAGGATTTACGATGAATTCTTCATTACTGATTGCATATAAAAGGGCCATAGCTGTTACACTTGAGGTGTCACTTGGAAAAAATGTGAGCCCTGCGAAATTTCCTCAAGGCATTGTGACAGGCCAATTTGACTCAGTCTTTTTGTGTGCTTCTATATTGTTCCTTTTTTTAAAAAATATTCATCATCTGTGTATTGTTTTTCTTTAAATTGCGCGTTTTTGTGTTGTGATAATTTTGTGTAATCATATCTGTGTACTTTACATATATAAGTAATTTCATTGTTATTGTATACGTCGGCCCGATGGGAGTATAAATAGCAGAGCTTATATTATGGAAAAAGCACGCAAATTTTATCGTGAAGAATGCTGTTTATCGGCAAGAGAAGAAGGAAGAGTTCTGGTCAACGTGGCTTGTTGAATGTACAAGACGAGGACAATGGTACTGAGAGAAATACGACATTTGTATTCCCGATATACACTGATCAGCCTGAACATTACAACTACCGACCAACTACCGATATAAATACGTCCAGGCGACAGCTACATCACCTGGTATGAAATGACTGCTGGTAAGACACACGCAAGGAGCTTGTAGTGCCAGTGGGCGTGCTGTCGGTATGTAGAATGTAGAAGGCGCGCGATCTGTGTGAGTTTGGCCGAGGGCGGACTGTGATGGCCTGGAGGATCTGCACGAGCATTTCGGAAACTGCACAACTTGTAGGCTGCTCGAGAAATGCTGTGGCGAAACCAAGGTGAAACCACGTCCCGACGTGGTGGGATTGGGCTGCCACCACTCATCACAGATGTCGGACGTCGTAGCCTTAGCCGATTGGTAAATTAGGACAGGCGGTGAACAGTGGTGGAACTAACATCAGACTTTAATGCTGGGCAGAGTGCAAGCGTGTCTGAACACACAGTGCACCGAACACTCCTAACAATGGGCCTCCGCAGCCGACGAACTATGCATGTGCCAATGTTAAACACCACGGCATCGCCAAGTACGAACGAAATGGGCACGTGACCATCGGTACTGGAAGAACGTTGCGTGGTCTAATGAATCTCCATACTTTCTTCATCATGCCGATGCAAGGGAGCGAATCCGTCGTCTTCCAAGGAAACAGCTCCTTGACGCCTCAGCTGCGGGACGGAGACAAGCTGGCGGCGGCTTCGTTATGCTCTGGGGTACATTCACGTGGACATCCATGGGTTCACTGGAGCTCGTGCAGGGCACCATTATGAGCAAAAAGTATCATACACTGGTTGCAGACCACGTACACCCCGTCACAACGATTATGTTTCCCGACGGCAGGGATATTTTTCAGTTAGATAATGCTCCATTTCACAAGGCCAGCAGTGTGATGGAGTGACTCGAGGAAGACAGTGGCGAGTTCCAGTTGATGTGCTGGCTCCCCAACTCTCCAGATCTGAACTCGATCACATCTGTTATGTGATTGATCGGGGCGTCAGAGCGCATCGGCCTCCTCCCACAAATCTGTGGGAATTAAAAGACTTGTGTGTGCATATTTTGTGACAATTCCCAGCAACCTATGAAGGCCTTGTTGCTTCCATGCCACGACGTGTCGCTGTTGTTGTCCGTGCCAAAGGTGAACATATTGGCTATCAGACAGGTGGTCATAATGATATGGCTGATAAGTGTATTTACACTGAGATGACGAAAGTCATAGGATAACGCTAGGCACGCGTACAGATGGAGATAGTATCCCACATATACTAGGTATAAAATGGCAGTGCTTCTACGGAGCTGTCATTTGTACTGCGATGATTCATGTGAAAAGGTTTCCGATGTGATTATGGCCACACGGCCGGAATTAAGAGATCTTGAATGCGGAATGGTAGTTGGACCTATATGTATGGGGCTTTGCATTTCGGGAATAGATAGCGTGCCGAGAATACCACATTTCAGACATAACCTCCCACCTCTGACAACGAAGAGGCCGACAGCCTTTACATAACGATCGAAAGCAGCAGCGTTTGCGTAGACTTGTCAGTGTTAACTAACAGACAAGGAACACTACGTGAAATAACTGCAGAAATCAATGTTGGACGTACGATGAACGTATCCGTTAGGACAGTGCGGCGAAATCTGGCGTGAATGGGCTGTGGCAGCAGACGGCCGATGCGAGTGCATTTGGTAACAGCACTGCATCGCCTGCGGCGCCTCTCCTGGGCTCATGACCATATCCGTTGGACCCTGGAGAACTGGAAAACCCTGGCCTAGTCAGATGAGTCCCGATTTTAGTTGATAAGAACTAGTGGCGCAGACTCGACCAAGTCATGGACCCAAGTTGTCAATAAGGCACTGTGCAAAGCAGTCCATAATGGTGTGAGCTGTGTTTACATTGAATGGACTGGATCTCAGATGTGTTTGACTACTTGGAGACCATTTGCAACCATTCATGGGTTTTGTGTTCCCAAACAATAATGGAATTGGTATCGATTTCACTGCACCATGTCAGAGGGCCACTATTGTTCGCTATTTGTTTGAAGAACATTCTGGGCAAATCGTGAAAATGATTCGGCCACCCAGATCGGCCAACCTGAATCCCATCGAACATTTTTGGGACGCAATGAAGAGGTCAGTTCGTGACCAAAATTCTGCACCTGCAACACTTTCGAAATTATGGATAGCTATGAAGGGAGCGTGGTTCAATTTTTCTGCAGCGTCCTCGAGCGACTTGTTGAGTCCATGCACACACTGAGTTGCTGCACTCTGCCGGGCAAAAGGATGTCCGACACGATATTAGGAGGTATCGCGCGACTTTTGTCACCTCGGTGTATACATGTACGGGAGCGCTGTCTGCTGAGGCAGGCACCTCAATTCCGTCTGTTCCTTCGCGTGTTCCCAATAAAAGCACTTTCAACGTAAAGTTTTGTTGATGACCTTTTCTTGTGACTGCTGTTTGACTCTGGATTCTACGGGGCAACATTTACGAGGGACAATCATACATTTTTAGTTAGGGTTTTGTTTGTTTGCAGGTATATCTCTTCAGTCGCTGAAACGTTGAAACTCCTCGCCACAGGGCCGTCGCACGGCGCTGTAGGAGCCAGGTGCTACAACGCTGCGCCGCGGGCGTTACATTGTATTCAACGTCTGGAGAGATGTACCTGCTAACAAACAAAAACCTAACTATATATTTACAATTTTTCCAGATAATAATTAAATTTTTATAGCTAACTCTCTTAATTTTGGTGGTTCTTTCAAAATATAACGCGACTTCCGAGGTGGTGGTGAAGCTGGGATCTGACAACACATGCTTTAAAGGAGAATCGGCTGCTGCTACGTCGTCGTAACTACAAAGCACCACTCACTCGAACCGTTTTCAACATCAGCGCATCCTTTACGCAGCAGACTCCGATCTTTTGCAGATGAGTCCTAGCACGAAATATGAAAGGGGGTGTAACACAAATTTCCTCCTCTTTGCTAGTTATCTTTCTCAGGGGAGGTTGTAAGTTAGAATGTGTTTCAGAACACAGAACAGATTAAAAGTTCGTCTTAATAAAACAATGATCTGGCCCGATAATCAAAATCTGCGTTTCACAGTACAACGTCTAATAGAAGAACGTCTCGTAGCACAATATTTAATGGAAAAAGAATAAATAGCACAACGGATAGCGCAAGTGGATGCGACCAATCAGCGAAGGGAACTGGCGTAAGCAGATTTTGGTTTTTCTCTACAGTTCAGTCCTATTTCCATTCAGTACTCCGCAGATCATCATTCTCCACATTATAAGCGTACTGATTCCTAGGGAGGAAAATGACGAACAGCGTTTCTGTTTCATTTGTAATCGACACTTGTCTTTTTTTAAAGCCGAGGATTTGGCGGTAATACTTTGGAGAACATTAAACACACTCATTATGCCAAGAGGCACATCGACAGCTGTATTACAATTAATTATTCTCATAATTAGTTCACCTAGGTACACAGGATACGATTGTGAACGGGCAAAGCGACAGATCAATGACTAATTCGAATATTTAAATCAAGCCCATACTCAGCCACTTAATCAAACACCGAGCGAGGTGGCGCAGTCGTTAGCACATTGGACTCGCATTCCGGAGGACGACGGTTCAATCCCGCGTCCGGCCATCCTGATTTAGGTTTTCCGTGATTTCCCTAAATCGCTCCTGGAAAATTCCGGGATGATTTCTTTGAAAGGGCACGGCCGATTTCCTTCCCCGTCCTTCCCCAATCCGATGAGACCGATGACCTCGCTGTTTGGTCTCTTCCCCCAAACAACCCAACCCAACTTAGTGAAACAGTGGCCAACTATATAGACTACTAGCTACGGTTGGCAAGCTGTGCAAAGGGCGAACGCACTGGCTAATGTTGAAACTCATATCAAAGGTATATCTACATTCGGAGGTTCTCAAAAACTCTAGAAAATGGTTCCCAAAATATGAATTGGATAGCAAATAGGTAATTGCTATACAGGGAGTTTAATGTGCCATATAATGGTGGGAAGTGTTCCTCGCTAGTTTTGAAACCTGGAATACATTGATTGGTGGTGGTGGTGTTGGTGGACAAAGATGGGAACGCTACTGACAAAGCAACATCACTAAAAGCAGTTAACTCCTACCAACACTCCTCCTTTGCTTTACTGGCGGATTAGTTCAAGAAACAGGCAGCGTGAAGCCCAAACTAAGAAGCACAGTTATGAACGAGGACCTCAAATAATTGCGAGACCAAAATAAAGGCTGGTTAATATTTCGCACGGGAAAAGAATTTTATAATCGAAGCAACAGAGGATACTGTAGCTTGCTAGTGGTGATATGAGCATGTTTGATGTCGGTGAACAAACATAGAAACGCTCCATCACTAGAATTAACTCAAAACCACTCAAAAATAAATCTTCCAAGGAATTTAGGAAGTTATTCCATAGAAAGTAACACAGATAATCAGTTGTGAAACCATGAACATGTGCAGTGATGGGGACCGACGTGGCCATACTAGTCACTCGGAAACAATCCCTAGAACTGGATAAAGTACACATGGAGTCCTATACGAACTATATATGACCCAATATTAACAAAGCAGTAACCTGTAACGTTCGGGCACGTATCGGTGGTACTAACACACAGGGATCATCATCAGACTACACTCTTCTCACAAAATTTAAATGGCTCAAATGGCTCTGAGCACTATGGGACTTAACATCTGAGGTCATCAGTCCCCTAGAACTTAGAACTACTTAAACCCAACTAACCTAAGGACATCACACACATCCATACCCGAGGCAGGATTCGAACCTGCGACCGCAGCAGTTGCGCGGTTCCGGACTGAAGCGTCTAGAACCGCTCGGCCACCGCGGCCGGCCACAGAATTTACAAAAATAATGAAAATTAGGAGACCTCACGTCCTGTGCCTAACATAGATAGCTCTGAAAGTAAAAGGATTGGTCTATTCTATAATTAAATAAATGATTATAATAGCTGAATACGCAAAACAAGCAATATTTGTAACAGAGCGTCAGTTCACATATCACTTCGGAGACCTAATGCTTATCATGGCGGACGTCGAGGAGCGGTTCTACGTTCAAACTAGTGGTAGGGGGGCAAAGGACATATAGGTTGTGACCAACTATAGCACTATAGAGTTGTAGTCCATCGTATATATTTGACTCATTCTCTGGTCCCCTTTCCTTGCTTAAGTTGCCCATGCAGCTAGGTTGACTATGGTTCTATATAAGTATGTTTTGTCGCCCCACGTAAGCATTCAAACTCATGATACACACATTTTGATTCACTGATGACTATAGAAAGGAAATACAAGGATCGGAAAGGATAAACAAAAAAGCCGGTCCATTTTTTTTTCTCCAGAGGCCAATGTTCCGCTGTATAGTTAAACACACAAGAAGAAGATCAGTATTGTGGATACACATTTTACATCTAAATGATAATAATGAAACGATACATGTGATCCCGTGTACGTTAGTATGGTACAAGGCTAGTGCTACGGTTTCGAATACCTACACTAATAAATTCATTGTAAGTATTAATCTGATTTCAGTAGTCTACACGTCACAATCGCTTCAAAACTGCGATATCATACCAATACAATAATCTGAATCATCAATGATACCTCGTACATTGACGAATAGATAAACTTCTCTAGGTTATTAGATGCCATTGCCACCAAACGGGGAAACTTCGGACAGAAAGAGTGGTCCTTATCTGCTTCTGCACCTCCCAGTCCTCTCCGGTGCGTGCTAGTGCGGGATACGGCAATAGGGGAGCTTCCGGCAGCCGCCATGATTTAGCGACACCGCCTTCGCCCTCCCCTCCTTTTCATCCCCCCCCCCCCCCCCCCCCCTGTCAGCCAGGCCGGCAGACACCTGATGCCTCTCGTCGCGCCTTTAACGACGCTCTGCTGCCGCCTCCCTGTTCCCACTAGCTGCAGGCAAGTCGTCAGCAATAGGCCTGCCTGCTGGAACCCAGGGCAAAGGCACGTTTACCGTTAAGAGCCATCGGCCTGGCCACTGATGTGATAAACATGGCGTCTCGCCCTGTTCAAAACGTATGCGTGCAACATTCAGTGAGCTATCGGAACATATGAGTGAAGTTGTGGATTTTGGGCGGGGAAGCACACTTGTAATTGTAGTGTATTCTTCACTACGAACACTGGCTTTATGAATCTCCTACAGCTAATGTATCCTGTGCAAGCTTCTTCAGAAATGGTTCAAATGGCTCTGAGCACTATGGGACTTAACATCTGAGGCCATCAGTCCCCTAGAACTTAGAACTACTTAAACCTAACTAACCTAAGGACATCACACACATCCATGCCCGACGCAGGATTCGAACCTGCGACCGTAGCGGTCGCGCGGTTCCAGACTGTAGCGCCTAGAACCGCTCGGCCACAAGCTTCTTCATCTGTGAATAACTACGGCAATCTACATCCAGCTGAAGTTGTTTACTGCTCTCATACTCACCACACTTTCCTACATTATCAAACTGATACTTACACGATGCCTCAGGATGGCCCCACGAACAGATCTCCACTTTTAGTCAGTTTGGTCCATAAATCTCTTTTTCCTCACCGAGATTCAATAGCTTGCTATTAGTTCTACCCCTGTAACCTTCAGCTTTCTTCTGAAGCAACAAATTCCAAGGCTTCTATTCTCTTCTTCTCCGAAGTGCTTTTAGTCCAAGTTTTACTTCCGTACAAGGTTACACTCCTCATAAACACCCACATAAAAGACTTCCTAATCCTTAAATTTATTATTTTGGAAAGATAAGACCGCTTCAGCTGTAATCCTTTATTTATAGGCACGACCTGTTTCGCAGCATTTTAGCTGCATAATCAGGTGCAATAAAATCAAATCATGTTCCAATCGAGAGAATGGGATGACCTAGCGTTCATAACCAGCAAGTTTTCGCTAAGTAGCGGACGTCAGACATAAAGCAACGGAAGTGTTTTACGTTATTTTATGTTTCATGTCCGCTAGTTTGCGAAAATTTGCTGACAATGAACGTTGGGTCATCCCATTCTCTTTTTTCGACCAGAACATGACTTGATTTTATTGCACCTGATGATTCATCTAAAATGCTAGGAAACCAGTCGTACCTATAAACAAAGGACTTACAGTTAAAGCGGTATTATCTTTAACAAATGGTATATCCAGGCTGTGGCTGCCATGACTTCAAAGTTTGCTGCACTTAAATATATATTCGATGTCAACAAATTCCTCTTTTACAGAAATACCTTTCTTACTATATCCTACGTACTTGGATCATTATCAGTTATTTTGCTACCGAAAAAGGAAATTTCATCTATTACTTTTAGTGTCTCTTTTCCTAACCAAATTTTCTCTGCAGCATCTGATTAATTCGACTACATTCCTCTGCTCTAGTTTTACTGTTGATGATGTTTATCTTTCAACAACTCTTCAAGACACTATCAACTCCTTTCTGCTGCTCTTCCAAGTCCGTTGTCATCACTGACAGGATAACAGAGTCGCTATTTTCTCATTTCTTTTCCTTCAACATTAATTCCCCTTCCAAATTTCTCCTTAGTTTCCTTCACTGCTTGTCCAATGTACAGATCGAATATCACTTGGGGATAGGCTACAACCTGTCTCACTTTTTTCTCAACCTCTGATTCCATTTCAATCCTTCGATTCTTCTAACTGCATTCCGGTTCCTGTACAATTTGTAGACTTCCTTTCGACCTATGTCTTTTATCCCTTCCAGCTTCAAATTTTCAGAGTGTAGTCCAGTCAACATTGTCAAAACATCCTATAAATCTACAAATGTTACAAACCGCTCGGCCACAGCGGCCGGCTCATGCGTATTTAAATACGGATACATGTCAACAGACAGAACACGACGCTGCGGTCGATAACGCCTATATAAGACAAAAAATGTCTGGGGCAGTTGTTAGATAGGTTGCTGCTGCTACAATGGCAGGTTAGCAAGATTTAAGTGAGTTTGACCATGGTGTTATAGTCGGCGCACGAGCGTTGGGACACAACATCTCCGAGACAGCGATGAAGTAGGGATTTTCCCGTGCAACCATTTCACGAGTGTAAATCCGAGGTAACTTCAAATCTCCGACATAGCTGCGGCTGGAAAAAGATTCTACAAGAACAGGACTAAAGACAACTGAAGAGAGCAGATTTCAATGCTGGGTCTTCAACAAGTGGCAGCGTGCAACCATTCAACGAAACATCATCAATATGGGCTTTCGGAGCCGAAGGTCCACTTGTGTACCATTGATGACTGTACGACGCAATGCTTAACGTCTCTCCTGGGCCCGTCAACACCGACGTTGGACTGTTGATGACTGGAAACAAGTCGCCTGGTCGGACGCGTCTTGTTTCAAATTGTATCGAGCGGACGGATGTGTATTGATTTGGAGACAACCTCATGTATCCAATGTACCCTGAATGTCAGCAGGGGACTGTTCAAGCTGGTGGAGGCTCTGTAATGGTGTGGGGCGTGTGCAGTTGGAGTTATATGGGACCTCTGATACGTCTAGATACGACTCTGATAGATGACACTTACGTAAGCCTCCTGCTTCGTCACCTGCATCTATTCGCGTCCATTGCGCATTCCGACGGACTTGGGCAATTACAGCAGGACAATGCGACACTCCACACGTCCAGAATGGCTACAGAGTGGCTCCAGAAACACTCTTCTGAGTTTAAGCCCTTCCGCTGGGCACGAAACTCCCCAGACATGAGCGTTGTTGAGCATATCTGGGATTCCTTGCAGCATGCTGTTCAGAAGAGATCTCCACCCTCTCGTATTCTTACGGATTTATGGACAGCGCTAGAGGATTCATGGTGTCAATTCCCTTCAGCACTACTTCAGGTTTTAGTCGAGTCCATATGCCACGTCGTTGCGGCACTTCTGCGTGTTTGTGGGGGCCTTGCACGATATTAGGCAAGTGTACCAGTTTCTTTGACTCTTCAGTGCTTCAGTGTATGATGGACATCGATGTGATATTGCAAAAAGGTTGCGAAATAGTGGCGAATCGTACAGTGATCGTTCAGATAGTCATACCGACGTAAATATTTCGTAATGTAGAATGTACGTACCGTAAAAGACGTATTCAGTTGAAATATATCAACAGTAGATTTATACATTGTGATTCAAAGTTTACATTTGCGAGGTCTGATCAACAAAGACAGACTGATTTTTTCCTGTACCTTCTATGATAGTTCCCTATCTGTAGCACGAATGTTTGAAAAGACTGGTGTTTTGTGTATAATGTCCTTAGGCGGCAACACTCTCGTTTCGGTCGGTTGGTTGTAATGCTCTGTTTTGTAGACACTCTTTGCATTTCACATACCAAACAACGGACGCGATGAAAGAGGAGTAGTAGGGCGCAATAAAACTCTGTGTTCGCTCGAACCGTACAGCCACTGAAACTTACGAAAAGCTGCAGCAAGCGTGCGGTGAAGATGCACCGCCTCGAGCAACAATGTTTGGGTGGCTGAAAGCTGTGTTAAGCAAGGTGGACCTGATGTTTCGGCACCTGCTTGAGTCAACATCGAGAAGGCTACTGTGACTGTCCATGAGGACCGATGGATAACATTACGTAACCACAATGAAGAATTGAGAATTTCATACGGCAGTGTCTTTACGATTATGCTTATATTCTCCATATGATCCGCGTTTGTGCCCGTTGGGTGTCACGTCTGTTGACTCCCGGGCAAAAGCCCTGTGCGAATGGGACAAACTATGATGTGCTGTGTCTCTTTGCTGATGTAGGAGATGCGTTTCTGGAATCGATTATCACCGAAGATGAGTCATGGCTGCATCATTATGATCCTGAAGGAAAACGAACCAGCACATTCTCCAACACCAAAAGAGCCGAAAGTTGTTCCATCTGCAGATGAAGTGATGGTGATCACGTTGTTTGACTATCTTGCAGTGATTTACCCGCGTACAGTTCCACCTCACACTACTCTTACAGCAGCCTACTACACGTCAGTATTGACTAAACTGAGGAAGCACACTGCAGCGAACCGACCAGAACTTTCTCGGACTGGGTGGCGATTTCATTATAATAATGTGTGGCATCAGGTAGCAAATCAAGTCATGCAGTTTTTTTCTCAGTTCAACGTTACCTTCGTATCGCACCCCCCTTATAGCCCCGGTATTGCACCTTGCGTTTTTCTTTTACCCCCTTTAATAAACGCAATGCTGCGGGGCGTTCGATTCGAGAACTCTGAAGCAGTGCGCAAGAAAACTGAGGTGATCCTCAAGGACCAGACAAAGAATGGGCTTCACCATGTGTTGGAGGACTGGCAGAGAAGCTATAAAAACTGCATTCAATTAGGAGGGGACTACTTTGAAAAAGATCATCTAAACATTTAAACGGAGTAATAAACATATGTGATAAAAGTCAATCTCAGTCTCTGTTGGTCAATACTCTGACAGGTTACTGCCCTGCCATAATTTACTCAAGAAGTATACAGGGCGTTTCAGAAGCGATGGTCAATATTCAGGGATATGGCAGGAATGACCATTCGAGACATAAAAGTCAAGTACCTTAGGAGCTATGAGCAATTCTTGATCTTAGACACTGTGAAAGAAATCTCCTCTACTGCTAGCTCTTTGCTTTCCGTATTTTGGGAAGTGATAGTATGGACCAAAACAAGAAAAAGATGTGAGGTAAACATATGCTCTAAAATGCATACCTTAAAAGTTATGAGCACTTATTCATTAGAAGAGTTGTGTAGCGAAGATGAATAACTGTTTATAGCTCTTAAGGTATGCATTTTAGAGAACGTATTTAGTGGACATTTTTTTTCTTCTTTTGGTCCATACTATCACTTCCCAAAAAAAGAAAAAGCAAGGAGCTTGCAGTAGAAGAGATTCGTTTCTCAGTATCTAAATCAAGAATTGGTCCCAGCTCTTAAGTTACGCATTTTAGAGCCTATGTTTACTTGCCTTTTTTTAGAATGATCATTCCTGTTATATCCCTGAGCAGTAGAGCCCATGTTTACTTGCCTTTTTTTTTAGAATGATCATTCCTGTCATATCCCTGAATAATGACCATCATTTCTGAAACACCCTGTATAATTATGAATTTCAAGTGGGTGTCTTGTCACGGTTCGCGCGGCTCCCCCCGTCGAAGGTTCGAGTCCTCTCAGGGACATGGGTGTGTGTGTTGTCCTTAGCGTAAGTTAGTTTAATTTAGAATAAGTAGCGCATAAGCCTAGGGACCGATGACTTCCGCAGTTTGGTCCCATAGTTTTTGCCACAAATTTCCACATTTTTGAACTGAAAACTTTAAATTTACTCTCCTGGTAAAGTTGAATTTCGGATACACACCACTTGGCAGCGAACCCGCCCAGATCAAAATATCAAGAATTACACGAGAAAAACGATAGTGTCCTTCTTATCAGCGTGGAATAGTCATTGTCGAGTCGGATTTTGTACAGAACACGGTAAATACTGGTGATAAGTCATAGAAGAAACAGGATATGCTCAACGTACTATACAGCACGTTTTAAGATTGTTGTTATGGTTCAAATGGCTCTAAGCACTGTGGGACTTAACATCTGAGGTCATCAATCCCCTAGACTTAGAACTACTTAAACCTAACTAACCTAAGGACATTAGACACATCCATGCCCGAGGCAAGATTCGAACCTGCGACCGTAGCAGCAGCGTGGTTCCGGACTGAAGTGCCTAGAACCGCTCGGCCACAGCGGCCAGCATTGTTGTTATCCGATTAACCCACTCCTCATGGACTTTAAACGACGCTTGTATTGGAATGCGACAATAAGCATCAATAGTCCACTCTCTGAGGTGCGCAAGGTTTCTGATACACAGCTGGCTCGTTTTACTGTAAGATACGGCAAGCACTTCGCTATGAGCTTTTACTGAACGATGCCAGAACAGCGGTTGACGTTGCTTCTCCGCAGCCATTTTCCATCGTCAAGCTTTCAATTTGTCTCCTGCAGAGCCGGGTGCACGAAATCTCGCAAGAAGTTTCACCACCACACTGTGGGTAAAAGAGGTGGTCTGTGTGGGTGGCGTTGGTTTACATCCTCTGCGATGACACGAGTGCTCCTCCTTCCTACTGGTAACGAGCGAGGTGACGCAGTGGTTAGCACACTGGACTCGCATTCCGGAGGACGACGGTTCAATTCGCCTCCAGCCATCCTGATTTAGGCTTCCCGTGATTTCCCTAAATCGCTTCAGGCAAATGACCGATAACCTCGCTGTTTGGTCCCCTCTCCCAAATCAACCAACCAACCAACCTTTCCTACTCCTTTGTTAACGCCATCAGCTTTCACGTTAACTGTAAGGAAGAAACATCATCGTAATTTGAGCATGAATAACGCTGTGCTCGAGGCAAAGACACCGTACTTTTCTCGTGTAACTCTCTGTCTGTTTGAAATATCACACAAGCCACTTTCAGCTTGAAAATTACGAATTGCATCCAAGATAGAGGCTTCCAAAATGACCGTCATCTGGGTAACATAGCCTCATGAGGTTTTCCTCTTCCCTCGTTTTATACTACCTGACGTTTAATTTCTGTTTATCACCTTTTTTTTGTTTCTAAAGGGCTGTTGCACACGTGTGGACCACCCTGTACCTGTTTGTAATTCTGTGGCAATGTTCAGTTAAAACTTTGTATGTTCATTACACAGTCTTATCACCTCTAACATGCAGCTACTATGTGTCAAGGAAGACATAAATGTCTAATAACATTAAATATGTCGTCGGAAATTGTTTCCCCGAACACGGTTGTTTCTGAAAACGACGTGGCTCGAGAGCAGTTACGACAAGAGCTCACGAACGGACGTCAACAGCGAGAGTGCTGCGTGTTCGCAGTAGGCTGGAAGTGTTGGAGAGGAGACGGGCTCGTGTGCTTCGGTGAATCGATACTGGGCGGAGGCAGCGACGACTGCTGTGGAGAGCGGCGCGTCGCGCGCACGCCCCGGGCCGGCCGAGATCCAACATGGCGGAGTGGCGCGCTCTCTGTGACACACCTACGCCCGTAGTACCGGAGTGAGGTCTCGCTCTTCTGGCGAAGACTCCATCTTAGGTAAAAATGCGCCTATTCTTCAACGGAAGGCTCTTTTCAAAAGAAGGAAGAAAGAGAGGAAAATCAGGGTTTAACGTTCCGCCTTCACTGAGATCATTCGAGACGATGCACAAGCTCGGATTGTTTCAGAAAGGGGAAGGAAATCGGCCGTAACCTTTCGAGGGAACCATCCCGGCATTTACCTGGAACGATTTAGCGAAATCACGTAAAACCTAAATCAGGATGGTCGGACGCGGATTCAAACCTTCGTTATAATCACTGCACCGCCTCGCTCTGCAATTAGATCATTACTATTTGACCAGCCTTTTTCCATTGTGCATTCGTTCCACCATTTCATCCGTGATTTTGGAGTAGTTGTGAGACACTTTTCTACGGGTGCAGCCGGCCGGAGTGCCCGAGCGGTTCTAGGCGCTACAGTCTGGAACCGCGCGACCGCAAAGGTCGCAGGTTCGAATCCTGCCTCGGGCATGGGTGTGTGTGATCTCCTTAGGTTGGTTAGGTTTAAGCAGTTCTAAGTTCTAGGGGACTGATGACCTCAGATGTTAAGTCCCATAGTGCTCAGAGCCATTTCAACCAATTTTTTCTATGGGTGCATTTATATCTTCATTGAACTCAAAACGCTCTGCAGTCACTAATTTATTTACATATGGGTTTGCGTAGAAGTTGCAAAGTGCTAAATCTTACGAGTAGGAGGCATATTCCGACAATTCGTACTTCCAGCCTCGCGGGATTGGCCGAGCGGTTGTTTCTCTCTTTAAAGGCGGAGAAGCCGGGCCGAGAAGGCAAAAATTGGCGAGCGTAAAGGATTGGTTGAAGGGGAGGAAGGAGACCCGAAGTAAAGAAATTAAAAAAAATGAATTGATGATATGTTCATATACTTACGGTCTGGAATCGATTCCAACTTCTGATGAAGATTTTTGATAAGGAAGGAAGTGAACAAAAAAGCGGTCTAAGGCGGTGCAGTCATGGACTGTGCGGCTGGTCCCGGCGGAGATTCGAGTCCTCCCTCGGGCATGGGTGTGTGTGTGTGTGTGTTTGTCCTTAGGATAATTTAGGTTAAGTAGTGTGTAAGCTTAGGGACTGATGACCATAGCAGTTAAGTTCCATAAGATTTCACACACATTTGAACCTTTTTTTTTTTTTTTTTTTGTACTTCAAACCATTGAGTTTTCCACTGCCAAAAGCATCTCCTACGGTGTACATATAACATAACATTTTTCTGTGGCATAAATGCTTATTTTTTTACCCATTTGGGCCAGAAAGCTACACAGTATGTGTATCCCTTGCAAGGCAATCTAATTTTAATCTCAGAATACAGAAAATGTTGCCTTTTTGACGGAAAAATTTGATTTCGCTTTTATTTTATGCCGTTTCACCACCTTTCAGCCACTTCTATGATTACTGTTTCGTGTGTGGCATAAAATGGTAGACCCGCCTTTCACCTACAGTAAGAAATAGGCACAGTATAGCAGATGGACTCCTTTTTATTTTCTACACATGTCGCTTAATAATAGTATTCGCATTTTCGTTAGGTCAGTATTCAATAAATGTGACATTCATCTGGCACAAAACATTCTAATAGTTAAATAATTACTTAAAATACTATAGACTCCCTTCAGATGCGCCTATGGCGTAGCTACTCCATACACGGTAAACTCCGATTTTCCATATTGTGCTCTTTCTCGATACTTCATCTGTGGTTTCTGTTTTGAGACATCCTGTACGCGAATCACATTCAAGAAAAGGGCGGTTACGTTTCAATCACAGTTACCCTTTTAAAGAGAAGTATAGCACCACCACGGTCGTACTTGCATAGTGACCATCACAGAAATATTCTATTGACACCTCTACGAAAGGACTAGTTTGCTATCCTAGATCTACAGGATTTGGGTCTGCCATGTCGTTCACACATTTGAGTGCGGTCACCAGTTAATCTGGTCCCATCTGGGAGATACTAGACGGAAGTCGGAAGGAGAGCAGACGCGTACTAGTTCTGCTGTTAACAGTGGCAGTTCATACAAGGATTGTTGATAGCGGGAAAGTTACCATTAGGCTAGGTCAGGCAGTACCGGTCAGGGCCCATTATTTCTCGAAAAGTGTAACAGATAGTAGCACATGTATTCCGTCAGCTATTTCTAGTAGCTGCTAACTACTGTTGAAAACAACGGAAAATTTAGCCTCGCGTTTTGCGCCGGAAATGGATGCTAGAAGTATTTTTGGTTGAGTGCGATTTCTTTACCTACTACAAAAGGCTTCATAATACCGGCGATTTGGTAAGTACTATGACATGACAGTCTCATTCGATATCACTACACCACATTACGTACTTTGAACGTGGGATTCGTTCATAAAAACATTAAAATATTAGAGTCAACCACATCCGTTCATAAGATGGTCGGACGGTACCGTACATTTTTTTCATGTGATTTATGTTTCACTCGTGCTTCTGTAGCATGAAAATGATGTCGAGCATATCAAACAAACAAAGCCAAGGGAAATGGGATCGACATGCCTTGAAGCAGGCTATTCAGGACATATTAACAGACGATCTTTCAATGCGGAAAGCCACAGATAATTACAAACTACCTAAGAACACTTTAATTGATAATGTTTCTGCTAGAAAATGAGGTAAGGACATTAAATTCACTCGGTAACGTGGCGGTTTCAACCCAACTTCCGCTACTGAATTCGAAGATATTTTAGTGGGCGGTGAAAAATGTCTGTCCGTCAAAGAGATAGTTTCTAAAATTGGCTTTCCAACTTGCGATCGGAAGAAACAAACAGTTGGTAAATACTTGTATTACACTTTCGTGAAAAGGCACGATAATGTTTCTCACTGGAGTTCCAGAATCGACCATTGTCATAAGACCATTTGGATTTAATAACGTACAAGTCAATCGATTCACTGAGAGCCATTGAACAAAAGTAATTTTCCGTTTCTTATAAAATCTACAACTGTAACCGAACCAGTCTCACGACTGTTCAAAAACATGCCAGAGCTACTTCATTGAAATAGCAGAGACAAACTGATAAACTGTCTTCGGCCGAAAGGGCAAAAAGTGTGAACATACTCTTCAGTATGAAGACTGAAAATTTACACCACAATTGTTTATCTGTCCCCAGTGGGGTATGAATGGAAGATATCCCTTTGATGCTCTTACAATGGTTAGAGAAGAGGCCCAACAAAACGGGTGAATGACATCACATCTGTTATTGAACACCCTACTATTGAACGACCTGTTATATTAATATTAGACACCGATATAACCCATAAAAACTTGCTCGACGCCACAATAATTATATAATTGTATGATCAGCAATCCAAAACATACGACCCACAAGCTTCAGAAACCCGACCGTGTTTTAAGAATTTAAAATGCTTACTGTGAAGCTTGTGGAACCAGTTGAAAGGAATACTGAATATGAGATAGCAGGTCTCGTAAGCTGCACGTTTCATTTACGAGCGTTTCAGAGGCAGAGATTGCTGTCAAGGACCTTCGCCGTGCGTGAATGCAGTTCCTTAACCCAAAATCTTGTTACGGGTCTGGATTTCCTTCCATCACAACTGACAGACATTGCAATGGACACAAATGAAAAACGAGCTAGAAATTCTCCTACGAAGGAGACAGCAAGTAAACACAGATTGCCTGACGTTAAAGCAGTTGATTTTCCGGTGCTGACAAATATCCCCAAGCAGTTTGTTCACACTGTTCTTGCTAGCGACATGGCCCTACATGTCAGTGTCAAAGAGAAAGCCTGCAACAACTGAGCCCGGTTCCTGATACCACCAGAAACAAGAGAAGCTCGTCGATACTGAAAATCGGAGGCAAGTGAGATAATGAGTTCTACTCCATACGAGAAACGTTTGGAGGACAAGAAGAACGAGCAGCTTAAGAAAGGCGCCAGGAAAATTCTACATGGAGAGCAGCCGTACTGAGGGAAGATTGAAAATGCAGACGACCACAACATAAATAATCCAAAAAGTGAAAAGAACTTTTTTTTCACAGAGAAAACTATCTCGAAGACTGGATGCAGTGTTCATCGTGCGAAATGTGGCCACATGAATTGAGTGGTGGTATGCCATAGACATAAGACGTCATGAATGCGGCTTTTAACCACGATGAAGAAGGAACTGTTACTACCCTATTGTTTTCTGAATGAGCGGTTTTTATGATAACTCAGTTTACTTATTTTACTTGTTTTGTCCAGATGTTGAATGGTTCAAAAATGGTTCAAATGGCTCTGAGCACTATGGGACTCAACTGCTGAGGTCATTAGTCCCCTAGAACTTAGAACTAGTTAAACCTAACTAACCTAAGGACATCACAAACATCCATGCCCGAGGCAGGATTCGAACCTGCGACCGTAGCGGTCTTGCGGTTCCAGACTGCAGCGCCTTTAACCGCACGGCCACTTCGGCCGGCAGATGTTGAATGTTTAGAGTAATAGAATTGTATTTGTGGTGTCACCGCCAGACACCACACTTGCTAGGTGGTAGCTTTAAATCGGCCGCGGTCCATTAGTACATGTCGGACCCGCGTGTCGCCACTGTGTGATCGCAGACCGAGCGCCACCACAAGGCAGGTCTCGAGATACGGAATAGCACTCGCCCCAGTTGTACGGACGACTTTGCTAGCGACTACATGGACGAAGCATTGCTCATTAGCCGAGCCAATAGTTAGAATAGCCTTCAGCTAAGTCAATGGCTACGACCTAGCAAGGCGCCATTAGTAACATTGCATGTATCTAAAGAGTCTCACTTGTATCGCCACAATCTCCAGATGTACCAAAAGGATGGATTAAAGTTAAGTATTACAGAAGCTACGTACTTTTCTTTATAGTATTCATTACGTATCCTGTTTCAGACTTCACGCTATCCTGCTTTAACTTAGCGCGTGCCTTTCGGCTTCCTCTCATTGTGTCTAGGCTGTCTTGTCTAGACACAGCATTCAGTGATACGTCTGTTCATATCACACGAAGAAAGTGTTTCAAAACATCGCTTCGCTGCTTGCTAATAACAAACTAGACCTCCCCTTATTGCAGAGTATTGTATTGTATTGTATGGAAATGGGGACCTAGAAACGACGGAGAGGCTTCGTCCCCGCCGTAGCCCGCAGTGGTACACAACCCCACAACAGGCTACAGCAGTCCACTCACCCCACCGCCTCCCCATACCGAACCCAGGGTTACTGTGCGGTTCGACCCAAGTTCTTTAGGTTATTGCAGAACTTATGTTCATAAAACAAAAACAAATTCTAACTGGTCTCAACGCCGTGTTTATAATGGGCCGAAGATATCGCACGCTTGTACAGAATGAACGCGCTGCGGGTAGCTAACAATTAGGCGGAAGGTGCTGCGTATAGGCTGCTCAGTTAGTCTGAGACATAGTTTCTAGACACTTTGACAATACATTAAAGAGACTCTGGATTTACGTTTTCGGGAAAAATACCCATTCATAATGCACTAGTTCAAATATAAGAGGAGACAGACTCCGTGTGCAGTGTGAAATCTCCTCCATTACGCGCTGCCAAGATATTTCATAGTAAATCCTCAGTATGTTTCTGTATTCTGTGAGTGTATCTCGTTTTCTGAGTTTTGTATTTCTAGTTTTACTCAATATATGTTTTCCATAATGTATCGCGGCACTGCCAGACTAAAGAAAGGCGTGATGCACATGTAATTTCCTATGTTTCTTTCCCATTGGTGGAATGAAAGCTGATCGGCTGTGACGTGAGGTATCAGTTGTTACTGGAGCTTTCCGAAACGTAATTTCATGCTTATGTTCTCGCTTTTAAACACTACGAGCTGCACAAGGAAGAAAAGGAAAGCTGGACAACGGGGAGGTTCTAGGCACTTCAGTCAGGAACCACGCTGCTGTTATGGTCGCAGGTTCGAATCCTGCCTCGGGCATGGATGTGTGTGATGTCCTTAGGTTAGTTAGGTTTAGTTGGTTCTAAGTCTAGGGGACTGTCGACCTCAGATGTTAAGTCCCATGGTGCTTAGTGCCATTTGAACCATTTTTTTGACAATAGGTAAATATAAAAAGAGAAAGAAAAGAAAATTAACTTCTCATTCCCCATTCCTTCTTAACTCTTTTGTCGCATCGTTTGTACGATGATGACACGAACACCACGTGAAAAGGAAAGAGTGTAGTAGCATACATTCTTTATGAAGAGAGAATGGGACACCAATATACGTCTGAGGTATCAGTATAAGACGGGTGTTTTAAAACAACAAGATCTTAATACCGGTTATTTACGTTCTCCTGTCTTCATACTACCGCACATCTCTTTCTATCTTCTGCTAATTTTCTCGTCTCTACATATATCTATGTCTACGAATGCACTCCACAAGCCACAGTACAATGTACGGTGTAACCATTATCGATTTTCTTACGTATTCCGTTTGCGTATTGAGCTGGGGAAAAGTGACTGTCTGCATGCCTCTGTACTCGCCCCGAACTCTCTTATATTGCGATATCCTCATCATCACGGAGCGAGGTTTAAGCATATGCATGTTGGTCTCAGTCTTCTTCGAATACAGGATCTTTAAGTTTACCCAACACTTTTTCGCGAGAACTAAGTCACTTTTGTTCCAAGGATTCCCATTCAAGTTCGCCGAAAATCTCTGTCACGGTTTCGTATAGGATATACCAACCAGTTACGATCGTAGCAGTGGGTCTCTGAATTCGTTATCATGCCTGCTTGGTAAGAGTTCCGAACACTGGAACAGTATTCTACGACAATTCGCACTAGGGAATAGTATGAGTTCAATTTCCTTTATCGATACACTATAATCCTTCCAAGAAATATAAGTTTGCTCTAATACTCATCTTGTGTGCTCGTCTTATTTAATGTCTCTTTTTGGTATTACCCCTAAATACTTATACGATTGATGTGCTCAAAATGTTCATCAGTAATTTTGTAATGAGTTACTATATGAATATTTCTCTTTGATGTAGGCTTTATTTTACTTTCACACATAATTAGAGAGAGCTAGAATTCAGTACACGAAATGGAAATTTTTTCCAAGTCGTTCTGACATTTCTTGCGATACTCCAAAAAGAGACTCTCTTGTACGGAACTGCACTGTCAGCGAACAGCCTTATACATATGCTAACACTATCTGATAAATCATTAATGTATATTGAAAACATTAGAGCTTCTGTAACACTGTGCAACTTTCACCGTGCGGTACAACATATTAGGTTCTACGGGGTGTTAAAGTCTCTCCGCAGTACCGTTTGATTGTTAGCCGCTCGTGCCGTATGAAGCAATGAATATACTGAAATGAAACTCAATGAAATACAAGTTAGTAATTTATGGAATATTCATTTTTAATTACAAATTTTCACATAAAATGTTGAAAGTGTTCCCTTTTCCCTCTGTTGTTGAATACACACTTCAATTCGTCTAATCATGTTTCCAAACACAAGCTGTAACATTTCTTCTGTAACAGAAGCATTGACAGTGGATATTGCAAATTCATCGATGGATTTTGGACGGTTTTTATAGACAGTTGCTTTCGCTGCACCCCAGAAGAAAAAGTCAGGTGGTTTTAGGTGAGGTGATCGTGGAGGCCAAAGTCCCTGTGAAATTATGCGATCACCAAAACATCAGCAAGCAGTGACATTGAAACGCGAGCTGTATGCGCGGTTGCACCATCTTTCAGAAAATAACCGTTCAGTATTTCACCCAACACAAGTTCTCCTATGAATGGGTACAGAATATCACTGCAGTACCGTTGTGCATTTATTGTTTCGTTGAAAAATATGGGACCCACAATCCGACGTCTAGAAATTGCAATCCAAATTCCTATTTTCACAGAATGAAGCGGTTCCTCATGAATACACAATGGATTTGCAGTACTCCACATACGAGAATTTTGCGAATTCATGTACCCGTATAAAAGAAACCATGCCTCATCAGTGAAAAACGTTTCATTAAGAATATCCCTTCCATTTTGTTGAACGAAATTTTTGAACCATTGATGATAATAATGCAGTCTCTTGCCATGATCAGCATTTTTCAGTTCTTGCACGACTGTCACTTTGTATGGGAAAAGTTCTAATTTTTTCCTTACAGCTGTGTGGGCCGTTGCGACACTAACATCGATTTCCTGGGCGAGTTTTTTTACTGACTTGTTCGGACTCATGGACATTTTATCGGAAATATCGAGTAGTTTATCCTCAGACAAAACTCTAGGACGACCACTTCTCGGTGCATCTGTCACTGAACCCGTACTTCGAAATTTGTTAATCAAATCTCGCACTGTATCGCGACGTTGGAGTGTTGTCTCTGGGAAAACTGAATTAAATGTTTGACGAACTGAAACTGAGCATTTATCGCCAGATTTGAACACTTTTTCTACTAAAATCACACATTCTTCAATGGTTAGCATTTTAACAGTGACAAAAACGAAACAAACGAACAAAGGAACTAAACTTAAACGTTCACGTCAATACGTAACGACACACGCCAACGATACTACTGACGCTGGCTGAGATAAACGAAACAGTGGAATGTTGAGAGAGTCCACATGAAGGGAAGTAACCCAGGCAGGCGAACAATTATACGGCCCGCGCGGCTAACAATCATACGTCACTGCGGAGACACTTTTTGAACACCCTGTATTAGTTAGATATTCCTGGAGCCTCTCTCATATTTGGAAAGATGTTTCGTGTGACCACATTTTACTTAGCAGACGTTGAAGTGGTACCGTGTCGAACACCTCTAGGAAATCCAGGAGGACGGAGTTTACCTCTTCACCTGCATCTGTTGTTTGCAAGATGTCGTGTATGAAAAAAGCAGGCTGTGTTTCACCCTCTACATCCACACAATCTGACGTGACTATTCCACTCTTTATCTGACTTTGGAAATTTTCTAGCTGATTACAACTGAGTGCGGACCCGGCCGTGTGGAGGCTTGGTCGCCAGTCGCGTCTGGATAGCTCAGTCGACTTACTCGTGAAGGCCAAGGTTTCAGGTTCGATTCTCCATCTGACACAATTTTAATCTGCTAAGAAGTTCCAAAGCAATGCACACGCCATGCTGGAGATGGTTATTCTTTCAACAATTAAATGCTAGGTGTAAGAACTGTTGAAGTTTGAGTGGTGTTAGCGAAACGTTCACATCATTCTAGTGAAGGATGAAGATGATTTGCTTCTGTGACTATTTTATTTAGAAGGTAAAGTGTAGTGCTGGCATGGAGTGGATACTTAGTTTTCAGGTTTGGATGTTACGAAACATTTTATCAGGAGGAGAGAACTATTGGTTCACATGGCTCTGAGCACTATGGGACTTAACGACTTGGGTCATCAGTCCCCTAGAACGTAGAGAACTACTTAAACCTAACTAACCTAAGGACATCACACACATCCATGCCCGAGGCAGGATTCGAGCCTGCGACAGTAGCAGTCACGCGGTTCCAGACTGAAGCGCCTAGAACCGCTTGGTCACCGCGGCCGGCAGAGAACTATTGAATGGCTATTCAGGTATGGATTCCGAGGTAGACTTTAGAAACGAGAGCGAGGACGTCCTGGTGTTAAAAGAGGATTGTCGCTTATTTACGTCTAGCAGAGCTGTTCAGATATAGCGTCACGGCGACGGATGTCCTGGTCTTGGCATGGGTTTGTTTTGCAACTGGGTAATGAGAGGATGCGGGACGAGGGTATAAGTGTGTGACTGGAGGAAATATTTTGGTTCAGGTGCAGCAGACCGTCGGGACTTGAGGACTCCGCAGTTTTGACCGTCGGTTTTCTCCGAGTGCTCCGTCCACCTTATGGGCAGGCTCACCGGTGACTACAGACGGCAATCAATTCCTTGCCAGATTGTGCTCATCATTTCGTCTGGCCTGAAACATACTGCGCCATTATCTCACAGGAATGGCAATCAAGATGATCTTTCAATATACTGTACAAGTTCCACTGTGAATATCTGCCTGGGTATTGCTTTATTCGAGCACAAAAAGGAATCGTAGTCGCGCTTTATAATCAGCAGATTTACGAATGCATTGACCGTTCAAACCACTCTGTCACAATGCATAACGTCACTGCGACCTTACCTTTCAGCGCAACGGCGCAATACATTGACGTTTACTTACTACAATAAGTATTCTGGCGTAACCACAAGCGCCGGAACGAAGACGAAGGACGCAAGACCAGAGAAGGCGGTGAGACGACGTCGGCCAATGATGCGCTGATTAGGACCGCTCCACGACAGGAGCGACATCTGCAAGAAGTGAATATAAGCGCCGCTCCTGCCAGCCTCGGCCGAACATTAGTGGACAGATTCGCAGAGTACTAGCACGGCCTAGCAGAGAGTGCTACGAGAGCGTTTATCAATGACGTATATCAACTTGCAGGAACATTGTGTATAGCAAGGACTCGGATTTATGTTGCACGTCGCCCATCGCTCGCGACACCTTTGTACATCAATGTTAAGTATTGCCTATCTGCTTTATAGAAATAAAACTACTAATGTTATTTGCATGAATTGTATAGTATTCCGAGAACGCAGCATCCCTTAGGCACCCTCTCTACGAGACGAGTGGGCAAGACCCAACAATAAGCTCGAAATGCGTCGAGCAATTATGGTTTCAGATTGTAGTACGTAATCTTGAACTGGGACGCTCAGCACATTGAGTTTCCATTACAACAAGACGTCTTCACTATTAGCGTGTCTCCGAAATATGTTCTGCGGGCAGACACACCCTTTGGAGTCAATCTCACCGGTAAGCAGGCTTGTGATAAATTTTTGTCGGCAGTCTGACTGATTATGCCACTGTTAACAGACTGATTGCTAGGAAGAACATTACGTAACTGAATACAATGAAAAATGAAATAACTTGAAAACCTGGAAAAATTTTCGCACAAATGAATACACACCAAGTATACAACATTAAGAAGTTTACTTCGATGGTGAAAAGCAGTGCAGTCAGACCACGAAACACAGTTAAATGAAAATAGCGAACAGAAAGGTAAGAAACGCATTCGCTCGTAGAAATGTATCAGCGCTTCTGTACTGCATTCAGACTCATAGACATTAATCATAGCTCGTGCTAAATATAATAGCTGCAAATAAAATGATAGCTCAGCCACGATTGTACAAATTAGCCGCCAATGGCTTTACTCAAAATTATTTTAACAAGCGTCTCAGTACAATGCATTTTGATATAATAACTAAACAAAGTGCTTTTCATGCAGTGACAATGCTGGTAAGTGTTACCAAACATGTAAATTTAACTCCTGTGAGTTGTGAACTATTATAACTTTTACTTGATTACTCGGAACAGTTGAGTTTAACTTAATGAATAGGGACGAACTAACAGGATCAGTCACATAGTTTTAATAGAAAATCATGTGTGATATGCAGAAAAAAAACATTCTAAGAGAATGGTTCAATCCCAAAAACAAGCTACGTCCAATATGGAGTTGCAAAAACGATGTCGTCATGTTAGCAATGGAGACATGGTAAAATAACTGCAGTCAGAGTATCCATTTCCATAATTATGAGCAAGACGTCAGTTATTTAAACGATTCGGGCCTGCTTTTCGAACTTACTTCGACATCATTAAAAGAACCGTGAGACTTCCCAATACACGCAGCGCAATATTAAGTCCATAAAACTTTGGCACGTCTCATACTGCCGACAGATGGAATGGGGATTACTTGTACCTCGCCTTGCAGTCTAGAGGTACCAACAATCGGGACTCTAACTTGATGACAACGCCTACTGGACCAAGAAAAGATGACAGTGTATAGAAAGCTATGCTGAATGTTTCATTTCATATTACACTGAATAATTTTGATATTTCAGATTTATAAATATACAAGTATCACAATTTTGGAGGCTGTACAGGTATGTTTTCTAAGTGTTTTGGCATAAGGGATCAGTTGTCTCCGGTTGCTCGCTACAAGCTAGTAATATAATTATGATTTATTATGTTTAATGCGCTATTTACCTTTGTTTATGTAAAAATGACTTCACAGTAGCGTGTAAGGGGCTGCGTCTCCTGTCCGTTGTTAAGAAATGGGAGAGAGCTGATTAAGTCAGTCAGGATGGTATAACTGCTTCCCACCCATGCCTTATGTGTTCAATCGACGAGCGAGGGCCGGTGTGGCCGTGCGGTTCTAGGCGCTACAGTCTGGAGCCGAGCTACCGCTACGGTAGCAGGTTCGAATCCTGCCTCTGGCATGGATGTGTGTGATGTCCTTAGGTTAGTTAGGTTTAAGTAGTTCTAAGTTCTAGGCGACTTATGACCTCAGAAATTAAGTCGCATAGTGCTCAGAGCCATTTGAACCATTTTTTTGACGAGCGAGGAAGTCAGGAATCCGTTCAAGATGAAGGTGGCCGCAGCAAGACTGACTGATTCCAGTGAACCTTGAGTTGAAGTGGACGCAGGTGCGCCCCCTATCCGGTGTGCGCAGCCTAGTGTCGATCCACGGCGTGTTCGTACCTGGTGTAACCGAGGTTGGTTGCGAATGAAGTTCTCGTTCACCCTAGCAGATGGTGCACAGGCAAAGTGCTGCAGCGGTGGCCATGTGGTGTACATGCAGCCACTGTGTAGGTAAGAGTGGCTGCAGTTAGCTCAGTCAATGGCGACTTGGCAAAGGCCACTGGGGTCCACGGATGGTGCAGTGTTGTCGAACTTCAGACCCCCATTAGCGTGGAAGGCGCCTGACCCGATATACCTGTATAGATCTGCTGAAGTCTGTCGCCAAACTCTTCACTGGTCGGTAAGTCATGGTTCCTGTCTATTTATAAAGACCTCAAGAAGATTTATTTTGCTGCCTGGCGGCATAGGGATACACTGACGAATGATACAATGCTGCGTCGGCGCATCGATGCAGCAGTCTTGCCAGACTTTACCGTAAAGCGGATCGAAGTTAGTAGGTTTGACGTTTTGTGAAACGTTAAGTGGATCGCCTACATGCCTTTGCGTTGTAGCGTCCGTCCTCGTTGCCCCAAAAGGAAAAACCTGCCTGTAATACGCATTCACCAAAAAGTACAACATAAAATACAAGGCAATGCAACAACCCTCAAATTCAAAATTATTTTGATGTGTTTACTGTCACTGCGTGAATAGCTCAGCATAGCGCCGTTATGACGTTGTTCCATTGTATCCAGTGATCTAACACACAAGGCGCTAATCGATCAACTCTTTTTCAGCAAACTTATCCATACCGCTGTGTATCAGTGTTAACATACAAATAACAACAACAGAAAAAAAATAGAAGGGATCGAACTGTACTGAAAGCAAACTTAAGGCCGAACAGTAAAATGGATATTATTATTTTCTGCAACAAGCTGTGAGTGAATGGAGCAAGTTCGTTTCCAAATAAGATACACTGGCGTATACTATCAACATTTGCACTGTTGTAGAGATAATTTCGGCGTACTACCGCACTACACACAGGAAGACAAATACGGGGGGGGGGGGGGGGGGTAATAAATGAAACGAAATGCAAAAAAATGGCTCTGAGCACTATGCGACTTAACTTCTGGGGTCATCAGTCGCCTAGAACTTAGAACTAATTAAACCTAACTAACCTAAGGAAATCACACACAACCATGCCCGAGGCAGGATTCGAACCTGCGACCGTAGCGGTCGCTCGGGTCCAGACTGTAGCGCCTAGAACCGCACGGCCACTCCGGCCGACGAAACGAAATGCACTTACTCAGCAACGAGCCACAGGGGACCTTGGAACATTTATACAAAAATACTCTGAAAATACCCTAAACAACGTCAGAAATTTCGTATGTGGAGTTCAAATTCATCTTTTATATTCAGTCATAAAAACAGCCAAGAGATGTCTTCACTAACTAAGCAGAGATTACGTGTACACGAGTCTACTTTACTATTTTACAAAGATAAAATAGTGTGATTTCAAAGCCTTAAGGATGACTTGAAATATAACTGACACAGCACAGTAAAAGTCACAATGTATTACCTTCCTCGTGTAGTTGCAAACAACGGTATTTGCGGATGTTTTTCCCCGAACATGAGCACAGTGTAGCAGCACTTCAGGAACACGGGGAGGCCCGCACTTGCAGATGCTGGGCAGTCCTCGCGCGCCCTTTGATTATTTCGTCGACCGTGCAGTAAATCAGGTAGGGTAGGGAAACCCGAGCGCGCCGCTTGATCTCACGTTACCCTCTCGAGCCAGCGGCCGCCTCTGCCCTATGAATCGATGCGGCGCGCGGGGTTGCGCTGCGCGGATGCCTACCGTGCAGGCGCGGGAATTTCATTAGGAAGCGCCGAGCCGCGCTGTAACCTGAGGTCCGCTCTCTCTAGTAGCCGCTGTGTGTCTGTGGCGCCGGATGACCCGTGATACTCGACGTAGATATATACTGCCGTCCGGCCAGCACGCTAAATGCTACAGAGGCTTCTGTAAACTTAACACAAAACTCCCTTCCGCGAATCACGATGTGTAACAACGGAGAGAGAAGTTGCAGTGCAGAAAATTACTCATCAGCTGAATGACGGGCAAAAACGGTCAGCAGTCGCACTATCCACAAAAATCTCTTCACTATGAAGTAACCACGCCACATGTGTACCTTTGCTCACAACATTTCACAGACAGTGAATGGGGCCTAGGAACTGCACGACTGAGATGTAGAAATTTGGAAAATGCTGTCTCGAACTGATCACTTTCGGTAAATAATGATACTCGCTAATGGGATGATACGAGTATGTGAAAAACAACATAGTCTTTCATCCCACTTTCCAGGGGCCGTCGTTTTAACACGGCTTCGGTTACGGTAGCTCTCATCCCTCTTGCATGTTGACATGTGTTGGTACAGGTTTTCTTGAAGGGGCGGGCACAGATGCGGATAGTTGCACCATATATGGGCATGCAGGTTTTTGTCGGAGAATTTCATTGATGAAATATTCTCTGGTTATCAGCCGAGTCGTAGCGTCGCTTTGTCGCAATGTTTACACGAGTTTCCTACTCCTGAACTTGGTCTGAAGATGACAAGTAAGGAACTCATAGCATCAACATGATGCCACAACATGGCTGATCAAGAACAAAATGATAATTTGTAGACGGATTCAACCATCGCCTTATTTAATACAATTTTCCTGAGAAATACTTTAAAAGAGAATAATTTTCTATTTCCAAGTGCCAAGAAAAACACTTGATTATAAATTACAGAGACCAGGAGAAGTTGTTACAATTCATGATTTCTACGTTTTGAAGAAGCAGTCATTGTAATCTCTTTTTCTGTCATTATATCTCGTTGGCTATATTTTCGCAGAAATTCGAGGCAATAGGATTTGTCTTTTCTGAAAAAAAGCTGTTCTGACGGAGTAAAATTTTCTGACAACTTGCCACGATTTTGGGTCGGTTTACATAGATATAAGGGTTGGTTGTTGCGATTTGTTTTGATCAGAAAAAAATTATTTATTCAACATAACATTAAGAAAATAAAAATCAAACAGTGATATTGAAAAGCGCTAATACGTATTTAAGACTTATTTGGACGCTAAAATAATAATTTAAATACATATTTAAGAGAAGTCCTATGTTAGCCTAGTCGCTTTCGAGCGCACAGTCACAATTTTGAAATGTTTAAACGTTAATTACCCTCGTGGTGCTTAATTCATGTGTACTGTATTGTATAGCTCAAAGATAAACGCGCAGCAGTAGAATTTTTAGATTAATGCTCCGTGACGTAGGACCATGATTTTATTAAATTGTAATAAGTGATTTTCATATCAGTATTAATAATAATCGGATTCTGTAAAAAGAAAATCAGGCTGCATTTCGACTTCTGAAAATCGTAAATGTACATTCGACATCATGCTGATGATGTGCGATTATCACCTCATCAAACCGTCCACTTCGTATGATTTAATTAGATCGAAAATGTAAACACAAAGTTCAGATAATATTAGTAGAAGGAATTGAACACTTTTTCAATGAATGAAAACATGGTTAAGTTTATCCAGGATTATTATTAAGCTCAAATTACAAATGATAAAATATTCAAGACTTTTTCCTCACCATCTCCTTTTGAGAGAGCCAACGAGGAGCGAAAGACAAGTGATGATTCCAGATAAAAAGTACATCAATTTTTTGAGGACAACTGACGCTTGAAATTTTTACACAGATTGTCATATATGCTAATGAGTTATTCTGAGAATAATGACTCTATCTTTGCGTTTAAATAACGGTATTTTACAGTTTACTTCTTACATTCTATACACTGGATCAATTTTTCCTTAGTTTTACAATTAGAAAATGGTTCAAGATGTTCTAAACAAAAATGTTGCCATACTCTTTTTCACTAGCTGAGATATTCTACCATTCATCCTCTTATTTCTTTTCTTATTGCTTGCATTATTTTCAGTTGCTTTTCTAAATAGACATATAATCAATTTTGTTACTTACTTTTCAGATAATTCTTCAAGCTTTCTTTTTTGAGCTGGTGACTTAAAACTGCTGAATCTCTTTTTTCGGAGTTACTTCTTTCCGTGTTTTTACTATGCCAGCCTTTGGTAAAGGTTTAATTACAAGATGTTACTTGTGCTGATTGCAGACAGAACTTGCTACGCAACGATCATATGACATAGTTTTTATTTTATTTTTTGTGTGTTAAACCATAATGATCATTAGCAGCTTGAAGAACCTTGAAGAATTTCCGCCACCAGTGAGCGATGCAGCCACCAAGAAATCCAACATTGCTGGTGGCGGGATATCAAAAAATGCAAGATGACGTTGGCGGGAAATTTAAATGATGTAAGAAGGGTGTGGTGTGAAATTTAAATATGAAAGCCAGCGAGGTTGGTAAATTAAAAAAGAAATGCAAAACGATGGAAAATTAAAAAATCCAAGATTTTGGTACTACAGCAGTTGCGCTTTGAACCGTTTTCCAATTTACCCGTTCTCCTCTCCCTCACCAGACAATCACAGCGAAGTTTTAAAATGCGGCAGCCAATCGGAATGTTGTGAAATACTCACGCTTCATCTGAATTGGCATGAAGTTCAGAGAGATGCAGTAGTTAAAAAAAATTACATAACCTTCACTTAAATAGGCGCCAAGGTCAACGAATTGGCTTAAAAAAGCGTTATGTTCAAACACAGGGCGTTTGAAAAAGAACTCCCTAGTTTTAAGTATAAATTTAATGGGGAAATTAATGAAAAATTACATCCACGAGTACATATCATTCCTTCAAGTTTTGTTTAATGTTAGTAGACTTCAACGTGGGATCCATTTTTTGCCCCGCACACGTCGAGACGATATTCCACTTCTCGCCACGTATTTACCAACATTTCAGGTATAACTGTCGCAACCGCTGCGACTATTCTTTCCCGTAAATGACTGATGTCTCTGATCTTTTCACTGTACACAAAATTTTTAATGTGGCCCCAAAAGAAAAAGCCCAGTGGCGTTAAGTCTGGGGTTCGTGGTAGCCAAGGTATTGGGCCAATCCTGCCTATCCAACTTCCTGGAAAGCTAGCGTCAAGAGCCGCAGCCGGCCGGGTTGGCAAAGCGGTTAAAGGCGCTATAGTCTGGAACCGCGCGACCGCTACGATCGCAGGTTCGAATCCTGCCTCGGGCATGGATGTGTGCGATGTCCTTAGCTTAGTTAGGTTTAAGTAGTTCTAAGTTCTGGGGGACTGATGACCTTAGAAGTTAAGTCCCATAGTGCTCAGAGCCATTTGAACCATTTGAAGCAAGAGCCGCATGCACATGATTACTACCGCACGGGATTAGCCATGCGGTCTAAGGCGCTGCAGTCATGGACTGTGCGGCTGGTCACGGCGGAGGTTCGAGTCCTCCCTCGGGCATGGGTGTGTGTGTTTGTCCTTAGGATAATTTAGGTTAAGTAGTGTGTAAGCTTACGAACTGATGACCTTAGCACTTAAGTCCCATAAGACTTCACACACACACACACACACACACACACACACACACACACACACACACACACACATGATTATTGTAATGCGGTGGGGCGCCATCTTGTTTGAAAAACACAAGTCCCTTTTCCGCCTCAGTATCGTCCATTTGGGGAAAGACGTGTTCTGCCAACATGTCACAGTTTATTGTTTTGTCTGCAGGAATGAAAGGACCAATCACACGATCTTCCCTTAAACCGCACCAGGCATTAACGTTGATGCTGAATAACTTCATGTGGATGTTGTACACCCCAAATTCTGCATTTATGACGATTAACTGTTCCACTGACGTGAAATGTAGCCTCATCAGAAAAGAGAATCTTTTTTTTTTAAAAAAATGCATCATTATCGATTCTGTGTAGAAAGTCAACAGTAAAGTTATACCTTTTGATTTTATCAGTAAGTTTTATTTCATGTAACAGTCGCAATTTAAAGGCGCGCAACTCAAGTCTTTTACGCACATCATCATACGCAGTACCTTTAGACACTCCTAATTGTAGACTAGTCTGGCCAATGACTTCTTTAGGCTTCGAACACACGAAACACCGATCTGTTCAGCAACGTCTTCAGAAGTTCTCGGTCTACCTGGTGATTTTGCTTTTAAAACACTACCTGTTTCCTTGAAAGACTTTATCCAATGACAGATAGTTTTTGCTGTAGGTGTTTTACCACCATACTGACGTCTAAATTACGTTGCACTGTTACAATTGACTCAGTTTTCACAAGCCAAATAAAACACTAAGACTTCTGTTGCTGAGTACAGATTGTTGCTGAGTTGTTCTGCACTGCACGCACGCCTGGACTGAAGTGAGGGAACAGAGGAAAAAAACAGCACTGCAGTGGTGCCAAACTTGGGGAGTTGATGAATCAAACACCACAAACTAGAATAGTGTATGTCACTTTGTGCAGATTCTGGGACACATTAAAACTAGGGAGTTCGTTTCCAGACTCACTGTACATTTACTTCTGCTTGTACACACACACACACACACACACACACACACACACACACACACACACACACTGTTGAGCGCGGACAATGATCGTCAGTTGACTGGATAATACTGAGTGGGACAATGGTAGTCAGTTCACAGGGAGTGCCAACGATGATGACGGCGACTCTGATGGTGCAGCAACTACGACAAGCTACTCCGGCGAGTTTTCCAGTTTTTATCGAACGCCATCATGCAGAGTCAGAAGGCAAAAAACGTTATTAGTAAGCATTAGGCAGCAAGTTATATCTTTTTGAAGCAGCATCATATTTCTGATAAACCACATTCACAAGGAACAAGACCTTAGAGAAATGTAAGCTCTGAGGCACATGCATAATCAAGGAAACTCAATCTCAGATGTGGATGTTAAATTTCTGCAGCAGTGAACAAATATGCGTACTCGAGGAACTCTGGATCTCTGTGCTGTGCCTAACCGCAGTTTTACCGTAAAAATCTTTTTCGCTCTTTAAGTTGCGCATAATAATCCAAGTCAGGCGCGTCCCAGTCACCTCAACATTCTTCAGCCTCCGCTGCAATAACGTAGGATGACACTACAGTCTGTTATGCAGACGTAACACTGGCTTTAGAATTCGGACTATATTCTCAGTTCTCCTCCGAAATCGAATACAATCTCTTGCCATCTGTATCCAAAATTCAGTACGTGCTGCGAAATCTCACGCAATGATTACGTCAACTGTTACCAAATCTGAGAAACATATGTTTGCAGACTTTTTCAATCAATAGAATGTTCTCATACGCAACTTCTCATTTTGCAATTCAGTCTTTCACTATGTTGTCCTGTGACTTATTGCCTGCCGCTTCCGATTGGTTAGTGTTGCAGCAAAACTGTAACAAATAATACAATTGTAGGGCGTGTATGATCAGCTTATGCTTTTATGACAACTTGAACTCTGCCGTGGGCGCAACCCACCGCTTTCATTTAATGCATTCTTAACTAGGGGCCTATTTTTATAAGCTCTGTTTGAATTCCCTTAAAAATATATTGTTGCAATAAAAAGAAAAAAGCACACTTCTTTATATATCTCGGTTAATACAAGGATTAAATGGATTGGACACGCAGCAAAATTATATACGCTTTACCAACTATCGTTTCCTAGAAACTTGTTTCGATAATAATCTTTAATGGCTCGCGAAATAAAAGGGGCGGAAATTTTAGGGTTTCATCCTTTATATGTCTCATAACGTAGTGAGGAGGGACCCATCCAGTATCAATATACATGCACTGTAAAGACATGCGAAACGGTGGAGGGAGTGAGAAACTCCTTTCAACCTTTCGCCTTCATTTCAGCTTTCTCTATGGCGATTGGCTGTTGAAAACCATTCGGAATTTCATTCACACAGACCGTTTAAAAAACGGAGAGGACTCGAATTTCATTCACACAGACCATCTAAAGAAAGGAACGGGATGCAATTTTATTTACACACATCGTTTAAAAAACGGATCAGATTGGAATCTCGTTCACACAAACCGTTTAAAAAAAGGAACGTGTTGGGACGCCTTGCCCTTATCAGACTGACTCAAGAATCCGACAAATCTGGACCGGAAAACACAACACGCCAACAGTATCTACTTACCTTTGAAAAGTGGTCTCTAGAAACGTCTTCGGAACCTAGGAACAGTTGATAGAGAGAAATCTCGCCCGGGACTACTTCCCCCAGCTAGCCGTTAGCCCTACAATACAGGTAACACAGAATTGCCATGGAATAATAACACAGCATCATTTGTCGTACATCCCTAGCTGGAAAAGCCTGACTTCGAAAAAGTCTCTTTCGGAAATTGGTAAGATAGCGGCGATTTCAACAAAAGCCGAACTCTAAGAATCTTTCAAGAGAAAGTGCGACCGACTCGAAAACATAGTGAGTTCTGAGAAGCTCTTGAAATAACTAAACATTTCGCTCTTTTATAGTAAGTTCCGAGTAACTCGTGAAATGATTCAACATTTTGCCCTATCAGTCTGTCAGTGCTTTTGTTACAGTCAATTGAATTTCCCAGGTTCACCTGCTCTATCAGTAATCCTATATTTCTTCAATGTCATGCCAGCTGTTACAGAAATCTTCTCGTAACACATTTTGGCAGCTAAATTTCGCTGACGTTAAGAATAAACCTTCGAGAGTTGGAAATCTTAAGCTGATCAGATAAGAGCTAAAGATAAATGAAGCATTCTCAGGAACTTACTCCAAGATACTTACCGCACACACGCGCGCGTTCGCGTGCACACACACACACACACACACACACACACACACACACACACACACACACACACACCCCGAGATCTGGATCACGCTCTCAAAGCCAACCTCACTTTATGTGCATAATTTCATTCTACGAGTCTCAGAGTCTTACTGCATTTCCACTGTCAATTTCTCTCGGAAAGATGGGAAATATCTTACGAAGTTATTGCTTTATCTTCTAATTAAATCGCCTGCCTATGAAGTATCGTCTCATTCATGCAACTGGATACGTGATCGGTCAGAAAGTTCACTGTTGGTAGTAGCTGTCGGAAGGTCATCTAGTCTAGCTGAAGTTATATCTGGAAGGTTCTTCAAGGTACCATTTTATGTAGCGCTTGAGAAGGTGATGAGGGAAGCAGGCCTACAGACTAGGGTCACCACCTTTTACAAGTCAGTGCAGATTTTAGCATATGCAGATGACGTAGACATCATAGCACGGACAGTACCAGCACTGAAAGAGGCTTTTACATCCTTAAGTCAAGCAAGTAAGAAAGTGGGTCTTGTGATAAATGAAGATAAAACTAAATATATAGCCTATGGGAAAGCATATAAACCCAATATGCCATCAACTTTCAGTGTGATTGGACACACATTTGAAAGAGTTGATAGCTTCAAGTATCTTGGTTCCACAGTCACTTGCTTTAACGACATCTCAACTGAAATTAAGATTAGGCTGATATCAGCAAATAAGGCATATTTCGCTTTGAATAATTTATTACGGTCAAGACTCCTCAGTCGCCCAACAAAATTCACTATTTGTAAAACCTTTGTCAGACCAGTTCTCACCTAAGCTTCGGAAACATGGCCCTTGACAGAAACCGATACAAAGCTGCTCAACGGATTTGAAAGGAAAGTTTTGAGGAGACTAATTGTCCCTGTGTACGAGAGAGAACAATGGAGGAAAAGGTACAATGCAGAATTGTACACTATATATACCGATGCTCCTGAAACAAAAATCATACGATCAGGAAGGATAAGATGGGCAGTTCATGTGACAAGAAAGGAGTGTGAGGTGACAAAGATGATTCTGTTTGGTAATCCAGGAGGACTCTGCTATTTTAAAACTATATAATTAATTGAAGGGCAAGATCTTGTCATGAAATTTCAATCATTAACGTTCAATCAGTAACATTCTCCTCTGAATGGGAAAACATTTTGTTAACTGCCAAAAAAATGGTTCAAATGGCTCTGAGCACTATGGGACTTAACATCTGAGTCATCAGTCCCCTAGACTTAGAACTACTTAAACCTAACTAACCTAAGGACAGCCCACACATCCATGCCCGAGGCAGGATTCGAACCTGCGGCCGTAGCAGCAGCGCGGTTCGAGACTGAAACGCCTAGAACCGCTCGGCCACAACGACCGGCTGTTAACTCCCAACTAAAAGGCAGAAATGACTTTAGAAACCAGAGCTCGCTCGGAAAGATTTTATAGTTAAGCATGGAAAACAATTCTGACATTAGAATAACTAAAGATCGTGAGTATTTGGTGAGACACACGCAGCAAGAAGTGTGGGCCGCAGAGACCTGCTGACCTGCAATCACGCCCCACGTGCAATATGAGCCGCGTTCTGAACTCCGCTTATCATTATGCACTGCCATACGGTGGCAAATGTAGTTTCTTTCACTGTAAAATCGTGATTACTGCCAACCAAAGTAGCTCTGAGGTGACAAAGTATCACCTGTTTTCTGTTGCTTGAAATGTGAAAACAAGTGAGTGAGAAGTGTATGTCTTACTGTAAGATTGTTAGTTCCGGGGTGTGGTGTGAGGGTTGTTGCAGTTTCCATCATGTGGGTGACTGTAGCGGCGTGGGACTTAAGAAATAAACAAGGCTCATTGGTCGTGTAGGATATGCTGTAGAGATAGGAACGTAGTGAAACAGGAGGAGAAGATTGCTGCCCTTCAGGCGGATCCGTATAAAGCTAGACAAAATCTGGAAAGGTTAGAGGGGGGGGGGGGGGGGAAGAAGGGAAAAGAGTGGTGGGAAGTGACAACAGGTTATAGAAGAAATAGGAATAGGACGTTCTCAGGCAGTGTGGTTGTGAATGTGGAAAACAGGTTTGATCTGTCGTCACAGTTGGAAACTGATGAGCCACAAATAGATGTAGGAGTAGACAGGACGCAACAAACTTTCAAAAAGTGCTTGGAAAGTAAGAAGTCAGAAAAAGCTGTGAAGAAGAAGAAAGTTTTGTTTTTAGGTAGTTCACAGGGTAGAGGTGTCGGCCAACTGTTGCCTGGTGAACAAGGGTCACGTTACCAGTCACAAGCTTTTTTTAAACCTAGAGCAAGTCTGGGTCAGGTGACAGATGATGTAGGTTCACTTTGGAAAGACTTCACAAAGGAAGACACCGTGGTAATGGTGGGTGGGGTGGTAACAGCATACTTAGATTCGAAGTGACCTGGTAAAGATAGCTTCAGCAACGAGACATACTGGTGTTGAAAATGCTTCTGTTCTGAGGCGCCATGACCGGCCTCATTTAAACTCTTCTGTTAGGAGAGTTAATTTAGAGGTGGAGCGGTTGTTTGGATCAGATATGGGGTCTCATATCGGTGTCGTTCCTGTTGACTCTATCAGCAGGTGGGACTGTACAAGGCGAGGCCTTCACCTCAACAGGAAAGGGAAGGGAAATCTGTTTGGGCTAATAGCAAATAACTTAAGGGGGGGCACTGTCACAAGTGGTATAGTACCAGTGGTTAAAAGTAACAGATAGGCAGTTTTTTAGGGTAGGGAGGGCAGAAACAAAAGATGTTCAGAGACAGGCTGGAAAGGCATTCACATTGATAAAACAGGCAGCCAGAAAGCAAGTTTTAATGTACACAACACCTGCAGGCAACCTCTAATTGAAACTAAAGATACTCAAAAATTGGCAGGAAAAATAGGTTCATCCACTTGTAACTCAGCTAGTGAGCAAAATCAGTTATCACTTTTCTATCAGAATATCCGATGACTAAGGGGTAAGCTTAATGAATTGCTTATTTGCTTTGAAGAATTAGAGTTGAGCAAACGAGTTGATATAATCTGTCTCTATGAACATCATGTGACCACTGGTATAGATATGTTAAATGTTACAGGATTCAAGTTAGCTTCTTATTTCTGTAGAGAAAGTATGGAGAAAGGAGGAGTTGCCATATTTCTCAGAAAGTGTTTTGATTTCAAGAATACTGATATTAATAAATTTTGCTCAGAGGAACACTTAGAAGCTAGTGCAACAGAAGTAGCACTTCATAATAAGTCCTTTATAATAGCAGGTATATACAGATCACCTTTAGGAAATTTTAACCTCTTCGTAAAAAATCTAGAAGCTCTGCTGTCCCATCTCATAGTAACAAAACAAGGAAAAAGTGGTTGCTGGGGATTTTAATGTGGATTTATTGAAAAGCTCTGTCAGTGAACAATTATTGCAGCCAGTAGCACTATCATTCAATTTAGTTCCTACTGTGAACTTTGCTACTAGGATAAGTAAATGCTCTGAGACTGTTATTGATATCTTTGTAGACATATCTAGGGAAAAAAGTCATATCACAAAACCAATAGTAAATGGGCTTTCTGATCATGACATGCAGCATCTTGTGTTAAATGTTGAAACTTGTCAGGATAAAAAGTGTATATATCTGGGCACAGGAGGGTAATAAATAAGTTAAAAATGGAAAACTTCAGGAAATTGCTCAAATAAATGAACTGGATATATGTTTACAATACGTCTGACTCAAATGGAAAATACAAAGCGTTCATCAATAAAGTTGCCTTCATTTTTGAAAACTGTTTTCCTCTAGAGGTAACTCAAATGATACAGAAGACAATAAATAAACTGTGTATTACACAAGGTTCAAATGGCTCTGAGCACTATGGGACTAAACATCTATGGTCATCAGTCCCCTAGAACTTAGAACTACTTAAACCTAACTAACCTAAGGACAGCACACAACACCCAGTCGTCACGAGGCAGAAAAAATCCCTGACCCCGCCGGGAATCGAACCCGGGAACTTAGGCGTGGGAAGTGAGAACGCTACCGCACGACCACGAGCTGCGGGCATTACACAAGGAATAAAGATATCATGTAGGACAAAAAGGAGACTGTATGGCTAGCCGGGGTGGCCGAACAGTTCTAGGCGTTACAGTCTGGAACCGCGGGACCCCTACAGTCGCAGGTTCGAATCCTTCCTTGGGCATAGATGTGTGTGATGTCCTTACGTTAGTTAGGTTTAAGTTGTTCTAAGTTCTAGGGGATTGATGACCTCAGATGTTAAGTCCCATAGTGCTCAGAGCCATTTGAACCATTTGAGACTGTATGTACTATCTAGGAACAGCTCTGATGGTAGAATTGTAAGGTATTACAAAGAATTCTGCAAAATACTGTAGTAAGTAATACAGAAATCGAAGCAAGTTTATTATGAGAAAAAAATAATTACATCAGGTAACAAAATAAAAATTGTATGGGATATTGTGAAGACAGATACAGGTGGGGCCAAACAGCAAGAGGAACAGATAGCTCTAAAATAAATGAGACTTTGGTAATAAGTACATGTAGTGCTGCAAACCTCTTAAACAAGTACTTTATTTCCGTTACTGACAGATTGGGGTTGTCAGGTTCAGTGAACAGCACAATGGAGTATCTGGGACCAGTCTTTAAAAATAACTTCGCTAAAATGGAAATGACTCTCACGTCTCCCAAATAAGTAGCATCCATCATAAAATCCTTAAAATCTAAGTATTCCAGTGGGTATGATAACATATCGACAAAGTTAATCAAAGTGTGCTCATGCGAGTTGAGTTCTATCTTAAGTTAGTTATGTAATCAATCACTTATCAGCGGAACATTTCCAAACTGGCTAAAATATGCTGAAGTTAAGCCTCTTTACAAGAAAGGGGTAAAGAGATCCCATCAAACTATCGATCAATTTTACATTAGCTGACTTTCTCAAAAATATTTGAAAAGGTTGTGTTCAAGTGTCTCCTTCAGCGTCTGACTGCAAATAGTACATTGTCCAAGTCACAGTTTGGATTTCTGAAGGATTCTGATATAGAGAAAGCTATTTACACTTACAGTGAGAATGTACTTACTTCATTAGATAATAAATTAGAGGCTACTGGCATTTTCTGTGACTGTCAAAAGCCTTTGACTGTGCGAACCACAGCATTCTCTTTAGTAAATTAGAATATTATGGTGTCACCAGCAATGTTGCGAAATGGTTTGAGTCTTATCTGCCTAACAGGAAACAAAGGGTGTCGTTACGAAATACCTGTGCAGTAAGCAGTCAGTCTTCATCTGACTGGGAATTAATTACATGTGATGTTCCTCAAGGTTCCATCTTGGGTCCATTCCTTTTTCTTGTGTACATTAATGACCTCTCATCTGTTACATTGGCAGATGCTAGGTTTGTTTTGTTTGCAGATGATACAAACATTGCAGTATGTAGAAATTCAAGTGCAGATTTAGAAATAGCTGGTAATAAAATTTTCACTCACTTTAACAAGTGGTTTAAAGCTAATTCATTGTCAGTAAACTTTGAGAAGACCCGCTATATGCAGTTCAGAACTTGTAAGAGATTTCCTTCCAGCATGAGTATAACTTATGAAGACATGCAGATCGAGGAGGTTGACAGTGTTAAATTTCTGGGATTACAAAAAATGGTTCAAATGGCTCTGAGCACTATGGGACTTAATTTCTGAGGTCATCAGTCCCCTAGAACTTAGAACTACTTAAGCCTAACTAACCTAAGGACATCACACACATCCATGCTCGAGGCAGGATTCGGACTGTAGCGCCTAGAACCGCTCGGCCACTACGGCCGGCTCTGGGATTACAACTTGATAATAAATTCAGTTGGGAAAGGCATACCACAGAATTGCTTAAGCGCCTAAACAAGTCTGTATTTGCCGTGAGAATGATGTCAGACGTAGTAGATATAAATATAAAAAAAACTTGCGTACTTTGTTTACTTTCATTCTACACTCATGCTCATAAATTAAGGATAATTGCAGAGTGTGGTGCCAAAACTGGCGGTAATAGCATAGGAACATAGGGAACACACATGACACAGATCTGTATGTCCACGGTATTGGTGATAAGTTGAGAAAACCGTCCAGAAACACATGTGCTACAAAACGCCACTGTTTACTGCGCATGTACCCCGATATCGGTATGGGATAAGAACACCATGCACACGTACACAGGCCTCACAACGGGTACCTGCAGTACTCCGTGGCCGTCTGCGGGCACTGATGGTGAGATATCGGTCTTCTTGTGGTGTTGTACACCGTGGACGTCCCGTACTGTTGCGCCTGCACACGTGTCCTGTCTGCTGGAATCGTGTCCATAATCTTGAGATCACACTTCGTGGCACACGGAGGGCTCGTTCTACGACCTGCTGTGTTTGACCAGCTTCCAGTCGCCCTAGTATTCTAACCCTCATAACGCCATGAATATGTGTTCTTTGAGTCATTTTCAACACACAGTCACCATTAGCACGTCTGAAAACGTCTGCACACTTACTCGCTGCACCATACTCTGACATGTACCAACACACCTCTGCGTATGTGGTCTGCTGCCAGCACCACCGTGCAAATGCCCTGCATGATCATACCCCGAGGTGATTTAAACCCGCAAACCGCCCACCAGAGCGTTCTTTCACCATGTATCAGCATTATCCTTAATTTATGAGCATGAGTGTATTATGTCATATGGGATCCTATTCTGGGGCGACTCCTCAAACCGAGACAAAGCCTTTAGGGTGCAAAAGCGTGTGATAAGAATCATTTGTCGGTTAAATTCAAGAACATCTTATAGAAACCTGTTCAAGGAACTTTGTATTCTAACCACTGCTTCTCAGTATATTTATTCCTTACTGTAATTTGTTGCAAGTAATACATCTCTATTTCCAGCCAATAGCTCAGTACACAGTATGAATACTACTAATAAGAACAATCTACATAAAGACCTAAAATCAATTGCCTTGGTCCAAAAAGGGGTCCAATATTCAGGAGCACACATTTTCAATAAATTGCCAGCAACCATTAAAAACTTGGTTACAGATAAAGCACGGTTTAAACAGAGTTTGAAAGACTTTTTGGTAGGCAATTCCTTCTACTCCATAGATAAATATCTTAACAGAAACTGTTAAGCCAGCTTAAGTAGAAGTATCTGTTAGATTTCAGTTTTAACAACTCTTGGTCACAACAGTCAAGATTAGATATTTTGTGTATGATAAATTTATTAATAGTGCGTAACTGTCAGTCTGACAGTGTGTTAATTCTGTAAATATTACCTGTTGCAGTTTACTGCATTCTGTTAACCTATATCGACTATCTCCTGACGAATGATCCGGGAAGTAAGTATTATATTCAAATGTTTTATGTTTTCTTGTTACACTTTCTGACATGTTCCACACCCACGTGAATGATCTCATTTTTTGGGTCTGTGGAACGAAAACTGAATCTAATCTAATGTAATCTAATCTAAAGAATATGATTCCAGTGCAGAAGTAGAGAGATGATGCGTGTCTTGAATGTGGAAGCATAATACGAATTATATGCCAACAAGACAGAACTTATCGCTTTTTGGTCTGTCAGAACGCGTCTAAAAACTGATGGGAACTTGCTGTTTAACCCAACAAAAGAAATTCCGAGGATGCGCACAGACACGCTCTTTCCCTGCTGTTTCAGCATAAAATTTCGGAACTGTTCGAAAGTATTCAGAACCATTCATCTGGAAGGTGTGGTTATAAAAGAAGAGCTTCCACTTGAAGGCACTGAAGTCGTATCATGGCACCTGTCAACATCATTCAACGAAATTTTCACGGATTTGTGCACAACCAAAAAATGTATGTCTGACAAATTCGTATCACTATTAGCAATCTTACATCTTTAACCTTCTGATTACTAGCTGAAACTAATACATGATTGGCTGGAGAAGGCGAGGAGAAGGGGAAATGGGAAAGTGAAAGTTTAAAATGCAGAATTGGGCTAGTTCTATCACCCTGAATTTTTAAATTCCCCTTATTATTCATTTCCTGGCATCACCTTTCTGCATTTTTGTGCATCACACCACCAGCACCCTGTATGTTTTTAATTTCCCCCATAACACCTGCCTGTAATTTTGAATTTTCTGCCATCCGCTATCTTGGAAACTTGAAGTGTATGCTAAAGAGTAGGTAGATATACTGCTATAGTCGTTGTAGTGTTTCTCTTTGATGCGGCCTAACACCAAAAACTGTTTTATTCAAATTGACACTAGCCATGGAAGGCTACGCAAAGAGACCACATTGAAACGTCCTGACATATTACAATTACATGACGAACCAGACCTCAAAACCTGGACTCTTGTCTCTGTGGGCACTGATCCTACCGACTGAGTTATCCTTGCACCATTCACGGTCCGGCTTCCAAATTGGAATTTTGTCGGTGCCTCTCTCCCAGTCAGTAGGAGTCTCTAACGCAGTTTTTGGCTTAACATTCCTTTGGAGAAAGGGCGGAATGGCTTTGCACAATGTAGGTTTTGCTTACACATTGAATATTTCACTTTGAAACGAAATACTTCTGAAAGTTTCCGACAGATTATATCACTGTGCCAGACCGGAACACTAATGAAGGTTTAATATGGTAGAAAGTTTCAGTAGTGTGTGGCCTGTGTTGCACAGTAAAATGTTCAATTTGGAAGCAAATACATCGCTAACAGAAATATTCGATTCATTAACAACATCATAAAGTTGAATACAAAGTTATTCCAGAATCATGTCTCAAACACGAGATACATGACATTTTTTATAGAAATACTTGACGAGTCGCGTCGCAGATAACCATTTGTGATGCCATCTCAGGTTTCTGTTCGTGAAATCAGTACATTTCTCTGTGACATGACATTGAATGATATTTCTGAACAATCTGTTGACGGTTTTCTGTTAGTGAGGTGCCGTCAGGACATAGAATCCAGGAAACATCGTAGTTTTATGGTTCACAACATTTCCATCAGCGTCGCCATTTGCTAAATGAACGAGGGAGAAACGCCCCAAAGTGCCATTTAGGGGCTGTTTAATGATCCGATGTATTCTCGAGCAGCTCTAGCGAGTTTGTTGTCGTATCACGAAATGCTTACTCGCAGTACGATGAGGCCGTTATTATACAGTGTATGTCTGACTTGTCAAAATTCACTCCCGACCGCTAGCAATCTTAAAGAAAGAGAAAAGAAACAAATTAAAATTTTAGCTACACTAGCACGTCTTAGACTGCGCATTCCGCTATTCTCTCGGATGTTAAGTACTTATTGTTCCAATAATTACTTGAAGAACATATATAATACGAAAATGCTTGGGACGAAAATTCGATTGTAAGATCGACGTTGCAAATCACCGTATATGCTAATTAAATTATACTGTTCTAGATTTTATCTCGAATAAACACCCATTAAAGTTGCAACTGATGTTAAATATCAGAGCGCGTTCAATAACTGCAAGAATAAAACGAAGCAACCCATCGTATTGTGGTGAGCCAGCTAGTACAATAGAGTTTTTTGGTAAGTACCGTATGCGATCTTTCTGTTGCACTATCAGTTACTTTTAACCGTGGCGCATATTACAATTTTTGACCAATGTCATGTAGAAACTGATAACATTGCTCAAAGTTTCATGCGTTGTTTGTTTCTTCTATTCTCAAGTGTACTTCAAGATGCTGTCCTTGCTTTAAATACACACACCAAAAAAAGTTTTGCATCACTCCTGAAGATAGACGTTGACTGTGGATATTGTATCACAGACACAGTCCCTTTAACTGTTCAGAGATGTCACTAAAACTACCGAAAGATGTAAACAATCATGCATGAGCAGCGCCTCTTAGACGGAGGGGGTCCGACAGCCGATCAGTTTCAATCATTCCACCAGGAAGGAGGTGCACGGGTCGAGTTGTCTGTAGTTCAACCATGCCTACATAGACGGTCAACACCGCGGGCTATCTACAACGGAAGAAGTGTCCAGGCGTCTCGGAGTGAACCAAAGCGATGTTGTTCGGACATGGAGGAGATACAAAGAGACAGGAACTGTGGATAACATGCCTCGCTCGGGCCGCCTAAGGGCTTCTACTGCAGTGGATGAGCGCTACCTATGGATTATGGCTCGGAGGAACCCTGACAGCAACGCCACCATGTTGAATAATGTTTTTCGTGCAGCCACAGGACATCGTCTTACTACTCAAACCGCGTACAATAGGCTGCATGATGCGCAACTTCAGTCACGACGTCTATGGCGAGGTCCATCTTTGCAACCACGACACCATGCAGCGCGGTACTGATGGTCCCAACAACATGCCGAATGGACCGCTCAAGATTGGGGTCACGTTCTCTTCACCGATGAGTGCCGCATGTGCCTTTAACCAGACAATCGTCGGAGACGTGTTTGGAGGCAACCTGGTCACGCTAAACGCCTTAGACACACTGTCCAGCGAGTGCAGCAAGGTGGCGGTCCCCTGCTGTTTTGGGGTGCCATTATGTGAGGCCGACGTACACCGCTGGCGGTCATGGAGGGCGCCATATCGGCTGTACGATACGTGAATGCCATCCTCCTACCGATCGTACAACCATATCGGCAGCATATTGGCGAGGCATTCGTCTTCATGGACGACAATTTGCGCCCCCATCTTGCACATCTTGTGAACGACTTCCTTCAGGATAACGACATCGTTCGACTAGAGTGGCCAGCATTTTCTCCAGACATGAATCCTATCAAACATGCCTGGTATAGATTGAAAAGGGCTGTTTATGGACGACGTGACCCACCAACCATTCTGAGGGATCTACGCCGAATCGCCGTTGAGGAGTGGGGCAATCTGGAGCAACAGTGCCTTGATGAACTTGTGGATAGTATGCCACGACGAATACAGGCATGCGTCAATGCAAGAGGACGTGCTACTGGGTATTAGAGGTACTGGTGTGCATAGCAATCTGGGCCACCACCTCTGAAAGTCTCGCTGCATGGTGATACAACATGCAATGTGTGGTTTTCATGATCGATAAAAAGGGCATAAATGATGTTTATGTTGCTCTCTATTCCCATTTTCTGTACAGCTTCCCTAACGCTCGGAACCAAGGTGATGCAAAACTTTTTTTGATGTGTGTAAATAGATTACTCCGGCTCATATTACTGTGAAAACTCCATTTCGTTGTGATTAACGTGCCTATACTTTTCACAACTATTTTCCGACTCGACCTCCAGTATCTTCCTCTACATTGCTTTACAGTTGGTGGAGCACTGTCTATCACAAGAGCAATGTCTTCCGCATGTTTACTGGAAATCACTTTCTTCTCACTTGTCTCCATTTTGACGACACAACTCTCCGTTGAAACATTCCATCTTCTCTTTCTTAACAGTCGCTACTCATCTCATTTCAAATTGTCTGAGGTGCCTTGCCACGGTTCGCGCTGCTCCCTCCGTCGGAGGTTTGAGTCCTCACTCGGGCATGGGTGTGTGTGTGTTGTCCTTAGCGTAAGTTAGATTAAGTTAAATTAAGTTTCGAGCAAGCCTAGGGACCGATGAAGTCAGCAGTTTGGTCCCAAAGGAGCTTACCACCACCATCAAATTGCCCTCTGCCAAGATCCCAGCTTTCCAGATGACACTTACGCTTCTACCATACTGAAGTTCAACGTCCCGTCAGTGACGAAGTAATTAGAAAAGAAGATATTTACGTTATTATGCGGGCGAGTCATATTAATATGACCAATATGATCACCACCTATGTTCGATGTCAACGAACAAAAAACACTCACAGACGACAGATGGCAGCACTGTCAGTGGAGGATTCATAAAGCGTGTCGGCGGACGCTGAAAACAGTCCGGTTACTGTAATGCGGAAACGGAGCGATTTATCTGGCGTCGAAAGGGACATGATCATTGGCTTTCGGGCCAATGGTGGAAGCATTTCCGAAACGGCTAAGTTTGTAAACTGTTTGCATGCCGTTGTAGTTAAAGTACATTATGCATGGCAAAATGGCGTTATCCAAATCGGCGCCGACTCAACTGTGGTGCACCACGGGCGATGACAGGTGTGAACGACGGGTGCGGAGATATGTATGGACAAACAGAAGTACAACTATTGAGCAACAGACCACCAAGACGAATCAAGGGGCTACCAACGGTGTCTCCTCAACGACCATTCAGCGAACGTTGCTGCGTATGGGCCTTTGCAGCGGGCACCTGTTTCATTCACCCATGCTGACGTCTAGTCATCGGCCACGGAGGTTGGAATTTGCAGCGCAACTGGCGGCAGGGGGGCTTCTCAGATGAATTACTTTGTATGTACTACCATACATGTGGCCCTTGGCATGTACGACGCGAAACGTCAGAAAGCAAACAAACTGCAACAATCGTCGGAGAGATCAGAATGTTCAAATGTGTGTGAATTCGTAAGGGACCAAACTGCTTAGGTCATCGGTCCCTAGACTTACACACTACTTACACTAACTTAAACTAACTTTTACTAAGAACAACACACACACACACACACACACACATACATAAACACACACACACACACACACACACACACACACACACCAATGCCGGAGGGAAGAATCGAACCTCCGGCGAGAGGGACCGCGCAGCCGGTGACATGGCACCTCAAACCGCGCGGTCACTCCACGCGGCTTGGAAAGATCCAAGCCGGAGGAGGGAGGGTTATTGTCTGAGGAATGCTGTTGTGGCATTTCATGGGTGATCTCGTCATTTTGGAAGGCACACTGTATCAATACATGTATGTATCTATCCTTGAGGACCATGTTCACCCCAACATGCAGTTTGTTTTTCCTCGTCACAATGGCGTCTACCAGCTGGACAATGCTACGTGCCAAACAGCTAGCATTGAAAGTGTGTGGTTCGAACAGCACCAGATTGAGTTTATCGCACTCCCCTGGTCTCTAAACTCCCTAGAATTAGACACAATTAAGAATCTATGAGACGACTTCGATCGCACTGTTCGCGCCGTGGATATTCAACCCAGAATCATAGCACACCTGGCTAAGACACTTGAGTCGGCATGGTTCCGCATCCCCGGCGGAACCTTCCAGAACTTCGCTGGCACCGTCTTCCAGCACGTCTCGCAGCGGTCTGGCTGTAACAGCTGGTTATTCAGGCCCCTGACAGGTGGTCACATTCATGTGGCTGGACAGTGTATAAATGTTTTCTATTGTTTCCGCTTTCATGATTATCACTATTATTAGCCACTGTTATATCCACATTGTTAATTGTACTTGTTGTTATGAAAATTTATCTAAATTATACGTAAATGTTTCACGAATTGAGCAGTGGGAGAAGTTACGTTTGTAAAAATTTTAATGTACGTTTTTGAAGTCCAATTCAGCAGAGAGGCTGAGGGCTCGAATATAATCAGATGAAATGAACCAGAAAAAATTGTAAATAAGTATCACCCAGCGTCGTTATGGACTTTAGATTTTTATGGAACGGCGTAATTACGCGTGAGAAGTCTCTGTGAATTTTTTGTGCGTCACTTGTGTTTGCTGATGTATTTATGCAAAGCCTTTTGGGATTTATTATCTTCTAGCGCTGTTGTTAACCGTGCAACACTTTCCGCTTTCGTTGCCCATTCTTGTAACTCATTGCTGTGTGAGCGCGCAGCGTGAAGCATCAACAATTAATGATTCCTTACTGTTGGTCTGTCGTGGTAATGTTGTTCTTGTTATATTCTGGGTGCTACAAGGACTGCTACAAACTAACTCGCAGTAAATGTCATTGCAAACATCGGCGTAGTACACTGTAGCTGCATGCTGTGCGGATCACATAAGCGGCAGGCTGACACGTATCAAAATACGGCGTTCAGATTCGATAACGTACAATGTAACATTAAGGGGAGATTCTAATCGAACCGATGAAAAAATTGATTTTTTTACATAATTTGCGCCATCGAAACAAAACGATTTTTTGATTGTGGTAGGGTTTTAGAGGTACTGAATGGAAACTTGCGTCGACCGCAATATAGACAGCTTTAGGCGCTCGATAAATTAGTTCAAGAAAAGATTAGACCACTATACGAATTTCTTTCCAATGAAGACTTGCTTGAAAGAGGTACCGGCGCCAATACGCAAAATGACAACGAGAGCTTCAACGCGTGCATTTGCAAACTGGTACCGAAACAACTTCATTGTGGGCAAAAACTGTTTAAATAGCAGCATATCTAGCTGCAAATGTATTAAGTGAAATCTATTCATCTATTTTAAATACCGTGAACTTGTTAGTAATCGTCATGTGGACGAAGAACAAAAACTTCGCGGAGTTATTTGACAGGAAACGCGTGTGCACCGCTGAGCTAAGAACGTTTCAGTTTCTTAAAAGAGTCCGGATTGAAAAAAATGCAGCACCAAACTCAGAACCAGAGAATTTCTGAGGAAGAGGACGGATGCCTCTATGGTCCCGGGATCGCAGATTAACCGTAAGTTTTGAAACATATTTTTTTTGTTACTCCAAAGTTTAAACGTCTTTTTCTCGAAACAATGTTTTTCAGCGCGCGAAACACTCTAGAGCCTTGATAGATTACCAGATTCATTTGATATTTTAAAATTAAAAATAATTAAATTTTGGAAATCTTGGGCAGAGCTTTTTTATTTGAATTTTAAATATTTTTTAAACATTTGAAAGTAGAAAAAATGCCAAGAAATTGACATATTTTTCAAATACGTATTTTTTAAAAGTATTTTTCAAAATCCCATCTTTACCGCGCCCCCGATTCGATCTAATTTAAAAATGTTCTATTTTTATGATTTCACAAATAGCCACGAGCCTCTACAACGCTTCGCACAAAGCGGGACTCGCCGCGAGACACATACTTTGAAAAGGGCTGCAGTTCCCATTTTTAAATTGTTACAAGATAAAAACATTTTGCAGTACACGAATGTATGCATAAAAACTCTAAACTTCACCTGTTTTTCGTGTATCTCGCCGGGAAACAGGAGCAAAACACGAAGAAAGAGGAAATTACAGGTCGAGACCTGATAACCTGCGAGCTCGGTTGTTTGATAGATAAGTGTGAGATAATGAACTGACGGAAGTGGGAACTCAAGAACTAACAGTCTGAATTTTACGAAACTTTGCGGAAATGTTAAATGATTAATCTTTCATTCCATTCAGACCTCATGTTCTCGATAAACATCAGTACGATGTGCGGCCCCTATAGGTACGAATCCACTACAGTATTCCTTGTGGTACGGAGGAAAACAGCCTCCGATTGTCATCTTGTGGAACGTCTTGCCATTCATGAAACACAGTTCATGAAGACTGCTGGCTGGAGGCGGGTATGAAAGTATATGTTTTCCCATTGCATTCCAAACATGCTTTGTCGGTGACAAATCAGGTGACTGGGCATGCCACCCAAGGATCAGTACGTAACATTTCTTAGGACATTTTTTATGTTAAATGAAGCGAGGGGTATTGCATTATCCTGCTGGAAAACGCCATCTAATTTTCTGCTCATGATGGGTCGACAACAGGGTATACAATTTTTGCTATATACTGGGTAACGCTCTCCTTCTCTTCAAAAAATACCAAATCTATCATGTGGCCATATCCAATAGCTTTCCACATCGTGATTTTAAGTGTTGGACAATTGTGAATCTCGAGAATGGCTGCTTCTTGCGGCCTTTCAGCGGATCGTCTAAAGTCACGTTGGTGTCAATAAGACCCAACAAAAATCGCTGAACACCACAGACTGCCATTCAGTGTCCCAGTTGACTAGGACTCTACAACATGCTAGACTCTGTTGTCTGTGGTCAATGGTAAAAGACGCGTGGAAAAACGTAATCTCAATCCCAGCGATTTATGGGTACACTCCGCCCATAATCTTTGCCCAGATTTCGCCTGTTGTCATCAGTCTATTCGTCAGAGCCAGTCAAACACTCCTACCCTCTCCTCGTGGTGTAGAATTTCTGGAAGAACCTGTGCGTATTCTTCTTGTCCCACTGTTGTCCTGCGTCCATCTCGTCACTACCCGTTGTAAAGTCATCACACTAGACTTAACTGTGTTTACCATGTGTCAGTATGATATTCTCATGTTCGTCATGCCACTGATTCGACTTTTCCCAGTCGGAAAGACGACGATACGCTACATGTACTCGTCTTCTGGACTTGCTTTGGTGCAAACTCCTCCTCCACAGTTCCAGTAACGCTAAACATAAACAATAGCCATAATGTACTCCCATCATTCATCATCTGTAGGATGGAGTTTTCCTTTACTGAAAATGAGTTCGTACAAGGATGAAATTTCATTCATCATTTTTGACAGGTATGGAAATATTAGAGTCGCAGCTTAGTGGCTTTCGTTCCTGGTGTTCACGGTGTGACACTGGAAATTGCAGTCAGGGCTCTCCTCCGGCTGCCATCGTTATTTTTACCTTTCATTATGATCTCTGTATGACAAATATCCCAAGCTGTACTTTAGTGCAATTTCATCGTTCCAGTATACGCTGGAAAGTTTAAAACTTCCCAGGCTGGCAGTAAGAGATTGCGGTTAGAGGTAAAAAAGTACACAATTTTATGCATACGATCATTTAATATGGGATGCATAACGTTTTTCCAGTATGCAAATACCATTCCTGCAGCGTAATTCTAAAATGTCTGCAAAGTACTGACTTACAGTTGCTATAGCCTTTTCATTGGCCTAACAATGTTTCACAGGCATAAATTCCTTTATATGAATCCGTAGTGTCTGTCTTGCGGACTTTTCCGGATAAACAGTCACGACGCATTCGTATAACTCATGCGCATCGACGGCTATGAATACACAACTATCAGTACAGATGCACATTTACGTTCGACCACCAATAGGAATCTAAAGTTTGCCCACAAGGGGGACATGGACGGGAACTGCGGATAAGTAGTGGCGCTACGTAGGAGTCTGGATCGGCCAAGGAGCGGGACGAGATATCCCGCGCATTTGCGATTAGTACTTCGTCTGTGTGGCGTAGTGTTTAACGGAACTCTCTCATCAGCAGGAGATTCTGGGTTTGAGTCCCAGTCCGGCACACATTTTAACTCGTCGCCGCTGACTCCAAATTATGTCCCGATGCAGCTGTTATCATGAATTCCTTCGCATTCTTTTTCTTTCTCTCCCCCCCCCCCTTCCCCCGTCTACTTACTATTTTCATAAAAAAAATACCTTTGGACAAGTGATTAGACGGAAGTCAGGGAACACCAAATACACACATCAAAAAAAGTTTTGCGTTCCCTCGGTTCCGGAACCTGTCCAGAAAATTGGAATAGAGATCAACATAAACATCATTTCCGCCCTTTTTATTGCTCATGAAAACCAAACATTGCATATTGTACATAGTACAGCGAAAGCTTCAGAGGTGATGGTTCATATTGCTATGCACACCAGTACCTCTAATACCCAGTAGGACGTCCTCTTACTTTGATGCATGCCTGTATCAAGGCACTGTTGGTCCAGATTGTCCCACTCCTCAATGGCGATTCGGCGTAGATTCCTCAGAGTCGTTGGTGGGTCACGTCGTTAATAAACAGGCATGTTCGATAGGGCTCATGTCTGGAGAACATGCTGGCCACTCTAGTCGAGCGATGTCGTTATCCTGAAGGAAGTCATTCACAAGATGTGCACGATGGGGGCGCGAATTGTCGTCAAAAAAGACGAATGCCTCGCCAATATGCTGCCGATATAGTTGCACTATTGGTCGGAGGATGGCATTCACGTATCGTACAGCCGATATGGCGCCCTCCATGACCACCAGCGGTGTACGTCGGCCTCACATAATGGCACCCCAAAACAGCAGGGGACCGCCACCTTGCTGCACTCGCTGGACAGTGTGTCTAAGGCGTTCAGCGCGACCGAGCTGCCTCCAAACACGTCTCCGACGATTGTCTGGTTGAAGTCATATGTGGCACTCAGTGGTGAAGAGAACGTGAAGCCAATCCTGAGTGATCCATTCGGCACGTTTTTGGGCCCATGTGTACCGCGCTGCATGGTGTTGTGGTTGCAAAAATGGACCTCACTATGGACGTCGGGATTGAAGTTGCGCGTCATGCAACCTATCGTGCACGGTTTGAGTCGTAACACGACGTCCTGTGGCTCGACGAAAAGCATTATTCAACATGGTGGCGTTGCTGTCAGGGTTCCTCCAAGCCATAATCCGTAGGTAGCGCTCATCCTCTGGAGTAGTAGCCCTTGGGCGACCCGAGCGAGGCATGTCATCGACAGTCCCCGTCTCTCTGTATCTCCTCCAAGTCCGAACAACATCACTTTGGTTCACTCCGAGACGCCTGGACACTTTCTTTGTTGATAGCCCGCGGTATTGACCGTCTAGGCATGGTTGAACTACAGACAACGCGAGCCGTGTACCTCCCTCCTGGTGGAATGACTGGAACTGACCGGCTGTCGGAGTTCCTCCGTCTAATAGGCGCTGCTCATGGTTCAAATGGCTCTGAGCACTATGGGACTTAACATACATGGTCATCAGTCCCCTAGAACTTAGAACTACTTGAACCTAACTAACCTATGGACATAATACAACACCCAGTCATCACGAGGCAGAGAAAATCCTTGACCCCGCCGGGAATCGAACCCGGGAACCCGGGCGCGGGAAGCGAGAACGCTACCGCACGACCACGCGCTGCTCATGCATGGCTGTTTACATCTCTGGATGGGTTTAGTGACATCTCTGAACAGTCAAAGAGACTGTGTCTGTGATACAACCAACGTCTATCTTCAGGAGTTCTGGGAACTGGGGTGATGCAAAACTTTCTTTGATGTAGGTAGTATGAATACGGTTGGTGTCCCAACAATTCACATTTCAAATAACTTAGTTTTCCCATTGCCAAGGCGCCCTACGTTGCCCTGATTAAATGTGCTTCATCACCTAATCCAATCCAGGTCTCTTCTCCCATGACACTTAATCAAGTTGCTCTGGAAGACACGCATAGTATTCTTCAATAGTGATGAAAGATGGAGGATACTTCACGAAGGAAAGTAAGTACTACTTATTTACTATTTTTATTGCTTTGTCTCCTCAGCTGTATTTATTCTTTTCCAATCCAAATGCCATGGATTTTGCAACCACAAGAATCCGTCTTCAGAAACAGGGATGCAAGAACCTATATACCGCACAACATGTATACCCTAAACATGAATAACGTGTTCCCCATCCATATATCAACAAGTGTGACTATAACTTGAAGTGAATCACTTTTTGGATTTGCTGTGGGCAGCCTACATCATCCATCGACAAAATTCTGTCCACGTAGCAGGAATATGCTCATTCAAGTCGAAGCTAACACATTGTGATGCTATTTATTTCTATTTAAATTTGCTTGAGCTGCTGAAGATTTGTACTAAGTACGATTCTGGTTTTTCTTTATACATTCTGGAACACAGTAAATGTCTGTTTGTAAATATTTCTCCAATCCCAATTTTATAGATTGTGGCGAAACTTTACAAACCTCCGACAATGCTAAAGTACACTGATAAACCAAAACACACTGCCCGATGACATATCGAACGCCCCCCTGATGAGGTTACGATCACGTGGTTCGGCATGGAAACCATATAAGGGGAGCAGAGAAAACGACGATACGTAACACCAATGAATAAAACCATTAATATAACCGACTTTGGCAAAGTGCTTCTATGGGAAGTGGCTGAAGGATAAGAGTACGCAACCAGATGTTGGGACGTCTACACCTCATCATAGGATGGCAAAGCAAGACAGGCGGCTATCTGTGGCATATCTGACGATAGAGCACGATAATAGTGCTGGCACAAGTATTTCAGAGCACACTGTTTAAAGCACATTGTTGAACATCACGTTCCGTAGCAGACGATCTGTACGTGTTCCCAGATCGACTCAACTACAAAGTCAGCTACAATTGCAGTAGTCACGTCATCATCGATATTGGAGCGCACATCAATCGAAACGTGTCGCTTGGTCGGTGAATCACGCTCCTTTTTACACCAGGTCGCTGATCGTGTATGAATACGCTGTCATCCAGGCTAACGGCTATTGGAAAACGCACCAGGCCACTGGCAAAGCCCGGTGTGAGCAATGTAGTGCTACTTGAGGGGCAGGGAGGGGGAGGAGAGGATCATTTCCCTAAGCTTCTATCGAACCTATGGTGGTAATCTAAGGCATCAACTGTAGACAACGTGAAGATTATGGAGGACCACTTACAACCATGCATGCTTGATGTCTTCCCCGCCGGTGATGGTACATTCCAGCCAGACCACTGCCCATTTCCCAAGACCAAAATTTTGCTACAGCCGGCTGAGCAGTACGATAGTGAACTGACGTTGACGTCTTGGTCTTCAGATTCCCCTGATCTGAATCCTATGAAACAGACCAGTGAAGATATCGGGAGCCTACTCTTCGGTCACAAACCACCGGCGCTTAATTTACTGGAACGGCGTGACCGGTGAGTAGGCATTTGTCACCACGCACCTCCGTAAACTTACCGAAAACTTGTAGAATTATTGATGTACTGCGTTGCAAAGATGTGCCAACACGCTATTAAGCAGGTGGTCATAATGTTTTGTCTCATCAATGAAATTTATTCAATAGGAAGCTGTTTGCTTTAGAGATCTGCGTCATATGATACCTGTTACATTGACCTAAAAATAAAAGTTGTGAGACATCCAAAGGAAAGTAATATATTTTGCAAACCTAAAATGCAGCGGCCATAATTGCATTTATGCAATTTAGCTTATTTCCATTCAGTTATACGTTTGTCTGGACCTAAAATATATTTTTAATTTCCTGACATGATTCAGTCACTACATGTCTTGAAAAGGATGTTAAACGGGTTGTTGCAAATTATCTCTTCGATGTTGTCGGTTCTAATAGTCAGTGCAAATCAATATAACGGTCTTCGTGAGAATACCTACGTATGCAGCCTTCAAGGCAGACAGAGGCACGTGTTATGCTCGTACCGTTCAGTCATTTCCACTCGTGGTTTTTCGCGGGAAGGAAGACTGCCACTGAGTTCCCGCATTTGCACAAATGTTTATGTGCGTACCGCCGTGATTAGTACACAATATTACCTGAATACGAGGGGCAGGGAAGATGAAATATACCTTGAATCAACTTCGAATGTACACGGTTAAATTTTAAGCAGTCTTTTTTGTGATTCATAGCATCTTTCTTGCAACATTTCCCACATGGGTTCCATAAGCATTTCCTGGACGTTCCCAAGTTGCGTAAACAAATCAATGATAATTCGCGCATATTTTTTATGAATATTCTCTAAATATTAATTCACCTTGCAAATTAATAGCTCACACACTAATGAAGAAAGATCAAGAAGGAATCACAAACTTTAATAGAGGAAAAATTCTGAAGCTTGTGTACACATGCTTATATCTGTGTCGTCTCCTAAAAGCAATGGCCTACATGCAACGAGGGGAAGCTGTCTAAAAATTGACAATTGTATTATGCCAGGATGTGAACAAATGTCAGCTCGTTTAATATGTTGCTGGCGAAGACATGCACAATGATCTCACAACGGTAGCTGATATACACCGTAACTGTGGTTTAGACTTTGCGGCAGAAACGAATCCGACACCGCTAACAATTACTAAGACGGCAAGCCACTTCGCCTGTTCATCTCATCTGCTGTCCACCACGTCGCTGTTATAAGTGAGTGCCATCACGTTAAACACCAACTTTACCACATCTCCTTGGGGAGTGGGAGAGAATCCTGGGCAGATGGCACTTTCTTCTAGGTAATACTTTTTAAGAAGCACCAGCTAATCGCTGGCAGCCATTCCCCACGCTGCCTACTTTTGTTATTACTTTGTAGCATTTTCTTGTAACGAAGTCCTGTTTTCTTGTCTCAGACAGACTTCTCCCTATCTGAAGCGACTGTTTCTCTGCTATAAACTTCAGTTGTGTTTTACTCCCATTAGTTCCGTTTTGTGAATTGCTGAGTCAGTATTTGCCAGGGACGCTCTTTGCTAACGATCTCCTGGAGGATCGTTAGGTATTCTTGATGCTCACGGAAGCCAAATTGCGGTAGTGTTCTGGCCCTCTGGTTCGTAACTTCAGAGAACCTGCGGTGTCCGATCTGAAAATGGCACTGCTACACTGCTAGTCGCTCGCGACCTCCGCCGCGCCCTGCACAGAGAACGCAACGCACAGAATCCAAGTACCTAGTTGCGCGGGAGCACTGTATCGTTAAACAGCGCACAATGATTTTCTAAGCGCATACCTTCGTGGATTAATTACTCTCATACAGTTACGTTACTATGGTACAGGAGCTTCGAAAACGTACAATGGAGAAGCGACTGCAGGAAAAACTGAAATTATAAATTCCAACTGGAATGTATATTACACTACTGGCCATTAAAATTGCTACACCACGAATATGACGTGCTACAGACGCGAAATTTAACAGACAGGAAGAAGATGCTGCGATATGCAGATGATTAGCTTTCCAGAGCATTCACACAAGGCTCACGCCGGCGGTGACACCTACAACGTGCTGACTTGCGGAAAGTTTCCAACCGATTTCTCATACACAAACAGCAGTTGACCGGCGTTGCCTGATGAAACGTTGTTGTGATGCCTCGTGTAAGGAGGAGAAATGCGTACCATCACGTTTCCGACTTTGATAAAGGTCGGATTGTAGCCTATCGCGATTACGGTTTATCGTATCGCCACATTGCTGCTCGCGTTGGTCGAGAACCAATGAGTGTTAGCAGAATATGGAATCGGTGGGTTCAGGAGGGTAATACGGAACGCCGTGCTGGATCCCAACGGCCTCGTTTCACTAGCTGTCGAGATGACAGGCATCTTATCCGCATGGCTGTAGCGGATCGTGCAGCCAAGTCTCGATCCCTGAGTCAACAGATGGGGACGTCTGCAAGACAATAAACATCTGCACGAACAGTTCGACGACGTTTGCAGCAACATGTACTATCAGCTCGGAGACCATGGCTGCGGTTACCCTTGACGCTGCATCACAGACAGGAGCGCGTGCAATGGTGTACTCAACGACGAACCTGGGTGCACGAATGGCAAAACGTCATTTTTCGGATGAATCGAAGTTCTGTTTACAGCATCATGATGGTCGCATCCGTGTTTGGCGACATATTGGTGAACGCACATTGGAAGCTTGTATTCGTCACCGCCATACTAGCGTATCACCTAGCGTGACGATATCGGGTGTCATTGGTTACACGTCTCGGTCACCTCTTGCTCGCATTGACGGCACTTTGAGCAGTGGACGTTACATTTCAGATCTGTTACGACCTGTGGCTCTACCCTTCATTCGATCCCTGCGAAACCGTACATTTCAGCAGGATAATGCACGACCGCATGTTACAGGTCCTGTACGAGCCTTTCTGGATACAGAAAATGTTCGACTGCTGCCGTGACCAGCACATTCTCCAGATCTCTCATCAATTGAAAACGTCTGGTCAATGGTGGCCGAGCAACTGGCTCGTCACAATACGCCAGTCACTACTCTTGATGAACTGTGGTATCGTGTTGAAGCTGCATGGGCAGCTGTACCTGTACACGCGATTCAAGCTCTGTTTGACTCAATGCCCAAGCGTATCAAGTCCGTTATTACGGCCAGAGGTGGTTGTTCTGGGTACCGATTTCTCAGGATCTATGCACCCAAATTGCGTGAAAATATAAAAACATGTCAGTTATAGTATAATATATTTGTCCAATGAATACCCGTTTATCATCTACATTTCTTCTTGTGTAGCAATTTTAATGGCCAGTGGTGTACAAAGACAGAACACCAGTGGTGGAGACAATTTTCTAGTTGGAAAAAAACACTATTATTTCTTGTGAAGCTAGTACAGATACCAAAATTGAAATAATTTGGATGAAGATAACTGTTAAAGAAGGATCAAACACGCCCATCACACACTTTTATGGAACGCCAACCTCGGGAGAAGTAGTGGTGGAACACCTGAGTGAAAATTTGGAGAGGATTTCTCGTAAATTTTCTACCATGTTATAGTTTCAACTTACCAACTATAGACTGGCAGGCTCAAGTTATTAAGTAGGGCAATAAGGACGGGAAATCATGGGAAATTGTTCTAAATGCTTTCTCCCGAAATTACCTTGAGTGATGGCTGGGTGTTGTGGTATGTCCTTAGGTTAGTTAGGTTTAAGTAGTTCTAAGTTCTAGGGGCCTGATGACCATAGATGTTAAGTCCCATAGTGCTCATAGCCATTTTGAACCGGCTCTTGAAGGCAACAACTTCGATCTTCAGGTCACCAGGAGGCCCCAAGTTTTCGACTATGTGAGAGTATGGAATCGGTGATCAAATGGCCTTCAGAGCATCACTGAATACGGCTGTCAACAGTAATGTAAAGAAACGTAGGGTGATATTTCTGTTTAGCAAGAGCGGCAAAACAGATTTCAGATTACGTGAGTGGTCAACAAGCAAAAATCATTTCCAGTACCGAAATTCTGAGCAATAAGTGACAAAGTTCAAGAGTATTGTACCTTAGACAGGTATGTGCCTAGAAAAGTGGTATCGAGACTGACTAGGACAGAGTGGAGGTCAAAATATTAAATAACTATCGTAAAACAAAGACGTTTTTCGCTGCGAGGAGATCTTCTCACGAAATTTAAATTTCCATGTTTCATCTCCGAGTGCGAGAATATTTCGTTGACGCCAACCTACACAGGAAGAAATGATCATCGCAATAAAATAAGAGAAATTGGAGCTCGCATGGAAAGATTTAAGTGGTCGGTTTTCCCGCGCGCTATTCGAGAGTGGAACGGTAGAACAACAGTCTGATTGTGGTTAGATGAACTCTCTGCAAGGAATTACAGAGTAGACACGTAGATGTAGACGTTATTCTCAATGGAGAGACGTCTACAGACGTTAAAGTAACCTCTGGCGTGCCACAGGGGAGTGTTATGGGACCATTGCTTTTCACAATATATATAAATGACCTAGTACATAGTGTCGGAAGTTCCATGCGGCTTTTCGCGGATGGTGCTGTAGTATACAGAGAAGTTGCAGCGTTAGAAAATTGCAGCGAAATTCAGGAAGATCTGCAGCGGATAGGCACTTGGTGCAGGGAGTGGCAACTCACCCTTAACATAGACAAATGTAATGTATTGCGAATACATAGAAAGAAGGATCCTTTATTGTATGATTATATGATAGCGGAACAAACACTGGTAGCAGTTACTTCTATAAAATATCTGGGAGTATGCGTACGGAACGATTTGAAGCGGAATGATCATATAAAATTAATTGTTGGTGAGGCGGGTGCCAGGTTGAGATTGATTGGTAGAGTCCTTAGAAAATGTAGTCCATCAACGAAGGAGGTGGCTTACAAAACACTTGTTCGACCTATAATTGAGTATTGCTCATCAGTGTGGGATCCGTAACAGGTCGGTTTGACAGAGGAGATAGAGAAGATCCAAAGAAGAGCGGCGCGTTTGGTCACAGGGTTATTTGGTAAGCGTGATAGCGTTACGGAGATGTTCAGCAAACTCAAGTGGCAGACTCTGCAAGAGAGGCGCTCTGCATCGCGGTGTAGCTTGCTGTCCAGGTTTCGAGAGGGTGCGTTTCTAGATGAGGTATCGAATATATTGCTTCCCCCTACTTATACCTCCCGAGGAAATCACGAATGTAAAATTAGAGAGATTCGAGCGTGCACGGAGGCTTTCCGGCAGTCGTTCTTCCCACGAACCATACGCGACTGGAACAGGAAAGTGAGGCAATGACAGTGGCACGTAAAGTGCCCTCCGCCACAAACCGTTGGGTGGCTTACGGAGTATAAATGTAGATGTAGATGTAGAATGACATGCTGTGTTCTGTTTGCTGGAATGTCAATAGTCACACTGCTGGTTTGATATGCCGATGTTCTTATTTTGTTCATCGGGTGGCAGTGCAGAACCGTATGTAATGCCTTCCGGAAGTCAATGAACACGGCATCAAGCTGGACGCCGGTATTTACTGATTTTGTGGGTGCCGTAGAGAGATTCTATTTCACACGAAGGCTTAGCAGCAATCCTTCACCCGTGACTTGAACAGGAAAAGGTAGACGAGACAGCGGTACACAAAGTACACTTCGCCACACACCATAGAGTTGCTTGAGGAGTTTGGATATAGATGTGGATGTGATCAGCGACTCATTTTGTTACATCTGTCTAAACAAAATACCTACACCTTCTGCTGGTACGAGAACGACCATACAAACCAGGGTTATGACGTACAGGGCGAAACCGAACTCCACCACCGAAATTTCTGAGATTCAGTATTATCCGAATATAATTGTGTAAGGGACCAGTTGTCGTGCGAGGAATATTAACATCTATGGCGAAGCTACGACAGGAGCATGACAATAATCACATTTTCGTAAAGTTCCTCCTCAATTTAGGTGCCAGCTAACAACACCTACCGAACAATAATGGTCCACCAATCACAACGTGGCAATATTTACTTAATAATACTTATTCCGAAAAAACAAGGGAACTCCCGTATCTAAGTGCACGCGACTCTTAATTCCCACAGTGTTCACTCACCCGGGGGCACTACAAGACTTGTGAGGAAGCCCTTAGTGCTGTTGGAACGTCTTATTGTTGAAGGGGAATAGGAAGCACCCGAATCACATGGATTTTACTTTCAGTTCTTACTGTGTTTTTTGGTGAACAGGATACCATGAAACGTAAACTCGTGGTACAAAGAAATTTCCTCCACCGCATACTTTCGAATGATTTGCAGACCATAATGATTTAACCTGACAATCTACAGTCACATAGCTGCGGCTACATATATACAGAGGATCAACGAAAACGTAGTACATTTCCAGGCCTAGGAAAACCGTTGGCATTAGAAACAGCTTTCACTCGTATGTTGATGGATAAATAGAGGTCCTGTACGATTTTCAAGGGAACCTTGATCTATTGTTCCTGCAAAGTAGAGGCAATTTCAGGTAACGACGATGGAGGTGGACAGCTACCAGCACCCTTATCTCCAATAAATGATCTATAATACTGAGATCTTGTGACTGGTGAAAAAGGGAGGCAAATGGAGATGCAACAGTTCTTCTTCGTTTTCATAAAACTAGTCCTCAACAATGCGAGCTATGTGAACAGGGTGCTATTGTCTTAGAAAATAGCATCACCAATGGGGTGCAAACATTGTAGCATGCCATGGAACTGATCAGCCGAAGTGGTCACATAATCCTTGCTAGTAATACGACCTTGCAGAGTATCCCCGAGCCCCATGGAATACCACGATGTGGCCTCCAAAATCATCCCGGCTATGTTTCATATTTGGGACGTAAATTCCGTCAGAAGCTACAAACAGTGTGAAACAAGACTCATCTGACCAAATGACTTCCTTCTACTGCTCTATACTTCAGGATTTATAGTTTCGATACCACGTTTTCATGTTACGGGTATTTGCATCACTGATGAGTGGTATTGGAATTCCATTTCAACCCTCAGCTGCTTGCTTATGGGGCCCCTTTCGTGTTGTTGTGGTGCTGACATGGTTCGAGAGTGCGACATTCAGTTCTACAGTGACGTTTACAGGTGCTGTCCTCTTATTTGTCGTCACAGCCCTCCTCTATGGCTGACTTTCACTATCAGTCAACATACACTTTCGCCCGCGCTGTGACTTAGCGGATGATGTTTTCCGCTTTCCCTGCATGCAGTATAAATCATTAACATGGTGCCTCTTGAAACACCATACTTCGGCTACCTTGGTGATGGAAGTGCCCACCAATTGAGCGCTAACAATTTGGGCGCGTTCGAAATCACTTAGGTCCGACGTAACGCACTCATAACATTACAGAAGACTGTTCTGACCACGACTGACGACTGCAACGTATTGAGGGGGTGTTCAGGTGCCGTTCACGGTCAAATACTACAGTGCAACCTACAGTCTTGTCTAGCACCTGCTTTCATGTTCAAGCATGCATTTCTCGCTTTGTTTCGACGTTTTGCCCAACCCCTGTAGTCTGCAAGCCACCGTACAGTGAGGTGACAAAAGTCATGGGATACCTGCTAATATCGTATCGGACCTCCTCTTGCCCGACGTAGTGCAGCATCTCGACGTGGCATGGAGTCAATGAGTCTTTGGAAGTCCCCAGCAGAAATAATGAACCATGCTGCCTCTACAGCCGTCCATAAGTGCGAAAGTATTGCTGGTGCAGGATTTTGTGTACAAACTGACCTATCGATTAAGTCCCACTAACGTTCGATGGGATTCGTGTCGGGCGATATGGATGGCCAAGTCATTCGCTCGAACTGTCCAGAATGTTCGTCAAAACAATCGCGACCAATAGTAGTAATGTGACATGGCGCACTGTCGTCCATAAAAATTCCATCGTTGTTTGGGAACATGAGGTCCATGAATGGCTGAAAATAGTCTCCGAGTAACCAAACAGACCAGAGCATCCAGTCCATTCCATGTAAACACAGCCCACACCATTATGTAGCCACTACAAGCTTACACTGTGCCTTGTTGACAACTTGGTCCATGGCTTCGTGGGGTCTGCGACCTACTCCAATCGTACCATCAGTACTTACCAACTGAAATCGGGACTCATCTGACCGGGCCACGCTTTTTCAGTAGCCCAGCGGTCAATCGATGAGGTCACGAGCTCAGGAGAGTTGCTGAGGCGATGTCGTGGTGTTAGCAAAGGCACTCACGTCGGTCGTCAGCTGCCACAGCCCATTAACGCCGCATTTCGCCGCACTGTCCTAACGGATACGTTCATCGTTCGTACTACATTGATAGCTGCGGTTATAACACGCAATATTGCCTGTTTTTACCACTGACAACTCTACGCAAGCGCCGCTGCTCTCGGTCGTTATATGAAGACCTTCGGCCACTGCGTTGTCCGTGGTGAGAAGTAAAGCGTGAAATTTGGTATTCTCGGCACACTCTTGACACTGTGGTTCCCGGAATACTGAATTCCATAACGATTTCCGAAATAGAATGAAAAGCTCCTATTACCGTTTCGCGCTAATATTCTGTTAATTCCCGTCGTCAGGCCATATTCACGTCAGAAACATTTTCATATGAATGACCTGAGTACAAATGACAGCTCCGCCGACGTACTGCGCTTTTATGTGTTGTGTACGCGATACTAACACCATCAGTGTATGTGCTTATCGCCATCTCGTGAGTTTTGTTACGTTAGTGTACAGTACATGACATAACTAAACGAGGAAAAAATGACTCCCTACATGCCTATGCAGGCACCCTAGTTTTTCTTATCTTATCCTCGTGATCAGTAAGCGTTCACAATGGTAGCACAGTCTTTTTCGAATATAGATTCTCAAAATTTATCCAACAGGGTTTCGCGTGAACTAAGTCGTCTTTCTTCCAAGGATTTTAAGTGCCATGACCATTTGCATTACACTTTCGTATGGGCTGCAGCGACGTGTTACGATGCTAGCCGCCCATCTCTGATATCGTCCAGTATCTGTTGTACTGGACCATGCGGTTCTAGGCGCTACAGTCTGGAACCGAGCGACCGCTACGGTCGCAGGTTCGAATCCTGCCTCGGGCATGGATGTGTGTGATGTCCTTAGGTTAGTTAGGTTTAATTAGTTCTAAGTTCTAGGCGACTGATGACCTCAGAAGTTAAGTCGCATAGTGCTCAGAGCCATTTGAACCATTTTTTTGTTGTCCTGTATACTAGATAAGAATTCCAAACTGTGCAACAAAACTGTAGAACTGGTTACACTATCATCTTGTTTCTGATTTCCATTAGGAGTGCACTGCATTTTTCCAGAACCATTCCAACGTATTTAAGTCTTACTACCACCTATCCTAATTCTGATTTTAAGTGATCGTCCCATTTCATACAGCTTCTTAGCTTTGTTATCCCTAAATACGCTAAAAATGAGCTCCTCATCCAGGCCCTGAGGACACAAGGAATGTCGACCGGCTGCCGTGTCATCCTCTGCCATTCGGTGCCACGATGGTGCGGCATGTGTTACCGAGTTGCCAAACTTTTGAGCAGCTACTTCCCATTCTAGCAGCTCTTCAGTAGCCATCACGAGGCTGAGTGCTCCCCTTACTAGTCCTACCACCAAAGATAAAATGTATAACAGTTCCGGGAATCGAACCCGCGTCCTCCATATGGTAGCCATTTACGCTCACCACTCAGCTACGGAGGCGGACACTTACACTTCCTGATAAAAAATATCCGGACACCCCTGTATAACGGGAAACTGACCATTAGATTTCACTAGAGGCGGGTTGTGCGGGGTAGCCGCGTGGTCTAGGCCCCTTGCCACGGTTCGCGCAGCTCCTCCCCCGTCTGAGGTTCGAGTCCTTCCTCGGGCATGAGTGTGTGTTGTCCTTAGCGTAAGGTAGATTAAGTAATGTGTAAACCTACGAACCGATGACCTCAGCAGTTTGGTCCCATAGAAACTCACCACAAATTTCCAAATTTTTCACTAGAGGCCAACTCGTCAGTTTAAAAGGAATCGGGGAGCATTGGGTTTTCGGTAGAAAAGCAATAACAGCAGAATGGGTCCGTCAGAAGAACGTGACTTCCAACGTGGACAAGTCGTTGGGTGCTACGTGAGAAACAAATCCACCAGTGACATTTGGATTTGTCTGATGCTGCCCAAGTCGACTGTTGGTGATGTGGCCGTGAATTGGGAACACGGAGAAGCAACCACAGCTAAACCAAGACACGGCAGTCCTCATGTACTGACGGACGGGGATAATCGAGAATTGAGGAGGGCAGTTGTAAAAATTGGTATGCAGTCACCGGAAACAACTACTCGTGAGTTCCAAAGTACAGTACTGCCAGCGGTCCAGCTAGCACAATCACTGTACATAGGTAGTTACAAAGAACGGAGTCGTTGGTCGAGCAGCTACTGATAAGCCACACCTCTCTGTGGTCAGTGCTAGGCGACCCTTGAGGTGGTGTAAAGACCGCTGTCACTGGATGGTAGGTGACTGGAAATGAATTATTTGGAGTGATGAACAACGCTGTACCAAGTGGCAATGAGACGGAAGGATCTGGGTTTGGCGAATGCCTGGAGAACGTTACCCGCCGTCAGATGTAGTGCGAAAATTGGTGCACTGGGGAGGAGGTGTTATGTTATTGGGGTATTCTTAGTGATTAGGACGCGGTCCCCTTATTGCTTTTAAGCATGCGTTAAATGCAGAAGAATATGTACACATCTTACAGCCCCACTTTTCGATTCAGCTAGTGAATCAGTGAACACAAGGCCACTACTGCAATACTGAGTATTGCTGTAAATATGAATGTAAAGAAAAGTAGGAATACATTCATGTCTAGCAAGAGCCATAAGAGACTTTTCAAATTACCTGACAGGTCAATAAGAAAATTTCGTGTCCAGCACTGACAATGATGAGCGTAATAGACAAAGTTCAAAAGCATCGTACAATACGCTTTACACGATTACGTGCGGAGAAAAACCGTGAGGTACGGAAAAGGCCCACGGTGGTTCGACAACCGTGTTAAAATGCTGCTACGAAAGCAAGGAGAACTTCACTACGAATTTAAACGTAGCCTAAGCTTCACAGACAAACAAAAATTAAACGATGTGAAAAGTAGGATAAGAAGGGCTATGCATAAAGCGTTCAACTAATTCGAAACCCAAATTCTGTCTACCTACTTGACAGAAAGTCTCACGTTAAATCAGTAAAGCGATCGAAGCCATCTGTCCAGCCACTATGTGACCATGGTGGTATTGAAACAGGATGAGACAGAATAGGTCCAAATACTAAACATCTTTCTCCAAAAGTGTTCCACAGAAGAAGCTCACACTGTAGTTCCTCCATTATATAGCAGAACTAATGATAAAATGACTGATATCAAAATAAGTGACCCTGGGATAGACAAGCAAATGAAATCACTCAGCAGAGGAAAGCCTACTGGACCCGACGGGATGCCAGTATTATTCGATACAGAGTATGTGAACGAATTGGCCCCTGTTCTAACAGCAGCCTACCGTAAGTCTCTAGGGGAGTGAATCGTTACTATTGATCAGAAAAAAGCACAACTCATTCCCATTTACAAGAAGGGTCGTCGAACAGACGCACAAAACTATAAGCTTACATCCCTGACGCCAGTCTATGGTATAATTTTGGAAACTGTTGTATTCTCACATATTATAACATTTCTGGAGATCGAAAATCTCCTATGTAGGAATCAACATGGGTTCTGAAAATAACGATCGTGTGAAACCTAGCTCTCTCTGTTCGTCCACTAGACCGAATAGTGGTAGATGCTGTGTAATTTGACTTCCCGAAGGCGTTCGGTACAGTTTCGCACTGCCACCTAATGAACAAAATACGAGAGTACAGAGTATCAGACCTACCGTGTGAATTTATCAATGAATTTTTAACAAATAAAACACAGTATGTCATTCCCAGTGCAGAGAAGTCTTCAGATGTAAAATTAACTTCGGCTGTGCCCAAAGAGATGGTCCGTCGGAATGCACAATGTACATGAATGGATGCAGTGACCATCAGGATGCTTACGTACGTGTCAGCTGTCAGAGTCGTATCTAGATGTATCAGGGGTGCCATATCACTCCAAATGCACATTTACATCATTACAGAGCCTCCACCAGCTTTAACAGTTCCCTATTGACATGCAGGGTCCATGGATTCATGAGGTTGTCTCCATACCCATACACATCCATCCACTAGATGCAATTTGAAACGAGACTCGTCCGACCAGGAAACATGTTTCCAGTCATCACCCGTCCAATGTCGGTGTTGACGGGCCCAGGCGAGGCGTAAAGCTTCGTGTCGTACAGTCATCAAGAGTACAGTAGTAGGCCTTCAGCTCCGAAAGCCCATACCGATGATGTTTCGTTGAATGATTCGCAAACTGACACTTGTTGATGCCCAGCATTGAAACCCGCAGCAATCTGCGGAACGGTTGCGCTTCCGTCACGTTGAACGGTTCTCCTCAGTCGTCGTTGGTCCCGTTCTTGGAGGATATTTTTCTGGCCGCAGCGATTTCGGAGTTTTAATCTTTTACCGAATTCCTGGTATTCACGCTACACTCGTGAAATGGTCGTACGGGAAAATCCCCACTTCATCGCTACCTCGGAGGTGCTGTGTCCCATCGCTCGTGCGCCGACTATACCACCACGTTCAAACTCATTTAAATCTTGATGACCTGCCATTGTAGCAGCAGTAACAGATCTGACAAGCCGGCCGGTATGGCCGAGCGATTCTAGGCGCTTCAATCTGGATCCGCGCGACCGCTACGCTCGCAGGTTCGAATCCTGCCTCGGGCATGGATGTGTGTGATGTCCTTAGGTTAGTTAGGTTTAAGTAGTTCTAAGTTCTAGGGGCTGATGATCTCAGATGTTAAGTCCCATAGTGCTCAGAGCCATTTGAACCATTTTTGGAGATCTGACAACTACGCCAGACACTTGTCTTGTGCAGGCGTTGCCGACTGCCTGTTTACGTGTCTCTGTATCTGAATACGCATGCCTATATCAGTTTCTTTGCCGCTTCAGTGTATAAACCGTTTATGTATATCGAATGCACCAGCGAAAAAGTGCCGCTATCGGAGCAGCACAAGAAAGGCGAATATGCCACTTTTTAAAGACTCTGACTGAAATGTAGGGTATCAGCTGCCTGTTTCCACCTTCCTTAGAACTTTTAAAAATTTTCTAAAAATTTTGGCATGCGGATACATTCACGCTCTTTTTAACGTGCAGCCCACCACAAATTCCAACAAGCTCCTCTAGCTGTAACTCGTTCACACCGACTATTACCTTGCTGTAAGTCGCTCATAACCACCCACTCCTACTTGCCCATTCTCACTCATTCATTCAGCCCAATTCATTGTTATTATTTCTTTGTGTCTCTCTAACTGTCACTGTCTCTCATCTCACAGCCAGACACCTTCGTTCTGTGCTACAACTACTGTCTTCTCTCAACGTCACTGTCTTCTTCCTGCTCTCTTACTACTAATATCTCATTTCTTCCTTCTCACTGCTGCTGCCTATTCTCACAGTCACTGTCTCTCTCGTCTTCATCGTCGCTGTTACAGACCCTGTCTCTCATTATCATTGGCTTTCACTAACGTCTCTCTATTCCCCTCCCACTGCCATTGTCGCTTTCTCTCTCAGGACAAAAAAGGGCGAGTATGTTCAATGCCAAAACTTTTGGGATAATTTTTGAAGTTGCTTAGGGAGCTAGAATGATTAGGGTGGCACCCCACTTTTCAGAATCTTTTAGACAGGAGCATATTCGCCTTTTTGTGTGCTGCGATATGAGCTTTTTTCCACTATTCGCTTCTTTGCCCTGCCACAGCGGGGCGTGTTATTCATATGAAAAGAACTTTTGTGGGCCAGTCTAATTTTGAGAGTTTACTTACGTGAAACTGAAACAACGCTAAACTAATTTTACACCTCAGACTGGATTTTATGTGTCGAAAACTTTTTCTTGTGCTTCAGCACCACAAAATGGGGTTCCCATAATCCTTCTGACGATAACGGAGATACTTTACAGCGTATATCTCATTGTTACGTTTATTTTATAAAATACGTTTTCGTCTCACATCCACTTTTTCGTGCGTATATGACTTGTACAGCAAGCGTAACTTTGAATCTCTGTATCTCGGAAACGGATAAAGAAATCTAGTAAATTTTCAGGGTGTCTCGAGATCAGGATCTTACCAATATATCGTAAAAATGTCAGGCATTTGCTGTGCATAGCCTTCTTGGAATTGGTGTTGGTACGAAAAAAACGTAAAAAAGACCTTTTTCTCTGGTTTTCTCAGGAACTACTTGTGAACTAAATGGAGCCTCCAAAGCTCTTTAAGGCGCAGCGTAGGTGACATTAAACTCAAAAGGCACCAACCGATTTGCTTCAGTAAAAAATTGGAAATTTGTGGTAAGAACTACGGGACCAAACTGCTGAGGTCATCGATCCCTAGGCTTACGCACTACTTAATCGAACGTAAACTAACTTACGCTAAGGACAACAGACACACCCATACCCGAGAGAGGACTCGAACCTCCGACGGGGGCAGCCGCGCGAACCGTGACAAGATGCCTCAAGCCACACGGGTACCCCACGAGGCCCTTTCGTAAGTAGAATTCTCCTGTTGGGTATGCAAATGATCCCTAGCATCGTGTTCTGTCACCAATAGAACACGAGGTACGAGGCCCCCAATAACTTCATTTTTATTCGTAGCGTTTCAGAGCTTATGCTGATGATGTGTCTGGTATGTGGAGCGCTCAACGATGCGGTTATCGGCGCCCGTACTAATTCCCCTTCCCTTCTCTGTCCAGTCCCGCCATTTTCCCGAATGATGTCGAAATTAGGAGGACAAACATCCATTCCCCAAGGCGGAGAAAATCTCCTATCTGGCCAGGAATCTAACCCGGGACTCTGTGAACCAGAGGCAGAAGCGCTGATCACTAGACCACGAGGTGCGGACTGGAGTGCACGCTCTCGCATGTGTACCGATTAATGGTCCTATTGCGGTTACTTGGGCCAAGCTCTAGGTTACTTTCGCCACCTACTTTTGCAACGCCAGCCTGTTGCGTATGACGTCAACGTATTGCCCCGTTTCCGGACGCCGGTCCGTCCTGCTCCTTTCGTGCGTAACAAACCGAAGAGGGTGGGAGTGGCGGACGTAACCGGTGGGCAACTCTGCTACAGCTCACGGCCCCACCGTTTGTAAGCTGACACCATGTGCTAACGCCGGCTCTCAAGTCGCCGCCGTGACATCTCACCAATAGCGCGCGGCGGGAGCCCCAACTGCCACGCCTACCGGCCAATAAGGGGCCGCGGCGTCTCGTCGAGGAGGGGTTGGGAGGGGTGCGCGGGGCGCCGGCGCCGCCGTGGTCCGCGCGCCAGTCTGCAGCCAGCCTGCGTGGGTGCTGCGCGCCTGCGTGTCGCCGTGAGAGCAGAGCAGCTTCCCGCGCCGCGCCGTGCCGAGACGGACTTGCGATGCGCCATGGAGCAGCAGGTGTCCCCTGCGGCTGCTGAGGAGCAGGCGGCGGCGGCGGACGCCCCGCAGCCCAGGCCGCTCAGCTTCTCCGCCGAGCAGGTCGCCTGCGTCTGCGAGGCCCTCCTCCAGGTGAGAGCGAGGCGTACACACACTCGTGTTGTTGTCGTTGTGGTCTTCAGGCCGCAGATGCACCTCTCCACCGTAGTCAGTCCTGTGCAAGCATCTCCATATCTGAATACTGCAACCAGTCATCCTTTTTGCCTCCCTGTACAGCTTTTACCCCACTTCCCCCTCCACCACCACGCGCACGCACGCACGCACGCACACACACACACACACACACACACACACACACACACATTTTCCTCCTTTACCAAAGTGACGACTCCTTGAAGCTCTCAGGATGTGTCCTGGGATTGGCAGTATGTCGCACTACATGTACAGCCTCAGTAACAGAAATCACATGAGTGCTACAATTGTTTTTCGGCTGTCCAACATTTCACAGTGTTAACGGTCCTTCGACAACAGTCGGACTTCCTGTTCGCAGAAGTAACGCGATTTACCAATCAGAGCAACTTTTGTAGAAACGCTCATCTGCTTGCTGCATTCGATAGATCCTGCGTTTGTGTTTCTTCAAATTTACACAATCGGTTTCTGCACTCTGTTACATCGTAAGCTCGAATCTCTGTAATTTTAACTTCATGACCATTTCGCGAGGTGTACATACAAGGTAGCGAAGGGAAAAACTGCTGATTACAACTAATACTGATAATTTAGTACTGAATAACAGGTATTTCTTGGCATTTGTTTGATCTAGATTATAACAGGCTTTGTTTCGTTTTATACTAACAAACAAGTAAAAAAACCGGCATATCAATTTCCGATAGCACCTGTGCTGAAATTTTTGGTTTTTTTAAAAATCTTTTTTAAAAAACGAATGATGTTCCCTCGGAATGTTGGATATTACGTAACTTGAGGAAAGCGATCAGCGATATTTTAATAACAGCGCCTATAGTTAGAAACTAGCGATAAACAAATGGCATAAGAATGGATGCAGGACTGCTGAGACGCTAATGTACCAGTTGCCACTTGGCGTCACCTATCAGATGGTGTGTGAAACATGCACTGTACAAGACTGCCCCGCCCCCCTCCTTCCCACCTTCTCCGTACGGTAGTTTCTCGCTGTCATCCCCGGACATCGACTGTATTGCAATATGGCACAATTCCTAGTGCGGTAGTAGTGAAGTATAATGCTGCACTTACTTCGAAAGATTACAAACAAGAGTAGCGGCAACAAACTTGCGATATCGTGTAAGGTGAAAACATCCACAACGTTCTTTGGAAGTATATATGTTTACTGAACCGACGAATAAAAATTTGTGCCGAGGCCAGGGTTCGAACCCGAATCTCCTACTCATTAGGCAGACGCGCTAGGCACTACGCCACCCTGGCACAATGGCGTTGTAGTTCCTTGGGAGGTAAGGCAAGGTTGATCGATACACCTAGAATTTCAATGACGCGCTATAAACTTGGGATAATAACTCAGCGCTTAATTTTGTGTTTGATCAAGGTGAAAAATTGACACCATGAAAGAAAGACGATGTGGGAAAGTCATCAACATATGACATTTTGCTCTGGCTGACGCCGCGCCCGCCTTCTTCACTTTCGCAATCTTGTCTAGAGAGAATGAAAACGATTTTTGTCGCAGCCACAGCCCCACACCGATCGTGACCGTTTTTCTTCACATTCATTAGAATTTTTCAATCTTTGCTTGCAGTCCACGTTTATTACAGGAAGTAATAGCAATACAAAACAGGAAATCAGTTATTTCAGAAACCTGTTATTTTCAGCGGTTTTAAGTCAGATTAAACTGAGGACGAAAAGAACCGGTGTAATGGAAAACCAGTTGCTTCAGCGATAATCGCCAGCCCTAGTACAAGGAGGCAATTCATTGGTTGACTCTTCTACGAACGTACGCTCTCGGGATTTTAATCCCGTGATGCAGAACACCTCTCTTTTAATTTCTGCCGTTGCAGTTCGGTGAGCATCTCCATCACACTTTCGCACTTACTAAACGAACTTCTGGTGAAACGCCCTGCTCTTCTGTGGATCTTCTCTTTCAGTCATCAGTCCTATACGGTACGTATCCCACACGGGCGAGCAGTACGCAAGTACCAGTCGAACTAAGGTGTTCTACTTGTAAGTTACCGCCTTCGTGGGTGCGGTAAACTCCTGAGGATTCTTCAAATGCATCTCAGTCTGGCAGGTGCCTTTCCAATAATGGATATTTCGGTCTGTTTATGCGTAGTACTTTATTTACGTTTACGTTGTTTACATTGATAATCACTGCAACAAGCGTTGATCATGTGCATGTCTTCTAGCATTTCACTACAGTTTTCTAGCTTTGCGTCTTCTCTGTACACACCAGCAAGACCCGCTAACAGCTTCACGCAGCCTCTTTAGTGCCACCCGCCAGGTAACTTACTTATGAATTGATAGCATTGTGTCGATCATTATCGACGATCATGGGTATAAAACTACTTTCTGTATCATTAGACGAAATATCATTTTTTGGGTGAATATTACACGTTTGTCAATGGTAATAACGTGTCGAAATCGATAATGCGTATATAACAAACAGTAGCTTGAATTGATAAAGAAATTTTACTGAACACACAAGTGGGTTGCATGAGTTTCTTGCAAGTATTGTATTGAACATACACTTCTATCATTTCTTTTGTCGTTTAATGTCACGTTGTATGAATGTAATTCGTCTAAAATACTGCCTGAAATATCCCAATACAGATCCCTGTACTTGCCTACACATATACAGCATGCTCGTATCTCCTTGTACGATATTTATTTTGAATCCAATCCAGGTAAATTAGTTGGTATGTACAAGGTTTGAGTACTGGTTTGAATTAATCATCGTCACACGAACTGCGAGTCATAACTCCAGTCCGTACAGCATCTGGTACCGAGATGCATCTTACAATTAATATTTGACATACACTCAAGTGATTGCTGTACTCAAAATAATATATTTTGGCTTCATAATGAATTTTCACTCTGCAGTGAAGGGTGTACTGTTTTGAAACATCGTGACAGTTCAATTGTTTGCAGTCCTCTTCCAACTGAGTAATAACATTGCCCGTGGATGGAAGTTTTCTGGGTTCGAGTCCTGGTCTGGCACAATGTTTCAATTTGCCAAAAAGCTTTAAAATACTCATGGTTGAAGAGGTGCGTTCCGCCACCAAAAATTTTATAAATTAAGCTCTAGTTTCTACACGATTCTCCTAAAGCGATTCGGGTGAATGCTCAAACATTTTCTTCTGTAAGGTTGTCGGCGACTGATTACCGCTTTATGTTCGTCTGTACTTATGATGTCACCACCAACAACAAGCTAAGTTCTCACATTCTTTCCCGTCCGAAGGTCGGTGTGCGGAAGTAATCGTTCAGAATAAAGCCCTAATCTTTACCATATTGCTATAATTAAGAAATTAGGAGCGTGACATCTATTTTTATTTAGCACTAAATTTTTAAAGTTTGTAGGAAAGAGCGTTTTACGCGTTGTTACGACAATGTTGTCGTGCACATTGTGGGAAATTGTAAAGAATGGAAGTGACAGTGGAATGTCTAATGATTTGGCGGTGATTTATTAAAACACAGAAAATTTTAGTTTGGACTGACAGTGTCCACATCACTGAACCAATCCAGTCGGTCGCATTGTTAATAACGAGAACAAAAACATTTGCTGCCAGTACATGAAGCAAAAACAGTCATATCATCATGTAATTTACGCCTTATTTCATTATAAATTGAGCAAATGTAAGATTAAAAGCTTTACGCCAAATAAACTACGTTAAAATATAAAATACATCTGCGAATTTCAGGTTTACTGTAACTGCAAGACGCAGTGCTTGAGAGGAAACTGTATTTTTCTGCAGTTCTACGTCCGTGGAAGTCTGCAGTTCTGCCTGAACACTTGACGTTATTTGTGCGACACCCTGGTCCTCCGAATGCGTATATCAAGAAACGAAAATTTGAACCGTGTGACCATTCAGCAACAACATCAATGAACCAAGTATTCGAGTCACAAAAAAAGCTCGGTGAAACCCTTTTAAGCAAATGCTCAGCGACTACTTTGGTGCTTATAGGAGAATGTTTAATAAGTGCAAATGATGTCTATGTTCTTGGTTTGAATCTCATTCGTATGTCACTCTCTGCCAAATGACGTCTTTTGGATGAGTTACGGAGAAGTATACTCTGCTGAATGTTTGGGTAAAATTTCACATTGGAGTAAATAATGCTGTTTGTATCATTGTTGTTAAAAGTTGACGTGTGGCAATTGCTAAAGAGAACACAATGAAACTTCCTGTTGTTACTTATTCTATGACGGCATCAAAAATGAATTTCGTTTGAGGATAATCGGAACACTTTTTTTCATTTATGCACGTCAATGGGTCCACACTACCTTTTGATATTCCCTTTTTACATTTATGCAACTAACATGAGCGCAAAAATGAAATTAATACTTTTCCTTTAGCACTCACAACTTTTTCTTCGAGTAATAAATAAAGTGGTTTTGCCCATTCTTCTGTTATTTTACAGTTAGGAAGTAGGCACTCATTTCACATATTTTGCGACAAACAGTTTTCTCGGCACGTAATCTTTTGGTTAAAATCTCACCAGAGAACACAAGAGCTTTCGTTTCGAGGTTTCAGGGTTGAGTAGACGGGGAAAACGACAAAAAATATTGCCAGAACTGACCTTGCCGTTAGCGTCCATGACATAGAAGATCCAGTTGCGTACCAACATTTCTTTGGCCTAATTATTTGTTGTACTGAGGATGAACCTCATTCTACTTATAATCGAGCAGTTTCGTAACGCATCACAGCTAACAACAGTACATTAGGTTGTAGATTATTATAGACGTATTTCATGCAGATCACAATTGCCGTCACTCCAAGATAACCAACGTGGTAACTGTTCCCATTCCCTGCTACATTCAACATTGCTCAAATATGGATGAATTGCGCTTGAACATTCTAAATTCAGGTGTAAATAAATTTACTTTATGATCTGCAGTTCATATGTTTGCAAAACTTTTCACTTGCACTAGAAGTGCGATTTACTTCCATACTAGCAGAAGTACGAGTACATGTCAGGAAACATGAAAGTCTCTAGTGTTACGACTACTAAAACATAGAAAATTCTTCTTTTTCATATTGTATTTAGTAGATCATTAAATTCACTTACAATGCAGGGATGAACATGTACCTTCATGGAGAGCAACTTTACATTATTGTATTCTCTCACTCCTCTTTTGCTCCAGTGACTGAAGAAAATGAAGATACGTACCTTTTCTTGAAGCTTATTTAATGTTTGAGTAAAACATTTCCCGAAGTATATAATTAAGCATATATTCGTTTTGGAGGAAACTGCAATGTTATTCGGGTAAAATGGAGGTTTCATACAGTGTTCTTGATACTATGGACGTCTCTACTTTCCAGCACCTCTGCTTACAGTGCATAACGAATGATTAGTACATTGTTCACCTTTCTTCCACGAGTACTTTATCAGACATTCGCAAGGAGAATCCGACCTACATATTTTATATACGTCTTACATCGTTATAGAGTAACCATATTTAAGCCATTAAGCCCTGCACAGTTTCTTATCTGACCCGTGGAAACGAAGTTAGTTGACGTTTGCTACTTACTCTCAAAAAATCATAGCAAGAAAACACAAATAAAGTAAGGATACATACTTTCATGTTATTACGAATGGCCGACGCTGGAGCAAGTAAATCAGACGCTCCAAATGTACATTTATACCTTTTCGGTCTTTACTAGTACTTCAATGCAATTTTACTGTTTAGGGGTAGGAATTAACTATGAAACTTCAGTAATATAGCGATTTTTGCAGTAATTTGTACGGTTTAGTAATAGTGTTATATCGGTTTCTAGATGTATTAAATTGTGTTTACTTCTCGGTTTATTATTATGCGGCAGTAAATCCTGTGCAATGTTGCAGATGAGAACTGCTAAAGGATTATGAATTCCAAAAAATACAGAGTATCGTGTATTCAGTTTGTGCTTATCATTATGTAATAAAATCGCATGTCCGAAGCACAAAGTTTAGTCAGGTCAGTCAGACCATTCAGGAATATGGATTAGATCCTTATCTGGCTTACCAACAATTTCCGCAAACTAACGTTCTTCGCATTATAACGTTAGAGGTTGACTAAAGTAACGAAATACATAGTGGAGAAACAGGAAAAAAACGAATAGTGTACCGACAGTTTAATTGCTAATACAGATAGGTACAGCGAGCTATAGGTACTGGGTCATATCACCTCTTACTGAGCTACCAACATACACTCCTGGAAATTGAAATAAGAACACCGTGAATTCATTGTCCCAGGAAGGGGAAACTTTATTGACACATTCCTGGGGTCAGATACATCACATGATCACACTGACAGAACCACAGGCACATAGACACAGGCAACAGAGCATGCACAATGTCGGCACTAGTACAGTGTATATCCACCTTTCGCAGCAATGCAGGCTGCTATTCTCCCATGGAGACGATCGTAGAGATGCTGGATGTAGTCCTGTGGAACGGCTTGCCATGCCATTTCCACCTGGCGCCTCAGTTCGACCAGCGCTCGTGCTGGACGTGCAGACCGCGTGAGACGACGCTTCATCCAGTCCCAAACATGCTCAATGGGGGACAGATCCGAAGATCTTGCTGGCCAGGGTAGTTGACTTACACCTTCTAGAGCAAGTTGGGTGGCACGGGATACATGCGGACGTGCATTGTCCTGTTGGAACAGCAAGTTCCCTTGCCGGTCTAGGAATGGTAGAACGATGGGTTCGATGACGGTTTGGATGTACCGTGCACTATTCAGTGTCCCCTCGACGATCACCAGTGGTGTACGGCCAGTGTAGGAGATCGCTCCCCACACCATGATGCCGGGTGTTGGCCCTGTGTGCCTCGGTCGTATGCAGTCCTGATTGTGGCGCTCACCTGCACGGCGCCAAACACGCATACGACCATCATTGGCACCAAGGCAGAAGCGACTCTCATCGCTGAAGACGACACGTCTCCATTCGTCCCTCCATTCACGCCTGTCGCGACACCACTGGAGGCGGGCTGCACGATGTTGGGGCGTGAGCGGAAGACGGCCTAACGGTGTGCGGGACCGTAGCCCAGCTTCATGGAGACGGTTGCGAATGGTCCTCGCCGATACCCCAGGAGCAACAGTGTCCCTAATTTGCTGGGAAGTGGCGGTGCGGTCCCCTACGGCACTGCGTAGGATCCTACGGTCTTGGCGTGCATCCGTGCGTCGCTGCGGTCCGGTCCCAGGTCGACGGGCACGTGCAACTTCCGTCGACCACTGGCGACAAAATCGATGTACTGTGGAGACCTCACGCCCCACGTGTTGAGCAATTCGGCGGTACGTCCACCCGGCCTCCCGCATGCCCACTATAGGCCCTCGCTCAAAGTCCGTCAACTGCACATACGGTTCACGTCCACGCTGTCGCGGCATGCTACCAGTGTTAAAGACTGCGATGGAGCTCCGTATGCCACGGCAAACTGGCTGACACTGACGGCGGCGGTGCACAAATGCTGCGCAGCTGGCGCCATTCGACGGCCAACACCGCGGTTCCTGGTGTGTCCGCTGTGCCGTGCGTGTGATCATTGCTTGTACAGCCCTCTCGCAGTGTCCGGAGCAAGTATGGTGGGTCTGACACACCGGTGTCAATGTGTTCTTTTTTCCATTTCCAGGAGTGTATGATGTGGTGGAATGGATAATGGAAGGAAAGGAAATCGATCATTTAATATGGTTAAAGGAGCACTCAGGTATTTGGTTCAACTAAATAGTAAATTTCCTTTGAAAAGGCAACTTTAAAGAGAGCCGATGTAGTTAATGGTCTCCCATAAGAAATCGTTAAGGAATCGAAACCGCTACATACTCCGCTTTCGCATCCCGACTTGATACCTCTTTTAAGAAAGGTCCAGTGCAGCATAACGACATGTCTATGGGACAGCCAGAAATATCTTCCGAGGAAATTAGAAGACCACATCCACAGCCAAATAAGGTTAGGAAAAGCGTATTAGCTGCACGTGTCAACAGAATCGGAGAGATGGACTTTCCCGCAAACGGTGATCAATCACAAAACGAAAAAGGTGTGAACACGTTATAGTGAAACGTATGGAACGTGCGAAATGTGCTCTTCGGTGAACTAAAACGTGAGAAAACAAATTCCCCTAAAAACAAGTTCTAAAACCCTAATGGGTAAGAACAGACTCTAAATTAAAGGTGTGTATTGAATATTATCAGTTTAACTATCTTAAATAACTATAAGAATCACTTGTAAGTAGTTGTATTGTTATCAGCAAAAAAGCGAATAAAACTGAAATTAAAAAGAAGGAGTTGGACTGGAGCGCGCCTTGTTCTATGAGGCGTGGGCGGTTTCTGCCCCTCAGCTGCCAACACTTAATCTGACTTCGGCCACCACAGCCTCTTACGTCCCACTATCATCCGAAACAGTGAAACGTACGAAGTCGGCCTAGCTCATGTGCCGTTATAATTTGTTATTCTTTATCTGTGTCGTACTGAATTAACCGTTTATATATCAACTCTGCTCTACTTTTGTCCTGATATTCTGTGTGTCATTGTATTGATTAATCTTGTTTCGTTTCTGACATCATGTATGATCTGTACCGTTTTATTTACAGTAACTTCGCAGTAAACACATTTGTCGCAGCAGTTCAACAGAAGCAAACTGTAATCTTTTATGGAATACGTACTGGACTGAAAACGAGAGAGCAGTTAAACCTGCATGGTGGACTGGTTGCGAGCCGGGACTCGTGCCCTTGATGGACGATGCTCGTGCGGTCTCCCCCGTCTCCGGTCGCCTCCACTTCTCGTCAGTAGTGAAGCCGAAACTGTGCTCAAGTCAAAATACCTGCAATATTTTTTCCTCCAGGAGTGTTGGTCGTACAACAAATAATAATAGGTGCAGCTGGAAATGTAGATACCGCGTTCCTAAAGATCATAAAGTTATTAGACGCTTTGCCACATCGTATATCAGAATAGCCTCAGAGGTGTGTCTACATAGATGAACTAGTGGCTCGAAAAATTTTTGACTAATAGACTCCGTTACATTGTAATGGACGGCAGATGTAACAGAATCGCTATTGCCTTCAGTACGCATGAATGCTTTATCAGATATGTTCAGTAGCAGTTTCAGACTGTTCGATGTAACGCCTTTGTTTGCAGCAATGTATCGTCGCTGTACAGCCCTGAGGAAATGCAGAACGGCTTGCACGGTACTTCCATCTGCTGTACTGACTCATGCTAGCTCACTCGAAATGTGGATGAATGGAAATAACACTCACAACAAAAAAGAACAAACTCCAGTTACTAGATTATATCTGGAGCCCGTCACTTCGTTTAAATATCGAGATACAACACTGCGAAGCGCCGTAAAATGGAACGAACAGCAGTAACAAAGACAAATGGAAGACTTACATTTATTAACAGTATCCTGTGGAAGCATAAAGGAAACACAACAATACGCCAGGGCGACTAACTCTGGAATATTTTTCCCATGTTGAGAGCCTTTATTAAGCAGACATCGACCAAATACAGAAATACACTACAAGGATCACAACAGGCCAGTACAGCCGATATCAATGGATAAAAAGGTGTTCGGGGAGCTTAAGTGGGAATCTTCGGAGGAAAAGAGACGCTAATTTCGTGCAATTCTACTAGATAAATATAGAGAATCGCTGTTCGCAAAAGATTGTGCTGCTTCCGTTGTATCCCTGACTTATGGACCGCGAGAACAAGATACGAGAGGGTGCGAGCCGTAAAGAGATGTAATAATTCGATGTCGGAATCTTGGGACATAGAAACACATTTCGATCTGCAGAGTATAGTGGGTTGCGTAGTATAAGGGCAAGGCGCCTAACTTTTTCACCTAATTTGACTTTTGACTTGATAAACATATTTGTGACCTCTTTTCACCTAGACAACTACGAAATAGAGGCTCTTGGATAAAGACCCACGCGTTTTCGATACTTCGTTTGTCATCGAGATAGAGGCATTAACTTTCCTTTTGAAAGGGAAACTATGATACTTTTTAGCATCAGAACAGCACATCTCTGTTCCATAAATTTAGTGATAAATCTTTTTTGTCCGTTTGACAAGAAATTTCGAAGTAAAAACACACTAAATGTCTTGTACTGCTGTTGCGGCCGTTTACGTGTCCACCCCGAAGTTTATTTCACTCTCCAAGGAATCTTGCTCCACCAGGTTGTGATGCTAACTCATACACGAGCGGGAGACTTTACGAAGATTTAAGCCTTTTTGTATCAAAGAGAATATTGTATCGTTCAAAGTCTTTCAGCCTGTCAGCCTTATGAAATATGTCCTGTTTACAGCTCGCAGGTTTCTGTTTCAGAGAGACGTAAACATTACGTTTCTATTGACTCGACGCCTTAGCTTCCGCGGAGAGCGGAGCAAACTTCTACACAGACGACCAAACGGCCTCAAGAACAGCAATAAAAATCTCCATATTCAATGAATTTGTAAACCAACAAAAGAATTGTCGCTGAACTTAACTAACACAGATCTGCTGTTCTGGAAGGGAAAAAAACATCGTTCCATGAAAAATAACCTGCATCTCGGCGATCAAAGAAGTTGTGGAAATGTGTTGCCTCTTATTCCATGAGCCTTTGGTTAGTAATCGTCTAGATCAAAAGAGATTATAGGTATCTATAAAGGATGCAAAAATTATTTGACGTGAAAAAATTCGGCACCTCATCCTTCATACAGGGTGGGATCAGGGCAGTGAAACTAGAACCGACTAAATTTTTTGAAACAACCACAGGTCGGATATCCACCATTGTTTCCGTTGATCTGTCAAAGCTAGACGTACTTTAAATTTATACCCGTAGCTGGCAACGTTTCACGCATATTTTCTGTGATATTCATTGGGAAAAGCTTGAGTATTAAATCAGTTCCGGTAAAAGTAGCGTAATGCCATTAATTTCTTAAGATAGTAGGCTGTACCGCAAAAACTGTAGGGTGCAAAGTAGTTAACATTAAATCTAAAGGTCACATGTTTTAATTTTTGGTGCTGTGCAGGGAGCATGAATGAGCGTTTACTATAACAAGTACATTGGCTCAGTAAGTTGCAATGAACACAGCGGTGAAAAAGAAAACTTCATTAAATTTTGATCACTAGCTTTTCCTCAAATGACTTTTTTTTTTTTTTTACAGAAAATGCACGAAAAACGTGTCTGCAACATTGCTAGAAATTTGACATCGTCTATGAATTGCATGGCGCACCAGCTTGAAAATTCCTGGCATGTTGAGAATAACTGCCGCGGTCTCAAAAGTTCTTGCGACCAGCCAGCTGCTCACAGGTTTTGACTTCCGCGAGCTCGCCGTTCAGTGGCTGCTGTTTTATGGCTATGTCTCCAGAACGATGACTCTCGGACCTGTGAATACTTGGAAAATTTTGCTTGGTTCGACGTCGCTTACCCCTACTCTGGTGTCATTATCAGACAATTTTTCTCCGCCCTGTATGGAGATGGAAGAACATGAATGGAGGTAGGAAGGAATACGATATTGCAGTGCGTCCATTATTAGTCCGAATTACGTTGCAATGTTTCTTTGGGCACGCATGCATGTCTAAAGGAACAGGCACTTCGGTGACTACAGTATTATGAAATACATTAAATGTATTAGCAGTTGCGAATATGGACAACCATGCAGGGGCGATTCTAGAAGTCGGTCAAGGGTGGAGGGGGGGGGGGGGGGTTCTAATGGGGGGAGGGGATTTGGGGGAATGGAATATGGCTTAAGAAAAGGAGAGTTGCGGTCCTCCACCGACAAAATGGTAAAATTTGGTGTTGCTTAAAATAGTTTTTGGTAACTGTTTTGGAGTTCAGGGTAAGAAATGTGTATTACTAAATAATAATAAGCCTATTTTAAGTTAAATGATGTTTATTGGTTTAGGTAGTAAGCTATTTGCCGCTCTTATTCTTTTGTTAAAATGTGTTTGGAATACATTGCAACCTATATTGCTACATAATTACAAAAAAGTGATTGAATCTGTTGGAGTAATATATTCGCTGATTTCTGAAGTCATTTTATCCTGTGTAATATGATACTCCATGTGGAGAGGGGGGGGGGACTGTTGCCCCCATAGCCCCCCCTCCCCCTTGTCACCGCTCCTGCAACCATGGAACGACAAAAATGAAAATTTGTGCCGGACCAGGACTCGAACCCCGAGCGGTAAATCTAGGTTCAAGACTCGGTCCGGCACAAATTTTCGTTCTCGTTATTCCATTGTACAGCTGAGCGGGAAATCCGGATTCGAGTCCTGCTACGGCATAGATTTTCATTGTCGTCATTCCATTATACATGTTTGTCCATATGTGCAATTGCGAATACATTTCCTGTATTAGAAAGAAATGGAGAGAAGGCAGTAACAAGTTATAGATTTGTGGCGATCTACGGGCTGCATACTCAACAGGCGAGAGCCGTGTCTTGGAAAGGCAGATCTTCGCCTTTTCTTCCAGGTCTGTCGTACAGTTTTCGTTTCTCATATATGTGCCAGTAATTGTTCCAGTCATCAGTGGATCACTTGTACAAAGATGCTTGAGATGTCACGGTATTACAGATTAAGAATGGAAGAAAGATAATTCACTTATACAGCCATTTACATACTTACACTTCTAGTATGACAATGACGGGAAAGGTAGTCGGTCTTGGCCTTATATTTGGAATCATGTCGGAATTTGCCTGAAGTAATTTAGGAAAACCACGAAAAACCGAAATTAAGATGGCTGGATGGATGTCGAAGACTCCCCCCTCTCCCCTTCTCCCTCCCCCCTCCCCAATGCATAAATACAATTTTGCAAAGAATTTACTTAATATTATAAAGAGCTAGTGATACACTGTTCAATCATTTCTCAATACAGATCGCCACAGGCACTACACGTTCCATACACCCTTATTTCATAATGTAACAACACTCATATTATCAGCTGGTAAGAAGACCATGGCGACGTTCTTTGAGTTCCATTTGATATACTGAAACTTCGCATTTACTTATCTGAAAAATTGTCACTACCCCTCCACATGAGACAGATGCAGAGCTTATAAAGAGGATGAGGTGTTAGTATTTTCTATGGCAGAATTTTGGAGTGAGGTTTTTCAGAAAAGAAAAAAAGAATCAGTGCGAAAGATTCGTGATGTGGAAAAATTTTCAGTCTACCGTTAATGTAGTATCAGTAGTAGTAGTAGTAGTTTTATTCATCCTTGAATCATTTTTACATGGTTACTGCAGCAAATTTATATATACAGTCATTTACATAGTCAGATGTTTAGTTTGAGAAGCACAGGGGAGGTAGTCGGTCGTGAAAGGTACGAGAAGAGGTACTGGTGGAAATGAAGCTGTGAGAGCGGGTCGTGAGTCGTGGTTGGATAGGTCTATCTGTGACGCAACTCCGAAGGAATGAAAATTGGTAGAGCAACAGAATGAACGAACACTAAATGTGCATCTTCGTGAGCCAGGAAATTTTACCCACTATCTGTTCATGAAGATTATTTCACTTCAAAATGAGAACAGCAACCGTGTTTGTTTTAAAGACGGAGACTCGAAGGTTAAAAAATAATGGTTGAAATGGCTCTGAGCACTATGGGACTTAACTTCTGAGGTCATCAGTCCCCTAGCACTTAGAACTACTTAAACATAACTAACCTAAGGACATCGCACACACCCATGCCCGAGCCAGGGTTCGAACCTGCGACCGTAGCGTCGCTGGTTTAAAAGAGACATCTTGTTTGTTCTGGAAGAGGAGTTTTCTTTTTCTTAGAAGATGAGATTTTGTTTGTCTTGCTTAGAAGGGAAGTCTTGTTTGTTTCAGCAGATTTGCCCCATTAGGATAGTAGTCTAGTTGGTTTCAGAAGAGGAGAGTGGTTTCTTTCAAAATGTGAAACTAATTTGTTTAAGAAGATAAGGCTGTTTTGTTTTAGGAGAGGTACCTTATTTGTTAAGAGGGAGGTGTAATTTACCACATCAGTGTGGTGTTTGTTCAAGAAGATTTGGTGTATTTGTTGTAAATGGTTCAAATGGCTTTGAGCACTATGGCACTTAACATCTGAGGTCCTCAGTCCCCTAGAACTTAGAACTACTTAAACCTAACTAACCTAAGGACATCACACACATCCATGCCCGAGGTAGGATTCGAACCTGTGACCGTAGCAGTCGCGCGGTTCCGGACTGAAGCGCCTAGAACCGCTCGGCCACCACGGTCGGCTATTTACATAAACGAGGGACCTTGTTGTTTTACATGACAAGTCTTGGTTGTTCTAGAAGAGGAACCTTATTGTTTCCGATAAGGTATCCTGATCATTCCATCACGTTTCAGGCGTGCCTTCGGGCAGTATTATATCTTCCTCCGATATTGCGGATGATGACCTTACAACCAACCTCAAGGTGAATCGCAGGCAAAATTTAAACCAGTCGACACAATACCGTGGAGTAAATGCCCGTGCGTTAGACATAAGACGGATACGTACAGCTACCAGAAGAAATATCACTGTCCCGGATGCACGCCCGAAAGATGATGGAATATTCTTTCTGCTGGGAGAACTTCAAGAAACACGTGATATCTTTAGTGTTTTGGAAGACAAGCTTTGGAAACTAAAAGGGTCAGTAGAGCATTTGTCCGCGAAATTCAAAGGTCGTAGGTTCGTGTGCCGGTGGGCGCACAATTTGAATCTGCCGAGATACGAGAGTTGTCCAGAAAGTAAGTTACGATTGATCGCGAAATAGTAACCACAGTGAAAATCAGAAGTGTTCTATTTGTAACAGTTGGCTACATCTTCCAGGTACTTCTCTACGTAGTCGCCGTTCTGACTTAGACATTTGTCGCAGCGTTGCACCAACTTTACAATACCCAAATCATGGAAGGCAGCCACCAGTGCATTCCGCCTATTCTCTACGCTGGCCTACAGCTCGTTGTCTGCGCCAAAATGTTGTCTTCATAGCCAGCGGTTCATGTGAGCAGAGATGAAACTCAGAGGAAGACAATTACGGGCTGTATTGTGGGTAATCAAACATTTACAATTGAAACCGCTTCAGGAGCATCTTCATTGCCCCTGCAGAATGCGGCTGAGAATTGTCTTGAAGAAGAAACCGCACGACAGTTATGTAATGTTGGCTGCATAGCTTCAGGCGAAATTTCTCCCAAGGCCCTCGTACTTGGCGGGAGACACAATTTTCTAGACATATTTACGCGCTCACTGTGAGCTCAGAAATGTGAAGAGCGACGTTATGCTATCTAGGGTCGTACAAGAGACACTGCCCAACACATGTGTGCAAAGCTTTATCGGATTTTCATACTCGTTTCCATTTCACGACCGATCGGAACTTACTTTGTGGACACCCCTCGTATTTAAAATCAGCGCACACACCACTGAAAAGTGAAAACTCATCGTGGAGGTGGTAGTTTTGAAATGCCCACAAAGACAAAATGGAGAGAAGTCTTTCGAAGTAAGAGTGATTTCAGGTGTGTCGCAGGGGAGTGTCGTAGGACCGTTGCTATTCACAATGGAGGAGGAGGATATTAGTGTTTAACGTCCCGTCGACAACGAGGTCATTAGAGACGGAGCGCAAGCTCGTGTTAGGGAAGGATGGGGAAGGAAATCGGCCGTGCCCTTTCAAAGGAACCATCCCGGCATTTGACTGAAGCGATTTAGGGAAATCACGGAAAACCTAAATCAGGATGGCCGGAGACGGGATTGAACCGTCGTCCTCCCGAATGCGAGTCCAGTGTGCTAACCAGTTGCTATTCACAATATACATAAATGGCCTTATGGATAACATCGGAAGTTCACTGAGGATTTTTGCGGATGATGCTGTAGTATATCGAAAGGTTGTAAAATGGAAAATTGTACTAAAATGCAGGAGGATCTGTAACGAATTGACGCATGGTGCAGGGAATGGCAATTGAATCTCAATGTAGACAAGTGTAATGTGCTGCGAATACATAGAAAGAAAGATCCTTTATCATTTCGCTACAATATAGCAGGTCAGCAACTGGAAGCAGTTAATTCCATAAATTATCTGGGAGTAGGCATTAGGAGTGATTTAAAATGGAATGATCATATAAAGTTGATCGTCGGTAAAGCAGATGCCAGACTGAGATTCATTGGAAGAATCCTAAGGAAATGCAATCCGAAAACAAAGGAAGTTGGTTACAGTAAACTTGTTCGCCCACTGCTTGAATATTGCTCAGCAGTGTGGGATCCGTACCAGATAGGGTTGATAGAAGAGATAGAGAAGATCCAACGGAGGGCAGCGCGCTTCGTTAGAGGATCATTTAGTAATCGTGAAAACGTTACGGAGATGACAGATAAACTCCAGTGGAAGACTTTGCAGGATAGACGCTCAATAGCTCGGTAAGGCCTTTTGTTGGAGTTTCGAGAACATGCCTTCACCGAGGAGTCAAGCAGTATATTGCTCCCTCCTACGTACATCTCGCGAAGAGACCATGAGGATAAAATCAGAGAGATGAGAGCAATACACACAGAGGCGTACCGACAATCTTTCTTTACACGAACAATACGAGACTGGAGTAGAAGTGAGAACCGACAGAGGTACTGAAAGTACCCTCCGACACACACCGTCAGGTGGCTAGCGGAGTATGGGTGTAGACGTAGATGTAGAAGTGAACGTTTCCGGCGTGCCGCAGGCGGGCGACATCGCGCGGCTGGAGCGCTTCCTGCGGCTGCTGTCGCCGGCGGGGCTGATCCGCGGCCACGAGTCGGTGCTGCGCGCGCGCGCCGCCGTCGCCTTCCAGCGCGGCCACTACCACGAGCTGTACGCCATCCTCGAGTCGCAGCCGTTCAGCGCGCGCCACCACGCGCACCTGCAGCAGCTGTGGTTCGCCGCGCACTACCGCGAGGCGGAGCGCGTGCGCGGCCGGCCGCTCGGCGCCGTCGACAAGTACCGCCTACGCAAGAAGTACCAGCTGCCCAGGACCATCTGGGATGGCGAGGAGACCGTCTACTGCTTCAAGGTACTGCTCCGCGCTGCTCGCCCTTACTTAGTCGCGCCCGTCCGACACAGGTGACAACGCACTAGGCTCTAACCATACTGATCCTTGAATTGAGAAGTAGATGATCAAGTAGGTCGCTGCTGGGTAACGTATGTGGCCTGTAAACTGCTCAGAAAGAGTTTTAGAAGACCACGTCTCCATTGGTAAACTGGCACACCAGCTATACTACTCAACTGCGATGATTCACTCACACTGTCGTGCTATAATACACTACTGGCCATTAAAATTGCTACACCAAGAAGAAATGCAAATGATAAACGGGTATTCATTGGACAAATATATTATACTAGAACTGTCAAGTGATTACATTTTCACGCAATTTGGGTGGATAGATCCTGAGAAATCAGTACCCAGAACAACCATTTCTGGCCGTAATGACGGCCTTGGTACGCCTGGGCATAAAGTCAAACAGAACTTGGATGGCGTGTACAGGTATAGCTGCCCATGCAGCTTCAACACGATACCACAGTTCATCAGGAGTAATGACTGGCGTGTTGTGCCGAGACAGTTGCTCGCCCACCATTGACCATACGTTTTCAATTAGTGAGAGATCTGGAGAATGTGCTCGCCAGGGCAGCAGTCGAACATTTTCTGTTTCCAGAGAGGCCCGTACAGGACCTGCAACATGCGGTCGTACATTATCCTGCTGAAATGTAGGGTTTCGCAGTGATCGAATGAAGGGTAGAGCCACGGGTCGTAACTCATCTGAAATGTAACGTCCACTGTTCAGAGTGCCGTCAATGCGAACAAGAGGTGACCGAGACGTGTAACCAATGGCACCCCATACAATCACGCCGGGTGATACGCCAGTACGGGGATTACGAATACACGCTTCCAATGTGCGTTCACCACGATGTCGACAAACACGGATGCGACCATCGTGATGCTGCAAACAAAACCTCGATTCATCCGAAAAAATGACGTTTTGCCATTCGTGCTACCAGGTTCGTCGTTGAGTTCACCATCGCAGGCGGCTACTGTCTATGATGCAGCGTCAAGGGTAACCGCAGCCATGGTCTTCGAGCTGATAGTCGATGCTGCTGCAAACGTCGTCGAACTGTTCGTGCAGATGGTTGTTGTCTTCAAAACGTCCCCACCTGTTGACTCAGGGATCGAGACGTGGCTGCATGATCCGTTACAGCCATGCGGATAAGATACCTGTCATCTCGACTGTTAGTGATACGAGGCCGTTGGGATCGAGCACGGCATTCTGTATTACCATCCTGAACCCACCGATTCCATCTTCTGCTAACACTCATTGGTTCTCGACCAACGCAAGCAGCAATGTCGCGTTACGATAAACCGCAATCTCGGTAGGCTACAATCCGACCTTTATTAAAGTCGGAACCGTGATGGTACGCATTTCTCCTCCTTACACCCTTACACGAGGCATCACAACAACGCTTCACCAGGCAACGCCGGTCGACTGCTGTTTGTGTATCAGAAATCGGTTGGAAACTTTCTTCATGTCAGCACGTTGTAGGTGTCGCCACCGGCGCCAACCTTGTGTAAATGCTCAGAAAAGCTAATCATTTGCATATCACAGCATCTTCTTCCTCTCGGTTAAATTTCGCATCTGTAGCACGTCATCTTCGTGGTGTAGCAATTTTAATGGCCAGTAGTGTACACGTGTAACTGATACGATGGCTGTTCGGAAAGTAGGGTCCGATCCGTCGCGAAATGGAAAGCACCGTATAAATAAAAAATGTTTTGTTTGTAACAGTTCGCAACAACTTCTAGTTACTTAGCTACATAGTCGTCGTTCCGACTTCGAAATCTGCCTTAGTGTTGTACCAGCTTTCCCATGCCATCGTCATAGAAGGCAGCCGTCTGTGCTTTCCGCCAATTCACTACGCTGGTCTATGGCTCGTTGTCTGTGCCAAAAGGCTGTCTTCATAGCCAGCAGTTCATGTTAGCGGAGATGAACCTCACGCGAAGCCAATTATGGGCTGTATTGTGGGTGATCAAACACTTCCCATCGAAATCGCTGCAGGAGCGTCTTCATTGCCCCTGCAGAGTGCGGACGAGAATTGTCGTGTATAACGAAACGTATGACAGGTATGTTATGTGGGTTGCATAGTTTCAGGCGAAATCTTTAACCATGGCCTCATACCGGCGCGAGTCACAACTTTCTAGCCATCTTTACATTCTCACTGTGAGCTCAGGACTGAAAAGAATGGCTTGCCGCGATCGATAGGCCTACTAGAGACACTGCCCAACACATCTGCGCAAAGCTTCATCAGATTTTCTCTGTGGTTTCCATTTCGCCCCCAATCGGACCCTACAATCCGCATATCCCTCATACACTCCTGGAAATTGAAGTAAGAACACCGTGAATTCATTGTCACAGGAAGGGGAAACTTTATTGACACATTCCTGGGGTCAGATACATCACATGATCACACTGACAGAACCACAGGCACATAGACACAGGCAACAGAGCATGCACAATGTCGGCACTAGTACAGTGTATATCCACCTTTCGCAGCAATGCAGGCTGCTATTCTCCCATGGAGACGATCGTAGAGATGCTGGATGTAGTCCTGTGGAACGGCTTGCCATGCCATTTCCACCTGGCGCCTCAGTTGGACCAGCGTTCGTGCTGGACGTGCAGACCGCGTGAGACGACGCTTCATCCAGTCCCAAACATGCTCAATGGGGGACAGATCCGGAGATCTTGCTGGCCAGGGTAGTTGACTTACACCTTCTAGAGCACGTTGGGTGGCACGGGATACATGCGGACGTGCATTGTCCTGTTGGAACAGCAAGTTCCCTTGCCGGTCTAGGAGTGGTAGAACGATGGGTTCGATGACGGTTTGGATGTACCGTGCACTATTCAGTGTCCCCTCGACGATCACCAGTGGTGTACGGCCAGTGTAGGAGATCGCTCCCCACACCATGATGCCGGGTGTTGGCCCTGTGTGCCTCGGTCGTATGCAGTCCTGATTGTGGCGCTCACCTGCACGGCGCCAAACACGCATACGACCATCATTGGCACCAAGGCAGAAGCGACTCTCATCGCTGAAGACGACACGTCTCCATTCGTCCCTCCATTCACGCCTGTCGCGACACCACTGGAGGCGGGCTGCACGATGTTGGGGCGTGAGCGGAAGACGGCCTAACGGTGTGTGGGACCGTAGCCCAGCTTCATGGAGACGGTTGCGAATGGTCCTCGCCGATACCCCAGGAGCAACAGTGTCCCTAATTTGCTGGGAAGTGGCGGTGCGGTCCCCTACGGCACTGCGTAGGATCCTACGGTCTTGGCGTGCATCCGTGCGTCGCTGCGGTCCGGTCCCAGGTCGACGGGCACGTGCACTTTCCGCCGACCACTGGCGACAACATCGATGTACTGTGGAGACCTCACGCCCCACGTGTTGAGCAATTCGGCGGTACGTCCACCCGGCCTCCCGCATGCCCACTATAGGCCCTCGCTCAAAGTCCGTCAACTGCACATACGGTTCACGTCCACGGCGTCGCGGCATGCTACCAATGTTAAAGACTGCGATGGAGCTCCGTATGCCACGGCAAACTGGCTGACACTGACGGCGGCGGTGCACAAATGCTGCGCAGCTAGCGCCATTCGACGGCCAACACCGCGGTTCCTGGTGTGTCCGCTGTGCCGTGCGTGTGATCATTGCTTGTACAGCCCTCTCGCAGTGTCCGGAGCAAGTATGGTGGGTCTGATACACCGGTGTCAATGTGTTCTTTTTTCCATTTCCAGGAGTGTATATACCAGAAAAATATTGTGTCCGTAATTTTGTAATTTAAGTAATGGGAAAGGGAGACACAATATCTATAAGTAGACAGAGAAAAAATACTATTATTTGATCATCATTTTTTCCCTTTTCATTCGTTCCATATGAGTTTCTCTTCCTTTATTTAATAAGCTTCTTCTGGTAATGACAGGTAGGAACTTCAAAACTAGATATAAAGAACATATAAGAAGCTGGAAGTATGAAAACAGCCACTCTACCTTTACTGAACACCTGATAAAACATTGAGCAGCACATGTAAATTATTAGAGAGACATTATAGGAAAACTTTCATATACAAATAGCCTTTGCAGCAAAGAAGCAAGTAATTAATGAGCAAATCAACATAAGCAGTGACTCACTGATCATGTTAGCCCCTTAAACAATAACAAACAGAAACGTGAAACATAACCACAATAAATTAAGACACACATACATATATACACACAAATATCCACTCACACAGAGAATAACACATTCTCACTTTTTATTTGAAAGAAAACACTCCCATGAGCAATGACTCATTCACATGTAACAAACCACACACACAAAACAAATTAAAATATCAAACCACAGATACAACATAAACAAAAGGCGAAAGATAGACACACACACTACATATTTAAACACAGACATGTTAAACACACAGCGAAAAGTGCAAGCGAAGCTTTGCAATAAATGTGGGTAAAAAAAACACCGGAAATCGTCCATCTGGAGACGGGGACCGGATGAACACAACTCCAGGACCACGCATACGAACTAGCAACATTGGAAATCGTCAGTAACACCAAACATAATTTAACATCACCAAAATTGTGCCACAAAAGTTGTTTCTGGTCTGAAAAAACAAGAGAAAACTAACATAGTAACATATTTGTAACTTCTACATGATGTATTCATTACATATATAAAAACAAATGTATTAAGGGCCACTGACGACACTTCATAAATAAAAGAAGCGAAACGATTAGGGCAATAAACAGACTGCCTTTCATTTAGTTGCAAAGACGGAACGTACTTCCATGAACTATTGTTTGACATTACTTCATAAAAAAAACTCAAGTTTTATATAGGGCGACTATAAATGGTTCATCCCTTTTGAAAGTTCTATGTTTTCCATTGTATTACGTGTACAAGTGTACACTGTATGAATAGAAACGTAGATCCTGCGAGTTTGTATTGTGCCCACCAGTTGGCGTTACGAGTGCAGTGCCTTGACAAAATGCAGACAAAGAAAGACACATATGGAATATGCGAGATGTTTATCTATTACGACTATGTAGCTCGCATTCACAGGAATTATGGAAAAAACCGCCATGTAAACGGAGCATTGTGCGGTAATATCGACAATTTAGTGGTAATAGTTGTCTGTGTTAACAGAGAAGTAGGCCTGCTCCTGGACCAAATGTGCCAGATGCAACCGCGAAGAGGGTGAGAGTGAGTTTCCTACGTAGTCCTAAAAGAAAACGGCAATTCCGCAGCATACTGTGTGGAAGATTTTGTAATGTCGGTTACATTTCAAGCCAACGGCCGTGCCGCAGTGCTTACACCGGTTCCCCCCATATCACAGAAGTTAAGCGCTGTCGGGCTGGGCAAGCACTTGGATGGGTAACCATCCGGTCTGCCGAGCGCTGTTGGCAAGCGGGTTGCACTCAGCCCTTGTGAGGCAAATTGGGGAGCTACTTGATTGAGAAGCAGCGGCTCCGGTCTCGTAAACTAACATACGGTCGGGAGAGCGGTGTGCTGACCACATGCCTCTATCCGCATCCAGTTACGCTTGTGGGCTAAGGACGACCCGGCGGCCGGTCGGTACCGTTGGGCCTTCAAAGGCTTGTTCGGAAGAGGTTTAATTTAAGGTTATATTTCAAACCTTGCATCATAACGCAGGAAGCACTTGAGGATGAACATTTTGCTTTCTTAGTGATATTAAGAGTCGAAGCAATCTTCCATTTATCTGGAAAGGGTAATCGCCACAATGCGAAAATGTGGCACATGAACGAGTTTCGATGAACGTGTCACTGACAAAGCTGTATAAAAAAAGCACTCCGTCTTCAGGCCACGAGTGGCCTACCGGGACCATCCGACCGCCGTGTCATCCTCGGTGGAGGATGCGGATAGGAGGGGCGTGGGGTCAGCACACCGCTCTCCCGGCCGTAAGATGGTATTGTTGACCGAAGCCGCTACTATTCGGTCAAGTAGCTCCTCAATTGGCATCACGAGGCTGAGTGCACCCCTAAAAATGGCAACAGCGCATGGCGGCCCGGGTGGTCACCTATGCAAGTGCCGACCACGCCCGACAGCGCTTAACTTCGGTGATCTCACGGGAACCTGTGTATCCACTGCGGCAAGGCCGTTGCCTAGACAAAGCTGTATGGGCCGTTTTTCTTTTGCGAGAGGACTGAACGTATCTCTTACGTTGATATGTTGCAGTTGCGGTTCTTTGTACAACTGACTGCACATTCCGAAAATTTCATCTTCCAACAAGACGAGGCTCTCCCTGTTTGGAGCAGCGTTGTTCGTCGCCACCTAAACGCCGAATTCTGCAGGCAGCGCTGGATTGGGTGCATTGATGATGATGATGTGGCTCTGTTCCGTTGCCCCCCCCCCTCCCCCCGCTCCTGTGGCCTTGTGACGTTCTCCTTTTGGGGTACATTAAGGACAGTGTTTACATATCCCCCTGCCAATAATATTGGAACAGCTCAGAGAACGCATCAATGCTGCTATGATGGCCATTGGCAGACTGTTTCTACATAAGAATGGAACGAATTTTCCTACCGCTCGGACGCGTGTCGTGTGACCAGAGCGGCACTCATAGAAAATTTTTAGAGTGTGAAATGAAAACTAAGTGAGTTTACGGTTCTATTCACGCACAAATCATATTTGTACATGTAACACTTTGGATAATGCAGAGATTTGAAAACGAATGAATTATGTATAGCAGCCCTGTATTTTCCGACTTTCCAAATACAGTAACACCACAAGACGATGATTCCAAGACAGTAGAAGCACCGATGTAGATATTTGCACATGACAAAGAGAATAAATTCCCGAAATGCGTCAAGCAGTACATTCAGAAACGTATTGTGTATTGTGTATTGAACCGGGAACCTAGAAATGCCGGAGAGGTTTCGTCCCGCCGTAGCCCGCAATGGTCCACAACCCCACAACAGGCCACAGAAGTCCACCCATCCCACCGCCGCCCCACACCGAACCCAGGATTACTGTGCGGTTCGGCCTCCCAAACGCGAGTCCAATGTGCTAACCAATGCGCCACCTCGCTCGGTAATGAATGAGACTAACAGGTTCCTGATCCTTACGTTACCATGCACTGACCTTTTTTAGAGTAACTGCAAACACATCAGTGAAGTCTTATTTGTTCTACAGTTGCTAAAAACATTTTAATAGAATGAGAAATCTTTCTCAAGCGATTTTCCTTCATTTCTTCCAATAACTCCCTCATCACGTGATGTCCAATGGTACTTTATGCTTCCTATCGCATTTCTATCATTTCACTTCAGTCTTCTGTATAAGAGTCTCTTTCTGTACTTCATCTATCATAACTCCTACTTCTGCTTCCATAACTTACTCAGTATTTCTTCTACCATAAAATTCTTCGATATAAGGCTTCCACATTTTAAGTGAGTTCCCAGATTTTAACGTACTTTCCATTCAACTTTCGTTTTACAGACAATTTAAGAGATACTTTACCCCTCCGTTTTAAATGTTCTGTCTGCTGAATTATTAAGTCTTGTCTTTCACTTTGCTGAAACGACATCGATTCCCTTATACCATCTTTATCGTTCATTTCAATCAACGAATGTGCTGTTATCCGAATTTTTCCAGCAATTATTTATTTTTTCGCAACATTGCAATATAAAACCCTGTATACTTTTCACCCTTTGTCCATATTTTGGTTTTGATTCTACATGTTTTAATCTAGAGATTTCGTTACTGTGCAACTGTATTCCAACACCCACCTTCGCTTTTTCGTAATGTGTTTGTAAACAGTTTCAGTTATGCATCATACTTTACAATAAGAAAGTCTGGGTTAATGAAGAGATTAAAGTCGGTCTGATCCCAACTAATTGTTACGGAACTCGGTCACAAGAAGAGCTTGATTTTCCTCTACTTAAACTATGTACTTTTCATTACAGGTCATGCCGTCGACAAACAAAAAATTGTATCTTTTGTGACGTTTCTTTTTTTATCATTAGGTCTTCACAATTTTCTCTTCGCATCGTTCATCGAAAACTTCATTGAAGACTTCCCAACTCATGTATTTCCATATACATATCACAATATTTTACATCATAAGTGCATACTGACACATGCGCTTTAATATTAGATTATCCACTGAGTACTTATCATTTTTATGCACATCGGGCGATTATTTACAAATCTCAGTTAGGTTATATAGTTCATTTCCATTACAGTAACTAATTGCAGCAATTTATCACCTGAACAAAAAATTATATTCTTTCGTGTGTTTCAGTATGTATGTATAATTTCTCTTAATGTTCAATCTGTACCGATCCATTTACAATTCCAGTTTATGAAGTTGTTACCTACACAGGATTTTGATATTCTAGAATTCCGTTATAAAGCTGTTACGCGTACCAATTTTTTTTTTTTTCTTGTTGACGGCTGCACTTCGATCATTTCTCTGCTGGAGATCCGAACGGGGGAGTAGCTGGGTATCTTTTGCTTCTAGAGGAACAATAATTATAGAACTCACTAAACGTAGTCATTGCATCGGTAATAAATTGTGCGTTGTACCCTTCTCCTTTGTTTCCACGTCGTAGTGTATCGCTCGATTGTAGCAAGCGAGTAACACTGTTGCCGTTCCACTGATTCATATGTTACTTGTTGCTGGTGAGAGGTGCTTCATTCCCCTCTTACCGTCCATATCTGCGAGGTCTTCCCTGCTCTGCCACGTATGCACGCACTCATTAGGGTTAGCACACACTCCCGAGGGGAAGGGAACGAAAGTGAAGAATGAAGTGCACGGATTCTATTGTTCTTACTGTCCCCTCTGCGCATATGATGTTACACTTAGGGCAAATGTTGCCGAAGCCCATGTAGTTGTTGCTGAACAGTCGAGTGTCGGAGGACACTCGAAGACGTTACTGCAAGGCACGCTGCATATAAGGACAGATTTTTACACTATTGACAAGTTTCTTATGTCGTTCTGGAAAGTTAAGCGGGGATTTTTACAGAAGCAAACCAGTGCCTTCAGTGCCTTGTTACTACATAATGCTGATGTCCCGTGAATAACAATATGGCTTCCTACTTTGTTTTAAAGCATATAATCTACATCACGTAGTAATACAGTGCCATCTGCAACACTTCAGTAACAGCAAAAACAATAACAATTAATGATACATTCAGGTGCGAATGTTAAGGGATGTACTACCTTATATTAACTTGGCTCCAGCGGCTATGGAGGGATCTTCATTACGATAGAAACCTGTTCAAAAATGGCTCTGAGCACTATGGGACTCAACTGCTGTGGTCACCAGTCCCCTAGAACTTAGAACTACTTAAACCTAACTAACCTAAGGACATCACACACATCCATGCCCGAGGCAGGATTCGAACCTGCGACTGTAGCAGTCGCACGGTTCCAGACTGCGCGCCTAGAACCGCGAGACCACCGCGGCCGGCGATAGAAACCTGTCTCAGAGAGGTGTTATGATGAATTTACAGTGAGGAAATGCGCGAAACTAACTTAGAACAAGTAGTGGATTTTTAAACTGCGAATGTTTTTACATTCTTCCCTTGCATGTGACATTCCAATGTAGTTTTTCTTCTTATCACTTATACTGCAAAATTACTGATTTGTATACAGTGTTTACATGATAAAATTACAACTTCACAGGTTGCAACACAAATGAAATATTGGACAACACGATCACATTCTAAAAAGGAAATTTACATATTTTCATACCTGATTGTCATTTGTGACAGAAATGCATCTTGTATTCGTGTTACAGGATGAGTTAATATATCATTTTTTTTATATTTCTGGCTACGAAATGTTTGTCATTACTGAACAGTGAATTTTAAATGATTTTCATTAGATTAGGTTCTACGATGTTGTCTACAATACATAACGGCTGCTTACTGACAGAAGAACTGTACTGGGTGTGAGAGAGCAAAAGAAAGGGGAGAGACAGGCAGTGGTGGGGATAGACGACGAGGGTCTTGTAAAAATATATTATCTGCAGGGCTCGACGTGAGGTACTTCCGTCAGTAGGTTCTAACGTCTAGTCTGAGGCCTTCGACATGAACAGAGGCACATTAAACTAGGTTTCCTAATTGATAACTTCATGGCCACTATCGATCAGTCAGCTTAATTGCATTTATTAATTTAAAATTCGCAGTTATTTCTTACAAATACCCATTTCAAACGTGCTAACATCGCAATGGAAGCCTCGAACGTGAATCTGGGCTTTGGAAACTACGTTAGCTTGCGAAGAAAGCTGTTGTAACACTGTCGGCAAAATTTACCATTGATTTTCGATACATTTCAATGTTTTCGTATACTTAAAAAAGCTGCTACAGTTATTATAAAAATCTTTTTAGGAAATATATCTACTGTTCATTAATTATTATTTCATTAAAGCAAGTCGCCGCAGTGACAGCTGAGGCATATGCGCAATGATGTTTCGTGCGCTCCCTCACACTGCCATGGAAATAGGTGAGATTCACAGAAAAATTGTTCTATTCGTCATAGGTTTTACTTTGAGATCATCACAAAATTTCTTAAGAAATTCTTAAGAAATACTTAAGAAACACTTAACTGCCCGGCAGAGGGTTCATCGAACCACTTTCAAAAAAATTCTCTGTTATTCCACTCTCGAACAGCGTGCGGAAAAAACGAACACCTAAGTCTTTCCGTGTGAATTCTGGTTTTCCTTATTGATATAGACTGATATATGACTAAACTAGTATCGTTCAGCAGCATCCAGGTTTCTAGCACAACGTAATTAAGGAATCTACCAAAATAGATGTGTTGGAAAACTTGGGAAACAGGGACGGAGGTTTCAAATCGGATCCGGCACTCAATTCATTAAGATTTCGTGGACCAGCTCAATCGACAGAACCAGCAAAACGAACTAATGGCGAGATGGCCTAGAAAAAAAAGTGCGTTAAAGGGCAGAAGGGGAGAAGAAGTCTGTTTCAACAATGTATATGGTCGGGGTGGAGACCAGACACTGTTCACACGTAAAACCATAACGGCAGCACCTGAAGAAGACCATCATGTCTGCCGTCTAAATAATAAGCACGAGTTCAACTGCCATGTCTGCTGGAAACCGATCTACCATCAAATTTTGCACAGGCATAAAACACCGAATTTGGAAGTACATTAAATTGCAATACAATTTTCAATATATATCACAACGGGGAGAGGCCTCGACTAATTCCCTGGTTGTTAAAATTAACAGTATTTTTCACATATTTAACGCATCAATAGCAACGATTCATGTCCGTCTAGGTTGTGCGTTTAAATACTTGGTGCATCTATCAACAATTTAATCTCAAAACCATCGTGGTTCGTAATAAAATCATTCGTTAGTACCGAAATATTGTTTAAAGAGCGTCAGAGGAAATGCATGTTCAGTGGAGTCTCGGAAATGGTAAAGATAGGTGTTGATGACTTCTTAAGCTTTATAGGCTGTATGTCACCTTATTGTGTGATGCAGTGATGGAAGTCTGTATATATGCAGTGTGAAATGAGTTGACCGGGTGTTACGAAATAATGTTAGCTTGTACAAATAGTATGCGCCAGTTGAATAAACAACGAAGAGGAACAAAGGACAACGCAGTCGTTAAGTGCTTTAATGTTCTTTCCATAAACTGCTCCTTAGTACTTTTTTGTTTGTGTTTAAGGGAAAAACGGTTCACTTCTCTCTCAACGTTTGGGTACCATCTATATGATGCTGGGATAGAGGTTCTTGACTTGAATTAACTTAATTTGTCAAGAAGTAGCGGCATGTGAGAGGCAAGTGAAAAAATAGCTTTGGTCTGTTGCATTTAACGACAGCAGTACAAATATCTCATAACTATCTTTAGTTTACTGTACAAACGGTGTCATTAATGAACTAACCACGAGACCAACAATGTGTGCACTCAAAGTGGGGCACGTTATTATTGTTATTTAAAGTAAAACTTTGTGACTTATCATTGAGCATACAACGATCACGTTAGTACGATCTTAATTACACAAATATATGCAATTCAGAATTCAATCACTCTTGATTATCTTATGGAATATAAGAATCGCTGAGGTTTTGGTGCTAGTGAACTGGGTGTGATTCCTGGACTGTCATTTATTGTATAAATATATGAACAAAGTAACTAAACCACTTTTAGGCATAGATGCGTTTTGCTTTGTTGTACTGTAACATTACAGTTCAGACTTCAGCAAAACATGGAGACTTACAACATGTGAAACATTCAACTGTATGGTCTCCATGAGTGCCCAGTGGGAGTGATACTCATGGCGCTTGAAGGTCAAGGTGTGTATTTCGAGTAATTCCAGTACAGTTTTTGGGAATGGGGAAGTGTCTTGCTGGCAACATTGTCAAAATCAGCTTCATTGAAAAGAGATCTCCTATTAACCCCAGAGGTCCAAGTTAGTCGAAGTTCTTGCCACGTAAACATTCATGCGACAGCTGTCACCCATTTTTGCAATAGATACTAGGATCTATAGCTCCGTGGCCGCAGCAGTTGACATGAAACACGCCCATCCACAAAGCAAACACTGTGAGTTTTCAGCCTAACATACTTTTCTTCAGTCGTCAAGACTGCGCTGTGGTAAGAAAGTGGGCTCGTATGCTGGAGAGCAGTGGCTGAAGTCCACGTCCGGCCATCCTTAGTTACGTCTCCCATCATTTATCTAAATAATTTCAGGAGAATATTTAGATGGTTCCGTCAATCAAGTCGGGGTGCTTTCACTTTCTCATAATTGTTATCACAGCGCTTCGTCTCAAAATACTTGGACGTCGAAGATTGCTTCTGGGTGGGCGAAGTAAAGGGGACCGGAAAATATTTCGTGCACCATAAGGTAGGCAATCCAGTTTATATCATGCACACTCGGGAAAGATGATGTATTGTTCCTGGGCCAATCTTAAGGTCCTTGAAATATTTTCCGGTCTACTTTTAATTTGTTCTCTCTGTTTAAACTCTAACCTTCCTTGGTTTGCCACATTGAATTTTATTCCTGGCATCGTAATCTTTCTGACGAATTAAAAGTGTTTGTGGACAATGATTTAAAACCGGTCCCTTACCTTTCGCTATTACCAAATGAGTTCTGCTTGTATACCTAATGGTGAGACTCTGAGCTATAAAGACGGACAGATAACGCTCCGCGGTAACTGCACTGCTGGTGAAAGCCAGGGTCTAGATCGAGTCGTCGTCTGGCATTCACTTTCCTTTGACCACCCTCCTATCATCATCCTCGTCACAGGAAGCCATGCTATGTTTTCATTGTGTCATTTCTCAGGAGTCTAAAAGTGAAGCAGTTTATTAGATGAAGACAGCAGCCCTCCAGTAGCTCATGATTCGTTCCGTATCACACACTGATCATCACCATCACCATATGGTTGGTGGGCGCGAGCGTCACTTGAGTGCAAGGCGTGATTACTTATGGAGCAGGCAGACATATTTCAGAAACTGCTCAAAATGTTTTTACTTTTTTCTGCGTAACATATTAAAACTACTGTCTGGAAATGGGATCATTTCTTGAAAATGCCTCGCAGCAATGGCGAGCGTGAGAGCGTGTTGCGCTGTTTGCATGACGTGGTTGCGTTGCTGTCGTAGGAGCGGTCGCGGAACGCGCTCAAGGAGTGCTACAACCGCAACCGGTACCCCACGCCCGACGAGAAGAAGGGCCTGTCCAAGAAGACGGGCCTGACGCTCACCCAGGTGTCCAACTGGTTCAAGAACCGGCGCCAGCGCGACAGGCCCGTCCACACCCGGAGGTCGGTATGCCCCTGCTCGCTCACTTCCCTAGCTTTTCTGCATGTCACCCACATAATGTGTTACTCGGCTCTTCCCTCCTTCTGTCAGCTCGAGTGTCATATTTACTGTGAAATACATCATCTCGTGTGTCATTCCCCACTTTTATCAGTGATAAACAATCATCAGTAGTGAATGTTGAATGATCTTTCTTTTATGAACACATCATCAGAAAAGTTCCGTTTGCGACTGTGTTCTGATAATGTCAAAATAAGAGCAGAGACGTATTGATCACCTACTCAAAAACATTTAAACCTCCGATCATAAATTACTGAAGTATCGAAAGGCGGTACCTGTGCTGTTTTTTATGTTGTTTCTCCAAAAGAAATAATCCCGAAAGATTCTACATGTTACATGTAACTCCTATTCCAAGCTTTCTATGAAGTGAAGCTTTTTAAGAGACACGAGCAAATTCCACCAACCTGAACATTAGTCACACTACAAGCTCCCTTCTCATGATAACTTCGACTATAAAACGCACCTCTTGAATCCTCTCCACGGTCATTTAAAACGAAGATAAAGTTTTTGATAGTTTTTAATGGCTGACTTATTTTATAGAAATCGCTAAAGACCTCATCACGAAACAGTAACTTTCCCCTCTGTGTTCCACCAACTTGTAGGACTCTCACACATTTTCAGTGAAATATTACGCATACACGTTGGGCACTGTACGTCATAGGACAAAATAGGCACGCGAATTTCATAAAATTATTGGTCCCTGTCAATTGGAAGTTTGTCGACATGAAAGTCATTTGGAATGTAGCCAATGCCCGAATGAGACTCGGGCGGCGTCTCGAAAGGGTTAACGTTATAACAAAATAAGCATAAATTACATGAGGACAATAGGGATTGATACATTTACTACTGGTGTAAACACCTAAATATAAGTAGTTCAAAAAATGGCTCTGAGCACTATGGGACTTTACTTCTGAGGTCATCAGTCCCCTAGAACTTAGAACTACTTAAACCTAACTAACCTAAGGACATCACACACATCCATGCCCGAGGCAGGATTCGAACCTGCGACCTTAGCTGTCGCGCGGTTCCAGACTGTAGCGCCTAGAACCGCTCGGCCACATCGGCCGGCCAAATATAAGTAGTATTTAAAATATATGACAACAGGTAGCATCTAAAGACAGCGTGTAGAAAATGCGAGTCATGTCGAGATCCATCCATAAGGTGTGGTGCGCGAAATACAAGTTAACTTGAGATCCGTACGCAATGTGTTAATGTAGAACAGTGGAAGAGTAACCGTGTGTACCGCTTCATAAAATGCTTCTTTCTGTTGCTATTTCATTATGAAGCAGCTCGAAATGAAATTTACTGATGTTCTTTTTACCCATTCAGACAGCACATCCTAGCTTGTTAGCTGGTCTCATAATCATCTCATCCCCTAAAAGAAGTCATTATGTTGTTTATTGCGCCGCTTTTTAATTGTTCGCGTATCTGTACTTATTTACAAGAATTCGAAATGCTCCATGAATTCTTGAGATACGTTCTGGCATGTTCTTTAGGTGTAGGTTATCGTTAGCTCTTTCAGCTTCTTGATCTTGATCCTCTTTGAACTGATTATCTACGTCGTTTGCTTAGTTTGGTGTTGTGTATTTCGTAAATGTGTTCGTAGAATTTCAAACATACCTAACATACAGGCTCAATTAACCGCTCTACTGGAACGCTGTGATCTGCTTTTCTCCTATTGAAGCAAGCCCCATTTAATCGTTCGAGAACGTATATTTCCTTAAATCTCTTCAGTTCTTGTTTTTCGATGACCATAAATTTAAAATGGTCTTTAATGAACCTGGTTTTCGATGTAGAGTATGTAGAGATGGGGTGAAACAACTGTCTTCAGAAGCTATTGTTTCACATTACATGATATTACCTTTTTGTTCATAAAATTATATTTTACTCTTTGATTTCCATTCTTATTGTTACCAATCAGAATTTGTTACGCGTTTAAGAGGCTTAAATCTCTATCATAAAGTGGATTTATGTGAATTAAGACGGCATGTGTGTGTAGTGTTACGACTTTGGGGTAAGCTGTGGCACTGTCTAATAGATGTAGACAAAAACGAAACACGAAAGTCGTAACATAACACACTTATGTCGTATTAATCTACATAAATCCACTTGATGACGGAGGCTTAAAGCACTGACACGGTGCAGCGGAAGTGAAGTTAATAGTGACTGGTAACAGTAAACTTGTTGCTTCAATTGATATCAGTTAAAGCATAACAGAAAAATGTTCCCACTTAAAGAGAGTCCATTCTTTAAGATCAGATTATAAGAAAACCAATCCCTATACGTTGTTGGTTAATGCAGATGAAAATTATCTCTTTCGGCTTCTAGAAGCAGTCTGAGATCAGACTGGTTGGCTAAACTTTAATAAGTCACAAAGGATTCTACACCTTGAATGGCTGCCTCAAAGGAAGAAAGGAAGGAAGACGACCCATTGAGGACGAGATCATTAGAGGGGAGCAAAAACTCGGATCGGGGAAGGAACTCAGAAGTCCACTTGCAGGGGGACTATCCCGACAGCCGCCTTTAGCGATTTAAGACCATCACAGTAAGACCTAAATCTAGACGGCCAGATGAGTATTTGAGACATCGTCCTCCCGGATGCTAAGACCAGTGCCTAACACTGCGCCACCTCGCTCGGCAGGCTGCCATGGAATAGTAAAGGTGCGTTTACACCATTGCGACTATCGGTGCGCATTAGGCGCCTGCGGCCGTTGCACGCAGCCCAAGCAGGCGCATGCTCTGGTGCGAAGTCATGCATGCCTCTGAATTCTGCCTACGGACCACCGTGCGCAGCTGCAGGGGTTTCCCCATGCCAGTCGGGGAGACATGTGCCTCTACTTTCCTATGGAGCAAGCAGAGCCGCACGACGACTAGCCGCGAGGCGCACAGGTGTAACGCACCTTCAGGACTGCTAGAAACACTGAGGCAGCTATTATAGCTGATCAGTCAGATAAGAACATGCCCTAATAGGCTGGAGCCTGTGGCTGTAGTACGTGGCGAGTTTTTTAAGTAAGTACTGTTTTGAAATTAAAAAAAGACATTCTAAGATATCTCAATAATTTTATTTTTACTTGAAAGCCTGCACCTTAGTCTACTTTTCTACATAATTTCCGTCAATATTGAGGCACTTGTCATAACGTTGTACCAGTTGTTCAATACCCTCCTCGTAGAAGTCTGCCCCCTGACTTGTTAACCACTGCATCACCACTGTTTTGGCTTTGTCACCATCTTGAAGACGCTGACTGCCCATGTGCTTCTTCAAGTGCAGGAACAGATGGTAGTCACTGGGCGCAAGATCGGGGCTGTACACAGGATGATCTAGAATTTCCGATCGAAAAGATGTGATGAGATCTTTGGTCTGATTCGCCACATGCGGATGGGCATTGTCTTGCAGCGAAACGATGCCCCTGCTCAACTTGCCACGTCTATTGTTCTGAACTGAACGGCACAGATTGTGCAATGTCTTAAAGTAAGCTGCTGCATTGATTATCTCATTACGAGGCAGAAATTCGACAAGCAGTACTCCTTTTCTGTCCCAAAAAACTGTGCACATGATTTTCCGAGCAGAAATTGTTCGCTGAAACTTCACTTTTCTGGGTGAATCTGAATGCCGCCATTCCATGGGCTGTTGCTTTGATTCTGGCGTGACGTAAGCCACACATGTTTCGTCACCCGTAACAATTTGGCTAAAGAAATCATCATCGTCTTTGTGGTACCGCTCAAGGAAAGTCAATGCACTGTTTAAACGTTTGGTTTTATGCACATTTGTCAACATTTTCGGTACTCAACGCGCGCACAATTTTCGGTAATTAAAGTGCTCGATCACAATGCCATACAAAACACTACGAGAAAGATTAGGAAAGTCATCCCGCAAGGAGGAAATCGTAAAGCGTCTGTTTTCTCTCACCTTATTGTCCACTTCCTGCACCAAACTTTCATTAACGACCGAAGGACGCCCACTCCGTTGTTCATCATCCCCATTTGTGCGGCCATCTTTAAATGCTCTCACCGACTTTCTTACCATTCCGTCACTCATAATGTTTTCTCCGTAAACTGCACAGATCTCACGATGAATATCGATCGCTTTTAGGCCTTTAGCACTAAGAAATCTTATAACAGCCCGTACTTCAAAGTCGGCGGGACGCACGGTTATCGGAGGCATCTTAAACACTCAGCACAAAACGTAAACAAGGAAGAATCAGATTGTAATGGCGTCAGTGCGTAGACGAGAGATGTAGGTACCCAGTGCGCATGTGCAGAGCGCCGACCGCAGCGCTGCGGCCGCGGTGTGGCAAAAAGGTACTTACTTAAAAAACACGCCTTGTACATAACAGTTTCTTCTCACTGCTAGTTGCTGTGCCTCTCTAGAACAGCATGTTTATGCTTACAAAAACCACGCCTAATATTCCAGTATGCATTGCTGGGGGTGCTGCAAAAACATTACCCACCACATCACTTTTAGATTTCTTGATATCGCAAATAGTAGCAAATAAGTTTTTCCTTTCTTTCTTCCAGAAAAAAGTTGCATTGACTTCAGACGTATGATTAAAAGTTATAGTTTCTCTCTTGCAATATTTTCCACCATGCCGCAATAAAGCTGAAGTCATTGAGGGTATTCAGTAACAATGCGTCCTAAATTAACCACAGCATTATATCCTGTGGAAAAGAAAAACCTCGGCATTCATCTCGGAAAACCTATACACTGCAGTGAGCTATAATGCTTAAGTTGACCCGATATTTCGGATATTTGTTGAATGTTCCCCTATTTTTGTAGCTGTAACAATTTCCTAGTCGACGTTAGTAATAAGATATTGTACAGATGCTCTCGAAATAGTAATTTCGCTTCTCAGTTTCCTAATTACTTATAAAGGACGTTCGTACATACATGCTGCCTTTCAGCCAGACATGCCAAATAAAACATGTGAGCTACTCTGGAAGTGGATAAGTGTAGCAAAGATCTGTATATGTTATGTTCTGAAAGCTGCTGGAACCGTAGGTAAATTTTGGTACCAAGTATTCAAACGCCAACCGCCTTGCCGCAGTGGTAACACCGGTTCCCGTCAAATCACCGAAGTTAAGCGCTGTCGGGCTGGGCTAGCACTTGGGGATGGGTGACCTTCCTGTCTGCCGAGCGCTGTTGGCAAGCGGGGTGCACTCAGCCCTTGCGAGGCAAACTGAGGAGCTACTTGATTGAGAAGTAGCGGCTCCGATCTCGGAAACTGACATACGGCCGGGAGAGCGGTGTGCTGACCACGTACCCCTCCATATCTGCATGAGGCCTATGAGCTGAGGATGACACGGCGGCCGGTCAGTACCGTTGAGCCTTCATGGCCTGTTCGGCAGGAGTTTAGTTTTAAGTATTCAAACATATAATTTGCTAGAAAAACCGTTTGAAACTACCTGAATTTCTCGATGTTGATATGTGATCGAACTCTTTACTGGTACCTCGCTAGATGAAGGTACTGAGAGAAATGGCGCAGTAGTTAGCACACTCAGAGGCGGATCCTGGGTGTACTCCAGGAGAGGAGGCGGGGGTGAAAAAATTTTCCAATGATCTGAAGCTGTTGTGTGTTAACATACTATAATTAAGCTGCTTATTGTTGTTTACTATACCAATAACCGTATTTAGGAAATTTGGGGCTACTGGAAAAACTGAAAAATATATAATTTTTAGGCTGACGTGTGAGGACTCGGGGTTTTTCGGCACTGATACCAGTGTCGGTGGGGGGGGGGGGGGGGGGGGTCAGAGAGGGCGATCAACCCTTTGCTGTCCCCCCTCTAGATCCGCCCATGATTGATGCTGGACTCGCATTCGGGAGGACGACGGTTCAATTCCCCGTCCAGCCATCCAAATTTAGGTTTTCCGTGATTTCCATAAATCATTTAAGGCGAATGCCGGAATGGTTCCATTGAAAGGACACAGCCGATTTCTCTCCCCATCCTTCCCCAATCCAAGTTTGTGCTCGTCTCTAATGACCTCGATGTCGACGGGACGTTAAGCTCTAATATTCCTGCTTCCTTCAAGATGAAGGCGATCAAATTAGTGAAATTTATGAACCTGTGACAGATTATTTTCTAGCTGTTTTATTCATATGGAGTGATTATAGCTTCTTGTTGTAAAAAATTACTCACACGCCTCGCGTGAGACTCAAACATGCCACGCCCTTAACAGTTCAGTAGGACGCGTACTTTGCGTCTTTATAAATGAGCTTAGAGTTCTAAAGCAGCTATATCAAATATATTATGTTCGTAAACAACGTGGATACCAGAAGCAGCTTCGGCGACTGATTCAACGTTGACTGTTTTTCTGTAAAATCTTCATATGGTTACCAAATTTCGTTTCTTTCTTTCTTTCTTTCGTTTTTTACTCCCTTTTACATTGCAGTCAAATATGATTATAAAAATTTTTTTTTTAATGAAATAAGTTGTCTGTTACGGGCGTAACAGTTGCCATTATGTAAAAGCTATTCCACTTCGCATTAATAGTGTAACAGCTCTTCCATTATTTCGCCATAAATGACGAAAATTACGATTTCAGGAAACTATGATTAATTATTCCACAACTGTCGTGGGTGATTTGTTAGGATAGTGGTGTGGGGAGCAGACGCGACAAAAAAATTGGTATGAGTGCTGGGTCGTCTAACCTTTCATTCTAAGTCCTGTGTTTAGGTGAGCTGAACAGGGAGACTTCACAGTGTGCGAATGTTTTTGACGTTATGGGGAAGGCTTTAAAAAGTCGAGGTTTGAGGGAACGCCCCATCCGTTTCCCGCCGGTACTGTTCACCCAATCAGGGAAGTTGTGTGCAGACCGCAGAAGCCACCCACCTCTCACTGTGGATACAACCTAAATTCGACGCAAACTGACAGATACGACCGTGAAAGGCAGCGGAAATTGGAGAAACGCCTTTTGCTCTATACAAATCCACAGGAAACGTATCTTGTGTGCTGGCGGAGAACTTTTTCTGAATCCGGCGTGGATTTTGTAACTCCTTTAGACTTCCCCCAGAGACTCCATACTCCTTTATTTTCCTCCGCATGCCTGTCAGAGGGGTTGTGTCGCGTTAGGCCCTTTTCTCCACTACCCTAGAGAAGTAGTAAGGACATCCAGTTTATTGATTCTGTTCACAGGCAACTTCGATACACTAACATTAAAAAAAGAGAAACATACGATTCCAAAAGAGAGATTTGTTTCTTTACCAACAGATATACTTGAGAGTCCAGTTACTTCACTTGGCAGTTACTCACTTCACGTACGGTACTGAGACGGTTGCCAAAATTAAAACAAAGAGAGATCACAAGGATAGAAAAACGATTTCGCTAGGCCACTGACAAAAACAAACGCTCTATTAAAACGATAAGAAGTAGTAATGTGCTGCGTGTTTTGCACGATTGGTCACATAATTCCTTTTGGAACAACATATGCCCCGATTTTCAGTGTCTCTGAGAGGTGTGAAACCCTTCGTGTCTTACCACAAAGAAAAGTTGTTCGTGGCTTTCATAGTCATAACTGAACTATTCTTCGCTTCCTCATACATTTATATGTAGACAGTAATTGCTGCTACCATTACCTCAACTACGTTGGGATTAATGAAGCGACAGAACGATTTGAAAGTGATGCTTTTGATATTTCAGCCTAATAATGTTGTTATTCCTTGGAGGTATTAAAGTATTCTAACTCCGTTGACACAGCAACAACAAATCGATCGTCTCTAATGTAAGTTAAACGTAATATAAAAGATATCACCGTCAGGATCAAAGAATTTAATTTTGTCGATGCTTTCAACACCAGAAGCCATTCTTAGTAACGAATTTATCGCAGAAGACACTTGCACATCCTCCTTAAAATGGATTGTCTTACAAATAGTAAATAAATCGCCTTTTAACACAAAATATTTGTCAACGAGGAAGAATTATTTTTTTCTAATACGTCTTAAATGTGTTTGCATTTAGGTTACACCTTTGCTTTTGGTTCCATAAAATCATTATTTATAGATATAAAACAAAAACTGCTATTGAAACAGTGGAAGTCGATACAAATGAACATACGTTGCCACTTTCAGTTTGTTTAATCACCTTCAGAAAACTTTCAGAAAAGAGTTCATGTGGTCATCTTTAAGACTTACACAAACTAAAGCATGTGAAACATCAGTGGATTCTTATTTGTGTATTGTCCGAAAATAGTTAACTAAGACGAAACGTATGTAAAATCTTTACGAATTGGTCTATTTTAGTACATGATTTTGTTTCTAAAATTATAAATTTAAAACAGTGTATGTGAAAACTGCATAACTACTTAATTTTCTCTTACGTCAGTACGGACTTAAATTCCGATGGCTGTGAACGTTTGACTGATTGGTCACGGAGGTTTCAGAAGAAGTTGCTTTATTTGTAATGTACTAAATGCTTTTGTTGTTAGCGTCAACATCAGTTTGTCATTCCTGATAGAACTATTTTAACTGCGTTGTATTACAAAATGAATTAATTTTCTTTAGATTTTTCAAAATAAACACCATTTGCGCCTTCTGTAGACAGAACAGAAAAATATATCCTCACTTCAAGGATAAGTTTCAGCAGAGGTAGTTCCTGGAGTCCACCAATGCGCGAAGTTAGCCAGTGTTTAAGGCACTTTACCCGCATTCAGGGGGAGGGAGATTCAAAACAGCATTAAACGATTCACATGTTATGTTTTTGGTCGTTCCGCTATGTCGGTCAGACGATGGTTCCTCTGAAAAGGATACAACCGACTTTGTACACCATTCTTGCCCTATCAGAGTTTGTGTTCTGCCTTTGATGACCAGTTCATTGATGGGACGTTAGGTGTAAAAGTTATATTAAACGGTTTACACGAGTATCAGTTGTTTAAGTCGATATCATTGAAGTGTTCTGCTAGTTACAAAGTTTTTATTCACGTTAGCATCCAGGTCCGTAGTAACTCTCATTTTATTTTAACACTAGGAATATAAACATGTTTGTCCTCATTCTGTTCTGTACGAGAGATTAAAAAAAAATAAATGAAATGCTTGCAGGAAAACAGGAATGTAACATTTAGGCCTGTACTGGACATAAATTGTGAGCCTCAAGTGAAGGGAAAAATTGGCAGTTGTATATCCTACTGTTATCCTTCAACGTACTTTTAAATTTCAATGTTATATATACAAAAATACGTAACTGAAGTTTTCAGTGTGTTATATTACGACGGTGTCTTGACAGGAAGGCAGCTGCACCAGTCAAAAAGGTCATGTTTTGTGGATTTCGTCTTTGTTCCCTAGACTGAGTAGTTCAAATTAATGAATATGTTTTCTTAATCAGACAATTATTTATAATTTTGCGTAATATGGGAACAGAGAAGTCAAAAAAATGTTTCAAATGGCTCTGAGCACTATGGGACTTAACATCTGTGGTCATCAGTCCCCTGGAACTTAGAACTACTTGAACCTAACTAACCTAAGGACATCACACACATCCATGCCCGAGGCAGGATTCGAACCTGCGACCGTAGCAGTTGCGCGGTTCCGGACTGAGCGCCTAGAACCGCTAGACCACCGCGGCCGGCAACAGAGAAGTCACTCGCCAAGTGTAACGTCCCTAAATCATCCTTATGCACTTAGTTCTTCTGTTAGAGGGATCAGTTACAACTTTTCCCTTGCTAGGCGCGTTATTAGAGTTAATGAGTCGCTGGCCTACACTTCTCTTATTTAGTTGATAGAGTTTGGTCTGACTTGTGTTCAGCGAGCTTGAGAGTTTATCTGTGAGCTTCAGTCTCTCCAGCTTTATCCATTGTGATGGAACTTTTTAAACATGTACATTCCAACAGTGTCTTGCTATTTCAGTTTGTTTACGTTGATGGCGCTGACAGAATTTTGACAAGTTCGTTCATTTGGAACATACTCACAGCAAAAAGGCAAAGACATTCACAGCTCAACATCAGCGATATAACGTCCTCTGTTCACACACACTACCAATGAGGTTACTCCAATATCTTTCAGATGGTATGATTTATTTCTTTGTATATAATATTACTTCTTTCAGCATGTACATATACCAAAGACTACCAGGATAATTACTTTTCTTTCAGATTTAAACTGTTAAAACTCCAAGGATTATACAGATACGCCTTTTTTTTCATAACAACTCAGTGCAGACGTTTATTATATTCTTGATAGGATCCTACCACTCATTGTAGGCTAGTCAGAAAATACACACACACACACACACACACACAAGCACGCGCGCACACACACACAGACACACACACACACACACACACACACACACACACACACACACACACACACATGTCCGCGAAATTTATCTGCCGGCCGGAGTGGGCGAGCGGCTCTAAGCGCTACAATCTGGAACCGCGCGACCGCTACGGTCGCAGGTTCGAATCCTGCCTCGGGAATGGATGTGTGTAATGTCCTTAGGTTAGTTAGGTTTAAGTAGTTCTAAGTTCTAGGGGACTGATGACCTCAGAACCATAGTGCTCAGAGTCATTTTTGAAATTTATCTTGCCAACAATCTCCCCTTTAAGGCGCTGGCTCCTGTCGAGCTAACTTCTCCCACTAGCTTTCCAATAGATATATCGTGGAAAATCAATTTCTGTTTTGACCAGTGGACTAAAAGCGCTATTGCTTCAAGATATTATATATCTTCAACACACACTGAAGAGCGAAGGAAACTGGTACACCTGCCTAATTTCGTGTACGGCCTCTGCGAGCACGCAGAAGTGCCGCAACACGACGTGGCATGGACACGACTAATGTTTGATGTAGTGCTGGAGGAAATTGACACCATGAATCCTGCACGGCTGTCCATAAATCCGTAAGACTACGAGGGGGTGAAGATCTCTTCTGAACAGCACGTTGCAAAGCATCTCGGATATGCTCAGTAATGCTCATTTGTGGGGAGTTTGGTGGCCAGTGTAAGTATTTAAACTGAGAAGAGTGTTCCTGGAGCAACTCTGTGGCATTTCTCGACGTGTGGGGTGTCGCATTGTCCTTCTGGAATTGCCCACGTCCGTCGGAATGCACAACGGACATGGTTGGATGCAGGTGATCAGGCAGGATGCTTACGTACGTGTCACCTGTCAAGTCGTATCTAGGCGTATCAGGGGTCCATATCACTCGAGCTTCACACGTCCCACATCATTACAGAGCCTCCACCAGCTTGAATAGTCCCCTGCTGGCATGCAGGGTTGTCTCCATACCTGTACACGTCCATCCGCTCGATACAATTTGAAACGAGACTCGTCCTACCAGGAAACATGTTTCCAGTCATCATCAGTCCAATGTCGGCGTTGACGGGCCTAGGCGCGGCGTAAGGTTCAAATGGTTCAAATGGCTCTGAGCACTATGGGACTTAACATCTGCGGTCATCAGTCCCCTAGAGCTTAGAACTACTTATACCTAACTAACCTAAGGACATCACACACATCCATGCCCGAGGCAGGATTCGAACCTTAGACCGTAGTGGTCACGCGGTTCCAGACTGAAGCGCCCAGAACCGCACGGCCACACCGGGTACACGAGTTGGTCTGCAGCTTTGAAATCTGCAACAATTTTCGGAAGGATTGCACTTCTGTCACGTTGAACGATTTGTCAGTGGTCCCATTCTTGCAGGATTTTTTCCGGCCTCAGCGATGCCAGAGATTTGATGTTTTACTATATTCTGATATTCACGGTACACTCGTGATAGCCGTCCGCGGTGGCCGATCAGTTCTAGGTGCTTCAGACCGGAGCCTCGTGACTGCTACGGTCGAATCCTGCCTCGTGCATGGATGTGTGTGATGTCCTTAGGTTAGTTAGGTGTAAGTAGTTCTAAGTTCTAGGGGACTGATGACCTCCACTGTAAGGTCCCGTAGTGCTCAGAGGCATTTGAACCATACACTTGTGATATGGTCGTCCGGGAAAATTCCCACTTCATCGCTACCTCGGAGATGCTGTGTCCCATCGCTCGTGCGCTGACACCACGTTCAAACTCCCTTAAATTTTGACAAACTGCTATTGAAGCAGCAGTAACCAATCTAACAACTGCGCGAAACGCTTGTTGCCTTACATAGGCGTTGCCGACCGCAGCGCCGTAATCTGCATGTTTACATATCTCTGCATTTGAATACGCTTGGCTGTACTAGTTTCTTTGAGCTTGAGTGTATAAACTTCTATGGGATGATAACCAATCTGGGAAAAATCGGAAGAGTTAAGAATTTTGGGTATCTCGGTGAAGCCATCCAGGAGAATGAATTAGAAGAAGAAGCAATTAATGTCAGGATGAGGAAGATAAACCAGTCATACCAAGTGACAAAGAATACCTATAACAAAAATTCTATGAGTATAGGGGCCAAGTTCAAACATTATAATACAGTTGTAAAAACTGAGTGCTTTTATCCGTCCAAAACTTTGGCCATGAACAGCTGAGCGACTGGAAAAGCGAGAGCGTACGATATTATGGATAATCCTAGGTAATAGATGGGTTGATCGACAATGGCGAATGAGAGCAAATGAGGACTCTTACAGCAATACAGAACTTATCACAGCATCCACTAAGAAGAGACTATTGTTATTTTAAGGTCATCTCATGAGGATGGACGGTGACCGAGTAACAAAAAGAATATGGAGTTTCATCCAATCTAAGAAAACAAGGCCGAGATGGTTCGAAGAATGTGAAAAAGATTTTAGGCAGATTGGTATCTCAGAGAGAAATATTCCTGACAGGAAGAAATTTAGAAGAGTGGTGAACAACTACCAAGGTTTTAAAATGGCATCAACGTGCAAAAGGCGGTGAGGACCTTTGTCCAGAGAGCATAAACAGGCACTTCTTTGTGGGCTAGAAGATACTGGCGGGAAGTCAAAGCTGGAACAAGAACAAGACGTAGACACTAAAATGAAATTGGTTGTTACCACGGATTCCACTGAGGCTCAACTCGAAAAAAAAATTCTATGGGAAGACTCTGGTCATCCAGTTAACCATTTAATTCGAGCTCTTGCTTTTCCCTTCTAGAATAATAATTCGAATGTTCACAGATCGGGACTATGTTCCCGACAAAACTAATTTTATCGCAGGCACAGTCTAATTATTTAAATCTCAAAACACTGACTCAGCGTTTCACTGTCAGAAACTTCCTTCATATCTGACCCATTTTCCAAATTACAACTCGATCCCGCCCTGTATCATTGACTCACATCTATTACTACTTCTACAATCCAGAGAGTGTAAAAAAATCGTCCTTATGAAAAAACCAAAAGTGGCCCGTTTTTTGCTCTTTGGTAACAACAGTTTTGGCTTTTGCGGACAGCTGTCGCATCTCTTCCTTGTAGCCAGCTTCTTGGCTTTCGTTTACAACAGCCAGTCACGGATTTTTCTCCATGCCGCGTCTCTCTCGCGTCTGAAATGACTACAGCTCCCTTTTCTGTTACTTGAGTACAACACAAAACACATACATAAATAAAATCTTATCGTTAAGAAAATATTTGTTAATATTAACGGTACAGGATATATAGCGACAGCGTTAAACTTCTGACTATCATTATCCCTGGCAACAGGAACACTCTATTTTTGCCCGTCTCAGAGGCTGTAGCAAGACCATGTCGTGTGCTGTTCAAAGAACTGGAGAAAATTATTGTTACGTTTTTAGATAAGAGTATTTCAACATCTGACTGATTTCTAAAATCTGTTGTCAAAGTGACACGACCATCGATACGAACATGGGTCTTAATAGTGGGATTCGTATTTGGTGTGATAGATTGTAATAACGTCTACATACAGTTACAATGAAGAGAACGAATTTAGGAGACGTGTTATGCAACCAGCACCTAATAAAAAATTCCAACATTTTTCCAGAATTAACACATATGAAAGATTTGCAATCTCGTTTATAGTAATTATTTATTAGAAAGTAAAAGTAACGTAATATACAAGTATGTACAAACTACCTTCACACAAAAATGAAATTTATTTTCCACAGAGCTTCGTTTTTCAATCTCTTTTATTTAGGGGCACACCAAAATACGTTTCAAAGTCTCGCGACACCCCAACAAGTGGTTTTTTTCGCTAGACGCCAAAAAATCAAACACGGTAACGACTGTGAGATACAAATTTCACGAACTTATTACGTAAGACTTTGATAGGAACGTATCTACATAAATATAAGACATGCAATAAATGAAACTTCTTACTATTGGGCAGGAACTTTAGGAAAACAGCGAACACATAAAGTACATAGATTACATATTTCTTGTTATGGGACGACTATGAGAGACAAATCTCAAAAACTCCACTTTGAGAATCCACCGACGTTTGTTACTGACGCGGGCGACAACACCGACAAAGAGTGAAAGGAAATAGGGGCGGTGCAAACAGAAGATCCAAGAACGCCGCTCGCAGCAAAAATTGAGACTTCTGAGGTGAAGATTATTCATGGAATTAGGGATCGTTCGTTTTAAAGTTGAATCATGAATATATGATTAATATAACACGATACGTATTTAAATATGTGCAGTTACTTATGACGGGCGACTTCGTGCAAACTGGGCTACTCTAAAAAACGATTTGCCGATAATTTTTTTATGTTCTAGATATTTTATCTGCAGATTACAAGACATTAAAAATCTCGCGACACACCAGGCGTTTATTCACGGCACACCAGCTGCTCGGAATATACTATCCGGCGACCCATACAGAAATCGGCGGCTGTTTGAGGAACAGTAGCTCGTCTGTAACCCCCCATATGACTACACAGAGGTGCCGTGACGTCCGTTGGTCAAACGCTTGTGGTGGTCCTCTGCAACGTACCTGTCCCGTGAATTGTCCATGTAGCTTAGAAAACCTTTTCCGACGCTGGCCGTTAAGACCGAGCTGTTCTAGGCGCTTCAGTCTGCAACCGCGCGACCGCTACGGTCGCCGGTTCGAATCCTGCCTCGGGCAGGGATGTGCGTTATGACCTTCAGTTAGTTAGGTTTAGGTAGTTCTAAGCTATAGTGGACTGCTGACCTCAAATGAGATGTCAAGTGCCCTAGTGCTCAGAGCCATTTGAACCATTTTGAACCTTTTCCGACTGCGGGCCAGAGTGTAATATTGCCAGCAGTAACTGTTTAAATATCATCACAATGTCGAACAGTATAAATGCACCGCAGATATCGAGCGTACACAGTTAGTGTCAGAAGTATGCAGTATGTATTTTTTCTGCCAAACTGCATTTTTAATTTCTCTTTTCATTTTTTATTGCAATAGCTCTTGAAATGAACTAACGAGTGTGAGGTATAAGATATTGTCAAAGCTTACAAAGCTCAAAGGTAATCGAACCGTCGACATCACGCTCATTTTATCCGTTCTCGACAAAGGCGTAATACAATCTTAAATTTTTGTTCTTTAGATGGAAGAGATTGAAATGAATTAATACATGCGTAATTTTTCGTAGTCCGTTATTTCTAAGTGGAAAACGGAAGACAAAATTGTTGTGCCCAGCTGGCTGTTGTGGTCGAGCGTTGGAGGCGCTCCAGTCCGGAACCACGCGACTGCTACGGTCGCAGGTTCGAATCCTGCCTCGGACATAGATGTGTGTGATGTCCTTAGGTTTGTTAGGTTTAAGTAGTTCTGAGCCTAGGGGACTGATGAGCGCAGATGTTAAATCCCACAGTGCTTAGAGCAATTTGAACCATTTTTGTTGTGCCCATAAATCTTGACTTACGCGTGCAATATTAGAAATGTGTGACTTCTGGTCCTTATGAGCTCTTACTTCAATTATCTTGAGGAAATAGCAGACGATGAGTGTCTCCCTCAACTTTTGATAGAGAATAAACCACGATCGATATCTGGGACATGCAAGAGGAGCAGTTCGCAGTCCGAAAGTATCTCTCATCCGCAAGCAACGACAACGAACATTGAGACTGGCTTTAGCAGACATGGCCCGTTCGGGCGACAGTCTCAAAACATCGTAACTATGCGTGCTCTGAAGAAGTTCGTAAGCTCAGCTCCTGTATTCGAGTTCTTTTTTTATACGACAACCTGCCGCTCAGCATTTCGTCTTTACTCATTGCCCAGCATTTTATAGTGTCATATAATTTCTGCGTGTGTGTGTGTGTGTGTGTGTGTGTGTGAGAGAGAGAGAGAGAGAGAGAGAGAGAGAGAGAGAGAGAGATTCGGTTTTAATCTTACAATAGCTGGAGTGAACTGATAGCGCGAATAGCTGAGGTCGAGCGTTGCCTGCGAAACGGAAATGCCTAGTCTGGAGTTTCTCTTCGGCACTTATTTTGCCTTGTCATGTAGAGTACAATCATTATGATATTCGACACTGATTATTTACGCTCCATAAGTAGGATTTTTTACGTTGTCCTTCCTATACGATTCTGACGAACACTGGGAAATACGGTTAAACAGATGTAAATAAACAGTCAGCTCACGGAACGAGAGAAAACGGTAGCGTAAGCTCAAATGAGCTCTCTTGCGAAGCACCCAGGTCTACTCACCTGTTCTCGAATATCGTTGACACCTGTAGTCAGTTCCTCTGATCGGAATGTCACGGCTGTCTGTCGCTACGCTGCGTTATGCGAGCTATTGTTGAGTACTAAAGGAGCAGCGCAAAATGGTGGCTACTGACAACGGAAACTCCCCATCGCACTCCGTTCAGATTTAGTGGTAGGAGAGCCCAGAGGTCAGTCCTTCAAAAACGGAACACAGATCAAGCATGAAAACAAGAAGGAGTTGTACTGAACTGTGAGAAAAGAAGGAAAATAGAAAATGAGCGGTCCACGCTCAAGCTGTGCAACATCTAACGATTTCGATTAGCAACCGTGTCGTGGTTATCTGGTCACGGTGTTAGACTGCGAAAAAGAAATCCGTGTTCAAATCTCCCTCGTGCCCCATTTTTTCCCCACAGAATTGTGAACGCCGCACTGAAATTTGTGTCTGTGTCGTGATGTAACGCCCGTTTGCAATAGTGAGGTGTAAGGAACGGACCTCCAAACCTACGTATCATCTATCTGTGCTACGCAAATACTACATGTTATGACTCTTGCGTTCCTTTTTCGAAGCTTTTGCTCTTGAATTCCATTGTTTTAACATAATTCACACCCCTTTATATGTTGTTTTCTGTGAGAGGTCGTCTCTGCGTCATCTTGCCTGCTCTCACAATTCACCACATTTACTTGCAAAGGTAATATATTCTTACCACATTACTCACATTCTATTACCAAAGTATAGTATGACATCTGCCAAGATTATAGAACAACAGACACGTCAATGATCTGATGGAAAATTCATAATTTTCTGAAAAAAAAAGGGACACGAGGGAGATTTGAACACGGATCTCCTACTCTGAAATGCATCACCCTGACCACACATCCGCGAAACCGTGGGTTTTACACTTCTCTTGATGTTGCGCATCTTAGCGTGGTCCTTTCACCGTTTCTATTTTGCTTATTTTTCACAGTTCAGTACACCTTCTTTCTGTTTCCATGCTTGATCTGTGTTCAGTTTTTGACGGGCTATCCACAGGACGATGTCACGACTAAATATGATGGGTGTGTGAAGGGGAGTTTCCTTTGTGAGGCCTGACAGATTTTAATAAGAACAGCAGAGCGCCGAAAGATCATTCGAAAGGATTTTATAATTAAAAACAACGAATTAGAGAGATACGACTTGTGCTAGATGCAAGCACTGATTACCTTGATCAGTCGTCACTGGTGTGTCTGAACACCGGATCGCAAGGTAGGCGGAGTCCTGTTTCGCTGGCGAAATAGTATCCTTAAAGCAGTAGTGGCAGACGCTTCGTTATGAGAATAACTTACTCTCGTAAATTAGACGACGTTTTACGTGCAACGGTTAAAGACTGATGCTTCCTCATGACACGGGGAAGAAAATGGCTGAGAGAGGTTGGAGCTTCGCTAAAATGGATGAAACTATGAAATTAATGTTTTAGTAAATGGAGTATGAAGCTTACAATACTACACAAATAAACAACATCTGCGACATGAAACCCGTATAAAATATTATGATGAACAACGGCGTAGCTATTAAATGTTTTTAAAATATAGTGGAATGAATATCTGAATGAAACTGATAAATGTACAAATCGAGTCTACACAATTACATCGCGTGAAGTAACAACAGTGGCATCAAAGCAGCTAGGCTAAGAGAACTGTTTTCTTGTTAGAAACATTGTGTCGTATTTTCCTTCGGAAAGAGAGAGGGAGTGTGTGTGTGTGTGTGTGTGTGTGTGTGTGTGTGTGTGTGTGTGTAAGGAAGAGAGGGAGACAGATAAATGGACAGGGAGGGGAAATATTTTGGGTGTTAGCGAAAATGTAACTACGACATATCACACATAGTTGGTATCAGCCTACATCGCACATAACGAATATTAACACATGAGGCACAAACTTGTCTTCAAAATACTGAAGACCATGGAGAAATAATTTGAAAATGGATTCTCATACTGTACGCGAAGTAGAAACTGCTCCCATGGCATTTGACGCAAAAAACCCTGGCGCAGCCCGGGTTTCAGACCCGGATCGCTGGCCTTCTCGATGCAGTGCGCATCCGGCCGAGAATTCGCTGTTAAACACATCTTTCCCCTCGGAGTTACTGGACCCACGGCGCCGTGGCAGAGTCTGTGCAAAGTTTGGAAAGCAAAGGGAGGAGCCCGTGACAAGTTGCAGCTTTCCATTGGCCCGTGAGGCAATGTTGGTGACAACAAAGTGGCTAGAAGAGCACCACGGAGGTACAAATAAATAAATAAATAAATTAAATAAAAAATAAAAAAGGGGCTCAGTATCATGTCGGCAGGTTGAATAGCAAACTTATAACGACAAGGGTCGGTTGAAATATTACTAACACCATATTTCACTGCATTTTTTCCGCGTTAGTTAGAAAGAAAGTTGGCGTACCCGCTAGCGCAATTTCCATTACACATACGGACCTCAGTTCGAATAGCGGTTAGGCACTCAGTTTCAACCTGTGACCCACAGCTAGGAAATAATTTATTGACTGAAAGATACATATAACCATAAACTGTTTAATTTATGAGGAACTGCATCACAAGAAGAGACTGAAAAATTAGTCAACCAGTTGCTAATCCCGCGCGGCCGTAATTTTCAGAGTGGCCATATGTACACAAGTGATGCTGAACGTTCTGGACGCGCTGTGGAGGTTACGACTCCAGAAATCATTGATAAAATCCGTGATATGGTGATGGATGACACAAGAGTTAAGGTGCGTGAGATTGCTAGTGCTGTAGGCATCTCGAATGAACGGGTACATAATATTTTGCATAAACATTGTGACATGAGAAAGCTATCCGCAAGATGGGTTCCGCCATTGCTCAAGCTTGACCAAAAACAAAATCGTGTGAAGTGTTGTAAGGATGGTTCGCAGCTGTTCAGGAAGAATCCGCACGACTTTAAACGTCGTTTCGTCAATGTGGATGAAACATGGATACATTACTATACTCCCTAGACCAAACAACAAACTAAACAATGGGTTACCGAGGGAGTCAGCACCAAAAAAGGCGAAGACCATTCGTTCGGCCGGAAAGGTTATGGCGACTGTCTTTTGGGATTCGCAAGGGGTAATCCTCATCGAATATCTGGAAAAGGGTAAAACTATTACAGGTGCATATTATTCATCGTTATTGGACCGTTTGAAAACCGAGCTGCATGGAAAACGCCGGCGATTGGACCGCAAAAAAGCCCTTTCCATCACAACAATGCACCGTCACACACCTCAGCAGTTGTGGTCGCAAAATTAATGGGATAGGATTCCAACTCGTTTCACATTCCCCCTATTCTCCAGACTTGGCCCCCTCGGACTACTATTTGTTCCCCAATTTGAAGAAAGGCCTGAAGGGACAAAGATTTTATTCAAGCGAGAAGGTGATTGCAGCAATTAATAGCTATTTTGCAGACCTGGACAATTCCTATTATTCGGAAAGGGTCAACAAATTAGAACAGCGTTGGACGAAGTGTATAAGTCTAGAAGAAGACTATGCCGAAAAATAAAAAAGGTTTACCCCAAACCCGTAAGTAGTTTTATTTTTGCACAGACTTTTCAAACGCTCCTCGTATGTCGGTTTCGATGCATGTAAGATGCAGTAGTTGTGCAGATGTGAAAGGCTCGCTCAAGATACAACAGCGATCAGATCTTGATCAAATCAGGCATGGGACCGATGACTATGATAAAAACAGTAACAAAAATGAAGGTACTTGAAGACAGCCTTTGCCGGACGAAGTGGCCGTGCGGTTCTGGGCGCTGCAGTCTGGAACCGCGAGACCGCTACGGTCGCAGGTTCGAATCCTGCCTCGGGCATGGATGTGTGTGTTGTCCTTAGGTTAGTTAGGCTTAAGTAGTTCTAAGTTCTAGGGGACTAATGACCTCAGAAGTTGAATCCCATAGTGCTCAGAGCCATTTGAACCATTTGAAGACAGCCTTTTCGACTGTGAACAGCGTGCTTTGCCTCTCAACAGCTGACCTAGTCTTCCCTAGAACTCACTGTCACTAGTATTGAACCAAGCTTTTTATTGTTACGTACTTGCAGTTCTGACTGATCAGAGAAATTTTAATATGCGTCTTGTCGCATACTCAGCTTGTTCGATCTGCAGGGATATTTACTTGTGGTAAACAGTTCACGACGTGGATGAGCATTCCGACCGCCTACGCTTGTCAACTAGAGGGAGGACGACAAGCAGAAAACGGTAAGCCTTAGACTGCTGGGGTTGTGCCTCAAATCGACCGTGTTATCGGTGGATGCGGAGAGTGCCTGCGCAGTCTTGCGAGCAGACGAGCACGCGACCGCAGTTACCTGCCGCTCGCTGCGGCTCCAGAAACGTCAGCACGACGCAGCACTGCACAGCTCACCCCGCGGGAAGAACACGCGATTCTTGTGGGAGCAGCGGCAGCAGCATCTCGTGTTACCCGCTACCGCCGCTGCCACCGCCGCTGTCAGCAGACCTCATTCGAGTCTGTGGGGCAGGCCGGCCGCCCGCGTGCGACAATTTGTACAGTTTACACGGCGCGGTACAATGCGGGGTTCACACGCGGGCGCGTCCCTCCTGCTCCGCCGACGAGCGTTAAAGAAGAGCCAGCACGGCCGGGCTGCGCTGCTCTTTTGTGGAGGGCCGCTAGTGTGTCGGGTTTCCATTATGGCCGGGGGCGGCGACACGCCTGGGGCAGCCCCTCAGCGGCCTTCGGAACGTACTTGTATATACATTTTGTTTAAATCCCCAAGTATGTGATGAACGCCCGAGACGCGACAGACTGAAACTCGTTTTTGCGTACCGTACTCGCGTCTTGTGTGCAAACTGGCCATTGAACACGCAGGTATTGCAACTAGACTATTCTTACCCTATAAGGTACACAGGCTGTGTTGTGGGGCGATCGGTATGGTTGAAAATGAAAACATTTCCTACGCCACGATCACAGTGTAACCACTGTTATGTGCGAAGGTGAGCAGTTCCAACAGTCTTATGCTGCTGTCATCTGATCTTGTAAAACTTGTTGCAGATTGCCATGTTGCATTGCATGAAGTCAAAGCCTAAAAGGCACTACACGTCTTGATAAAAATCCAGTTGATAAAATGCACCCAGCTGATAAAATGAACACTGATGATAAAATGCACACAACTGAAAAAAATCGTCGTATCGTCCTTGCATTTTGGTGGCAAACTTGATTCTTACAAGTTTTCCGCACAGCACTACCTCCTACAGCGGCATGCGTGGGATGGGTTGATTTGGGGGGAGGAGACCAAACGGCGAAGTCATAGGTCTTATCGGATTAGAGAAGGATGGGGAAGGAAATCGGCAGTGCCCTTTGAAAGGAACCGTCCCGCCATTTGCCTGAAGCGATGTAGGGAAAGGCATGGGTGATAAAACATGTGTGTCTAAGAGCGTCGCCATTATTTTCGAAAGACAGCTCTATATGCGGGCCAGAAATTGATAAAATATATGGTCTGGAAATGCAAGTTTCGCAGCTAAACTTCCCTGTTTCCATTTTGTTTGTTTATAATGCGTGCTCGTGGTTGTCCAGCGGGTAGAGCACTAGAACCCAATCCTCGAGGTCTCCGGTTCAGTCCAGTACAGGGGCGGGATTTTTCCTTATTCTAGACCCATTCCCTCCAGAACGGCCCCGGGTCACCTCAGCCTAATGTCAAATGAGTACCGGGTGCCTTTCTCGCTGGTAAAAGGCGGCCGCGGTGATGAACCCCCCCACCACCTCCTGTTGCCACGGTGGGGAAAGGCTGCACTCAACCTATGGTCAGGCCAATGCCTGGTTACGAGCTTTTACCACAGACTTTGTCTTTACCTACTTATATTTCATCTTTTTATGACGACGAGCTGCCACACGTCCATGCTGTACAAGGACAAGCTCTCGAGATGGAAAGACGCGTCTCCTATAGTCGCAGCTAGACTCAAATATAAGTTAATGAAATAAAACTTAACAAAGTTTAGCTGTAGAATTTCTGTTTCCAAAACCAACATGTTTTTGCAAATTGTATCACAAAAGCTGAAGAGAACGACTTGTACAGTTTGAAAATGGTATGACTTACCTAGTTCTATCTACTACATTCTTGGAGTTAAATTGGTGATTACTTCAACTCGGTCACAGAATCAGTTTAGGAATATGTAAAATAAAAAATAATAAAAATAGAAAAAGGTTCTCGGTGTCTTATAAATCAAAATGAAGGTTTCGAAAATCTTCCTCTTATTCCCTTAGGCACATTTTCAGACCAAAGCTCATCCAAATACCTTTACAAAATCTTGTTCTCGACGAATTTCACACTTGCTCCGACAATTCCTTGACTTGCGCAATCGGGTGATGGGTTTCCGGGTTCCACTTAATAGGTCAGGAGTCCACTACACACAGGAAGCGGGGGCTGTCTGGAAGGGACTGGGCGGCTTTTTATGTTAGAGGTTCTCAGGAAACCACAGAAAGGGTGTCCATGTAAAAGTGGACAGATAAAACACAGCAAGGTAGTTGTAGAAACGATCAGTATTGTAGTTGTAAATTGTCTTAGCTGTGCTGGGAAAGAACCAGAGTACCAAGTCCTAATAGAAAGCACTGAAGCTCAAATCGTCATAGGTACAGAAAGCTGACTTAAACCGAAAATAAGTTCAGCCAAAATTTTTTCGGACGATCTAATAGTGTTCAAAACGATTCATTAATTATAGTTGGTGGTGGAGTATTTATTGCTGTCAGAAGTAGTTTACCTTGCAGTGAAATTGAAATAGATAGTTCCTGCGAAATAGTATGGGTAGAGGGTAGGCCTTTACTTGACAATCAGACATAACTATTAAACGGATCGTTTTACCAACCCATCGATTCAGAAGATATAGTTGCTGAACAGTTCAAAGAAAACTGAGCCTTATTTCAAATAGGTATCCCACACATACTATTATAGTTGGTAGTGACTTCAGTCTACCCCCGATATGATGGAAAAATTACGCGTATAAAGCAGGCGGCAGGCATAAAACCTTATCCGAAATTGTACTGAATGCTTTCTCAGAAAATTATCTTGAACAATTAGTTCTTGCGCCCACTCGAAGCGTAAATGGTTGCGAAAGCGTGCTTGGCCTCTTAGCAACAAATAATCCTGGACAAATAGGGAGTATCGCGACGAATACTGGGATTAGGGACAACAAGGCAGTTGCTGCTAGGCAGAATACCGAACACCTACAACCATCAAAAAGAAACCCAATGTATATCTATACAAAAAAGCCGATAAAAATACTCTTAATGCCTATTTAAGAGACAGTCTTCACTCCTTCCGATCTGATCATGTAAGCCTAGAAAAGGTGTGGAATGATTTCAAAGATATAGTATAGACAGCAATTGATTCAAAATGGCTCTGAGCACTATGGGACTTAACATCTGTGGTCATCAGTCCCCTAGAACTTAGAACTACTTAAACCTAACTAACCTAAGGACATCACACACATCCATGCACGAGGCAGGATTCGAACCTGCGACCGTAGCTGTCACGCGGTTCCGGACTGAGCACTTAGAAACGCAGGTCCACCGCGGCCGGCAGACGGCAATTGATATGTACCACATAAATTAATAAGTGATGGTACTTATCCCCCATGGTACACAAAACGGGTCAGATCGCTGTTGCAGTAGCAACGAAAAAAGCGTGCCAAATTTAGAAGAACCCAAAATCCCGACAACTGGCAAAGTTTTGCAGAAGTTCGAAATGTAGTGCGTACTTCAATGCGAGATGCTTTTAATGATTTCCACAACGAAACTCTGTCTCGGAATATGGCAGAAAACCCAAAGAGTTTGTGTCATACATAAAGCATACCAGTGGCAAGGCGCAATGAATACCTTCACTGCGTGATAACGACGGTGAAGTCACTGATGACAGTGTCACTAAAGCAGAGCTATTAAACGCAATTTTCCGAAACTCCTTCACCAAAGAAGACGAAGTAAATATTCCTGGTTTCCTATCAAGAACAACAGCCAAGATGAGAAACATAGAAGTAGATACCCTCGGTGTAGCAAAGCAGCTTATGTCACTTAATAAAGGCAAGGCCTCCAGTCCAGATTGCATACCAGTCAGGTTTCTTTCAGAGTATGCTGATACAATAACTCCATACTTAGTAGTTATAAACAACCACTCGCTCACAGAAAGTTCCATAAAGACTGGAAAATTGCTCAAGTCACACCAATATCTAAAAAGGGAAGTAGGAGCAATCCGCTAAGTTGCAGGCCCATATCACTAACGTCGATTTTCAGTGGGGTCTTGGAACATATACTGTGTTCGAACACTATGAAGTACCTCGAAGAAAATGATTTATTAACACATAGTCAGCACGGATTCAGAAAATATCATTCTTGTGAAACACAACCAGCTCTTTATACTCATGAAGTAATGAGTGCTATCGACAGGGGATGTCAAATTGATTCCATATTTTTAGATTTCCAGAAGGCTTTCGACACCGTTCCTCACAAGCGTTTTCTAACCAAACTGCGTGCCTATGGAATATAACCTCAGTTGTGCGGCTGGATTCGTGATTTCCTGTCAGAAAGGTCACAGTTAGTAGTAATAGGCAGAAAGTCATAAAGTAAAACAGAGGCAATATGCGGCGTTCCCCAAGGAAGTGTTGCAGGCCCTCTATTGCTCCTGATCTATATTAATGACATAGGATATAATCTGAGTAGCTGTCTTAGATTGTTTGCAGATGATGCTGTCATTTACCGCCTTGTTAAGTCATCAGATGAACAAAACGAATTGCTAAACGATTTAGATATCTGTATGGAGCGAAAAGTGGCATTTGACCCTGAATAAAGAAAAGTGCGAAGTTATTCACATGAGTGCTAAAAGAAATCCGCTAAATTTCGAATACGCGACAAGTCACACAAACCTGAAGGCTGTAAATTCAACTAAATACTTAGGGATTACAACTACAAATAACCAAAACTGGAACGATCGCAGAGATAATATTGTGGGTAGAGCAAACCAAAGACAGCAATTCATTGGCAGAACACTTAGAACGTGCAACAGGTCTACTAAAGAGACTGCTTTCACCACGCTTATTTGCCCTATTCTGGAGTACTGCTGAGCGGTGTGGGATCCACATGATCGAAAAAGTTCAGAGGAGGGCAGCTCGTTTTGTATTATCGCGAAATAGGGGAGATAGTGCCATAGACATGATACGTGAATTGGAGTGGCAATCATTAAAACAAAGGCGTTTTTCGTTGCGACGGGATCTTCTCATGAAATTTCAATCACCAGTTTTCTCCTACGATTGCGAAAACATTCTGTTGGCACCCACCTACATAGGGAGAAATGACCATCAGGATAAAAATAAGAGAAATCAGGGCTCGAACAGAAAAATTTAAGTGCTCGTTTTTCCCGTGCACCTTTCGAGAGTGGACGGTAGAGACAGCTTGAAGGTGATTCATTGAACCGTCTGCCAGGCACTTTATTGTGAATAGCAGAGTAATAATTTAGATGTAGATGTATTTCGAGCTTTACTTTACGTATTTCCGTATTAGCACTACGCCAGAACTATTCTCCACGACCCTATTGTTGGATCTTTCCGCCGTGAGCTCTATACAAAAACTCGTGTCCATGAGCTTTCCCAAAGAATATCTCATAATATATAAGCGCTTGGCTGCAAAACAAAGAAAATATATGCGCTGTAATGTTTTGAACAGTAAAATTAATTTATTAGATATACCTATTTTACGCAATTCCGATATTACCTCATAAATAATTAATTCTCGATTGATTATTTTCCTTCCGTTTGCAACTGATTTTTTTTATTTTGTTTTTATGAATTTTCTTTTGATGATCTTTTGATTCTAAGTTTTGTATTTCAGTGTGACAATCAAAAAATTTCAGATTTAATTATTCGGCCTTACAAAACCAATTATGCTATTCCTATGAACAAATAACGAAAATCATAATGTTTCTCACTCACTTAACATTAAGTATATATGTTTACTCAGGTAAGAAGAATTCATTTCATGATTATCGTCTTCGGTTCATGGAGTAGGCTGCACAGAATTTTCGGTAAACCATTAAAATATTCATTAAAATGAATTAATTAGAACTAAGCGAAACCTAAATTGTAATAATGGTTTCAATTATTGAGCGTAGATCACGCATCCAGTGTTTATGTCGACAGTTTGTACTAGCTAACGAGATCCACTGGATCTGGACACTCTTCAGTAAAACCACCGGGTCCACTGTATTTAATTATAGCATTATGGTACGGATGAGTGTGCGTCCTTATCGGCCAGATACTAAATCAGCACGACGTCTGATCCCTCGTTTATCCAGGAACTTTTCGTTGGGCGATGCTTAGTGGCTTTCGCGGTCTCGCGGCAGTTTCGCTGGCCCGTAAGCCGAAGGCGGCGTGTTCGAGTTCTATAAATAAAATATTCGACAAATTAAAGCATATTTATTGAAAAAAATCTAAACGTTCTACTTTTATATAACTTCCTATATAGCCACCATTAATATTTAATCTTTTTTTAACGAGTTGACAAATTCCGTTTGCATAAACTTCAGATGCTTGAGATTGCAGCCTCCCTGTGACCACATTACTAAGTTCTCCGTCAGCGTCGAAACTTCGGGAGAGAACCCATTTTAATATGAGCGTAAAGATGTGGAAAGCACTTAAAACGAAATTTGTACTGTAGGGAGGTCTTCAAAAGCGTTCCATTTTAATAGACGCAAAAATTCTTGTGTTTGTTAAGCACGGTGTGGTCGATTATTGTCATGACACTGGTAGCCAGGAGACCACCTCCCTTGTTTTGAATTGTCCTTCTCAGTTTTCTCAAAATCAGTTCTCTTTCTATGTTTCGTAAAATACGGAAATGATATTTCTTTATCGTCATAAAAAACGTCATCCATAATGTTCATGAAAGGCAGAGTTTGGTGTGCTTTTTTCGGTTTGTTGGGTGAGGCAGTGTGATCCCTGTACCACTGACCGCTGTTTTGCCTCCAGGTTAGAATAGGAAACACATTTCACGTGACCCGTCGCGATTCTGAGTCTTCTCCTTTCGCAACGTAACGGAAAGTGCAGAGAAACACTCATCCGGTCAGTTTTGTGGTTGTCAGAAAGGACGTTTGGAATCCAGCAACCGTAGAACTTGTGATGCACTAGCTGTTTAGTCACGATATCATTTAAAGCACTCTGAGAAATCGGCGAAAAGTTATCCGGCAGCTGAGATATCGAAAGATGCCGTTTTTCATTAATTTCATAGAAATTTCTTGTACCAGTTTGTTGCTGACTAGAGAGAGATGACCAGTTCTGTCATCATACGTAAAAATATCCATCCTTCCACTCTTAAACAGACGACATCATTGACGTACAGTGATGTCATCACTGACTCCCCTGGTACCCTGCGCTAATGGCGGCCTAATGTAGCTTTCCTACCGTCTCAGCTCTAGGTAGACTCACCTACTGCGCGAATCTGCAGTGCGACTCTTCCGTTCCTATCTCTACTTCCCACGCTGCATAAAAAGGGAGGCTACTCCGAATCGCCATAGTGTAATGTGATGAATATATTCAGTAACTGTAGCTCTGATGTGATGGTTGTGAAGCAGAAAAGTTTAAAAACAACAAAAGAGAGAAGAAATGGGGAGGCTTGCGGCTTTCATTGCGTTGGAGAGCATATTTTCATGGGACTTGTCAAAAAACTAGCGACCGATTGCATTGGAAATGTTCAGTTTGTGCTAGTTTGCTCAACTGATCAAAGTTTACCCTTTTCACTTCCTCTGCATTACAGCAAGTTAAAATTGCTGCGAAAATAAGTCAGCAGTCGTCCTTCTCCCCGTGTCCCGTTCGCGACTAGAATAGGATAAGCTGCGGAAGAAATGACAGCAATACACAAAGTACCCTCCGCCACATACCGCAAAGTTTCATTTGTAAGTACAGTATTATAAAATTGTGCTCTTCTATGGACTTAGTCTCTTTTGTCAGATCGCTATCTTGCTCCTCGATGTTCTCTATGTAGATGTTTATTTTAAATAGGACTTCGCGCCTCTTGGAGCTATTGACGTAAAACTACTATATCTATCTCAGACATTCATAATTTGTTTCTTATTTCATTGCTCTTCCCTTTTCTATAATTTTCCAGTACACAGTCAACTAACTTCGTTCTACAAAACCATTTAAACATGTTAAATGAAGAATAAAATTTTTTGAAGTCGCACAAAGAAGATAGTAGATGTCTTCGTCAAATTTAATACTGACCCATTGGTAAGGACATTTCGCTCGTGGTTGACAATGAGGGTTTCTCAGTGATTGGAGTAAATAATTGCGTCCTTCTTATGGTACGAAGATTTCTTACTGATATTGCGTGTGATTGTGCCTGATAATAAGTGATTTCAAAACAAATACTGGCATTACCCGCAAATATTCATTATCATTCTTAAGAAAAATTTTTTGCTTATCATACGGATTTCTCCAACACACCAAATTTAAGAAAATGCTCTGTCAGTTTCTCTGTCGACAGCTATAGCTACTATGCTTCTATGCACAGCCCTTTAGCATGTAATATTTTCGAAAACTTAGTCCGTTTTCTAGTGCACGAATCTTTCTTCTTGTTTAATTACACAGGCAGAATTAACAGAATTAATGATCATACCGTTTTCTGTATTACACCTCCTGCGTTCGTCAGTAACTGCTGTCAAGCTATGTAGTGTCTTTACAATCTATTTATTCTGACGTCAGGACTTTCTTATCTAATATCGTTTTTGTAAACAAATAGCATTATTAGTTGCGCTTTGTTGCACTTTTCTTCTTTTGAATAATCGACTTGTACTTTCTACATGGGCACTGTCTCAAAAATATCAGTTTTCGATAAAATAGCAGTTGCAAGGTCTGTGCTAACAATTTATGTTGTAACTTCGAAGTGACGCGTGTTATCGGCGTTCGTTAAAATGATACTAGCTGGTGTTCACAATCACGAGGATATACATTTAAGGTAGCGATTGTTTTAGTATGTATTCAGTGTAGGTGCTTACCTTAGCGTTTCCCAGAACATGAAAGATCTTAGAAGCCTTCGATTCAGTTTTCAGTGTGCCAGCATGCATCCATTAATATCAGGTTCTGATCTGTTGCCAGAACTTTTTCTTCACTACAGCAGAAGATTCTTTTCTTTTGCATAAAATTCTTCCGGGCTGCAGACTACATAATTTTGTAAAATGACGAACCAACGTTTCAGCCACTTTTGCGTATAACCTACATAAGGATAAATAATACGTACATTACACAGTGAGGATAAATGTGTTACACACTTCATGAAAACCACTTGCAAGGGTGGCTGTAATAAGAATGTTAGAGAAGCTACGACGTGTATCTGTTACCGGCCAAACCCGATTTTAGGATGAACTAGTTTCGCCTAGGTCAAACTGGTTCATCCTGATACCGATAGCATAAAACAGTTTAGCCTAGGTCGAACTGGTTTATCCTAGTTAGAATTTACATGCTTTAGGATAAACTGGTACCTCCAAGTCTGAACTAATTTTGCCTAGTCGTAACGCATGTCGCTGCCTGTACGAACGGTGAATCCCCGAATCATCTCTGGCTCTCCCTCGCGCCTCTCAACCGCTCTTCGCTCGCACTGTTCTTTGTTTTGATCGGTATTTTGCATCGACGAGTGCGCGTGTCAAGCTGCTGGTTGCGTTTAAAAGATTTTATTATAATCCTAGTATAATTACTGTGAGGCGTTTAATCATGGATCAGCCTTCGTGTGGTAGACAAGGCAATCAAAAGTTGCGGAGAGAAAAGTTTCTGGAGGAAATTTTGCAGAGTGAAAACAAAAAGTCTTCTCATTATAATGTGTTATCCGTAGACGAATGTGCGGATTTGGTTAAACAAGTAGAAGACGCGGAAAAGTTGGAAAAAAGAACATCATTACAAAAAGGAAGACTGAAACGATTTGCTGTTTTGAAAACTGGTGATGTGAGAAAACTCATTGCACGGTGTGCAAGGACTATAAAATACTTTGTTCCAGTTGATGAACTTTATGATATGATTGACGCAGCTCATGTAGCTGTTGGTCATGGTGGTCGCGATAGGATGTTAGCCGAGACATCCAAAAATTATGCCGATATCACAAAGGAAATGATATGCCTCTATTTATCAGTGTTTGATGTTTGGCAACGAAAGAATACAAAAAGTAAAGAGGGCTAGTTTCAAAGCCAATTCTCCATTCGGAAATGAATAGTAGATGCCCAATCGATTTGATTGATTTCTAAACACAACCAGACGGAAGTTCAAAATTCATTATAGTTTACCAAGACCATATTACAAAATTTGTTCTCCTTCGTGTGTTAACTTCAAAGTGGGCTGAAGAAGTGGCTTATTATTTGAATGACATATTCCTAACTGTAGGGGCGCCGTGCTTTCTTCAATCTGATAATGGCAGAGAATTTGTCAATAATGTTATAAGTAAACTTGCAAATCTTTGGTCAGAACTGAAAATTGTGCATGGAAAACCAAGGCACAGTGAAAGCCAGGGTTCTGTTGAACGTGCCAACCAAGACATTGAAAATATGAAAAATTATTGGTTAAAGAACAACAATTCGACGAAGTGATCGGAAGGATTAAGGTATGTCCAATTCATGAAAAATCTAGCTTACCACTTTAGCATAAAACAGTCACCTTACAAAGCATTACTCGGAATCGAATCTAGAGTGGGACTTCCCACTTCCTCGTTGCCCCAAGAAATCATAAATGATATTCAGGATGAAGCTGGCCTGAAGAAGACAATCGAAGATGACAGCAATACTGAACAGCACGAAGACAGTGTGATGATAACATTATGAAAATGGACACAAACGACATTCAAAATGCTAGAAAAATCGCGACAGAAAATTTAGAAAAACAAGCTAAAAGAATGAAAGCTTCCTCTGACAAATCCCATCCACCAGCTGACATTGAAGACGACGTAGCTATACCTATTCCAGATGCAGATAAATGCAGAGGTGACCTTCTAAACATAATTGGAGTAATATTTCAAAAGACTGATGAAGGCCTCTACAAAGTTGACACCAAACATGGTGTTCTTCAAAAACATTATTGCTGGTATAACTTTATTAAAATTTTCCATAATTTTTGTAATAAAATATTAAAAAATATTTGTTTTAACTTCTTTTTTATTTTTTTAGAACTTTCAGTATTTCTCCTATTTCTTGTAAAACCGTCAATTTTTTTTCCTGACAGTTGAGCTAGTTCTTGTAATTCTCCTCCAGAACCGTGTTTCTGCAGCTTCTAAGCAGGCGAGTTTTGTCCTGCTTGGCTAACGTGCAGGTTCCACATCGGCACGTGGACGCTCTACACAAAGTCTTCACAAATATTTCAATAGTTGGACGCTTACGTGATTGTTCAGTAGTAGGTTCTTTTTTGGAAGACGTAGTATGCCAGTCCATTTCTTCTCTTCATTTTCTTGAGGCACCAGTTGTTCCTCCAGAATGCTTCCGATAAAGTGACGGCCGGTTATCTTCCTCGAGTTACTCACTGCCTGTTCTTATATCAGTCTTACCTTCATCTCCTTTCTTGTCTGTAACCACGACTTCCGTCTTCTTGGCTTTTATTTTTAGTTTTATATCTTGATTTAAGACTTAATAATTAAATCTTAAATCATACGGCTACAAGGGATATATATTTTTCAATGGCTCTTGTTCCTAATGAAGATTATTGTAAGGGCTCATCAAGCTACTTTGGCACTTGCCCTTCTTATGTAAAGAATGACGTTATTTGATACTGAAACAACTGAGTAAAACTGAACTTACTGAGACTGTTTTCTTTTTACTTGTTCTGCAGCATGCACATCAGCTTGCCGTTAGCTGTGAACGAACGACAGATTGTGAAACGACGAAGGAGAAGATCATCACGGAAACTTCCATTGCAGCGTAGTGTCTTGATATGGACCAAACTGCTCCTAATTTGTCGTAATTATTCAGATATAAGCACCACTGAGAGCACTGAGAAAAAAATAGATTTGCTGAGAAATCATACCTCTATACATGCAATTCCATTCCATCTGGAATAAACAGCAGTCGAAATTCGGCGTCGTGCAGAATATAAATGCGCGTCAAGACACATCAACCAAAAGTCATTTGTTCCTCTAACCTGTGGAGATGTGTTGGATTAGTGTTTTTCAGCTTAACCTGCTGTTCGACACAAACCCTGCTTCAGATGTCACGCTACGGAGTTCTCGTCGTAGCCGATATTCTGAGATCACTGGATAGTGTGCTTTATTGTCGGTTTGAAGTAATTTCTGCCGTCTTGCAAAACCGTTGGTGACTTCCGTGTCCTACATTACTCGGTGACGTCTCTCTATTATTTTTCCGAGCATATTTATCACACCATATACCACAGAATACATTTATAACATTGTCGATCCACCAAGTTTCAAGGAATTGGTCACCGCAACAGCGACTTCAGTGTATCTTTTTGACCGTGCAAATATAACCTGTTTTAATCAGTCGCTGTCATACTTCTTGAAACCCATCGTGCGCAGCGGCAATTCACGTAGACCACATTCCAGAGGTATAGCGATCTGATAACATGACAACATAACGAAGCGGAATATGGGACCTCCACCTTCAGCGTCCAACTGAAATGTCAGAGTAACAGTGTACGTTTTTTGTTGATGATGGTCTGTAAGGACTAGAGCTATGATCTTTGTAACGAATCACCTATGCATTCTCTGGGTATGGTCTATAAAGCTTCTTTTTAGTATTTGACAGAGTGAAGTTTTAATCGTTTTACTACTTTTGCAGATTTAGCAAAATTATATTCTACGAAAAAAATTGATTGTTAATAACAGTAAGTAGCCATTTTTAGGGTTATGTCCCTGAGTCGTAAAAACGGAGGCTCTGTACGATCACTTTGTTACCCACTCGTCTGTGTCTCTGTCTGGCTGTCCGTCCATCTATTACGATAACTTTTTCTCAGGAACGGGTGAACGTATTAAGTTAAAATTTATGTCACATGCTAAGATCTATAGTCATTGCTTGGTGTAAAAACGTTAAGTTTCTAAGTCAGTGCAGCCAAAACATATGGCCATTTAAGTCACGTATTCTGTTACTCGAAAAACTCACTCAGCAGGATACTTCCCGCTGACGTAGAATCGTGAAATATGGCAAGCAGCAAGATGTCGCAATAGAAGTAAAGGAAAAATCTCAGAATTGTTAACATGCAATTACGTCACACGAAAAAAAAATTTGTCATTAATTACACGACCGTCTGTCTGGCCGTCCGTTTGTTCTCAGGAAAGGGTAGACTATCAAGTTTAAATTTGTCACGTACTAAAGTTCATGGTACCTTGCTGGTGTAAAAAAGTAAAACTTACAAGTCAATGCACTCAAAAGATACGGCGATTTATGTCACAAATTTTGATACTAACGAAGTTACTCTTTAAAACCTATAGGGTTCACATAGAATCAGAAAACTTGGCATGAAGCTCGGTTTCACTATACAAGCAAAGAAAAAAATCAGAAAATGTTCGTTTGTAATATTATCACAAAATAGTATTTCTTTTGCCATTCTTTGTGCGACTTTAAACTTATAATTAAAACATTTACTTTGAATTCCCGAAACCGATATCTTGAGAGTATCAATGTCTTCAGCAGGTGAAAACCGTATAGATTCTCGATTTTTCGGATGGATGAATTGTCTGTATGGATAATTAAGTCTGTACGGAACCCTCAGAATGCGAGTCCTACTCGCACTTGGCCAATTTTTCATTAATGTAATTTATGTAATTAACATAATGCTTACAGATAGCTGGCCGGAGTGGCGGAGCGGTTCTAGGCGCTACAGTCTGGAACCGCGCGACGGCTACGGTCGCAGGTTCGAATCCTGCCTCGAGCATGGGTGTGTGTGATGTCCTTAGGTTAGTTAGGTTTAAGTAGTTCTAAGTTCTAGGGGTCTGATGACCTCAGAAGTTAAGTCCCATTCACAAATAACCGTGAAATGGCAACTAGCACATCTCAGCTAAGATCCTTTGGTGACGTCACCACATTCTTCGTCCAGCGGATGTAATTACATATCTTCCATTAACGTCAGTGGTATTTGCTATTGTCGAAACTCTAAATGTTTGTGTTTGGCATGGTAGTCATCAGGTTATTTCCTTAATTATGGGCGAAAATACGGACGTGTAAATTAGTCCACTAATGTGTAAGCGATCTGTTTATAGTCTTGCGGCTGGAACTAGGTTAGAAATTTACTTTTGTGATTTATTACTGTAAATCTATCGTTTTCAAAGTATATCTCTACGAAGTTATCCGTGAAGTATCGTATTCCGACCAAGGAGCTTAAACTTTGTCATGGAGCAAGATTTCTGATTTTCGCAACATCTAAACCAGCATTACTCCTTCCCATTACTCAGACTTACTTCCATCCCAACTTCCCTGCCGGTTAACAACGCCTGCACCTACTCATGCGTTTTTCCGGCAGCTTATTAGCCCTAAAAGCATCATTACGTGTTCCTTCATCTTCAGGAAGCCTACTATTATGTATAACCTCTAGGCCTCCTAGTCAACCCCTCCCCAGTACCTACGCCCGTCCTTTATTATTTCTTCTCCCCTGCAGGTCCACCATGTATCACCTCTGTACCACTTCCCTTATCTTCCACTGAGTGAGTCGTTAAGGGTTGCATTCGCAAGTACAGGGGAGCAAACTCCCGTTCATCCATGCAGTTTTATGTTTTCCGTTGTTATCCTTAATCGCTTAAGGCAAACGCCGTGAAAACTGAAACGGCCGAATTCTTTCCCTATTCTTCTTTAATCTGATAAGCTTTTCATGGCATCATCGTCGATACAAAATTAAATCCTAATCTTATTTCTTCTTTGTATCTCGCTCTCATATCTCCCTCAGCATGTTGACAACCCTGATTTTCTCACTACCTTCCCAGCTCCCAAAAAGTCACGGTGGCCCTTCCAACAACATCATGTACAGTTCACTTCTTGGGCAACTATTGGCTCCTAATAACAGCTCCTTCCAAATTCCAGACGAGTATTATAAAATGAACCATTCGAAGCACCCCCACTATTTGATTTGATTTCATCAGCAAGACAAAAAAAAACAGTCGTCTTACCCTGATGTTGCCCGCACAGAAACGAAGTTTCTTGTGCGATATGGCCACCTAGCTATTAAAGCCAGGCAATACCCTTACTGACTAGTAGCAGCCCCTTTACTGGGTCTCTGGTAGCCGCAATTTCTTCAATAATTAGTGATCCAAGTATTTTGTGTCATTTGTCTCCCAGTGCCTTGTTGTCGACGATTAGATAAGGTGCAGTATCATCCTTTGTACTACATAGTCTGCCCTTAAGGGCTTCTTCCTCTATTCCCATCATGTACAGATGTTTCTTCAAGTCTCCACGCCGATCATTGAACTTACTATGAATTTAACATATCTCCTGTTCAAGCCCAGAAATAGAGAACTTCTATTTAAATATGGTTTTGGCATACTTAGCTTGCCATGTTTTTGTTTTTAGATTTTAGTTCAATGTTGTACATGCTGCCTCCTGTTCCAGCTCTATCGTTTACATTTTACCATCTTCTCAATGATTGTTAGCCAACAGCATTCCTACATTGGTCACAACAGTTACTGTCAGATCACCGAAGTTTAGCGCTTTCGGTCTTGGATAGCGCTTGGATGAGTGACTGTCCGGGTCTGCCGAGCACAGTTAGCAAGCGGGGCGCACTCTGCCCTTGTGAGGCCAATTGATGAGCTACTTTGACTGATAAGCAGCGACTCCGATAACGAAAACTGACAACGGTCGGGAGATGAGTGTGCTATCCTCATGCTCCTCCATATATGCTTCCAGTGACCCCTATAGGCTGATGAGGACATGGCGGTCGGTCAGTACCATTTGTATTTCAAGGTGTGTTCGGCAACAGAGTTCAATGATAGTTAAGATACACTCCAGTCCAGCAAAAGGAGTTGTTGCCCTGCCTTGGCTAGGCAGCTTATTCATAACCATTTACAACCGTCCTACACAGAAACACGTCGGTACAGTCATCGACCCTGAGCTGAATTAGAGATCCCCCTCAATGGACCATTCTACACGAAGCCCCTGATACACTGAAGTTCTAACAATCTAAACGTGGGAGACTGTTCCTTTCCATCATCCACCTTATTTATAACACTCTTAACCATCAATTTCCTTCGTATACTAATTTCACTTGTATTCTCACATCCTAGAAATTGTATCGCTCACTGCAATCCTTGAACACCTTGTACTTTGCCTGTTTTCCATATATACTGCCCCTCACCCTCATCAAATTCCAAGCTCTCCTTACCATATCGTACACAACACCAGAAACCCGTTGTACTAACAGAAATTGCTAATCCTGGTACGCTACAGAACTACTGCTGGCCATCACCTGATAATGAAGCAGTCTTCCTCCTGTCAAATTATTCTTCCATTTTTCTGGCCTTTAACTTTAATTGCATGACTTGCTCAATCATTTTCACTTCCTCAACAAGATCATCCAAAAAAAACATCAACGTGAGGTAGTTTTTAATAGTACGAGTGTTAAGAATCTTTTGGATTTTTTAATTGTTCAGATATAATACTCATTTTTTCTTTAAATGTTTATGACAAACGCTGCAGTATGTATCGCTACCAACCCATCCTCGCCTATGAGAGACGAGGGAATGAAATCAAAACATTGTTATAGGTATGTTACAAAAAGAGATAACTGTATTAGGCCCAGTGGAAAACTATTGTGGCTCTAACTTTTTTACTACATGACACTCAATACAAGATATTTGAAAACACATGCACTCGAGTTACGTAACCGGCTTCATGTAATTCCAGTAATGCTAATACACTGCCTAACCAAAAAAGTTAAGCATCCAGAAGGGGGAGAAGGAAACGACACGAAATTAACATGTTCAAAGAGTACGTGATGTTATTTCGGTGATTACCAATTCGAGTCATTTTTTCATAGAACTTCGTAGCATGCGCTCATTTATCAGTATGTCGTTACACCCCTCTGGTGAGGATTCATGCATTGATTCGGTTGGGAAGGGTGTCATAAAGCAATTGCGCCTTTCCTGAGGAAAGCTGGCTTACAATCGTTGTAACTGCTCCATAATATCTTAGATACTGGCACTTGGTTGGAGTTGACGTCCAAGCTGGTCATACTTATGTTCTATTGGGGACAGACCTGGGGATCTTGCTGGCCACGGCAGTATCTCAGTATCACGTAGATAGTTCATAGAGACAGAAGTCATATGTAGACGAGCATTGTCTTGTTGAAAAATGGCACCACGATACTGTCGCATGAGAGGTAACACATGAGGACACAGAATGTCCGTGACGTAGCGTTGTGGCTTCAGAGTTCCCTACCAGACGTGACCTAACATCATACCCGATTGCTCCGGTTCTGTGACGCCAGGAGAAACATCGCTTTGCCTCTCCAAAACATTGGAAGAATGGGACCTCTCATCTGATCGGTGCCATTCTCCCGCGATGCTCATCTGGGGTAGTGTAGAATCGCGTTTCATCACCGGACACAATGCGAAAACCACTGACCAGCAGTTCATGCTTCCCGCACACGCCACCACTTCAAACGTAGACATCTCTGTTGTGGTGTTATCGGAAGCCTATGAATGGGACGGTAGTTCGTTAGTATGGCTGCTGTTAGTCTCCGACAGAATGTTGTAGGGAGTCCATTACCTGTTCTCGGAAGGCAGGCGCAGATGTGAAAGGGTTTAATCACTTACATATGCACCTATGGTTGGTGTGTACGAAGCTACATTAACATTTGACCACGTCTTTTGGGTGCTTAAGTTTTTTCTCAGACATTTCATTATCATACGGAAACGACTCAGGTAGACTATGCGCGCTTAGAAAGTCAATAACTTCATTCTGTGTATGAATAAAGAAATACTCTCGCACATGCACAATACTTTCAAGATTTTTGTGAAATTAGCGACAGTGTTCGATAGGCTTCCCTTGGTTGTAAGGCAAACGCCGCAACATGAAATGCACTCCCAAGTGTTCTCAATTGGGACTCCTCCTGCCCTACTACCAGTTCGCCTGGTATTTGGCTGAAAAGTCGCTGTCTATATCATGGGCCATTACTCTAACAGTTCGCTGTACGTAGAGAATGAAATGCGCAGAAAAAAATTACAACCAGTTGTAGTTCCTTTCACGTAAAATCGATTTAAAGACCAAATATGTGGTCTCATCAGGTACCAGAAGTGCTTCCAAAACTGCGTAACTTCTATAGTTCTGGAGGGTCGAAGTACTTACGGCTCTGATTTCTGAGGCATGTCGCGTATCTGATAATGAGAGTATATAGTTCTGAAATCGACTGTACATGAACTGAACATCAAATAAAACGTTAGCTATAAGGTAGTATTTACACTGCTACTGGAATAAACTGAACAGGTGAAGAAAGGCTGTGCAGATGTTCTACACTCTGCGGAAATAAATTTCGTGGAAATTCCCTTCTAAATGGAGTATCCAAACGTCACGGGAAGGGTCGCCCGTCTGAAGATGTGCCATGCATAAGAGTCGAAAGTCGCGGTTGGATGTTGGATATCTGAACAGTCTTCCTGCTATAGAGATGCAGAGTGAAGATGGCAGCACGTTAATCGATTTTGAACGTGGGATGATAATCGGTACAAGACGCTTAGATTACACAGGACTTGTGGAGGCCTAGCGCATAGTCTACAAGACTTCAGACCTGGAGGTCCATGGCTCAATTCGGAGAATTTTCCTTGTTACATACCCTTCAGGACTGCCCCAAGCCCACTCAGTCTGCTATCAGACGACTACCGGGGATCTTTCCCGCGAGGTAAAAAGCTGGATGGCGCTTGGGTCTGTCACCCTTCCTCGGCGAGGAAAGTCTATAGACTACGTAACGTCAGACCAATAGAACAGTCACAGGTTTACATCACAGACTTTTACACGGGAGTCCGCGTTTTCGAGGTGAACAGTGCCTAGGATGGACCTACAGTATCACAGAGATATTGTTTCCACATGCGTAAAGTATCGTACAGTGAGATCACTAGTGTTTCGTGACGCACAGACAGACCCACACGGGGTGATGGACCGTCTGCTGTGATCTGATGCCACCGAGTTGCACATGGGGCGTCAGGAGCCCACGTGTAAGAGGACTGGACGAAAGCATTCGCCGTAAAGGTACCAGTAGCCGACAAGCTTCGCGGACCCTAGTGACATTTGACCAGTCAATGTATTTACAGTTGGGAACATTTTGGTGCACTTTCAAATCACTGAGACTTAGCTGGAACGAACAGAGTTTTAAAACATCTCATCCTGTCCTCTTTGGTAGGTCATCATAGATATGAAAAGGATAAATAAATAAATGTAATAAAATCCAGTTGTTATACTAAGCTCGCGAGTAGGAGAGAATAACCGGAATGGTCGGTGGAGTAGAGAGGTGGAAGTTTGGAGCGGCGCGAGCGCACGGATGGAGAGACGGCACACGCGCTGGGTTCGTGCCGGCCGCGGCTGCAGCCGGCCCGCGCTGTGGGGTCCGGCCATCGAGTCACGCTTCTGCTCACGCGTGTGCGTACACAGGGGCACGCACGCGCGGACGCTGCCCCGCGCGCAGCGTGAGAAGGCGGCGGCGGCGTCGGTGGCCACCGTGAGACGGCCGCGTCAGCAGCGTCGCTCGCCTATCTCTGTCTCCTGCAGCTCGCCGCCCCCGCCCATGGGAACACACACATACACACACACACACACACACACACACACACACACACACACACACACACACAAGCCTGTGTGCATACACGTGTTTTGCATGTCAGGGACACATATCTTACGTTATCCGAAGATAAATTTTCGATTCGAAACTGAAACGTATATTGCACTGCCGCACAACAAATTACACTACTGGCCATTAAAATTGCTACACCACGAAGATGAAGTGCTACAGATGCGAAATTTAACCGACAGGAAGACGATGCTGTGATATGCAGATGATTAGCTTTGCAGAGCATTCACACAAGGTTGGCGCCGGTGGCGACACCTACAATGTGCTGACACGAGGAAAATTTCCAACTGATTTCTCATACACAAACAGCAGTTGACCGGCGTTGCCTGGTGAAAGGTTGTTGTGATGCCTCGTGTAAGGAGGAGAAATGCGTACCATCACGTTTCCGATTTTGATAAAGGTCGGATTGTAGCCTATCGCGATTGCGGTTTATCGTATCGCGACATTGCTGCTCGCCTTGGTCGAGATCCAATGACTGTTAGCAGAATATGGAATCGGTGGGTTCAGGAGGGCAATACGGAACGCCGTGCTCGATCCCAACGGCCTCGTATCACTAGCAGTCGAGATGACAGGCATCTTATCCGCATGGTTGTAACGGTGCAGCCACGTCTCGATCCCTGAGTCAACAGATGGGGACGTTTTGAAGACAACCACCATCTGCACGAACTGTTCGACGACGTTTGCAGCAGCATGGACTATCAGCTCGGAGACCATGGCTGCGGTTACCCTTGACGCTGCATCACAGACAGGAGTGGCTGCAATGGTGTACTCAACGACGAACCTGGGTGCACGAATGGCAAAACGTCAATTTTCGGAAGGATCCAGGTTCTGTTTATAGCACTATGATGGTGCATCCGTGTTTGGCGACATCGTGGTGAACGCACATTGGAAGCGTGAATTCGTCATCGGCATACTGGAGTATCACCCGGCGTGATGGTATGGGGTGCCATTGACTACACGTCTCGGTCACCTCTTGTTCGCACTGACGGCACTTTGAACAATGGACGTTACATTTCAGATGTGTTACGACCCGACGCTCTACCCTTCATTCGATCCCTGCGAAACCCTACATTTCAGGAGAATAATGCACGAACGCATGTTGCAGGTCCTGTACGGGCCTTTCTGGATACAGAAAATGTTCGACTGCTTCCCTGGCCAGCACATTCTCCAGATCTCTCACCAATTGAAAAAGGTCTGATCAATGGTGGCCGAGCAACTGGCTCGTCACAATACGCCAGTCAGTACTCTTGATGAACCGTGGTATCGTATTGAAGCTGCATGGGCAGCTGTACCTGTACACGCCATCCAAGCTCTGTTGGACTCAACGCTCAGGCGGATCAAGGCAAGGTGGTTGTCCTGGGTGCTGATTTCTCAGGGTCTATGCACCCAAATTGCGTGAAAATGTAATCAAATCTCAGTTCTAGTATAATATATATGTCCAATGAATACCCGTTTATCATCTGCATTTCTTCTTGATGTAGCAGTTTTAATGGCAAGTTGTGTAATTATTTAATATCCGTAGCATCGAACATCACCTTGTACGAGTTGGACGGTCAGTAGAATACTCTGTGGTGAAGTACACCAGCAGCTGAGACGCGGTGTTCAGCCCTGTTGAAAGGCCACTGTCACGCTGAACAACACATGTCGCCGGCCGTTGTGGCAGAGCGGTTCTAGGGGCTTCAGTCTGGAACCGCGCAACCGCTACGGTCGCAGGTTCGAATCCTGCCTCGGGCATGGATGTGTGTGATGTCCTTAAGTTAGTTAGGTTTAAGTAGTTCTAAGTTCTAGGGGACTGATGACCTCTGATGTTAAGTCCCCATAGTGCTTAGAGTAATTTGAACAACACACGTCAACGTCACCCTGTCATCAGACGTTTCGGAAGACATAATACGCATTTGAGGTCTTAATGATTAACTTTTGACAGTTACAAAGCATGAGGCAAGTGTGAAGGGCAATGAGCAAGTTTTAATATTCACTTCGAACAAACCGAGCTGTGACCAGGAATCTTCATGATGGTGTTAGCACTTCTCTTCGTATCCACTCTCCGATGCGACAAATCTTTCGCAACCGTGAATGACTTCGCAAAGGTCTTGGTTGTAACCTCGAGAATCACTTGGCGTTCTTCATTTGGGGGAAGAGGAAGATACGACTCATTGCTATGTCGGGAGAGTAAGGACGGCTGAGAGGGGAGGGAGGGGGGTATAGACAAAATTTGATAGCCCGAAACAGCACTTGCGTGACCATGCCTGTGCCGAATGATCCGGGACGTTCTCGTGCACCGAAAACACACTCTTAGGCAGCTTCCCGCGATGCCTCTTCTTTTCACTGTTCCGCAACCTCGTCAGGAGATATCGGTGGTATGTTCTAGCGACGAAGCTCTATATTTTCCAAATTATTGCACGTTCAAATATGATTTACGCATGAATAGAACCTTAAACTCGCGGAGTTTATATTTTGATATTCTATGGTTGCCCGTCTGGTCACACGACACCCTTCCAAGCGGTAGTCAAGTTCGTTCCGTACCTTGTGTACCGACAACCTGTGAGTGGGCATCACAGCAGCAGCGATGCATTCTCTGAGCAGTTGCAGTGTCTTGGCAGAATTGTACGTAAACACAGTCCTTAATGTTCCTCCAAATGAAAAAGTCACAAGGGTTTAGGTCAGGCGACCTGAGAGTCCAACAGAACAGAGCCACATCATCTTCTCTGCTACGCCAAATCCATCAGTACAGAAGTTCATCGTTTAGGGAGCGACGAATATCAATATTCTAATGAGGAGGTGCAACATCTTTGTTGGAAGATGTTTTATTCTGAGTCAGCAATCAGTTCCGGAAACAACCACAACACGTCAGGGTATCAAGTAACCCGTCATATTCTTCCCACAGAAGAAAAGACGCCCACAAAGCTTCCCCTGTGACATTGCACTTTGTACACAACACATTAATTTTTGGCGAATCTCGTTCATGCGTCACAATTTCGTGGGGATGTTCAGTGCCACGCAGTCTCGCGTTGTGGCAATTGACGTTTCCAGATAAATGGAAGGTTGCTTCGTCGCTGAATACCAGCTTGGACGCGAACTGACAGCACTGGCCATAATATTCCGGTTTTAATTGTTGCATGAGCTGCAGACGGTATAGATTGAAATGTAACTACCGTCGCAAAATCTTCCACATAGTTCGCTACACCACACCGTGCAGGTCCCCCTCCCCAGTATATATACTGGTTGCCTCTTCGCCTTTTTCCGCGGTAGTGAACCCACCTGTTTCCACTGCTTGGTTAGCACATTTATCTCGGGGTTATAGTGATACACCCATCACTCGCCTATCGTGATTAAGTGGCTAAGGAAGTCATCTGGACTGGCCTAACATAGGTGCAAAGCGGATGGGTGGTTATATCTAATGCCTTTGCTACTCTAGGAGATGATTGGGAACCAAAACCTTATTGGCATCTTCCTCCCAGGGGCAATGTTTCTCTTGCAGCAATACATCGATGCCGTTCTGCAGTTCTGCCTCTGAATATTTGCTGCCGGCAAGTTGTTGCCTGCCAGTCATTTGCTACAGAAGCAAAGGCAATAGCCTTTCTTAAAACCATCGATCCATAGCCATTTTGACCTTAAATTGTTCGATGAAATTCTAGAATAATGACCTTTGGTGCTCCATGAAAACCAAAAGAGAGAAGACCATCATCAGAATTCAGTAGTTCCGTCGCCCTGAAGAGGGCCGCTGAAGGTATAGTTGAAACGTGGGTTTTATACTCGTTTCTTCGTGTTACATGTTAACGTTGCACACCGAAAAGGATTTTATTTAAAATTACATTGACGCTGGAAATCTATCAGTGGTGTTCCAGTCCAGACAAACTAGTGAATCGGGAGACCCATCATATCCTTCCATCGATCGTGAGATCTATTTTGCTCACGCCTTCTACCCAATCCTCTAGGTCTTCAGACCGAAAATGCTCTGACGCGTGTGGCGGCACAATTGGCATCCTACCCTCCTTGGAGATGACCAATTTGCAGCAATGTCAAAATGTAAGTGTCTGCAATACTGAACACTGTATAGAACATATAATATTTATAGGATCTATTTCAAAGACAAGTAATCTCAAGCTGATAACAATTTTTATTAAGTTATCCACAGCGCTTGCCGTCCCCTACCCCTCCCCAACAAAATAAAAATTTTCTTAATATGAAACGAGCTCTCTTTTTTTATTCGGTGCCACCTACCAGCAATCCCTTACCATGCTGTAGTTTTGAAATACAAAAATTCCCATTGTGCGTTATCCGGTTCATTTATATCAGTGTACGTTTATACGAATATACGGGAGATTCTAAGAGAAAAGTTAAGATTTTATGTTCTGCCGATGACGATTCATTAGAGACCGAGCTGAAGATCGGATTCGGCAAGAACTGGGAGGGAAATTAGTCATGATATTTACGTTGAAGCCATCCAGGGACTTGCTTTTAGCGATTTTGGGAAACCACGGTAAACTTTAATCTGGGCAACGCGACAGGGATTGGAGCCGCTGTCCTTCCGGCTACGAGACCCCCATGCTTACCACGGCACCATCGCCCTCGCTTGCGTTACGCTCAAAGTCCGTTCACAATTGCAAAAAGGGTAACAAAACTCTGAATCGAAGTTGTCTGTGGTACATACTAAGCGGCATGGACGTTCATTCCTGCACTTAAGATGGATGTCTTACTGAGGTCCAAACCAATTATCATAGGTACATGCCTTTCCACAGTGTATGTAAAAAAAACTGGACCAGAAACCTCGATCTATATACTATTCAAATTTACGTCCGCTGTTATTGTTGTGGTCTTCAGTCCAAACACTTGTTTGATCTAGTTCTCCACGCCAGTCTGTCCTGTGTGCGAGTGAGTCTCCACATCTCTGTATAACCTATATCTACTTGAACCAACCTCAGGCTGTTTCCTATCAGCCAGTCCTTTTTTAGTAAAGTTTCTGTTCTCCCCAGCCGGATGCAGTGTCTCTTCATTAATTATACGATCTACACATTTTACCTTCAGTATTCTTCTGTAACACCACATTTCAAAAGCTAGTATTCTGCTCTTGTCTGTACTGTTTATCTCTCATGTTTCCGTCCGTACAAGGCTACACTGCAGACAAATACTATCAGGAAGCACCACCTAACACATACATTTATACTTCATGTTAACATATTTCTCTTTTTCAAAAAACTTTTTCTTGCAGTTTCAAGCCCTTCAGTGTCTCATTTCCTAATCTAATTTCCTCGACATCGCCTGATTTAATTCAGTGACATTTCAATACACAGATTTAATTTTATTAATGTTGATCCAGAAACCTCTTTCAAAGACGCTTTATATTCCCTTCAACTGATCTAAGTTCTAGAATAAATATGTCATCGGCAATCCTTAGTTTTTTTCTTCTCCCTTCTTCCTTATTTGTATGTCATCGGCAATCCTTAGTTTTTTCTTCTCTCTTCTTCCTTACTCTTTAGCTTCGTTTACCGTTTGGTCGATGTACAGATTAAATAACATGAAGAGTAGGCTGCAACCTTGTCTCATTTACTTCTCAGCTACTGCCATTATTTCATATCTTTCGACTATTATTTACTTGTATCAACATATAAAAATGAAGTTAATACGATTCTCTCGATATTGTGAGCAATAGACAAGGTTTAGCACCAGGTATGAACTAGACTCCGGTAACTTTATCTTGAACATAATAAACATTAATGTCATAAGCAAGGATTAAGAGCTTTCTTCAACAGAGGATATTTCTCAATGTTAGTATTATTCTACTTCCAGTTAAAAATTTGAACGTATTATTCATTACCCCAACTCAGAGGTGAAGGGCGTACAAACTACAGAAGAAAGGGCAATGAGGTGATGGTCGTAGTTACATACAAGTGGTAGTTAAAAATTAAACCGACATAACTTTAACATGGATCTGTTAGAACAATAATTATGTGGAAAACTATATGAAGACACAAGAACCATTTGAGGCATTTTATGCAGAATCCCCTTTCATCAAAGGGTGTTGATGGTAATGTATATTCCAGCGAAAACTTGTCGTAATATGTGGCAAAAATAAACGAAATAATACACGGGAAAAATGTTCTGTTGCACCATACAAGTCACCAAACAAGGCCAATGGCAATGACTGAAATGCAGTTAAATTCCTAAATAGCTATTTAAAAACTTAGGGTTCGTTTTTTTGGTTGTGAAAATGAAAAATGGACAACGACGCTGGTAAAACACTGTGGCAGTGCTACACGGCTTTGTCTTGCCGTTGCTATGTTCCACGCCCTACTGGATGCCACTGATGCCACTTTCCACATAAGCACATAAAAGTCACAACCACCGTTTGTAAGTATAAAAAACTCATCATGTGTAACGTGAGGGATCCAGAGATCTAAAACAAAACTATTAACTCGTATGTGAAAAATGTAGCTCACAGTACTGAAACAGAATATATGATTATCGTTATCCACGTTATATATATATATATATATATATATATATATATATATATATATATATGTATATATATATATATATATATATATATATGAAGCCGTCGGTCTTTCATCCGGTCTGATAATGTCCGACATCTTTTCTTAACTTGTGCTAATCCTTTGCTCTTAACGTAGCTGCTTCATCGAAAACGTTTTTTACTTTGTTTTGCATATTTTAGCCTCTGTTCCCCTTGCTATTTTTCTCTTCTGTTGTTTCTTTCAGTCTGAAGTTAACTATTCGCTGACATCGCTGCTGATGTCCCATCTTCTGGTAACAGTCTTCCATAGATTTTTTTCTTCACCTATTCTTTCTCCAGTTTTTCATTTCATATTTTATTTGCATACTTTTTCAATAGTACCATATCTCAAATCTTGAAATTCTTTCCTTCTTCGGATTTCCGATAGTGCACTTAGTAAGCGGTCTGCTCTTTTTGAAATTTGGTTTACCAGTGCCCTTATTTTAATAAATTAAGTCCTATTACAGATAAAGTTACGCTCCATGTGATTAAGAAACTAATGCAATCTGACCACAGTACAAAATGAAAGTTACTTGAGCGCTAAACACCCACATAAACAGTACAACGATAAAATGGTGCGCAGAACAATATGAAATTGAACAACGTAATCATGAAAATCATTTATAAGATTCCCGCAGTAGTGAATATCTAGCCGCAACACGATTTACGGCCGGTTATAGTCTATGTCGATAGAGACCGGACTGATGACCAATGACCATAGATGTTAAGTCCCGTAGTGCTGAGAGGCAGGCATTTTTGATAGAGACCACGTTGTAATCAGACAAGTCAAATCTTACAACATGCATATATGCTCTTCTGTAGAAGCGAATGCTGCACATTGACAGAGCGTCACATTCATCTTGTTTACTGTAAATTGCATCCAGAGGACGGGAATACATATTGTTTAGCAAAGGGGATGTTATCAATGGTACGAAACGTTTCGAGAATTACCAATTGCATCACTTATCAGGGACAAATGTTGGCTATATGAGGAGTATTCCAGTGCAGCCAAATATTTAAATTAACTAGAGCAGGGGTTCCCAACAAAATTTTCTCGAGGACCCTCTCATCGAACATGATTGCTACCTTGTCATATCACAGTATCAAGTACCTAAAAAACCCAAATTAACAGTCTTTCTATACGTTTTCTATTTTTGGTACTTAGAAAAAACATTGACATATTCATTATTGAAAAAACATTGAGCTTAAAACTTTTTCAACTTAGCCATCATTGTTATTGTTAAATTTTTGATTATTGCTCAAAATCTTTGTCTTCAAATCTGGGTGTTTAGTATAACAAATTCACTATCTTCCTCTTCATCTGTAGGCCTTTCTCGTTTTAACGAACCGCTTTTTAACCAACGGTCCATTTTTAACTACGCGAACTGTAGCTCCCCCCCCCCCCCCCCCCAAAAAAAAACGCTTTACAAACACTACTGTTTTAATACAGAATATTGAATATGTAAACAATAGGTCTACGGTCTGTGAAAGCACTGGAAATAAGCTAACAATGGCTGATTGTCGCCTGAAATGCGAGTTTCTGTGTAAAGTAGGGTGACCAAATTATTTTCGGTGAAAACCGGGACACATTCACCCGGGTGCCAATGGACACCTCATTCCACATGTACCCAGGTTTCTTAACCGACGTGTAGGAATAATCTACCTCGCTTGTGATGGAAGCAGGGGCCAGCAATAATGGTATTAGTAGATATCTACTAATACCAGTATTGCTGGTCCTGAGGGGTATATTATTCCCACGCGTCAGACAGGGCATTAACATGGCGTAATTTAGCACCGAAAATGGTTGCCTAATAAAATAAGATTGAAAATTGACGGCTGAAAGGTGTTTAATTTCACATCATCAAGGCAACTAAGTTTCCATATCCGCACAAAGTATTTAATAAGCTAAGCTGAATGGAAGGTTGGCTGATCTGACTAATACTCTTCGATTTAAATGAGTAAATTACATTCGCTTTCTGTTCCAAGTCTCTTGGCTACTGACCTCACAAGACAAAGAATTAGAAACAGCAGACGTAGCATGGCTGCAGTCGCGGCGTTAGTAGCAACGTCGGTACGTAAGTCAGTTAAAATTTAAACATTAAAATGTATGCACCGCAGGAATGCGTAACGAAATAACTTTGCCTACGGATAAACCCAGTATCATAAACTACTTCATCAAGAAGCAAACACAGCGACGGGCTGCATTCAACCCAACACGTCTCGCCTGCCCGCCAGCCAACATACGACAAACTTATTCAAACCTCAAACCAGAGTTCCTCGGTCGGTGGTTTGCAATGTGACTGGTTCGCCGGACCGGAAACCAAACATGTGATTCCTCGTAAATCTCAAAGACTGTACAAGATAACCAAAAAGTTTACAGTGGAATCGTAACATGGGAAACTATCTGCATTACTTCAGGAATAACTGGTTCGCGAAATAAAGTAATAATGTAGTCGTAAATTGAAAGTGGCTATTTAACAAGCAACTTTCAACGTTTCACTTCTGTACAATGCTTTTCTCCATACAGTCGGCCGCGGTGGTCGAGTGGTTCTAGGCGCTTCAGTCTGGAACCGCGTGACTGCTACGGTCGCAAGTTCGAATCCTGCCTCGGGCATGGATGTATGTGATGTCCTTAGGTTAGTTAGGGTTAAGTAGTTATAAGTTCTAGGGGACTGATGACCTCAGACGTTAAGTCCCATAGTGCTCAGAGCCATTTGAACCATTTTTCTGCATACAAACGCTTTCAGGAACTTCTTGGTCAGTTCCTCATCAGTACCTTACACCAACAGAACATTTTTATTGAAGAAAGCTTTTTTTTTTCTTCACGAGCGGCAGTCTATTTTAATATCTTCCTTCCTCTTACCTTCTTACTTAGTCTTGCTTCCTTTATAGGAATGTTGTTTCATTCCTTTAACTACTGCATCGTTCCAAAAATAAATAAATAAATAAATAAATAAAAATAAAAGTCTCTAAGCACTATGAGACATAACATCTGAGGTCATCAGTCACCTATACTTAGAACTACTTAAACTTAACTAACCTAAGGACATCACACACATCCATGCCGGATGCAGGATTCGAACCTGCGACCGGAGCAGCAGCGTGGTTCCGAACTGAAGCTCGTAGAACCGCTCTGCCACAGCGGCCGGCGCGTCGTTACAAATTTTAATGTTAAGCAAGTTGTTATACTCCTTTCTAGTGTTCTTAAATCTTCGTCTTCGCTTTATTTATCCTTAAGGGATATTCTGTGTTAAATACGCTATCCATTCATTTCAAGACGTCTTCTGTGAATTGCTTACATCCGGGTGTAAGGTCTATGTAGCGTAATGTACGGATCTTTCCCCATTACATTTTTATTCCTCTTCCTACGCCTACAACTTAATAATCTGGCAGCCTTTTCTTTGTTTGTTTCAAAGGTTATCCGACGAGTTATCATCGTAAGTGGTCATCGATTCTCTCTGTCAGAATGTGGATGAGTTGTGCGTACGCTATTGTAAGTATTTGCATTGCCTTGTGAGGGGTTAAGTGCCCTGACATCGTGAGCAGCTGTTTGGTGATATGTCTCGATCGGAGATGTGTCAGTTTCGAGCGGCAGTTCGTGCCTGGCCGGTCCGTGGCCACTGCTCAGGCTGTGCGCTCACCGTCGCTTTACAGGTTGTGGCACGTCTGCCCGCATTACTCGAACATGAGTGTATGCTCGCTGATAGCTTCCCTTTGCATAGTCAGCAGATTACAATTCACTGTTGTTCTATTTCTCTTTCCCCTTTCCCAGTTTATTACATTTTCAATCCACAAAAATTTTAGTCACGGTTCATTTTCACCACGTAGTCTTAATATCACAGTTTCATTGCTACACAAGATCTCTTGGCAGTTATCCTTCCATGTATCCTTCTGTGTATCAGGAATCAAAAGTAGCTTTGGTTGCTTTGTGTTTGGACAAAATCGAGTAAGGGGTCGGCAGCAGTAGATACAACTTAATTCATTTAGTAAACTTTCCAACTGTGGTAGCTAATTTATTTATTTATTTTGGTTTGGTCCTATGACATATTTTACAGGTATAGGACAATCCAATAAAAAATACAGAGGAGATACACACACATTAAAAATAATAATAAAAAATCTACTCACCAAGCAGCGGCAGAACAAACACATCAAAGACTGTCGTGATTGGTAGGCTTTTGGAGTCAGTCGCTCCTTCTTCAGGCAGAAGGACTGAAGGGGAAGGAAGAAGGGTGAAGGAAAAGGACTGGAGAGGTCTAGGAAAAGGGGTAGATTTCGGGAAAGTCACCCATAACCGTCGATCAGGGCGCGTTCAAGTGCGGTCTCTTACTCTGTAGTGTGAGCTTAGCAAGCGATAACAGCTAATGTGGTCACGGACACAGTGTGGCAGCTTGTTGAATGTTGCTGAAAGAGGCTGCGGAATGTGCTTCAGAGACGTTATAAGACGACAACTCCTAAAATACTGAGTAGAGAATACTGGGAGGTGGTGGGTGATATTTCAGTCTCTTCTCCAGAGGTGTAAAAAAGGATTAAAAAATTTAAGAGCGCTGAGCCGATCTGTTTAAATGTGCTGAGAGAGACTCGTCTATTGGTATTGTAAACAGTACAACCATGCACCAACTCTGTGGAAATTTCACAGAGGTGGATTAAGGATAGCAAGGAAACAATGATAAAGTTAGTTTTCCCAGTGTCCGTGACGGAATGTGCGACTGGTATGACGTAGTTGCCGACCTGGGCTTTTTAGCTCAAGCGAAGCATCGGTGCCCAAACAGCCATCGGCTTACGCGTAGAAGACAAACAGTCACACTCTAGACAATTAATGAGTATTATAAAAAGAAACAGTAGATATTCATGCAGTTAATTACAACCGTTAATCCACATTTAATTGTTCTGCCTAGCAGATGTCAATTTGGTATCAAGCAAACGTTCGTAATCCCAATTTCTGTGTATTGCCTCGAACCTAATCTGTAATACAAAGTCATTTCAGGCACTTTTTTTTTTCATCCGTCTACTGACTGGTTTGATACCGCCCGCAACGAATTCCTCTCCTGTGCTAACCTCTTCATCTCAGAGTAGCACTTGCAACCTACGTCCTCAGTTATTTGCTGGATGTATTCCATTCCCTGTCTTCCTCTACAGTTGTTGCCCTTTATAGCTCCCTACAGTACCATGGAAGCCATTCCCTTATGTCTTAACAGATGCTCTATCATCCTGTTCCTTCTCCTTATCAGTGTTTTCAACGTGTTCCTTTTCTATCCGATTCTGCGCAGAACCTCCTCATTCCTTACCTTAACAGTCCACCTAGTTTTCAACATTCGTCTGTAGCACCACATCTCAAATGCTTCGATTCTCTTCTGTTCCGGTTTTCCCATAGTCCATGTTTCAGTACCATTCAGTGCTGTTCTCCAGACGTACATTATCAGAAATTTCTTCCTCAAATTAAGGCCGATATTTAATATTAGTAGACTTCTATTGGCCAGGAATGCCCTTTTTGCTATTGCTAGTCTGCTTTTGATGTCTTCTTTTCTCCTTACGTCATTGGTTATTTTACTGCCTAGGTAGCAGAATTCCTTAACTTCATCTACTTCATGACCATCGTTCCAGATGTTAAGTTTCTCGCTGTTCTCATTTCTATTACGCCTCATTACCTTCGTCTTTCTTCGATTTACTCTCAATCCATACTCTGTGCTCATTAGACTGTTCATTCCGCTCATTAGAACCTGAGAGCAAAACCCAATCCATGGAGTGTCGTAATCCGGGTTCCCCTCGGAAGAAGAAACCAAGACTTTCACGAACAACAGGTCAAAAGGTGATGACCTCCTTCTTCTGGGAGCAGTGTGGTGTCATTTTCATTGACTTTCTGGAACCTGGCTCCACAATTAACCGGGACCGTTACTGTTGGACATTGGACAAGCTGCGATGTGCCATCAAGACCCACAGACCACAACTTCAGAGTCAGCTCATCAGACTACACCATGAAAATGCCAAACCCCATACAGCCCTTATGAGTCAGGAGAAAATCAGCAAAGGGGTTGGAAAATTGTTCCTCATCCTCTCTACAGTGCGGACTTGGCTGCGTCTGGTTTTTACCTCTTTGGTCGTCTGAAGGCCCACCTGCGCGGTAAAACATTTGATAGTGAGAAAGACCTTATTTCCTGTGTTCAAGCGATGGTGTAAAAGTCAATCCCCAGAATTTTACCAAAGTGCATTTACATCAAGGAAAGAACGTTGGGCCAGATGTGTCACAGCACATGGAAGCTAAATGAGTAGGCTCAATGTATAGCTAAATGTTTCAAGCATGTTCACAAAAATTTCATTCTCCTCCTGCAAAAAATAAAAAATTAGAGACGTCTTGCAAAACGTTTTGAACACCCTTTGTATTTATTCTCTTACCCGTGGTTTCTTCGCAGTTTCCTTCTTTGTACCTATGTTTTCCTTCCCAACTTCTGTGATATTCATTTTTTGAGATGTCCATTCCTCGCCAACTGTACTGCCTACTGAGCTATTCCTTGTTGCCGTATCTATAGCCTTAGAGAACTTCAACCGTATCTCGTCATTCCTTAGTACTTCCGTATCCCACTTCTTGCGTATTGGTTCTTCCTGACTAATGTCCTAAACTTCAGCCTACTCTTCATCACTACTATATTGTGATCTGAGCCTATATTTGCTCCTGGTTATAGCTTACAATCCAGTATCTGACTTCGTAATCTCTGTCTGACCATGATGTAATCTAACTGAAATCTTCTTTTATTACACGGCCTTTTCCAAGTATACCTCCTCCTCTTCTGATTCTTGAACACAGTATTCGCTATTCCTAACTGAAACTTGTTACAGAACTCAATTAGTCTTTCTCCTTTCTCATTCCTTGTCCCAAGCCCATATTCTCCTGTAACCTGTTCTTTTACTCCTTCCCCTACAACCGCATTCCAGTCCCCCATGACTATTGGATTTTCATTCCCCATTACATTCTGTATTTCCCTTTCAATATCCGCATACACTTTCTCTATCTCTTTATCTTCAGTTTGCGACGCCAGCTCGTATGTTGTTGGTGTTGGTTTGCTGTCAGTTCTGATAAGAACAACCCTATCACTGAGCTATTCACAGTAACACACTCTCTGCCCTACCTTCCTATTCATAACGAATTCTACCCTGTTATACCATTTTTTGCTGCTGTTGATAATACCCTACACTCATCTGACCAGAAATCCTTGTCTTCCTTCCACTTTACTTCACTGACCCATACTATATCTAGATTGAGCCTTTGAATTTCCCTTTTCAGATTTTCTATTCCCTATCACGTAAAAGCATCTGACATTCCACGCCCCGACTCGTAGAACGTTATCCTTCGTTGATTATTCAATCTTTTTCTCATGGTAACCTCCCCCTTGGCAGTCCCCTCCCGGAGATCCCAATGGGGGACTATACCGGAATCTTTTGCCAATGGAGAGATCATCATGATACTTCTTCAATTACAGGCCACATGTCCTGTGGATACACGTTACGTGTCCGTACTGCAGTGGTTTCCATTGCCTTCTGCATCCTCATCCCGTTGATCATTTCTGATTCTTCCGCCTTTAGGGGCAGTTTCCCACTCCTAGGACAAGAGAGTGCCTTGAACCTCTGTCCGATCCTCCGCCCTCTTTGACAAGGCCGTTGGAAGAATGGGGGTGACTACTTGCCAATGCTGATTATTAATCATAGTTTAAGCAGCGGCGGGATTCGAACCTGGGACCAAAGACGTTTTAGATATGAATCAAAGACGCTACCTCTAGACCGTGGGTGCAAACGGTTCAGGCACATATGTCCTCCTTAATGCGGCAGTTTTCATAAACATCGACGTATCTCCAAGATAAATCTTCCACTCTGGAGTGGAGTATTCGTTCTGTTCGAACTTTCCGACTAATTAAAACGTTGTTCTATATTGGAAAATAGAGATTAGGCTCCTGCATCTCGTTGTGAAACTTCTTACCAGCTCACTTTCCCATGAATCACTCGGATCTGAGTTGAATTCTGGATTGTCGTCCTACTTCTCGAGTACTACATACGCTTGGCGCTGAAATAATCGTCTATTGGATGTTGTAGCTCTTCTTACTTTCCGTTCTTGCTAAGAAAAATTGGTGAAAAATTTTGCCTTATGCAAGACATCATTCGCTTATTTCTGCTTTATCAAAACACGTTTCAGATCTATTTATGCCGTCTTTAGGGGTTTTGTTTATTATTTTGTCTGAAAATTATTATGATACATAACATCTTGTGGCTGTTACATCAGTTCGGTTTATAGCTATTTATAAAGGACTGATAATTAGGGGTTAAATTTCACGTTGGTTTACATATATCTTTAAAGACACATGTTATGCAGCTGAGCCATTAAATCTGTATTTTTACGCTATTTTGAAAATATGTAGAGGAAACGAACTTGGAAAATAAGATGTACGTCATATAACGCTATTAGTTACTTTATGATGGTAGTTTTATATCTACTATCTATTTTACAGCTTGTCATCTGCAGAAAACAAAACTTTATCTATGCTTCTGTTTTTCGTCCCCTTAAGACTGAAAATGGTTACACCATAGTGTGTTATTCACGATTTCTAATGCCCTGATGTTATTTCCAGTTATTTTCTTAGTCATCAGTTTTTTATTTATCTTATCACAAAAACACAAGGTTTCTGCACAAGCTTACATGTCATTGTAGCTCTATCATGTTTAATTGTTCCACTTGGAAAATGGAATTTCTCTCCAGTCGTAGAACCTTTTGTGCCAGTCTTGCCAGAGCAGGAGCCCTGGGATAAATGATATGGTGGAGAATGGCTTAGTCACGACATCTTTTCGTCATTCATTTCTTTGAGGATGCTCCGGAAAGTACATCTCATATCGAGAACGAATTGTTAATAAAGATGACCCTTTTTCCCAAACATGGGGGAAATAAATAATTATTTGAACATTCTTAACAGCGTGACACTCTTCCGGATAGCCACGCGCGTTAGCACGCCACTTTCGGTTTTCGGGGAGGCGCGTCGGCCCAGGTCCAGGATAAAATGTGCGCGACAGGTTAAAACGACGAGGGCCGATGTGCCGGCCAGCCTGGATGTGGTTTCTAGGGGGTTCCCCACACCCCACTAGGTGACTACTGGGCTGGTACCCATGTCCCGCCTCAGTTACAGGATTCTCAAGCGTTTGGAACACGTTCTCACACTTTCACGTGGAAAAGACTAGACACACATAGTTAAGGTATGCAAATTAAGTCCCAGGAGGGAAAGGAGTGGCGATAGGAAGAGTAATCGGCTACCTGCTACCACTAACACTACCAGACCCACAAATTATCATGTCGACACCGTGAAGATACAGGAGAAAAAGGAGAAAAATGAAGATTCTTACTTGTCTGAGACGGTGTGCTTGTAATCCTGTGTTTCACTGGCTGTGCATTACGCACAACATTTCGATCCAATAATAACATAGAGACCGGCGAAATGATAGTCCTCACCAATTGTCGGCAATCAGGCGCACTATTCCTGCAACGAAACCACAGAAGTCTCACGGAATTTTAAAACGAAGGATAAAAATTGCAGTAGGATACGGTTCTGCCCAAATGACGCAACTGGAATAGCGACGTCAATGTATGACATACGTCTAAAAATAGCAGTTCTTCGTCAGAAGTAAAATATTTTACACTAAACAACTACATGGTTGGGATCTAACGAGCAAGTTAGCTGGTGCAATGACTGGAGCAGCGAACGTTCAATTTCAGTCTCTCAGTTTGATTTTGATTTTCAGTAGTTTCCCTAAAAAACTTCAGGTAAATGCCGAAATAACATTCTTCACAAATTACGGACATTTCCCGTCTCTGCTCTTTTCCGGAAGTAAAGCTCGAACTCTGACGACGAAGACATGAAAGTCTAATATGTAACCCTTTCTTCCGTAGGGACCTAACGACACTTCGACATTGATATCTTTAGAAATGGAGTAATTTGATTTCTGTGACCTACCAAGGTGGCGCGGTGGTTAGCACACTGAACTCGCATTCGGGAGGACGACGGTTCAAACCCGCATCCGGCCATCCAGATTTAGGTTTTGACTGATTTTCCCTAATTCGCTCCAGGAATATTCCGGAATGGTTCCTTTGAAAGGGCACGGCCGATTTCCTTCCCCATCCTTGACACAAACCAAAGTTGTGCTCCGTCTATAATGACATCGATTTTGACGGACCGTTAAACTCAATCTTCCTTTCTTCTTCCTTTCCATGGCCTTCCTGGCGTTACTGACAGAATTTCCTTGCTGTATACAGATAGGTCAGAGTTCAGCCTGCGAGCATACCGTAGACCTTCGGTTCGGAGACTGGTTTGATGCAGCTCACCATGCTACGTCGTCCGGTGCAAGCCTCTTCATCTCCAAATACTGCAACCTACATCCATTTGAACCTATTTACTACATTCGCCCCTCGGTCTCCTTCCATAATTTTTACCCAAAGGACTTCCCTCCATTACCAAATACACGATCCATTGATGCCTCAGAATGTGTCCCATCAAACGATCCCTTCTTTTAGTCTAGTTGTTCCATAAATTTCTTCCCAGTTTGATTCGGTACCCCCTCATTAGTTACTTGATCTACCCATCTAATCTTCTATAACACAACGTTTCAAGAGCTTCCATTTTCTTGGCTGAAATGTTTGTCGTCCACGTTTCACTTTCGTGCAAGGCTCCACTCAAATACCTTTAGGAAAGATTTCCTAAGATTTAAATTTATGTTAGATGTTCAAAATGTGTGTGAAATCTTATGAGACTTAACTGCTAAGGTCATCAGTCCCTAAGCTTACACACTACTTAACCTAAATTATCCTTAGGACAAACACACACATGCATGCCCGAGGGAGGATTCGAACCTTCACCGGGACCAGATTCACAATCCATGACTGCAGCTCCTCAGACCGCTCGGCTAATCCCGCGCGGCTTATGTTAGATGTTCACAAATTCCTCTTTCTTCAGAAATGCCTTTTTTACTATTGGCAGTATGCGTTTTATGGCTTCTCTGCTTCGCCCAACATCAGCTTTTTGCAGCCCAAATAGCAAAATTCATCTACTACTTTTAGTAGTAGACCTGCTTCACTCAGCACTAGGTGGTTTAATTCCACTAAATTCCAATACGATACTGCATTGTCTCTGTTGTTAAAAAGAACGATGCAATGTCGGCACTGCAGCGACTACAGCCGTTATGAAATATATTAAACGTATTCGCAGTTGTGAAGGCGAACAACTATCAGGGCTGTATAATGGAATGACGATAATGAAAATGTGTGGCGAGTCCCGATCCGGCACAAATTTTCATTGTCGTCATTCCATTATACAGCTGATGGTTGATCGTATTCGCAACTGTGAATAAATTTCGTATACACATTCTGTTATCTTTGATTTATTTTGTTAATGTTCATCTCATAACCTAAGATTGTTAATTTACAAATTACAATTTAACTACACTTTAGTGCGGCATTTCCAGAATGAAAATAAGTAAAAGATTTCTGCGAGCGTGTCTGACTGGCCAACTCAACCTCTTATTTTTGCTGTTGACAACTACTACCATAGCTGAGCATTCTGCTCCTATTTCTCACACACATGCTTCCCAAGAAAGTTTCCTCAAGAGACATCCCTTCGTTACGGAAAGTAGCGCGTTCTCCAGTACTTGTAAATGTCTCTAATGCTCTTAATACATCTTTATTTACCCCTGCTTTCAGAAACGTGTTTATTTCTGCAAGTACCTGCTTTAGCTCCACCCCAACAATACGCTTTCCGTTCTTGGCCTCTGGCTCTAGAATCAAAATATGTATCAGTAAAAACAGTATCAAAATCCCTACAGCTCCTGAGAAAAACAGAGCAGGGCTTTAATTTATTAAAATGGTATAGATTATGTCGGACTGCTCTCGAGCCACATGCCCATGTTACGTGCCACACAATGGAAAACAAATCGGAATGTTAGAATGTACGTAGTTACACATATAAGTAATTTGGTCAAACATCTTGCACGCCATCTTGATACGAAATACGTCCACTGTTTAATGTTACGTTTTTACAAGGGCGTTGAATAAGTAAACCCTTTTTTCCTGAAAGCAGGTCGGTTTTATTCAGGATTACAGTACACCATATTATTCCCCAGATTTTTGGCTACATAAGCCTATTTTTCAACACAATCTCCTTTCAATTCGACGACCTTACGCCACGTTACTGAGAGGGTCTGTATGCCCACATGGTACCTTTCTAATGGTCGAGGTCAGAGCCAACGTCTTACTGCATCAATAACCTCCTCATCATCCACATACTGCTTCCCATGGAACGCATCCTTCATTGGGCGAAGTCCGGGAGGACCGTCCAGTGAAGTTTTGTAAGCACTACCAACAGAGACGACCAGTTTTGCAGCGATGTGTTTGATTGTGATCTGTCGACCATCTCTCGAATGAGAGCGTCCGCACATTGCAACATTCTATAGGAGCGACAAGCTAATGCTGCCAGCCGGCAGGCAGGAGATGGGACAGCTTTGCGATGCCTTGTTGCCATGATGACAGACGCCCGACGACTCACCGTCGCCTATGAATATCTGCGATGTTCTTGTTTTCCGCCAAAAAGATACACAATTATAGCTCTTTGCTTGAAACACACCATCGTTGCAGACTAAATTTTCAAGGGTACGTATAGTTCTGCCACCTATCGGAACTGTTTGAAACTAAAGGGGCTGAAACGAGAATATTCTACAATATCCTACAGCAAATTCCTCATTCTTGCAACCAAAACTGGTCGAGAAGAAAATGTGTTGCATTAATTAATGAATGCCCCTCGTTTATATGGGATAACCCTAACTCAGCCGAAAAATTTCTGAGTGTTTTCAGGGATATTTTCTCAGTATTTTGCTGTAAATGGTAGTTGGTCTCCAATAGCTCTCTGCAGACCAATTGCTTTGCATTTTTGAAACGCAAGGGTCCCGAGTTCGAGTCTCGGTCCGGCACACTGCTTTAATCTACCAGGAAGTTTCACATCAGCGCACTCTCCGTTGCAGAGTGAAAATCTCATTCTGGGAACAGGAAAGTAAATTACTAGGAAAAGTTAGCCGCAAAGGAGCTAGGGCCTTTAAGGGGAGTTGGAACGCCCTATTTCGACAATGTTAAATTTAGTGAGTTGGCTTCCCTGTATTTCAGGAACCATTGTAGCCATTGACATGAAACTTTTACAGGACATTAAACTGTATGTTCTAAATCTACTGAACTGTAACAATTGCATTTCAGCCACTGCTTTCGGAAGTACAGTTTTTTTAATTAGACGGTTAAAATTTTGTGTGTACTTTTTATTACGTTATCCTAAACAATTTTAATTATACATAACATTATGTTCTTCTTTTAGTTCAGTAAACTCAGGATATGTATGTTATTACTCCCTGAAAATTCGAATACTCTAACCGAAGTGGCTTCTGAGATTTAGGGAAAAATGCACCATAAAATGTAAATTTTTAGGAACGCCTTCTAAGGTTTCAAAAGACTGAAACTCACTTAATATATGCTTCATTTTTTTTTATTTTTGGTGACTCAGAGGCACCCTGCGTCATACTGTATATCATCCTCTTGCTCTTTTTCCAAGGTTTCTCCTTTTTCATCTTTCTGGACTCCTTAATGGCCAACTGTGCAACATACTCCGTTTATCAATGTGTGTGTACCTTATCCATCCGTTCAAGTTCTCTGATGCAGTTTGCTCCAGGATTAATTTCCATATGCTGTAGCAATTTCACCCTACCAATGTTGCCATCATTAAAAGCAAGAACAGTATCGCTGCCCCCCCCCCCCCTCCCCACTTTAATGTAGTCATTCCAACAAAAACATTTTTTGGTAAGCGAGTCCATATACGATTAATGGACGACTCATTGGGATTTTGAGTCTGATCATGCAGGCACTTCAATAATTCAGGATTTGCCAGGTTTCTGTAAATAGTTTTTATGATATCCATGACTGTTGTTTGGATGGAATGTTTATGGCTGTACTAACTGTTTGAGTACTGGGCATTGCAGTAATTGCATCATGAATCAGGTCCAGGAGGGCAAAGGTGGTGTACTGGTTTTTCATCAGTTGACAGTCTGTGGAAGAAGGTAGCCCATACTGCCTGCTTCATTTTCAACAAATGCTCAGTATTATTTCTAATGGCCATCCCATAATACTGCTGTAGTTCATCAATCATTTTGTCCGTCAGCCTGCCCCTTGTGGTTTTACGTACAACGGGTGTATGAAACGATACGATACTGTTTTTGACAATGCTACCAATACGAACACGTAATTTAACCTTTATAACACAGCAATCCACCGCCTTCTACATAAAAAATTACCGATTTTATTATATCTTGAAGTAATGCACGCAAAAATTTTAACATTTTAACCGGTGTATATTATGTTTAAATAAATAAAATACTTCCCAAATGAGTTTATAATATATATATATATATATATATATATATATATATATATATATATATATATATATATATATATATATACAATCCTGGAAATTGAAATAAGAACACCGTGAATTCATTGTCCCAGGAAGGGGAAACTTTATTGACACATTCCTGGGGTCAGATACATCACATGATCACACTGACAGAACCACAGGCACATAGACACAGGCAACAGAGCATGCACAATGTCGGCACTAGTTCAGTGTATATCCACCTTTCGCAGCAATGCAGGCTGCTATTCTCCCATGGAGACGATCGTAGAGATGCGGGATGTAGTCCTGTGGAACGGCTTGCCATGCCATTTCCACCTGGCGCCTCAGTTGGACCAGCGTTCGTGCTGGACGTGCAGACCGCGTGAGACGACGCTTCATCCAGTCCCAAACATGCTCAATGGGGGACAGATCCGGAGATCTTGCTGGCCAGGGTAGTTGACTTACACCTTCTAGAGCACGTTGGGTGGCACGGGATACATGCGGACGTGCATTGTCCTGTTGGAACAGCAAGTTCCCTTGCCGGTCTAGGAATGGTAGAACGATGGGTTCGATGACGGTTTGGATGTACCGTGCACTATTCAGTGTCCCCTCGACGATCACCAGTGGTGTACGGCCAGTGTAGGAGATCGCTCCCCACACCATGATGCCGGGTGTTGGCCCTGTGTGCCTCGGTCGTATGCAGTCCTGATTGTGGCGTTCACCTGCACGGCGCCAAACACGCATACGACCATCATTGGCACCAAGGCAGAAGCGACTCTTATTGCTGAAGACGACACGTCTTCATTCGTCCCTCCATTCACGCCTGTCGCGACACCACTGGAGGCGGGCTGCACGATGTTGGGGCGTGAGCGGAAGACGGCCTAACGGTGTGCGGGACCGTAGCCCAGCTTCATGGAGACGGTTGCGAATGGTCCTCGCCGATACCCCAGGAGCAACAGTGTCCCTAATTTGCTGGGAAGTGGCGGTGCGGTCCCCTACGGCACTGCGTAGGATCCTACGGTCTTGGCGTGCATCCGTGCGTCGCTGCGGTCCGGTCCCAGGTCGACGGGCACGTGCACCTTCCGCCGACCACTGGCGACAACATCGATGTACTGTGGAGACCTCACGCCCCACGTGTTGAGCAATTCGGCGGTACGTCCACCCGGCCTCCCGCATGCCCACTATACGCCCTCGCTCAAAGTCCGTCAACTGCACATACGGTTCACGTCCACGCTGTCGCGGCATGCTACCAGTGTTAAAGACTGCGATGGAGCTCCGTATGCCACGGCAAACTGGCTGACACTGACGGCGGCGGTGCACAAATGCTGCGCAGCTAGCGCCATTCGACGGCCAACACCGCGGTTCCTGGTGTGTCCGCTGTGCCGTGCGTGTGATCATTGCTTGTACAGCCCTCTCGCAGTGTCCGGAGCAAGTATGGTGGGTCTGACACACCGGTGTCAATGTGTTCTTTTTTACATTTCCAGGAGTATATATATATATATATATATATCACTTTATTCCGAAAATAGCAGATTTTATAATTAGATAAAAGTCCGAAAATGTGAACACAAAAATTCCGTTCTAACTCCCCTTAATTGGGAGAGTGTTGAAGTCAAATAAGGGTGACTACAAGCGAACAAATAACAAGCAAATGTACAGTTAACAGTAGTTTTAGTGTGGGTGCAGCGTAAGAATACTTGAGTTTCAGCCTGTAAGCAAATTCGTGAACTAATACATCTGTTAGGGATCTTGTACATTTGTCCGAAAAAATGGAAAAGCATGAAAACTCTCACTTACACAAGAATGCAAAATGAAGAGTTTCGAAAGCTTACACATTATTTCGTTTTTGCCATAAACTGTACTTAATTATGTGCGAAACAAAAAGATTTCACAAAAACATTTATTTCTTTTATCAGCTAAGTTATGCATCGTATTATTATTATTATTCCTGTCGTTGTTATTATTATTGGCAGTGGCTGTAGTTGTATAAACTTGTTAATAAGCACAACTGTTATACAGCAGACGTTATTAATTTCGCACTCTCACATGTATCTGAATCTAAAAATTGATCACCCAGAATGTATACTCACGAGCCGCCACTGGTCATCATGTTACATAAGCACCTTCAAACTTTACTGTTCATAAACGCTATCACATTTAGCTGGGGAGGCAATGGTTGTCTTTTCTTGCAATCCTGATACATGATTTCCTTTACATATGACAGATAAAGTCACTGGGGAAATAGCAACCAACCGCTGTTGAAATTGGTGTACAAAATCTAAAAGTCTGGAGACATACGCCATCACAATTTCGGAAAACTATCATTCCTACAATCCCGAAGATAACAAGGGCTGATAAGTGCGCGAACTATTGCTCAATCAGATAAACAGTTCATCCATTCAAAATACTGAAAAGAATAATATATAGAAGAATGTAAAAATAAATTTAATCGAGGAGCTGTTAGATGATTACCAGTTTGGCTTCCGGACAGGTAAAGACATCGAAGAGGCAGTTCTGACATTGTGCTTGATAAAGGAAGCTGGATTTAAGAAAAATCAAGAAACGTTCTACGGTTTATAGACCTATCAAAAACGTTCGATAATTTGAAGTGTTGTAATAAGTTGGAAATTCTGAGAAAAGTAGAAGTAAGCTATAGGGACAATCAGGTAATATACAATGTGTACAAGAACCAACAGCGAGTAATTAGAATGGGAGACTAAGATCGAAGTTCCCGGATTAAAAAAGGGTGTAGGGCAGGGATGTCTTTCGTCCCTGGTATTCAACCTATTCATCGAAGAGTGGGATTAGCATTCTGGATTAAAGGACATCAATGATAATATTTGCTGATGACATTGCTATCCGTAGTAAAAGTGAAGAACAACTACAGGAAGTGTTGAATGGAATGAATAGTTAATGAGTACAGTCTGTGGATTGTGGTAAACGGAAGAACGACCGAAGTACTAAGGAGTAGCGGAAAAGAAAGTAGGAGCAAATTTGACGAGAAAATTGACGACCACGAAATGGACGAAGATGAGGACTTCTGCTACCTTAGAAGCAGAACAACCTACGACGGGCGAAGAAAGGAAGACATAAAACGCAGACTAACGCAGACAAGGAAGGCATTCCTGGCCGAAAGAAGTCTACTGGTATCAAACTTAGGCTTTTATTTGAGGAAAAAATTTCTGAGGTTGTAGAAGTTTGGAGCATTGTATGTTAGTACCGTAAAACATGGACTGTGGGAAAACCGAAAAAAAAAATCGAAGTAGTTGAGATGTGTTGCTATCACGTGAGACGAGGAAAATTAGGTTTACTGTGAAGACGGAAAATGAGGAAATTCTCCATAGAGTCGGCGGAGAAAGTAACATATGGAACACGTGTTGAGGCCTCAGGGAATAACTTCCATGTAGGTTCCATGTCGGGATGGCGGTTATCGTTGAAACAACCGGTTTTCGGTTGTTTTTTTTTTCATGGCAGTTTAACCTGACTGTAAAAACTGGCCGGCCAGTGTGGCCGAGCGGCTCTAGGCGCTTCAGTCTGGAACCGCGCCACCGCTACGGTCGCAGGTTCGAATCCTGCCTCGGGCATGGATGCGTGTGATGTCCTTAGGTTAGTTAGGTTTAAGTAGTTCTAAGTTCCAGGGGATTGATGACCTCAGATGTTAAGTCCCATAGTGCTCTGAGCCATTTGAACCATTTTTTTTTTAATATACAAACTGCTCAAAATAACCGCTTTCTGGAATAACTGATTTTCCGTTTTTTTGTTGCTATTTTTTCCTATAATAAACGTAGTAATCGAACGGTGACAGAATAAATTTGACTCTTTCAGTTTCAAAACACACAGAATCGAAATATCAGATTAAATAGGTAAATAAAAGGAAACTTAATCCGTTCACCGTTCACTACTTTTCTCAAATAGTGATAAATGGTTGAATACTACAAAAACTCGCCAGTGTTCTCCTATTGATTCATATTGTTTGAAACACTGCTAAAAATGATGATACCACTACTTGGCATTACGAATAGTCAGTTCTAAGGGGTGAAAACTTTAGTTTAGGGACTCTGTTTTTCTTGTTAATTTATCCGTTTTCAAGGGCTACAAGCAGATAAAGGCAACAGATCAGGTGCTTTCTGTTTTTATTGTACACTACGAATGAATTTCTAAGTTTTTAATTTATTACTGTTACATTATTTCCTCCGTCTTTTATTATTTCGATGAAGTGGCAGAAAAACTTTTAATCTTTTAAAGCAAATGAAGCGTTGTACTTCACTGCTACGTCTCTTCGTAAAAAGATTTCCTGGCTAGGGTTGATGCCGTTGTGCAATACAACGGATGTCCGACGACGACAACGAGAAATTACCGTGTAGACCACGTGGCTGCAAGCCCTGCACACTCGACGTACATGCGTACCTTATGCCACAACTGGGAACAGGGACGTCATTGTCTCAGAAGTGCTATACCAATTTTTATGCGGCGTGTTTGTTGCTCATTTCTGGCATTGTTATTAAAATAGCGCTGATCGCTTTCCTCATTTTCTATAATAACGTAATATTTCAAAGCAATTCAAATTTTGCTAATAAGGATTATTTCTTTTTTAAAGAAAGTTTATTTAAAACCGAAAAAATTTACTGCTGCTGATATGGCTACCTTGTATTTCGTTTTTTTACCTGGTTATTAGGAAAAACAAAAAAAAGCACCTGATATAACCGAGAAGAATCAAATACCGAAAAATACCGACTATTGAGAACTAAAATACCGGTTTCGGTTTTAAAAATGTAATGTATTGCGAATACATGGAAAGAAGGATCCTTTATTGTATGATTATATTAAAGCGCAACAAACAATGGTAGCAGTTACTTCTGTAAAATATCTGGGAGTGTGCGTACGGAACGATTTGAAGTGGAATGATCATATAAAATTAATTGCTGGTAAGGCGGCTGCCAGGTTGAGATTCATTGGGAGAGTTCTTAGAAAATGTAGTCCATCAACAAAGGAGGTGGCTTACAAAGCACTCTTTCGACCTATACTTGAGTATTGCTCATCAGTGTGGGATCCGTATAAGGTCGGGTTGACAGAGGAGATAGAGAAGATCCAAAGAAGAGCGGCGCATTTCATCACAGGGTTATTTGGTAAACGTGATAGCGTTACGGAGATGTTTAGCAAACTCAAGTGGCAGACTCTGCAAGAGAGGCGCTCTGCATCGTGGTGTAGCTTGCTGTCCAGGTTTCGTCCGGCCGGGGTGGCCGAGCGGTTCTAGGCGCTACAGTCTGGAACCGCGCGACCGCTACGGTCGCAGGTTCTAATCCTGCCTCGGGCATGGATGTGTGTGATGTCCTTAGGTTAGTTAGGTTTAAGGAATTCTCAGATCTAGGTGACTGATGACCTCAGAAGTTAAGTCCCATAGTGCTCAGAGCCATTTGAACCATTTTTTTGTCCAGGTTTATAGAGGGTGCGTTTCTGGATGAGGTATCGAATATATTGCTTCCCCTGCTTATACCTCCAGAGGAGATCACGAATGTAAAATTAGAGAGATTCGAGCGCGTACGGAGGCTTTCCGGCAGTCGTTCTTCCCGCGAACGATGCGCGACTGGAACAGGAAAGAGAGGTAATGACAATGGCACGTAAAGTGCCCTCCGTCACACACCGTTGGGTGGCTTGCGGAGCATAAATGTAGACGTAGAACTGGTCGGTTTTTTCCATCGCTGCTGGGGAGAGCTGTAGAGGATAAAAACTATAGTGAAAGACAGGCTGGAATACTTCGAATAAATAATTGAAGACGTAGGATGCAAGTGTTATGAGATGAAGAGTCTGTCACAGAGAGGAATTCGTGGCGGGCTGCATAGGACCGGTAACAAAAAAGGTGGCAAAAAAAGGGCCAATAGACAGTAAAATGAACTTTGATATTCCGTCGGTCCTCATAAATAACCACGCCGTTAGTGCACGTAGCGTGAGCAACACAATGAACTGCCGACGTCTCAGCCAGGCTGTTGTTGGTGTTGGTAACGCAACGCCCCTGCGCGAACACTGACCTAGGGCTGGGGGCGGCTGGGGTGGCTGGAGGTCTGGGCCCGGCAGCCGCACACGTGCTCGGGACGCTGGTGCGGCCATCACTCACCCGCCGGAAGCCGACTCCTAATGGCCGGGTAGGGCCACGTGTGACAGCGACCTGCAGCCAGGGCCGTTTCTACCATCGGGCAACACCAGGCGACCGCCTAGGGTGGCAAAATTTTAGTGGCAGCAAAAAGCTGAAAAATTGATTTCAAATCAAACAGCGAAAAAATAGAGCAAACGAGGAGAAAAAATTGAAAAGAGCAAAAATTAAAACATTGTTTCCAAAGGCCTACGGAGCAGTTACTCAATAATTACACACTACTGGCCATTAAAATTTCTACACCACGAAGATGAAGTGCTACAGTCGCGAAATTTAACCGACAGGAAGAAGATGCTGTGATATGCAAATGTTTAGCTTTTCAGAGCATTCACACAAGGTTGGCACCGGTGGCGACACCTACAATGTGCTGACATGAGGAAAGTTTCCAACCGATTTCTCATACACAAACAGCAGTTGACGGCGTTGCCTGGCGAAACGTTGTTCTGATGGCTCGTATAAGGAGGAGAAATGCGTACCATCACGTTTCCGACTTTGATAAAGGTCGGATTGTAGCCTATCGCGATTGCGGTTTATCGTTCGCGACATTGCTGCTCGCGTTAGTCGAGATCCAATGACTGTTAGCAGAATATGGAATCTGTGGATTCAGGAGGGTACTACGGAACGCCGTGCTGGATTTCAACGGCCTCGTATCACTAGCAGTCGAGATGACAGGCATTTTATCCGCATGGCTGTAACGGATCGTGCAGCCACGTCTCGATCCCTGAGTCAACAGATGGGGACGTTTTGAAGACAACAACCATCTGCACGAACAGTTCGACGACGTTTCCAGCAACATGGCTGCGGTTACCCTTGACGCTACATCACAGACAGGAGCGCCTGCGATGGTGTACTCAACGACGAACCTGGGTGCACGAATGGCAAAACGTCATTTTTTCGGATGAATCCAGGTTCTGTTTACAGTATCATGATGATCGTATCCGTGTTTGGCGACATCGCGGTGAACGTACATTGGAAGCGTGCATTCGTCATCGCCATACTGGGGTATCACTCGGCGTGATGGCATGGGGTGCCATCGGTTACACGTCTCGGTCACCTCTTGTTCGCACTGACAGCACTTTGAACTGACGTTACATTTCAGACGTGTTATGACCCGTGGCTCTACCCTCCATTCGATCCCTGCGAAATCCTACATTTCAACAGGATAATGCACGACCGCATGTTGCAGGTCCTGTGCGGGCCTTTCAGGATACAGAAAATGTTCGACTGCTGCCCTGGTCAGCACATTCTCCAGATCTCTCACCAACTGAAAACGTCTGGTCAATGGTGGCCGAGCAACTGGCTCGTCACAATCCGCCAGTCACTACTCTTGATGAACTGTGGTATCGTGTTGAAGCTACATGCGCAGCTGTACCTGTACATGCCATCCAAGCTCTGTTTGACTCAACGCCCAGGCGTATCAAGACCGTTATTACGGCCAGAGGTGGTTGTTCTGGGTACTGGTTTCTCAGGATCTATGCACCAAAACAGCGTGAAAATGTAATCACATGTCAGTTCTAGTATAATATATTTGTCCAATGAATACCTGTTTATCATCTGCATTTCTTCTTCTTCTTCGTAGCAACTTTAATGGCCAGTAGTTTATGTGGTGACTGTTCTTTCGGACATCTTCTCAAGAACTGTTACTTTTCTCTTGGTGAAGCCCTCTGTGTCTTTATATCTTCCTTCAGGCTGACTCGTATTACCGGAAAGAACAGACACCATTTCGATCCAGCAGCACACCAGACTCAAACTCATACGGGAATCTGCGAAATGCCACGAGTAATGAGTATAATGGTCAAGGGGCAATACATCAGTAATGTGTGGGAATGTTGAGAAATTGGGTCTCACAGGAGCTGTGCTATGGTTGCACTGTGGCCGAATGGCGTAGCGAACATCGCATCTGCCTAGTAAACAGGAGACGTGGATTCGAATCCCAATTGGCACAAATTTTCAACTTTCTTCATTGGTTTAAATCAATGCCCACTCGCAGTCAGTGTTTCTAGCTTCTTTGTTTCCTTAAAAATCTACTAACTTTGTGAAAGTAAACTCATTGCCTCTGCCTACCTCAAAACTAAAGCGGCCGCTACAGAGTACCAAACGGAAACAAACGCGACCTTGACTCACCTCTGTCGAGTGCTGGAGCAGGGCACATGCGCTGGCTTGCGAACATGTTGCGACTTGATACCATACCTCCCTCAGTCCCTCGGTTTGTTTTTGTCTCTGTGGATCGTTTGTCAAGCGTCACTTGTATTGAGCGCTTCTGTTGATGATTTTAGTTCTACAATTATTTCCTATTGATAATTGATCACCTATTCACAAGCCAGGTTCTGTACTTCTCTTCAATGTATCTAAAAGGCATACAAGGTACGCGCAGATGCATAAAAGTGAGCTGGTGTCCGTCTGCAAGTCTGTCTCTGAGTGTCTGAGACTCGCAACGCGAGAAAAGAACTACGTTGTCTTTTCTCAAACTAATTCGCTGTAGTTTTCTTAAAAATTGACTTTTATGCAAATAATAACCAGAGAGAGTGTCACGACTTGTTTATCGACGAAAAATGAATGTATAAATTGCGTGCCTTGTGCTTAAAAGCTGTGTCTCAATGTAATTTACTAATTTACACATTAGTGCATAATGCAATGTCCGTATTGCATATTGCACATTTTTTCGGGTACAACGACCACCGTGAGCAATTCAGTGGGCTAAGTAGTCGCCCGTTCCTAATTTAGGGCCAGAGAAGGGAAAGGGCGAGTGCCTTTAGACAAACACGACGTGCATGCCCACTGGCATTCGAACCAACACCCGTCTCGTATGAATGATCAGAAGCCAATCGCTTGGACGACTGCGCCACTAGGGGGCGGCTAATAAAAGCTGTGGAAGTCAGTTGTCATTTAGTTATTTAATCGCAAGGAAGTGGATGCCGAAAAATACGTAATTTATCGTTCTAAAAATATTTCTATCAAAACAGAAACTAAATGAGACCACGATTACCCAGCTGACCTAATTTGATTCTTCCACATGTCTCTCATAATTTCAGAATTCAAGGAAGAATTCGTTCGCATCATAAAATACACTCCTGGAAATGGAAAAAAGAACACATTGACACCGGTGTGTCAGAACCACCATACTTGCTCCGGACACTGCGAGAGGGCTGTACAAGCAATGATCACACGCACGGCACAGCGGACACACCAGGAACCGCGGTGTTGGCCGTCGAATGGCGCTAGCTGCGCAGCATTTGTGCACCGCCGCCGTCAGTGTCAGCCAGTTTGCCGTGGCATACGGAGCTCCATCGCAGTCTTTAACACTGGTAGCATGCCGCGACAGCGTGGACGTGAACCGTATGTGCAGTTGACGGACTTTGAGCGAGGGCGTATAGTGGGCATGCGGGAGGCCGGGTGGACATACCGCCGAATTGCTCAACACGTGGGGCGTGAGGTCTCCACAGTACATCGATGTTGTCGCCAGTGGTCGGCGGAAGGTGCACTTGCCCGTCGACCTGGGACCGGACCGCAGCGACACACGGATGCACGCCAAGACCGTAGGATCCTACGCAGTGCCGTAGGGGACCGCACCGCCACTTCCCAACAAATTAGGGACACTGTTGCTCCTGGGGTATCGGCGAGGACCATTCGCAACCGTCTCCATGAAGCTGGGCTACGGTCCCGCACACCGTTAGGCCGTCTTCCGCTCACGCCCCAACATCGTGCAGCCCGCCTCCAGTGGTGTCGCGACAGGCGTGAATGGAGGGACGAATGGAGACGTGTCGTCTTCAGCGATGAGAGTCGCTTCTGCCCTGGTGCCAATGATGGTCGTATGCGTGTTTGGCGCCGTGCAGGTGAGCGCCACAATCAGGACTGCATACGACCGAAGCACACAGGGCCAACACCCGGCATCATGGTGTGGGGAGCGATCTCCTACACTGGCCGTACACCACTGGTGATCGTCGAGGGGACACTGAATAGTGCACGGTACATCCAAACCGTCATCGAACCCATCGTTCTACCATTCCTAGACCGGCAAGGGAACTTGCTGTTCCAACAGGACAATGCACGTCCGCATGTATCCCGTGCCACCTAACGTGCTCTAGAAGGTGTAAGTCAACTACCCTGGCCAGCAAGATCTCGGGATCTGTCCCCCATTGAGCATGTTTGGGACTGGATGAAGCGTCGTCTCACGCGGTCTGCACGTCCAGCACGAACGCTGGTCCAACTGAGGCGCCAGGTGGAAATGGCATGGCAAGCCGTTCCACAGGACTACATCCAGCATCTCTACGATCGTCTCCGTGGGAAAATAGCAGCCTGCATTGCTGCTAAAGGTGGATATACACTGTACTAGTGCCGACATTGTGCATGCTCTGTTGCCTGTGTCTATGTGCCTGTGGTTCTGTCAGTGTGATCATGTGATGTATCTGACCCCAGGAATGTGTCAATAAAGTTTCCCCTTCCTGGGACAATGAATTCACGGTGTTCTTATTTCAATTTCCAGGAGTGTAGTTCCACACCTTTATTACTCCGTTTTCTTGCAATTAAATAAAATAAGTAGTTGATGCCAAATTTGGTTTCAGTGGTATATTCAGATGAGTTCCAGCTTGAAATGTTCAGCACATTCTTCCTATTTCAATTATTGTGGCAAATTTCAGAAATTGAGGGCAAAAATTAAGAAATTGAGGACGTCTGATCACCTTAGTTTAATGATTAAAAGTGTAATAGGAGATTTGCATTGTTGTGCCGTTGTATGTTAGTGGTGGTGGAAGGATGGAGGTATATCGGGAAGGAAGATAGATAGTAGTAAAAAAGAAGGGTCGTCATTTTTATTTTTCAGTTTTCGCTTAGGGCGGCAGAACACCTAGCAATTGCCCTGCCTGCCTCTTCGTCCCTCCTAACCACTTCAGGCCGCTATCTATGCAGACTAAACCCAATTCGGATGCCACGAGTGCGAGACAAAAACTTCTCGACCTGCCACAGAGATGGCGAAATTTTGTTTTCATTATGTTGGTACCAGTTTCGATTCAACGTAAGTCAAGTGTACACGCTAATGAAATCTTCTTGTGGTTGTCAGCTGAGTCGTAGCGTCGTCTTTTCGCAAAGTTTTCAGGAGTTCCCTACTCCACATCTTAAAACTAAGATAATTAGTAAACTCGACGAAACGTTGCACCAATACGATACGATTCAGCTAATAACCCGAGACGCGCGGGATTAGCCGAGAGGTCTTAGGCGCTCCAGTCATTGACTGTGCGGCTGGTCACGGCGGGCCCGCATCTCGTGGTCGTGCGGTAGTGTTCTCGCTTCCCACGCCCAGGTTCCCGGGTTCGATTCCCGGCGGGGTCAGGGATTTTCTCTGCCTCGTGATGGCTGGGTGTTGTGTGCTGTCCTTAGGTTAGTTAGGTTTAAGTAGTTCTAAGTTCTAGGGGACTGATGACCATAGATGTTAAGTCCCATAGTGCTCAGAGCCATTTTGGTCACGGTGGAGGTTCGAGTCCTCCCTCGGGCATGGGTGTGTGTGTGTTTGTTCTTAGCAAAATTTAGGTCAAGTAGTGTGTAAGCTTAGGGACTGATGACCTTAGAAGTTGAGTCCGATAAAATTAAAAAAAAACTGCTGAAAATGGGTCATTAATGATATATGAAGTAACCAACGCCACTGGCGTGTGGGTAAAAGGAAATACAGGTGGTTTACGTACAGAATTAACTATAAGGAAGCTCTGTGGGCGGCGTAGTTTTTGAAAGCTAACCAAATGCGTCTACATCTACATGATTATTCTGAAATTCAAAATTTAGTGTCTGGCAGAGGGGCTATTAACCGCCTTCGTGCTATTTCTCTGCCGTTTCACTCTCGAACAGCGCGCGGGAGAAACGAACGCTTAAATCTTTCCCTGTGAGCTCTGATTTCTCTTATTTCATTACGAGGATCATTTCTCCCTAAATAGGAGGGCGACAACAACATATTTCGTTTTAGGAAGAGTAGGCTGGTGATTGAAATTTCACCAGAAAATTTTGCCACAATGGAAAACGCCTTTGTTTTAAATATTGTCACCCCAATTCGTGTATCATATCCGTGGCACTCTCTCCCCTATTTCAGTTACTCGTTTTTTGTTTCTGTGAATCTGTGATGAAGTTCCTCTTACCACAAAAAATTGAGCACGTGCGCTGTCTCGCTGGTACTGCGTTACGTAACTGGTGAACAAATTACTTGAGCTGCAGTCGTCGTGTCCCACTACCACTTTCGCAACTTTTGTGCCGGGCGACGCGCACGCCGTACTATTTCACGGGCAAACAGCGGTCTGCGCGCGTTCCACGAATTCGTAGCACAGAGGCTGCCGATGGCGATGACGGCGACGAAATGTGACGCCGGCATTGGAGTGCAGCGCAGAAGCGTCTGGAAAAGCCGGACTCAGCGGGAGCCGTGAGGTCCGAAAACAGTAGACGCAAGCGCCTACCTTCCACCAACATAAAACGTTTATTTGTGTAGCGCACAGTACTTGCCAATTCATTTTCTGCGAGCGGACTTCGATCTTTACAATTATTCAGGTTCTGACAGTAATCAGGCACATGGCACTGTAGAATTGTTAGTCACAGTGCCTCATAAATTATGCGTGTCTCTGGAAGTAGGACGGAGATGGTTTCACACCGTCTGATTGTCAAAAACTAGCAGTCAAATAGCTTCCTGTTCGCAGCTGGTGGCCGGTTTTCATTAAATAACAGTCTTCAGGGCAACATGTCCTTGGCCGGCCGAAGTGGCCGTGCGGTTGAAGGCGCTGCAGTCTGGAACCGCAAGACCGCTACGGTCGCAGGTTCGAATCCTGTCTCGGGCATGGATGTTTGTGCTGTCCTTAGGTTAGTTAGGTTTAACTAGTTCTAAGTTCTAGGGGGCTAATGACCTCAGCAGTTGAGTCCCATAGTGCTCAGAGCCATTTGAACATGTCTTTGCTGAGGGGGAAGCGTCGGCAGACTTGATGAAGTAACGCTTTTTATTCAGTAGCCGTCAGCTGTGTCCATTATTCAGATTCACTACCTTAAGTAAGTGTGTGGTCCTAATATGAGGTATTACTTCTTCAGTGCCTCCTCACCGTGGATACTATGGTCTGAAGATCGGTTTTTAACCGAAACCGGTCATCAAGTACAAATAGAAAGCGGCATTTACTGTTTTAACGTCACTTCATCCTTTCCGCTGTACTTCGACTATGTAACATTTTCTAGCCACATTTTCTAACCTAGTACTTTTGGCCAACGATTGTTTAGGCCTATGGAGTGAACTGACTTTCCATGTTTGCATTATGTATTGAAATTAATGTAATCGGGACCCAGTCCTACCATAATTACGCTTTACGCCAGCAGTGTTCATGTGTAAGATTTGACGAAGGTCTCATATACGCAAGGCGTCCTGCCACGTGCACGCTGCTTCCTGCTTTCCACGCTAGTGAATATGTCCAGGGGACATAGTAATATGCACACTGGATGAATGAAGAACCCTCTTTTTCACGAATGATCTGCGGCTCAATCTGAAAAACAGAACAGACACGTTTTGATTTGACGAGGTGACAGAACACGTTACCGTTCATCTACGAGGGGCGTTTGAATAAGTCCGTGCAAAGTCCGAGAGATGGCACCATCGGCACGTATCAAGGTCATGTTTATTTAGTAGCATCTTTGGAAAGAACGCACACCAAGTTTCAGCCATATTGGTCTATTTCTTTGTGATTGGCATTCGTGTGAATCAAGGAAGTCGAGTGATTGTCAATAAATGGACGAAGAAGAATTTCGTGTGGTGATTATACTTTATTACTTTAAGAAAGGCAAAACGCCTCAGGAGACTAAAGAGAAGCTTGATAAACATTACGGTGACTCTGCACCTTCGATTAGAACAGTTTATAAGTGGTTTCAAAATTTTCGGATTGGCCATATGGGCACAAGTGATGCTGAACGTTCTGGACAGCCTGTGGAGGTTATGGCTCCAAAAACCAATGATAAAATCCATGATATGGTGATGGATAACAGAAGAGTTAAGGTGCGTGAGATTGCTAATGCTGTGGGCGTCTCGAATGAACGAGGAGGTGATCTGCAGCAACTAATAGCTATTTTGCAGACTTGGACAGTTCCTATTATTCGGAAGGGATCAACTAATTATAACAGCGTTGGATGAAGTGTATAATCGTAAAAGGAGACTGTCGAAAAATAAAAAAGGGTGTACCCTTAACACGTAAGTAGTTTTTATTTTTGGACGAACATTTCAAACGCCCCTCGTAACACAAGTAAAAACAGTAACTTTACAAGAAGTAGTATATGTGTGTAGGTAGTATATCTTTAACTGCAGGCACATGGCTACAGACATTTCCACCATAGGCTACGCGCACTTCTTTTCCTACGCCATACAGATAGAAAGATACGGAACAATTTCCATCATTCAAGACGAAGGTGTTCAATATATGCACATGGTCTCCTGACCTAAGCACTCATCAAGCCAATTTCCATCATTCAGGACGAAAGTGTTCAATATATGCACATGGTCTCCTGATATAAGCACTCATCAAGCCAAAACAATTTCCCAAGAACAGTATTCAATTCTTATTTATCTCCCAGAAGCCAAAATTAACAGTATCACCATGTGTGGCATACACCGGGGTGACGAAAGTCGTGGGATTCCTCCCAATATCGTGCCGTACCTCCTTTTGCCTGGCGTACTGCAGCAGCTCGAAGTGGCACGGGCTCAAGAAATCGTTGCAAGTATGGAGCCAAGCTGCCTCAAAAGCCGTTCATAATAGTGAAAGTGTTGCCGGTGCAGGATTTTGTGCACGAACTGACCTCTCGATTATGTCCCATAAAAGTTCGATGTGATTCATGTTGGGCAATTTGGGTGGTCAAATCATTCGCTCGAATTGTCCAGAATGTTCTTCAAACCCGTCGGAACATGAAGTCCATAAATGACTGCGAATGGTCTGCAAGTACCCGAACATAACTATTTACAGTCAATGATCGATTCAGCTGGACCGTAGGATCCAGTCCATTCCATGTAAACACGGCCCACATCATTTAGGAGCCACCACCAGTGCCTTGGTAACAACATGAGTCCATGGCTTAAAGGGGTCCGCGCCACACTCGGACCCTACCATCAGTTGTTACCAACAAAAATCGATACTCATCTGACAGGGCCACGCTTTTCCAGGAGTCTAGAGTCCCCACGCCAGGAGAGGCTCTGCAGGCGATGTTGTGCTGTTAGCAAAGGCACTAGCGTCGGTTGTCTGCTGCTATAATCTATTATCGCCACAATTCGCCACAATTCGCCGCAATGTCCTAACGGATACGCTCCTTGACGTCTCATATTGATTTCTGCAGTTATTTCAGACAGTGTTACCTGTTTATTAGCACTTACGACTCTACGCAAACGCTGCTATTCTCGGTATCTAAGTGGTGGCCGTCGGCCACTGTGTTGTCCGTGGTGAGAGGTAATGCCTGAAATTTGGTACTGTCGGCACACTCCTGACGCAGTGGGACTCGGGATACTGAATTCTCTAACGATTTTCGAAATTGAATGTCCCGTACATCTAGCTCCAACTACCACTCTGCGTTCACAGTCTGTCAGTTCCCGCCGGCCGGAGTGGCCGTGCGGTTCTAGGCGCTACAGTCTGGAACCGTGCGACCGCTACGGTCGCAGGTTCGAATCCTGCCTCGGGCATGGATGTGTGTGATGTCCTTAGGTTAGTTAGGTTTAATTAGTTGTAAGTTCTAGGCGACTGATGAGCTCAGAAGTTAAGTCGCATAGTGCTCAGAGCCATTTGAACCATTTGTCAGTTCCCGTCGTGTGGCCATATTGACGTCGGAAACGTCTCACGTGCATGACTTGAGTACAAATCACAGCTCTTCCAATGCACTGTTCTTTTATACCTTGTACATGAGATACAACAGCCGTCTGTATATGAGCATATCGCTATTACATGACTTTTGTCACGTCAGTGTACGTCGTGCTGTTGTTCTGCGTAAATACGTCCCAATTGGCATGAAGGAAGTATGTTCTAAGTGTGAGCATGAATTCTTCATTTTGAATTGCGTTGCCAAAATTCATTAACTGTCATGTCGTACGCTTTTTCAGCACGTAACGTTTCTGTTTATCTTATTCTCATTTTCTGGCGGGGGGGTTACCAGATAAGGTGTTCAGCACATTTTTTACAGCTAAGAGAGAGTTGTGTGTTGACTCACTTTAGCGTGCAGCTGTAATTTAGAAATGAAAATCTTTAAGAAACGATATTTTACACCTAACGCCTTTGCTTGATATAAAATGAATCTTTTAATAAACATTTTTGGAACAACAACAAAATTTTTTTTACATTTTTCTTTTTAAAATTCAGTCTTGATGGCACCACGTATGCTACAAGCTGACCAGTTGACATCACAGCAGCTGAGAAGAGTGCTCCACCTACCATCTTCGAAGGATGCCATGGGTCTGATGATGGCCATATGACCTATGTTCTTGTAGCATACGTGGTGCGATCAAAACTGAATTCAAAATGGTTCAAATGGCTCTGAGCACTATGGGACTTAACATCAGAGGTCATCAGTCCCCTAGACCTTAGAACTACTTAAACCTAACTAATCTAAGGACATCACACACATCCATGCCCGAGGCAGGATTCGAACCTGCGACCGTAGCGGTCGCGTGGTTCCAGACTGTAGCGCCTAGAACCGCTCGGCCACCCCGGCCGGCAAAACTGAATTAAAAAGAAAATTTTTTTAAATGAATCTTTTCGTACTGCTATTGTGTTTGCCTGTATCATCACGTTATTAATATTGCAACCGTTGTACGAACGTTCTATGTGTACAAAGGATGTACGGATATCTAGTGATTAATCTATGTTAGCGCCATTTACGTTACAAATTTGATGCTCTCTCTATGCTGGTATCCTGTGTGACAAGCTGAGGAAAAACTGAGAACGTGTAGCTTATTTCGTTGCTTTAGAATTGTGTAAAATTTATGTAACACCTACGACACTATAGCTGAGTGATTGTCGTATCTAACAAGAGCGCCAAGGATCCAAGTTTGATTCCAGTACTGTCAAAGACTATAGCTCAGTGGCGGAAGTTCCGATTCCTAAAGATTACAGCAAAGATTAGGTAGTCAACTTCTGGCTGCAGGCTCCTCTCACACTGCCGCCCACCACCCTCACCCTTCTATGCGAATACCCGACCGATCCTGTAGTCCTGGTATTAATGGCGTCCTGATCAAATTACAATATTTTTTCTATAGCAACACACACGGCGCCCCCTTCATAGGAACGTGTACCTACTTGTATGTAAAAGTTTGTTGTGCTGCGTACCACCCTGTCACGTCTTCACACAGCACTACACACAATTTCACTGATGGTCCAACGTACACCGCAGTCCAATACTAGTAAACAGCTGCTCAAAGCTGCGAGAGGTTCACTCGTAAATTACACTCACTGGTTTTCGTACTTCCTCCTCCTGCATTTGAGTAGACGAATCCTGCAACGCAAAGTTACGCGTTTGGCCCTCAGGGCCAATCGGGACTGACTGACCGCCGTGTCATTCTCTGCCAACAGCGTCATTAGATACCGTTTAAAAGGACGTGGGATCAACATATTGCCTCTCCGACCGTTGTTGGCTTTGTTGACCTTGAAGTCTCTACTTCTCACTCAAGTTGATCCTAAGTTTGCATCTCGAGGCTGAATGCAACCCATTCTAGTCCCCCCCCCCCCACCACCACCACCAATGAAGAATCCCTGACGGTAGAGGGAATCGAACCCGAGTTCTCTGCATAGTGGTTCAAATGGCTCTGAGCACTATGGGGCTTATCATCTGAGGTCATCAGTCCCCTAGAATTTAGAACTCCTTAAACCTAACTAACCTAAGGACATTACACATCCATGCCCGAGGCAGGATTCGAACCTGCGACCGTAGCGACCTCGCGGTTCGAGACTGAAGCACCCAGAACCGCTCGGCCACTCCGGCCGGCTCTGCATAGTAACCAGACACGCTGACCACTGAGGCACGGAGGCAGACTAACACTACAGGATGATTCTAATATTTGGTTCACTATAAGAAAAGACATGGGGGTGCAGGTTGTTATTTACTTGTCTGTAGATGTTGCATGACAAGCCGCGACGAAAATGTGTAAGAAATACAGTTTGTCAGTCTCAGAAGTGATTAGCCCAGTCGGTATCTGACGAACAAAGCTTACAGTATAGTGAGGATGTATTGGAGTTACGAGCGTTCACAGCCAAGTTCGCTAATGCACACTTTTTCAGTGGCGTTTACTGTGCTGGATGCCTTTTCGAGATCTGACGACGGAACAAATTTGGCTGGAGAGATGACGAGAGGACTGCGCGTATAGTTTCTCAGCATCACAAGTTGCAGTGCTCACTTAGACGTTTGTTGCAGCACATAACAAAGTGCAACCTGAACCGAAAGGGAAAAATCGCGTGTGGCTGGACGCGCCACAGAGCGTACATTAGACTGAACGCGCAGAAAACTGGCGTCGGGTGCTAAAAGGAAATAAGCAATGCTTGCTTCCTCTGCGATCGCTACATTATATATAGAAAAGAAGAATACGGTCATTATGGGTGAAAAAATGGATGAGCAGAAGGGACAGGACGGAAAGTTCGATATTTCTAAGAAAATAACTTCTTTTAGAAGAAAAATGGTTTCGAAATTACTTGAGGATGAGTGAGTATGTTTATCGATTATGTTTACATATTAGAGTTGTACAACAGGAATTAACGAAGCAGCACATGGTAATGAGGAAAGCAATTACTTTTTGCGATAAGTTCCCAGCTGCACTAAGAATTCATGCCTCTGTGAATCGAAATCTGCCAAGAAATCATACTTTTTGCAAGTAAACTTTGTCACTGCCCCCAACACTTCTTTTCGAGAGCTAAATGATATGTCTTTCGCGGAAGTTCTGTCAATACAGAGTTTCTATTTTCTTCTCGGTGCTTAGCATAATTAGTTTCATGCTGTACCACGTTTGTTCCTGGTGTGATAATGTTTATTTCTGATATTAAAAAAGACACTGTTTCTGTTCATATTGTCAAATAAAACACTCAGTTGTTCTTTCCACCAAACTACCGTGTTCTACCTTCTTCCCTCTTGAAATAAGTTTGTCAGCGCGTCACGGGAACTGTGAAGTGCACAGCTGCAGACCTCTTCACCGTTTAAAGGCACACATGAGAGTGAACACTTCGGCTTCCATCCCCAGCAATCGTGCAGTATCGTATGCACTGTCACGCAAGGACGTAAGACTCCCTTCAGTTCTGTGCAAGAACACCGCAATCGTGATTGGGGGAACAAGGTTGCAACACACCGACTCCACGACGGTTCTGCCTGGCGGGCGTCTTTCTACGTAGTAACTTTCTACGCAGCACGCAGTACATACCTCCGCTTCGGGACAGTAGTCGGACCGTCAGCGCAAAGGCGAACGCTTTGAAGTGAATTTCTCCCACCATCGAAGATCCAATGAGTGCAAACCAAGTTGCCCATGTGGCTGAGTAGCTTCAACTCTATTCTGGGGTGAGAGACGACTACGTCGGAAGAAGTTACGTCAGTGCCCCGTGCCCTCAACGCCGTGAAGGCCTCAGGGCACGACGAAGTACACAACGCATCCCTGAAACAGATGCCGCCGACAGCCACCACTCATCAGATAGACACTTTCAACGAGGTCTTCCGGACCAGCTTTCCCCTTGCATCGAAACTTGCAGAAATCGAGGCTATTTCAAAGGTCGGGAAAGATCTCTGCCTTGTGCAAAGTTATCGCCGAATAAGTTTATAACTGATCATCTCTAAAGTCTCTGAGATGGATATCTCAAGAGACTGCACCGTCACGTCATCACTGAAGCCATTCTACCGGAGGCGCAGTTCGGGTTTCGCCGGAACGGCTCAAAGATGGATCAACTTCTGTGACTGGTTGAAGAGGCCCCTGACACTATAGGACCCTGTGAATACTTCCATGAGGTGACCATCGGTGTACTGTGAGCTTTTGATATCGTGTGGTACGATGGACTCTTGTTCAATTTACTCGACGGCATGACTTCCATGCAGCGACTGGAAAGTTCGTCGAATCTGTGCAGGCGTGCCATAGGGCTCGGTTTGAAGACCAATCCTGTAAACGATGTACACGGCTGATGGGCCCTGTGTGCTGCTGATACAGCGATCTTCAGCCGCGGCATAAACACCAGCACTTAAAACGCCGACAGCAGCACATCTCGAACACCACCAACATCTGAGCTGCCAAATGGTGCCAAATTCAACGGCTTCAAGATGAGTTACTGACGGTCACTCACCGAATCATCTCCGCAGCGATGCCACCCGTCGGAGAAGGCCATCCTGTTCCATCGAGACCCACGGCGCGATACTGCAGCGAAACTTTGGATCGCCGACTTACGTGGCGTCTTCATATCCAGGACGTCCATAAGTTGCACTTCTTGCTGAACCCTGCTTCTACCCTAACGCCTCGGCTCTGTATCATGTTGTAGAAGGCGCTGCTGCGCCGTGGCTACCCGGACGGCGTAAATGCATCGGAAGTCACTTCAGTGTATGTAGAACCGTGCGCTACGCTTGGCTGTTTGGCTGTGCACTTAGATTTTTTCGAACTCGTCAACTTCTTGACACGGCAGAAGCTCCACGGCTCCGCGCCGTTCTCGGGTGACGGACTGATGGTCCCCTTCTTGTACGAGAAGACGAGACGCTCGAACAACAGGAAGATCCGGACGATGGGCCAGGTAATACAATGCAGCCTGAGTACAAGATGGCCCAATCTATCGATGCGTAGGAAGCTCTTCTTGAATCATACGCTCACGGATACCCAAGAGGACGACAGGCGCAAGTAAAGTACACTAGCATCGAACGACGAATGGCAGCAAAACATGAACATGTTGAGAACTCCACCACACTTGGAAATTTAAGGCAACTCCGTTAAGGTACGTGGCGGCCGCGCTACATGTAGCATAAGAGTGGGGGTAGCGAGCTTAGGCAGTCTGTGGAACTTCGCGCTAAAAGGAATGTTTATGGCGGCACTAGGTTGAAAGCAAAGTATCTCTGCAATGTCTTTTACATTTAATCAGGACAATGAGAAATTCAAAAGTGATATAGAGTCTCTGTAACACCATAACTATTCTTACCAGATCCTTAAACTGGAGAAACGAGGAAGGAATTAGTTATTAATGGAAAACGTTCCTACCATCTTTATTTTGTTAACTTTTTTATTTTTTGCCTCCACAGTAGATAAACTTCAACAACGGAAGTTTAAAAATAGATCTGAAAGTCAGTTATAGTAAGACTAAAATAATGTGTAAATAATAAAAAGAAAATTGTGCAAATTATCAGTGGATCCATACACACAGTTTGTGAGTTTTAGTATTTTGTGTAGTTGAAGACGACTGGCAGAATAGAACAAAATATAAAAAAACACATTAGCATCGAGATGGTCTAAATAATTTTTGGTAAACCAAATAGAGTTTTCAAGACCAGTATTATGATGTGTCTGAAACGAAAGTTTACAGCCCATTTTTGTTACCAGTTATATCAATGAGGCGCTGACTTTCAAGGCAAAAATCATTCAGTGACTGACGGTAGCTCAGCAGACAACGAAGGGTTGAAGGTGGTAATTAGTAGGTGAGACAGGTGAATAAGTAAACGCATCAGAGTACAAACTGGAGTGGGAGACGTGAGAATAATGAAAATGAACTGGATTTCCTTCCTGGATTCAAAGAGCTAAGAAAGGGAAGAAGAGAGAAGGAAGATTAGTCTTTAACATTCGATCGCAGCGAGGTCATTAGAGCAAAAGCTCGGATTAGAGGAGGATGACAAAGGAAATGGGCTCTTCTCTTTCAAAGAAACCATCCCGGCATTTGCCTGGACGGATTTAGGAAGATCTACATCTACATCTACATTTATACTCCGCAAGACACCCAACGGTGTGTGGCGGAGGGCACTCTACGTGCCACTGTCATTACCTCCCTTTTCTGTTCCAGTCGCGTATGGTTCGCGGGAAGAACGACTGTCTGAAAGCCTCCGTGCGCGCTCGAATCTCTCTAATTTTACATTCGTGATCTCCTCGGGAGGTATAAGTAGTGAGAAGCAATATACTCGATACCTCATCCAGAAACGCACCCTCTCGAAACCTGGCGAGCAAGCTACACCGCGATGCAGAGCGCCTCTCTTGCAGAGTCTGCCAATTGAGTTTGTTAAACATCTCCGTAACGCTATCACGGTTACCAAATAACCCTGTGACGAAACGCGCCGCTCTTCTTTGGATCTTCTCTATCTCCTCCGTCAACCTGATCTGGTACGGATCCCACACTGATGAGCAATACTCAAGTATAGGTCGAACGAGTGTTTTGTAAGCCACCTCCTTTGTTGATGGAGTACATTTTCTAAGGACTCTCCCAATGAATCTCAACCTGGTATCCGCCTTACCAACAATTAATTTTATATGATCATTCCGTTTCAAATCGTTCCGTACGCATACTCCCAGATATTTTACAGAAGTAACTGCTACCAGTGTTTGTTCCGCTGTCATATAATCATATAATAAAGGATCCTTCTTTCTATGTATTCGCAATACATTGCATTTGTCTATGTTAATGGTGAGTTGCCACTCCCTGCACCAAGTGCCTATCCGCTGCAGATCTTCCTGCATTTCGCTACAATTTTCTAATGCTGCAACTTCTCTGTATACTACAGCATCATCCGCGAAAAGCCGCATGGAACTTCCGACACTATCTACTAGGTTATTTATATATATTGTGAAAAGCAATGGTCCCATAACACTCCCCTGTGGCACGCCAGAGGTTACTTTAACGTCTGTAGACGTCTCTCCATTGATTACAACATGCTGTGTTCTGTTTGCTAAAAACTCTTCAATCCAGCCACACAGCTGGTCTGATATTCAGTAGGCTCTTACTTTGTTTATCAGGCGACAGTGCGTAACTGTATCGAACGCCTTCCGGAAGTCAAGGAAAATAGCATCTACCTGGGAGCCAGTATCTAATATTTTCTGGGTCTCATGAACAAATAAAGCGAGTTGGGTCTCACACGATCGCTGTTTCCGGAATCCATGTTGATTCCTACAGAGTAGATTCTGGGTTTCCAAAAACAACATGATACTCGAGCAAAAAACATGTTCTAAAACTCTACAACAGATCGACGTAAGAGATACAGGTCTATAGTTTTGCGCATCTGCTCGAATACCCTTCTTGAAGACTGGGACTACCTGTGCTCTTTTCCAATCATGCGGAACCTTCCGTCCCTCTAGAGACTTGCGGTACACGGCTGTTAGAAGGGGGGCAAGTTCTTTCGCGTATTCTGTGTAGAATCGAATTAGTATTCTGTCAGGTCCAGTGGACTTTCCTCTGTTGAGTGATTCCAGTCGCGTTCTCGGTTCCCGAGCCCAGGGTCCCGGGTTCGATTCCTGGCGGGGTCAGGGACTTTCACCTGCCTCGATATGACTGGGTGTTTGCGTTGTCCTGATCACGGAAAACCTAAATCTGAATGGCCGGACGGAGATTTGAACTGACTCTGACGGAACAATCTGAGAATCCTGGTATGTTGACGGAACAACTTGTTTATTTTGGAGATTAATAAGAAACACCAGTGTTCCGCGGAACACAGTTTGGAAAACCCTGATCTGATGGAAGCGAGACAGAAAACATTGGAAAATGCCCAGCAGCAACACAAGATATATAGCTAAGGACTGTAATGCATGGAACTATTAGAGGTGACCCTTGTCCAGCTGAGAATGTCGAACGGCTCATGATAGTTTAGTAAAAACCTTTCTTTTTATGCAGCTAACGTCAAGTGAATGGAAGTGTGTGTGTGTGTGTGTGTGTGTGTGTGTGTGTGTGTGTGTGTGTGTGTGTATGAGAGAGAGAGAGAGAGAGGGAGAGAGAGAGAGAGAGAGAGAGAGAAAGAAAGAGAGAGAGAGAGAGAGAGAGAGAGAGAGAGAAAGAAAGAGAGAGAGACAGACAGAGACAGGAATAGGAGGAGGGAAAGAGACACAGAGTATGTCGACTCTTCAAGTTAAGCTGACATAATATTTCGACGGTCCAACTGGCCGTCATATTGACTTCAAGATACGGCTGCAAATCCGAGAAGAGTATAACAAGTTATTTCACAGAGATAAATTATCATTATCTTCATCTGATAGCTCTTCATTCGCAGTGCCAAAAACGCCCGGACTGTGTTCAATGCCACTAGGGCATAATATGTGCATACTGAGGGGTTGCAGTGATAGTGATTCATATGTTACGTCATCGCCTATCGGATGGCGCTCAGGAGACCTGTCTGTGCACCCTCTGCATCAGTAAATGTGCTGTGTTCAGCGATGAGCAGTATTTGGAACATTCATTCTAGGGTACAACCATGCTCCACGACTTGTACGTCCTCCTGTTGAACAGCTTCATCCATTTGAACGCGATCGCATTATGGGCGTGTGGGAAGTTGGACAGACGTATCGAGCGTATCGTCGGCAGCTCGTGGTCTCGCAGTCGCGTTCTCGGTTCCCGAGCCCAGGGTCCCGGGTTCGATTCCCGGTGGGGTCAGGGATTTTCACCTGCCTCGAGATGACTGGGTGTTTGCGTTGTCCTGATCATTTCAGCATCATTCATGAAAGTGCCGAGATTGGACTGAGCAAAGGTTGGGAATTTGTACGGGCACTGATAACCGCGCAGTTGAGCGCCCCACAAACCAAACATCATCATCATCGAACGTGTCGACGCACTGTTGAAAGTGTTTGGCACAGTGTATCTGTGGTGTGTCGTTGCTTTCAGCAGTGGCATATGGAAAATTCCTTCACCTGTAGACCAAGTTCTGGACGTTCGCGTAGTACAGACGCACGTCAAGGTCGACGCATTCTGGGAGCAGCAGTGGCCGACCGAAAATCATCCGGGCACGTGTTGCACTTGCTGCGTCATCGGGGACCTCTGGGAAACGTCTGCCTGCAGCAGGATTAAGATCGTGTGTGGCTCTGGGCAGCCTACCCCTGACACAGCGATACCGCCAAGCATGACTGTTACGGTGTCGTGAAACAGTTGACTGGAGAATGGTTTAACACTCTATTGTCTCCATTGATTAGAGTAGTTTCCGTATGTGTTCGATTGATGGATGTACACGTGTAGACCTGGTCGATTGCCTATCCCAGAGAACATTCGCCCACAACACCCAGGCTATATGGTGTCCGATGCCATCAGTAACAACTCGCGCACAGTCTCTTATCCCCGTGCTACTGCCATTTCTTCAACAAGAAGGTGATGTGCTCTATCAGCAGAACCATGCAAGTCCACATGGGCTGCAGCAACGCAAAGTGCTGTCTGTGGTGTACAAGTGACATGGTCAGCAAGATCATCAAACGTCTCGTCAACTGAACACGTTTGGGACATGATGAAACGGGAACCTAATCGTTCTCCACGGCTTGCACGAACCATTTTCGAATTGCAACAAAAGACGCAAGATGTTGGGGCAATCTGTCGCACCGTTTCCATGCAATAATACACGCCTGCGTTCCCGACAGATGGTGAGATGGGGGTTGTGCTGCGTATTGATGCGACTCTTTGGGCACCCTTTAATGTAACGTGTGTTCCACTTGGTCTGAATTTGTTATCATATACTGCTACAGTGATGAACTACCTGTTACCTTACTTGTCAGTAAAATGACTTAGTCGCTGAAGGCGTTGCATTTCTTTCTTTCGACAGTGTATTTTAAAAGTTCCTGGGGCTGCAGTTCACAATCTAACGCACTGTTAGTCACTTGTTTTCGTATTGTTTCTGTGTAGAAGTTCTGTACGGTACAGCACGACATTCACATTGTAACCGGCTCTCTCTGCCCGCTTAACAATACTCCCTGTTTGCTGGATACATCAATATAATCCATTGTTACGTGTTTGCTGATGTGGCCATATTCCGCAATAAATATACACTTACAATCAAAAAAATCTATACACCTCTGTGTAAGGCGAAATTGAACACGACATATCACTACAGGCAGACCTACCAGTACAAAGCGATGTAGAGAGTATTGTGTTGTCAGTAGAGAATCAGTAATAGCTGACTTGGTCTGTTAGTTGAACTCAGTGATTTCCTATGTGAACTAGAGGCGCTGAAGGAAACGCTAAATGCTGAAGGATATGAACATATTTTACGACGTCATTTAGTGCTTACAGGCGAGGAATATGAAACTTACTGGCAGATTAAAACTGTGTGCCGGACCACGACTTGAACTCGGAACCTTTGCCTTTACCGGGCAAGTGCTCTATCAACTGAGCTACCCAAGCTTGACTCACGCCCCTTCTCACAGCGTCAATTCTGCCAGTATGTCGACTCCTACCTTCCAAACTTCACAGAAGCTTTCCAGCTAGTTCTGCAAGGTTCGCTGGAGAGCTTATGTGCAGTTTGGAAGGTTGGAGACGAGATACTGGCAGAATTGAGGCTGTGAGTACAAGGCGTGAGTCGTGCTTCGGTAGCTCAGTTGGTAGAGCACTTACCCGCGAAGGTCAAAGGTCCCAAGTTAGAGTCTCGGTCCGGGACGCAGTTTTAATGTGCCAAGAATTTTCATATCTGCGCACACTCCGCACCAGAGTGAAAATTTCATTCAGGCGAGGGACAATTTGGAGACGATGACTAATTGTATCAGCATGAAAATCCACCCAGACATAAAGCAGCTTCTGTAGGCAATGGCTTGTGGATAATGAAAGTCCTGAAATGGACTGGCCTGTCCAGAGTCCCAACCAGAACACAGCAGACCACTTTGGAATGAGTTAGAACGTATGCATGGCTCCAGACCTCAGCGTCTAACATCACTGTCTGTTGTGGTTTCAGCTCGTGAGGAAGAATGGGCTGCCATTTCTCCACAGACATTCAGACACCACACTGAAAATGCCTCCATGAGAGTTCAAAGTGGCACAAAGGCGAAGAGTGTGCACTCCCTTATTAAAGTCCACTAATAGGTGTCCGGATATTGTTGATCAGATAATGTATTATTCTAAGAAAAAATCCGTCAAGGAAGCCTTTAATATGAAAGACGAAACACGTCTGTAAAGTAAATAAGTATATCACAGCGAGAAAAGTACATTGGCATTTATAAAAATTATACTCTATTGTCGTTACAGGAACTCGAAGATCGAATGACAGCAGAAAGCAAAAATTTCGTAATAGTGACCATCCGCTCCCCTGCAAGTGTAGATTTAAATCACACAAATGGAACATCGTGTATGACTTTGTAGGCATCATACTCAAACCCTGGAATGATAAGCACATTATACCAAAATTAGTCACCTCCGGGAGACATCACGATCATACCGTTTAACATGGCCTTCATATTTAAAAATGTCATCAATTTGGCGAGGAAGGCAGACCAATAATGTATTGAGGTTTGCCATATCCAGCGAAAGCCACTCGTTAACGATTAGATTCCGTAGAGCTAACAAACTGCGAGGATGTTGAGTGGTACGCTTCACTCGCTGGTCGAAATACTCGCATTTTCTGTCATATTAAGATCGGGTAATTTACAGGCTAGTCGATGTGTGATTGGGTGTTTGAGTGTTCGTCAAACGAGGAACGAATGCATGCAGGCCAGCGACACAGTTGTCTTCTTGAAAGACGTGAATGCCGAGAGCATACTCATAATTCATAATCGAAAATGTAAGTGTCCACAACATTCCAGCCACGAAGATGGGGAAGGCAGGGCAACACTTGGACAGTGATCACGCTGAAAAATATTCTGGTTCAATTTCCAGGTTCATGAATGAATGCTCCCAAATGGTACCTGCAGTACGAAAAACACTCGCAAAACGTCACAAAACCACCTCTGGCTTCACTGCACCCTCCACACACTGCGGTTTAAAGACCTTATTGGGCCGTTCGTGCAGTCAACGCCTTGAGTCGTTTGAGAAGAGACTAAATCACGACTATTCGGTCCAAACTACACGCCTCCAATCAGCTTTCTGTTTCCTTAGACCCAATGATGTTGCGCAGCTTTAAAACTGCTGTAAGCACCGGCTCTTTGCTAGGTACTCAACTACAAAATTCTACTACACACTGTTGGTTTGCGACGTTTACTCGGAAACTGAGTGAGATGGACTGCATTTACGAACAGCAGCAACTAGTGTCGGATTGAAACGGATTATTATTGACAAGCTGTGACACTCCGTCTCCGTTAGCTGTCGGTTTGGAGCATCTGACGACAATTGTTTTTATGCCATGATGCATGGTCGCGAATGATACACCTTTCCTTGTACACAAGTTTGACTGTCCACGATGATACAACAACAAACCGGTGCAACTTTGATCACAATGTTCCCATACGTATATCCTTTCTGCCGCTCTGTCACATCCACAAGTCGATTCACGTTACTGCGCTGATCCCATTCGGGCAGTTGCCAACTGCCATGGCTTACGTCAGCGATGGTGTCTCACACGACTGCCTCATAGCAGTTTTACACCATCTACAGCGCTGCAAATCGACAAACGTGCTCTTTCAAGGTAAAGGGTAAAGTCTGTAGCAAATGGTACAAATGGCTCTAAGCACTATGGGACTTAACATCTGAAGTCATCAGTCCCCTAGACTTAGAACTACCTAACTAACCTAAGGACATCACACACATCCATGCCCGAGGCAGGATTCGAACTTGCAACCGCAGCAGCCGCGTGGTTCCGGGCTGAAGCGCCTAGAACCGCTCGACCACAGTCTGTAGCACATCACGTCACCAGACTACTAGCCTGACTACAATTAGAGTGCAACCTTTCTTCGCCGCGGTACTAGGAGGAGGAGGATGGCGGGCTTACTGCCCCGGTCGCCTTTTACCTCCGCGGAAGGTCACCGATACTCATTTCATAGCAGCCTCACTGGACCTGGGACCGTCCTACTGGAACGAGGAAAAATACCCAACTTTCCGGATCTCAACACGGGACTCGCTAGACCGCTACGACCACGCTCTTTTAACGGGGCGACCAATACTTCATTCTGTGAGCCTACTACGAGGGAAGTTCATCAAATAGTGCACCACATTTTTTTTCTCGGCCAATTTCGGTTGAAAAAATGCAGGAATTGCACGTAGTGGAATATTTCCACGTCAGCCCTATAGTTTGGTGAAGTTCCGATAGGTGGTATACGTAGCTTTCAAAATGGCGTCTGTATCGGAGGTGCGTTCCGAGCACAGAGCTTTCATTGAATCTCTTTTTGGCGGAAAACTAGATCATCGTAGATATTCATAGGCGCTTACAGAATGTCTACGGTGACCTAGCAGCGAACAAAAGCACGGTGAGCCGTTCTGCGAGGCGTCTGTCATCATCACAACGAGGTCGCTCAGATCTATCTGATCTCCCGCGTTTCGGCCGGCCGCACACAGCTGTGACTCCTGCAATGTTGGAACGTACGGACGCTCTCATTCGAGGTGGTCGACGGATGACAAACAAACACCTCGCTGCACAATGGACATTTCTGTTGGTAGTGCTGACAGTCGTCCGTCAGTTCAGGTACTCAAAGGTGTGTGCCTACTGGCTACCTCGCCACCTGGCAGAAGACCATAAAGAGCTACGAAGGACCATCTGTGCATAATTGTTTAATTGTTTTTGCTTTAAGAGGCTGATTGTGACAATTTTTTGTGGAACATTGTCGCAGGCAATGAAACGTGGGTTCATCAGTTCCAAGCGGAAACAGGTCCGCCCCTGGTAGCTGAGTGGTCAGCGCGATGGAATGTCATACCTAACGGCCCGGGTTCGATTCCCGGCTGGGTCGGAGATTTTCTCCGCTCAGGGACTAGGTGTTGTGTTGTCCTTATCCTCATCATTTCATCCCCATCGACACGCAAGTCGCCGAAGTGGCGTCAAGTCGAAAGACTTGCACCAGGCGAACGATCTACCTGTCGGGAGGCCCTGGCTACACGGCATTTCCATTTTACAGGAAACAAAACGGCAACACATGGAGTGGTGCCACACCACCTGTCCTCCGAAGAAAAAGTTCAAAGCCGCACACTCAGTCGTAAACGTTATGGCGATGGTCTTCTGGGACTCTGTTTGCCGTCCCGCCTGTTGGTGCAACGATCAACTCTAAAAAGTAACGTGCTGCCCTGAGTAAACAGAAAAATTGGCTTTAGCGTGTTCGTCGCCACAAAAATGCAAGGGAACTACTACTTCTCCATGACAACGCAGGACCTCTCACAAGTCTGTGCACCAGGGAGTAGCTCACAATACTTCGTTTGTCTGTTCTTCCGAGGCCGAACGGTTCTAGGCGCTACAGTCTGGAACGGCGCGACCGCTGCGGTCGCAGGTTCGAATCCTGCATCGGGCATGGATGTGTGAGATGTCCTTAGGTTCGTTAGGTTTAAGTAGTTCTTAGTTCTAGGGGACTGATGAGCTCAGAAGTTAAGCCCCATAGTGCTCAGAGACATTTGAACCATCTGTTCTTCCTCATCCATCCTACAGCCCGGATCTCGACCCCCCCCCCCCCCCCTCGGTCTTCCATCTGTTTGTCCCAATGTCCCAATGAAGGATGCGCTCTGCGGGAAGCAGTACGTGGATGATGGGGCGGTTATTGATGCAGAAAGGCGTTCGGTCCAACGTCGACCAGTAATGGTAACATGCAGGCACAGAGGCTCTCCCAGTAAGGTGGCGTAAGGCTATCGGATTAAATGGAGATTACGGTGAGAAACAGGAGTTTGTAGCCAAAAGTGTGAGGAATAGTGTAATGTATTGGAGTACCGAATAAAATCAACCTGCTTACAAATTTAAAAAATCGTCGCCGTGACGGTGGTGGTCGATCGGCCGGCGGCGAGGTGCACTGTAGCAGGTGGCGGCGTGCCCTTGCAAGGCCTGAGAAACAGGAGTTTGTAGCCAAAAGTGTGAGGAATAGTGTAATGTATTGGAGTACCGAATAAAATCAACCTGCTTACAAATTTAAAAAATCGTCGCCGTGACGGTGGTGGTCGATCGGCCGGCGGCGAGGTGCACTGTAGCAGGTGGCGGCGTGCCCTTGCAAGGCCACAGGCGGGCCTGCCTGGCCCGGCGTGCCGCGGCGTCGGGTGTCGGCTGCTGCTGCTGGTGCTGGTGGTGCGAGTCACCGCCGCGTGCCGCCGCTATCTGCTCTCCTCCCCTCCTCCCGCCTCTCTCTTCCCGCTCCTAACCACCCGCACTGCCTCGCGGCCTCCCACGCAGCAGCGCCGCAACATTTAGTCCAGTCAACGAAGACCGAGAAAAGTCGAATACGGGAAAATTCGTACTGCAAGTAGGCTCTTTAGGTTTTTATGTTGGTAACGCCACGTAGCGCTCTATATAAAAAACACTGACTGTGCTGTGTGAAGGCTGTGGTTGGTTTGCATTGTTGGAGTATATGCTATTGTAGTGTTGGGCAGTTGGCTGTTAGCGCGTAGCGTTGCGCAGTTGGAGGTGAGCCGGTGAGCCGCCAGCAGTGGTGGATGTGGGGAGAGAGATGGCGCAGTTTTGAGAGCGGATGATCTGGACGTCTGTCCATCAGAGACAGTAAATTTGTAAGACTGGATGCCATGAACTTATATATTATGACTTTTGAACACTATTAAGGTAAATACATTGTTTGTTCTCTATCGGAATCTTTCATTTGCTAACTATGCCTATCAGTAGTTAGTGCCTTCAGTAGTTTGAATCTTTTATTTAGCAGGCAGTAGTGCCGCTCGCTGTATTGCAGTAGTTTGAGTAACGAAGATTTTTGTGAGGTAAGTGATTTGTGAAAGGTATAGGTTAACGTTAGTCATGGCCATTCTTTTGTAGGGATTATTGAAAGTCAGACTGCGTTGCGCTAAAAATATTGTGTGTCAGTTTAGTGTTGATCAGAATAGGTAAAGAGCGAAATGTCTGAGTACGTTCAGTTTTGCTCAGCTGTTTGAAAATCAAATAATTTAAGAAGTTTATCAGCACGGTTATTCATTAATTTTTCTAAGGGGACGTTTCAATACAGTTGCAAATTTTTGTACAGTGGTACAAAATCCCCACCGATGAGGTGAGAGCGTTGGGGCTGAGGTTCGTTTAAAGACCACTGTATTGGGTCTTTTTATAATAGTTCGAAAACTGTGAATTCTACCAGAAACGTGTCACAGCAAAAAATTAAACTGCATCAGATTTCCTACAGGGAAGATCCTATTCATTTTTTCTCTAGGACTAATACTTTTCGCATTGCAGAGGATGGAAAAATCGCGTATTATTAAGACTTTAAATTTAACGGTCCAAAATCAGTGATTATCTTTAAATAAAGTGGTTTAAGGACAAATATTAAGCCTGCGTTCCACTTCTAACTGCTACAGAGCCGTACTGAGTGACTAATTTTGTTCCGGGGGTGTAACAGGAAACAGGGGGGTGGAGTGGGGGGTTAGAGGTGAGAGGGAAGATAGGTCGCTGGATTGTTCTCACGCACTTCCCTCCTTCATAGGTCTGCAGATTGATGAGCGAGCTGGTGATTCCCCACTCCATCTACCCCACTATGTGATTAGAAGCAACTACAGGGTGAAACTTCTTGGCAGATTAAAACTGTGAGCTGGACCGAGACTCGAACTCGGAACCTTTGTCTTTCGCGGGCAAGTGATCTACCAACTGAGCTACCCAAGCACGACTCACGCTCCGTCCTCACAGCTTTAATTCCGCCATTGCCTCGTCTCCTACCTTCCAAACTTCGCAGAAGCTCTCCTGCATACCTTGCAGAACTGGTACTCCTGGAAGAAAGGATTTTGCGGAGACATGGCTTAGCCACAGCCTGGGGAATGTTTCCAGAATGAAATATTCACTCTGCAGCGAAGTGTGAGCTGATATGAAACTTCCTGGTAGATTAAAACTATGTACCGGACCGAGACTCGAACTCGGGACCTTTGCCTTTCGTGGGCAAGTGCATTCTAACTATAGGGTGTTTCACAAAGTTGTACCAGCCCACTGCAGTGTGCCTCATGAATCACTGCGGCGCAGTGTGCAGGCACGCCCGGGTGTGTTTATTTTCTTTAAAGTCCGTGAACACTTCGTGAAATACAGATATGACTATGTGAGCTACTAGCAATGCTAATCCATGAAATGCATATGGATAGATTCTACGTAAAACTCTGCGCATTGTTCTAAACTGCTCCAGAGGAAATTAATTCTTAGTTTTCCTGCACGGCATTTGTAGCGTTCTTCCGGGAAAGGCATCTTCCCTCAACACGAGTGCTGCTCAGTTTCAGTATACAGATAGACCATACCTCCCCAGAATTTACTGTCCATCTCTCTTATGTGAGCAGGCAAAACGACTTCAAACGGCTGGAAGCACTATGGGACTTAACATCTGACGTCATCAGTCTCGTAGACTTAGAACTACTTAAACCTAACTAACCTAAGGACAACACACACATCCATGCCCGAGGCAGGATTCGAATCTGCGACCGTAGCAGCAGCGCGGTTCTGGACTGAAGCGCCTAGAACCGCTCGGCCACTGCGGCCAAAACGACTTGACGAAGCTCTTGGTCATATAGTTCAATTGTTTTCATTTTATTACCTGAGTACTTATTTGTCGTTGTTAAGTGAGCTACGATGTAAAAAGAAAAGGATCAACAGCTGGACCTGTCAGCTGTCTTCTTCAGTGTAGAACCCGTCTCAGGTGTACCATCTTCTCAATATGTATTCGACAATGACGATTTCATTGCTTCCACTACCACTTGCTGCAATACCTTTCCCAGCTTGAAGGGTATCAAATGCGTGCCCCCCCGCCTCAGCTTTCCCATAATATGAACTGTCCCAGCGGCTTAAGCTCTCTTCCCCTTCAACAGAAGTAGGTCACATAGGTGTTATAGAAGTTCAGATATATCAACGTAACTCAAACGTTTTACGGCACAGCAGATCAGTTCTATTCTGCCACACATGTTCACATCCATCTTGTGAGTACTACTGATGTATGATAAGTGGCTCCACTCAGTGCAGCCGATTCGACAAGCGCCAACAATTCCTGAATGGATGGGATTTATACAGCCTACTAGTAGCACAATTAATGACGACAGAAGTGCAGTAGCTCTCAGGTCATTCTTTAATTCACCGCCAAGTGACTACAACGTAATTACACGGCTTTTAAATATGCTGTCAACGATAGGCAGCAACAAGGCGCCACATTTAACAATCTTGTCTCTTTCGCACCACACATTACTGACAACATCAGACTTACAATTTAACACCTCTCAGCCGTAGTTTATAGGAACGTATTTTACATCAAAGCTGAAAATTACTCCATTATATAAACACGAGCTCGGTCAAGTAATTTTGTCTACTTACATAAGCTAACTGGACAAGAAATGCTAGGGAGGCAAAGTCTGTCTGAAAACTGAAAAACGAGCCGCGCTTGTGTTGGGGAAGTTGCCTTTCCCGGATGAACGCTACAGCCGCTGTGCAGAATGACCAAGTCAGTTTCCCTTGTAGCAGCATAGCAGTGTGCAGAGTTTTACGTAAACTCTGTCCATATACATCTCTTGCATTAGTATTATCAGTAACTCATTAGTCGTATTCGTACTGCATGGAGTATTAAGAGACTTCGTAGAAAATAAAGGCCTCCGGGCATGTTTGCTCGCTGCGTCGGCAATGATTCACAAGACGCGCCGAGAAATGTTGGTATAAATTTGTGAAACACTCTGCAGTTGCTTGTTATTACTTAGTGGGGTAGACAGAATGAGGAACTGCTTGCTCACTCTTAAGTTTTCCGGCCTGTGCAGGAAGGAAGTGGATGACAACAGTCCAGCAACGTAGTCTGCCTCGCGCTTCTGTCCTCACTCTACGCCCTCCACCATGTTGCACCTCAAAAGTATAAATCTCTTAATATGGCTGTACTGTACTTACCGTGGTACTCATATTTAATATTTGTTCTTAACCCACAGTATTTAACAATAAACTTTAATTTTAAACCATTAAAACATAATTTTTAACAATCTGCGATTCCTACATTCCATACAACGCGGGAACTATTCGTCCTCCTGAAGAAATGAGCAGGATGTCTCCTGTAGGAAATTTGATGTAGTATAATTTTGTACTGGGAAACATTTTCGCTAGAAGCCGTAGTTTTCGATTTATTAAGAACCTAAAAAGTGGTCTTCAAACGAACCCCCATCAAACTGCCACCCGCACTAACACACCCCAGCGGTGGGGATTTTTGGTACCTTGTTCATGGTCCTCACCCCTACAGCTGTACAAAAATTTGCGACTACACGTATTGTTTCCCCTAATTTCCTTCGCTGGCTGGACAATAGAGGTGTGCACCGATGAGGATGTCCTCAGTAATAACCAGTCAAAAAGTCGAGCACATGAAGATAAATGTGTCCGTAAATTGGAGTTGCATTACGCTCAGTCGATCAGCCACTGAGAGACGATCACATGTACTACCGACAGCAAAGACGTCAGTGTAACAAGTATAGGTAACATGGCGTCTGTAGAACTGCGCAGTTTACTTCTCGTAAACGTAGTTTTCGCAAGAGCAACGATTTGATTTGCGGGAATATCCACTCAGTTCAACAAATTTGGCATTATCTAACTAACGGACCAAAGAAACAAACTGTGACTGGGTGTAATATTCTAGACATTGCAAAATCACAACTTTGGGGGTGAATTATGCTCAATGGGAAAACGTTGTTCTATGTTCGTTCGCCTAAAATGGATGTACGTAGAAAAATGTACGCTTTTGAACTAAAAACGAAACAGTCAGTGTCTGTCAATCCGGGAAACTTTCACCTTCACATCGCAATGCAGTTTTTTCGGTTGAAATGGAGGTAATAACGTTGAGTGAGAGAGACAGTAGGTGGCACGATATAGCATTATCTACCGTGACGCCGAAGGCTCGTCGCGAGCAGAGCAGAATACGGTGCACCACCAGCGCACACTCTCTTGCTCGGAGCTGCGGATCTATCTGTGTCCAATTAGATGTCAGTAATTATGTGGGGCAGCACAGAGTTTAGCAGCAATATAATGACTGCAATTACATGCGTGTGCCCGCCAGAGCCACGGGTTAAGCCCCCCCTACTGCAGTGTCTGGTTTGACCTAGCTGCAGTTTGGCGACCCCGAGAGAGACCTGCCGCAGGCCGGCGTGAATAGAGATAGCAAAATCGACAAATCGATTTTTCGATAAATCGTGTGAGTGCTAGTCATGCTGACGATATACTAGATGTAAAATACAGATATTTTCTATACATCGGACTTCGAAATATAAAAAAAGGAAGATTCTAATTTGAAAGAAAAGGTACCCGTTTCAAAACTGGAAAGTATTGTTGTTTTGATTTGTTTTAACAGCTGTCTGTCACTGTTGATTAGGACACGAGTTTTATTTTAAAAAATTGTTTAGTTTCTATAAAAACATGCTAAAATTTTCATTTTTTAAAGTAAAGGAAATTTATATAGCTGGTTAATTAAATCTATATTAACACAAATATCAGAGGGCACATAGTTCCTAGACTAAAAGAAGGAATGCGTTGATAGGACACATATTGAACCACCAAGGAATAGTTAAATTAGTACTGGTGATAAGCATGGGACTGAAATTTGTAGAGCGGACCAAGACTTGAATACGGTAAGCAGATTCAAACGGAAATAGGTCGCAGCAGAGATGCAGGGATATCGAGATCTGCGCAGGATAGACCAGTGTGGAGAGTTGCATCAAACCTGTTTTCAGCCAGACGACGGCAATAACAACATTTGTTAGGATACGAGGAAAACATAGTTACACCCAATATCTAGTACAAAGAAAGAAGAAGTAAGCTCCAAAAACTGGGGACTGCATTTATATTACGAATGTTTAATTATTTATTTGTTTATCTTATGGTTTTCTAAGCACAATATTATCTAAACTAACAGTAGCTCATGTAATTTGCAGACATTCCAGTTTATAGTAGGTTGGTGCATGAGTTCGTAGCGTTTCTGTGCTGTGTGTTGGTATTCCGGGTACTACGGGTTTATTTATCGATTGTCATTCACTATTTGTAGCTTACTGTTGCTATTTGGGTGTACATATTGTCATTTGGAGATAGCGAGTGGAGATGTGGACGCTAGAACATACGGTGCCAAGTGGAGAAATAGGAACATTTCCGACATATTCTTCTGTCTGAGTTCAGGAGAGGGGTGACAGCGGCGGAGGCAGACAGACACAGTTGTGCCATGTATGGGGATGATATCGCTGGACAGAGCACGCCAAGAAAATGGTTTTCCCGTTTTGAGGGGGGGAGGGGGGGGCGTTTTGACACTAGTGAGTCTTCATGTTCAGGAAGACCTTCGTGGTTTGATGAAGATGGTTAAAACGCATCAACCCAAAGCGATCCCAGTCGGCGTACGCGAGAACTGGCAGATGTGATGAACTTTGATCATTCCAGCATCGTGCGATATTTGCATACAATGGGAAAGGTTCAAAAATCGAATGCATGGCCATCACATGCTCTAAGCTAAAAATTACAGAAATCAGTGGCTGTTTCTCCGTTTGCTCGTCATCAATTGGCTCGTGAACAGTGTCGACCATTCCTATCCTGTATCGACGTTTTTATGATAAAGGAAGGAGAAGAAGGGCATAGTTCAGACCACACAAAGCAGTGACCCCTGTGCACAAAGACCTGCTCGCACCCTCAAAAGAAAATGTTTCAGAATGGTTCAAATGGCTCTGAGCACTATGGGACTTAACATCTGAGGTCATCAGTTCCCTAGAACTTAGAACTACTTAAACCGAACTAACCTAAGGACATCACACAAATCCATGCCCGAGGTGAAAATGTTTCACGTATGTTGGAACAGCGACGGAGTGTTGTGCTACGAACTGCTTCCCCTAGGTGTCAACATCAATGCTGACATTTATTGTCAACAACTGAGACGTCTTGCAGATGCGATCCAGGAACAACGACCAGGAGGACTGCGTGAAGTGATGCAACTCCACGACAACGCCCGCCCGCATTCTGCTAGACTGAAAAAAAGCACTATACAGGAGTTTAGTTGGGAAGTCACTCCGCGCCCACCTTATTCACCTGATCTTGCCCCTACAGATTTTCAACATTTTCTGTTCTCTATCAAACAACCTTCAAGGAACTTCCTTTCCGGATGAAAATGTGCTCCGAACATGGCTTGACGAGTTCTTCGCTTCAAAAGCACGCGATTTCTGCAGACGTGCAACTGAAAAGTTAACTCAGCGTTGCAAGACTGTTGTACGTGGGTAATCCCAAAAGTAAGGTCTCCTATTTTTGTATAAGTACATAGACCTCTTTATTTCTACAATGGTTTACATCAGTTTACAGCTTGAACATTTAGCTATTTTTCGACATAATCATCATTTTTGTCGATGCATTTTTGTAGACGCTGTGGAAGTTTTTGTATGCCCATGTCATACCAGCTCGCCGTCATGCTGCTCAGAAACTTATGAACCTCTTCTTTCACCTCGCCGTCGGAGCTGAATCGCTATCTGGCCAAATGTTCTTTTAACCTAGGGAACAGGTCATAGTCACTGGGCGCCAAGTCATGGCTATAGGGTGGGTGGGTGATTATGTTCCACTGAAACTGATGCAAGAGAGCAACGGTTTGCCGAGCGATGTGTGGGAGAGCATTGTCATGGAGATTGTGTACGCCCTTGCTCAACATTCCTCTTCTCCGGTTCTGATTTGCCCATTTGAGTTTTTTCAGAGTCTCAAAGTACCTGTCAACGTTAATTGTGGTCCCAGTGGGCATAAAGTCGACCGGCAATACCCCTTTCCGATCCCAAAAATCGTTTGTCATGACTTTACCGGCAGACTGTGTTTGTTTGAATTTACGCGGCTTTGGCGAAGAAGGGTGCCGCCACTGGCGTGATTGTTGCTTGGTCTTAGGTGTAAGGTGGTATGCTCAGGTTTCGTCACCCGTGACAACTGAGTTCAGAAAGTTGTCCTGTTTGGCTGCAAGGCGGTGAAGAAATGCGCGGGAAGCATCAACTCGTTGCCACATGTGGTCCTCAGCATGCGTGGCACCCATCTTGCGCACACCTTCCAGTAGTTCAATGTTTCCTTTAAAATTCTGTGAGCGGTGCTACGGGAAACCTCAGGAACCAACGTGCAGCGATCATCCAGGGCGATCCGCCGATATTCACGCATGCTTTAACCTTCAAACTGTCTCCTAAGAAATTGACGGTCTCCCGCTCCTTTGTTCGTAGATTCTTCGGTCCGACCAGCTGCAAACTCTCTACACCACTTAACGAACATTTTTGACATCCATGCACGACTCACCACACACTTCTGTCAAGTGGCGATGGATTTCAATCGGCGCAGTGCCCTTTGCGTTGAAAACCGAATAACTGCGCGCAATTCGCACTTGGCGGTAACATCCAATAGGAGCCCCATCCTCAAGGGCTGCAAAGCCAAGACAGCGCCTCAGCGCGGCGTGCGCATTGTTCACATACAGCGCGTGAAGCGCTCTTCATAACAGTGTGACCAACTGCCACACAGAGTTTTGGCGTCAGGAAACCGTGGAAGGTTCCACATGCGCTGTTGGGACATAATGTAACAATGTGGCGAACAATTTGGCTGGCTGTTACACACTTGCCTTGTGGTCATGGAGCTACTCACAATAATGAAAGTCCGGGCTTTTGCCGTGTTTGGTGCGTATTCTGTTAATCGTTGTCCCGAGTCTGTGCGATTGCTCGAAGCCAGGGCAAGTTCTGGCAATGTGGAGGGCAAGGTTCTGTCTAGTTCTCGTTCCTACGTGTCGGTTAACTTGAACTGAAACGTGTGCAGTTGTTTGGCTATTTTCATGGATGGTTTTTTGGATCGAAGCCACCTTTTAGGGTAACTGCATCTTGTTGGATAGAGAGTTGCGGTTTGGCTTCTATGGGTTTGAACTCACGGAGAAGAGCTGCTTTTCGTCGAAGGCTAGTGGGCGGAATGTGGCTTAGCATGAGCAGCCATTCGACAGGGTTTGATCTCAGTGTATTGAGCCTGACTGGAATCATATGCGAGTTGACACTACGGAATTTGTCTCAGGTTCTTCTATCTGTTCTTAGTCTTTTTGGAACTTTGTTGTTGTTCTGAATGTTACTGTGATCCCTTGATTTTTCAAGAAGATTTCTATCTTGAAAGGCTAAGACCTCAGACAAACCCAGCAATGCTGGAATATACCAACTCACATGTAACGCCTGTCAGACCCAGTACATAGGACATACAAGCAGAAATTTTCAAACGTGGTACACAGAACACATGAGAGCTCTAAAGAGTAAGAGCAAGCATTCCACTTTCGCGGAACACCTAGTGAACAAAAACCATAACCTCACTAATATCGAAGGTTATCTACACATCGTGAAACACAGCAACAATTTATACCGACAACTAACAACACAGGAAGCACACATACACAAAAGAACCACTCCCCTATCACATCATCAGACGTGATTAAGGAACAGAAGTTATCAGAACTCCCGTCACAATTTTCATAACCTTTCGCAACATGCGATACGTTTCTCGCGACACACGCGAACAGCAAGATCGCGTTATGTTTTGGATTGTGAGCGAAGTGCGAAAGTTGCGTTTTTCTGTGTATAAAATTAACTGCAAGCTGACCAGCCAACGTGAGTACACGACAAACTAAGTAACACTATAGTACACATCAAAACCGCATCCACAACATAACCGCAACTCCATTTGTATAACGCTGACATACGTATGTACACATTTTTGTATTTGCGTACTTACAGCCGCTCACACAGTTGCAGATGACGTGATGTACCCGAGAAAAGCGGCAGCAGAAAAAACATAGAAAATATGCGGCAAGCAGCGACAACAATCTTAAAACCATGCTGTAACATATAATAAATAAGGTAGTGGGAAAGTATTCAAAGAAAACAATATTTAAAAAGAATGGTACACATTTAATAATGTTTTATAGTGTTTTATAACTCTGCCAGTTTCTCCAGGTTTTAGATTTAAGAACCCATTGATGGTGACGATATTTGTCACTGAAACTAGTTTGGAGAATAAATAAATAACAATCGTGTTTTGCATCAAGGCGGACTCACAGTTCCCATACTGTTGTTATAGTAAATTCATGGAACTATAGGGGCTGAAGCAGAAATATTCCACGATGTCCCACAATGAATTCTGCATTTTTTCAACCGAAACTGGCCGGGAAAAAGAATGTATTGCGTTACTTATTGAATATCTCTCGTAGATTTCTAAGTGGGGTATAGTGTATTGTCGTAGTTGCAAAAAGTTGTTCACTCTCCCCTTACTAGAATTTTAATCACAGATCACGAGCGCAGTGAATTCAGTGCCACACCAAAGAGCCAATTCCCACCAGAACAGGTATGAAATCCAAAGAAGTAAAATAAGAAAATTATCTTAACACGTACCGCAGAAACTTACACCTGATGCTATAAAAACCAATAATTCGCTCAATGTACGCTGCAGCGGTAATTTACCCAATAGCTCTTCTGACAGTGCCGTCTGAAGTCTAAAACGGGCACAGAACCTCAGTTTCAACGTCTGAACGAAACGAAGGTTACACTGCAACGTCTCATCACCAGTGGCATTAGAATAGGAACATCAGCTCAGACGCTCAAGTATACGAGTGAGTGAATCGATCGTGGCATTGTAGACACAACCACTCAAAAACTCATGTCAAGTGATTAAAAGAAACCACGGAAAACGTAAATCATGATGGCCGAGCAGATATTTAAACCTAGCACCTCATCAGTTTGAGTCCATTGTTTTAACCATGGCGCTACTTCCGTCGTACAATCAGTAAAATTTTTCTCTCCTTTGCCATCACATCCATCATCTTTGCAGCTGCTAAACATTTTCCCATCACAGTTTTAAACTATTCTCATTTCCAGACCTTAACTCTACTTGCCAGATCTAATGGACACCTTTCCCACTTTTCCCACGAAATTTGCGGTACTTTCTTCTAATTTCCAAGTCTGTAGCCTAGTTTCCACTGGGCTAATCATACCCCAACTATGTCTTTTTCTTTTCATAATAAAATATTTACATGACTACGTATTACCTCCAATTCATTTCTTTCCAAATCAGTGCACAGTGAAATGGTTGGTGTTTAGCATGCTCTAATCCTGGTGATTTTGAGAGCTGGGGAGTGTCATATCTGGAAATCGAAGCTGCAGTTGGTTCGCACACTTGACAAAAGTTTCGGTTTATCTGAATCATTCCTCTTTGACCACAGAAACTAACTTCGCATGGATAGGGACCAACATCTTCGAATAATTTTAAAAGCACAGTTCTGACGTGGGGCCTGTCTATCGTTAGTGCCTATAATTTAAGTACACAACTAAATACAGTTGTATACTACAACTAGCTATACTTTGATCTTTCGTTTAAAGCAACACGGTTCCCTCCTAAAAATCTTTCTGAGAAAACATGTTTATTACCTATGGTATTTCAATGGCCTCCTGCACTATGTTATAATGGCGTTTTGCTGATAATAATAAAAACCCAGAAGAGTTAATTAACATATCATTGAGTTATAGAACTTTTGAGGGTATGTAATTGGCCATATACGTTAAAAACGCGTGCATGCCCCTGAAGAGACGTAAGAAAATGGTATGTAGTCGCGAAGACACTAAGCTTCAGCATGTATGTCTGCCACAACCAATCAAAACCAGGAAGTGTGATGATTCAAATCCGAAAGCAATATTGCAATGTACGATCATGCTGTTTTCCGCAAAATTAAGGAATTGAGATTACGAGTAGAATATGTACGACTGTTCCTTGTATTTTTGCTATTTTCGAGCTCACCACCAACAAATATAACGAGAATGAACATTGTTCAAGTGAAATACGAGGGCTATCCACAAAGTACATTACGTTTTGGAATTAAAAATAAATAAAATATTGGAAACTTTTTTTATTACATACAGATGAACGCCACACTTAAATACTACTTTTATACATAGTTGCCATTTAAATTAAGGCACTTATCGTAGCGATGGACGAGCTTGGAAATTCCTTCGTCGTAAAATTCAGCCGCCTGCGCCTTCAACCACGTGGTTACCTCTTCTTGAAGCTGTGCGTCGTCATCAAAACGCTGCATAGCCAACCACTTCATCATTGCTGGGAATAAGTGGAAGTCGTTCGGTGCCAGGTCGGGACTGTACGGCGGATGAGGAAACAACTCCCACTTAAAAGATTCGGGAACTTCACGAGTGGCATTTGCCGTGTGGGTCCGGGCGTTGTCGTGAATCAGCAAGATCTTTGAGCCCAACTTTCCCCTGCGCTTGTTTTGTATTGCTCTTCTGAGGTTGTGCAGAGTTTGGCAATACCTTTGAGAGTTTATTGTAGTGCCTCTTTCCAGCAAATCCACAAAAATCACACCTTTTCTGTCCCAAAAGACAGTCGCCACGTGGTTGAAGGCTCAGGCGGCCGAATTTTACGACGAAGGAAGCTCGTCCATCGCTACGATAAGTGCCTCAATTTAAATGGCAACTATGTGGAAAAGTAGTATTTAAGTGTGGCTTTCATCTGTATATAATAAAAAATTTCCAGTACTTTATTTATTTTTAATTCCAAAACGTAATGTACTTTGTGGATAGCCCTCGTAATACTAACACAAAACCGGGTACTCACTCTGAGATTAATCTCAGAAGAATTGGGAATTTGAGAGGGAATGTTAACATCATAATCCACAAATATTTGGGTGAGTCGATCATCAGTTTCCCATTTGTGCAGCCCAAATTATCGGATGGTCGCAAGGCATCCCGAATCGAAACATTTTGGGATTTAATAAAATTTATTTATTTATTGTTCCGTGGGACCAAATTAAGGAGAAGTCTCCATGGTCATGGAAGGAGTCAATACATGAAATTATAGCACGATATTAGAAACAGATAAAATGAAATATAAAAAAACATATTCAGGTGACAAGTCGTAAGTTTAAATGAAGAAAATCAACAATGTAACACTGGAATTTGCTTAATTTTTTAGCTCTTCCAGGAGCTCCTCGACAGAATAGAAGGAGTGGGCCATGAGGAAACTCTTCAGCTTAGACTTAAAAGTGTTTGGGCTACTGCTAAGATTTTTGAGTTCTTGTGGTAGCTTATTGAAAATGGATGCAGCAGAATACTGCACTCCTTTCTGCACAAGAGTCAAGGAAGTGCATTCTACATGCAGATTTGATTTCTTCCTAGTATTAACTGAGTGAAAGCTGCTAACTTTTGGGAATAGGCTAATATTGCTAACAACAAACGACATTAAAGAAAATATATACTGTGAGGGCAATGTCAGAATTCCCAGATTTTTGAATAGGGGTCGACAAGAGTTTCTCGAACTTACACCACATATAGCTCGAACAGCCCGTTTTTGAGCCAAAAATACCCTTTTTGAATCAGAAGAATTACCCCAAAAATAATACCATACAACATAAGCGTATGAAAATATGCGAGGTATACTACTTTTCGTGTTGAAGTGTCACTTATTTCAGATACTGTTCTAATGGTAAATAAAGCAGCATTTAGCTTCTGAACAAGATCCTGGACATGGGCTTTCCACAACAGCTCACTATCTATCCGAACGCCCAGGAGCTTGAACTGTTCCGTCTCGCTTATAATATGCCTATTCTGTCTGATCAAAATATCGGTTCTTGTTGAATTGTGAGTTAGAAACTGTAAAAACTGAGTCTTACTGTGATTTAGCATCAAATTATTTTCCACAAGCCACGAACTTATTTCATGAAGTACATTATTTGTTACTGTTTCAATATTACACACAAGATCCTTCACTATCAAGCTGGTGTCATCAGCAAACAGAAATATTTTTGAATCGCCTGTAATACTAGAAGGCATATCATTTATATAAATAAGAAACAGCAGTGGCACCAGCACCGACCCTTGGGGAACGCCCCACTTAACAGTGCCCCATTGGGACTGAACATCACTACCACTCTCAATATTGCGGAGAATTACCCTCTGCTTTCTGTTCTTAAAGTAAGAGGCGAACCAATTGTAAGCTACTCCCCTTACTCCATAATGGTCCAACTTCTGCAGTAATATTTTGTGGTCAACACAGTCAAAAGCCTTCGTTCAATCAAAGAAAACACCTAGCGTTCGCAACCTTTTATTTAATCCGTCCTAAACCTCACAGAGAAAAGAGAATATAGCAATTTCAGTTGTTAAACCATTTCTAAAACCAAACTGAACATTTGACAGCAAATTATGTGAATTTAAATGCTCCAGTAACCTTGTATATACAACCTTCTCGATAACTTTAGCAAACACCGATGGCATAGAAATAGGTCTAAAATTGTCAACATTATCAATGTCTCCCATTTTATAAAGTGGCTTCACTACCGAGTACTTTAATCGGTCAGAAAACCGACCAGTCCTAAAGGAAAAGTTACAGATATGGCTGAGAACTGGGCTAACATACATAGAACAATACTTCAGTATTCTGCTAGATACCCTGTCATATCCATACCAAGATACGTACAGTGATCTCGGGTTTTCTCAGTGTGGATGGTCAGTGGTGTGCTATAGGGTGTACACCCTGTTTGTTTCTATTTTACGCTCAGTATTTCGACGACCTACCTAGTAACATTCTTGAGGTGCTACAAGCTGTGATATGCGTATTCGCTGTGAGGAATCCCAAAGTATTGTTGGTGTCATGGCAATATTTATAGCCGAGTTAGTCTTCCGACTCCGCTACACTGGGGCTACACTCTTTGATGCTAATTTGTTTCTCAGGACCCACTCTGGCATTCCGTGAAAGGTAGTAAAAATAGCTGCAAAATCACGGTTTCGATCAACGATTCTGGGAGGTTTCCCTTAGCTGAAGCAAACTTTGGAACTAGAAATTCCCGTCTTGCAAATATTTACAATTAGGACCCCCTCCTTCCTTGCCTCCCCGCTATCCCCCCCCCCTCCCCCACGATCCCAATCCCCCTCTTACCAGGTCATCTGAGCTTGGTGATACAGGTTAAACACATTTAAAAAATTATTCAAAAAGAATTTTTCCTTGACAGTTACCAGAAGCTTTACAACATTGTCGAAGGTGCATTGTCGTCGCAAATACACTGAGGTGACAAGTCATGCCGTATCTCTTAATACCGCGTCGGACCTCCTTTTGCCCAGCGTAGTGACGCAGATCGACGTCGCACGGGCTTCACAAGCCGTTGAAAGTCGGCTGGAGGAATAATGAGACTTGCTGACTCTATACCCGTCCAAAACTGCGAAAGTGTTGCCGGTGCAGGATGTTATGCACGAACTGACATCGTGCGGCCATAATCACGTCGGAAAACATTTCACATGGATCAGTTGAGCACAAATGACAGCTCCGTCAATGAACTGCTCGTGTACGCGATACTACCGCCATCTGAATATGTGCATATCGCTATTCCATGACGTTTGTCACCACAGTGTAAAGGTGCTCTACTTGTATCTTCCGGTTTTTTGTTTTGTTTTATGATATCGTTCCTTGAGCTTAAGAGGTGCACCTTGATAGGTCAACGAGTGATCTTTAAAGCCATGGTGGCCGGCCGAAGTGGCCGTGCGGTTCTAGGCGCTGCAGTCTGGAACCGCGAGACAGCTACGGTCGCAGGTTCGAATCCTGCCTCGGGCATGGATGTGTGTGTTGTCCTTAGGTTAGTTAGGTTTAACTAATTCTAAGTTCTAGGGGACTAATGATCTCAGAAGTTGAGTCCCATAGTGCTCAGAGCCATTTGAACCATTTTTTAAAGCCATACTACAGGTTTTACTCAGTTGTAACAACTGAATAGCTGCTTTATGGCTTTTATATCAAGAAACTTCAAATATGATGCATGTTCGGAAAGCAAGTATGCTCTGACCGTAACGGGCTGTGTCTTTTTTTCTTTTTTGACAGATGGCAACACTGAGTAGTAGAGGGAGATATGAACACGGTAGTACGTAAATTCACTTGCATTGTCCAGTTGCGAGAAAGATGTCGGTAACAAATCCCGCCAAGTGCGGGGCACGTGCTGTGACCCGCTTCCTGCTCGCGGAATTAATAATACCTACCAAAATTTCTACATCTATATCTACATGGATACTCTGCAAATCACATTTAAGTGCCTGGTAGAGGGTTCATCGAACCACCTTCACAATTCTCTGTTGTTCCAATCTCGTACAGTGCACGGAAAGAACGAACACGCTTTCCGTACGAACTCTGATTTCCCTTATTTAATCGGGGTGATATTTTTTCCCCGTGTAGGTCGGTGCCAACATAATACGAGGTGCATTCAAGTTCTAAGGCCTCCGATTTTTTTTCTCCGGACTGGAAAGAGATAGAAACATGCGCATTGTTTTAAAATGAGGCCGCGTTCATTGTCAATACGTCCCAGAGATGGCAGCACCGTACGGCAGATGGAATTTTACCGCCAGCGGCGAGAATGAGAACTGTTTTAAATACTTAAAATGGCGACGTTTTCCTTACTTGAACAGCATGCAATCATTCGTTTTCTGAATTCGCGTGGTGTGAAACCAATTGAAATTCATCGACAGTTGAAAGAGACATGTGGTGATGGAGTTATGGATGTGTCGAAAGTGCGTTCGTGGGTGCGACAGTTTAATGAAGGCAGAACATCGTGTGACAACAAACCGAAACAACCTCGGGCTCGCACAAGCCGGTCTGATGACATGATCGAGAAAGTGGAGAGAATTGTTTTGGGGGATCGGCGAATGACTGTTGAACAGATCGCCTCCAGAGTTGGCATTTCTGTGGGTTCTGTGCACACAATCCTTCATGACGACCTGAAAATGGGAAAAGTGTCACCAGGTGGGTGCCACGAATGCTGACGGACGACCACATGACTGCCTGTGTAGCATGTTGCCAAGCAATGTTGACGCGCAATGACAGCATGAATGGGACTTCCTTTTCGTCGGTTGTGACAATGGATGAGACGTGGATGCCATTTTTCAATCCAGAAACAAAGCGCCAGTCAGCTCAGTGGAAGCACACAGATTCACCGCCACCAAAAAAATTTCGGGTATCCGCCAGTGCTGAAAAAATGATGGTGTCCAAAGGGCACTACGGTAACAGGAGCATCCTACGAAAATGTTTTGAAGAACAAACTCCTTCCTGCACTGCAACAAAAACGTCCGGGAAGGGCTGCACATATGCTGTTTCACCAAGACAATGCACCCGCACATCGAGCTAATGTTACGCAACAGTTTCTTCGTGATAACAACTTTGAAATGATTCCTCATGCTCCCTACTCACCTGACCTGGCTCCTAGTGACTTTTGGCTTTTTCCAACAATGAAAGACACTCTCCGTGGCCGCACATTCACCAACCGTGCTGCTATTGCCTCAGCGATTTTCCAGTGGTCAAAACAGACTCCTAAAGAAGCCTTCGCCGCTGCCATGTAATCATGGCGTCAGCATTGTGAAAAATGTGTACGTCTGCAGGGCGATTACGTTGAGAAGTAACGCCAGTTTCATCGATTTCAGGTGAGTAGTTAATTAGAAAAAAAATCGGAGGCATTAGAACTTGAATGCACCTCGTATTTTCGCATTCGGAGGAGAAAGTTGGTGATTGAAATTTCGTGAGAAGTTTCCGTCGCAACGAAAAACGTCTATTTTTGTAACGATGTCCAGCCCAAATCCTGTATCATTTCAGTGAAACTCTCTCCCATATTTTGCGATAATACAAAACGTGCTGCCCTCCTTTGAATTTTTTCGATGTACCCCTTCATTACTATCTGGTAAGGATCCCACACCGCGCAGCAGTATTATAAAACAAGACGCACTAGCGAAGTGTAGGCAGTCTCCTTAGTAGATCTGTTGCAAGTGTCCTGCGAATCAAAACGGTTTATGCGAAAGTATTTTAAACAGAACAAGTAAGTGTATCCAAGTTGTGTAGAGAGCTTAGAGGAGGCAGAGCAAATGTTCATAACGAACAGAGAAGTGGAAAACCTTCCACTTTGACTGACGAGTTGGTCCAAAATATCGAGGAAACTGTGAATGAAATTTCTGCGATGTTTCCACAACTCTCCAGAACTGTTATACGAGACACTCATAGAAATGCTGCGAAACCGGAAGCGCTGCGCAAGATGGGACCCTGAACAGCTGACAGAGCAACACAAGAAAAATTGTCTCAATAGCGCCCGCGAGTTTCTTGAGCGATTTGAATTGGAAGGTGAGGATTTTCTGATGTCTATTGCGACTGAAGATGAAACGTGGTTGACTCATTACACGCCTGAGACAAAACAAAAACAGTCGTCACGTTGGTATCACACCAATTCCCCGTCTGCCGAAAAATTCAAAACCACTATTTCGGGCAAAAAAAAAAAATCATGGCCTCGTTGTTTTGAGACCAAGAAGTAACCATTTTAATCGAATTTCTGCCTCAGGACGACCATCAATGCAATATTGCGAGAAATTAAAAAAAAAAACGAAAGGAACATTCAAAACAAAAGGAGGGGGATGCTGATGAGAGGAGTGTATTTGCTGCATGACAACTCCCCTCCCCTCAAAGCCTTAGCAACCAAGGCGGCCGTGGACTCAGGATGTTTTGAACCACCTCCCGTATTTCCCTGACTTGGTGCCTTCAGATTATCATCGTTTCGTCTCCCTGAAGGTACACATGAGAGGAATTAAATTTTCAACCGACGAGCAGATGCAGAAAGAGGTTCTGAAGTGGGGGAAGGAGCTGACGGTAGAATTCTTCGAGAAGGGCGCAAAGAAGTTTCTGCCACAGCTCACCACATACACTGAACGGAATGACGACTGTGTAGAAAAATAGCACACAAGTGTATCAACAGTATCTTGTATTTTTTTTAAATATACTTTTTCTAAAAAATGTAAAAATCTAGTAAACTTACTTTCTGAACATGCCTCGTACAATGAAGCGGTAAAGGTCATGGGACAGCGATATGCAGACATACAGACGGCGGTAGTATCGCGTACTTAAGGTATAAAAGGACAGTGCACAGCTTTCATTTGTATTCAGATGCTTCACCTGAAAACGTTTCCAACGTGTTATGGTCGCACGATGGGAATTAACAGACCTTGAACGCGGAGTGCTAGCTGGAGCTAAATCGTTAAGGTATTCAATGTTCCGCGATCGACAATGTCAAGAGAGTGCCGACAATACGAAATTTCAGGCAGTACTTCTCACCACAGATAACGCAGTGGCCGAGGCTTTCACTTAACGACCGAGAGCAGTGACTTTTTCGTAGAGTTGTCAGTGCTAACAGACAAGCATCACTGCGTCAGATAACCACAGGAATCAACGTGGGACTTACGACCAACTCGTACGTTATGACAGTGCGGTGAAATTTGGCGTTAATGGCCTATGGCAGCAGACGACCAGCGCGAGTGCCTTTGCTAACAGCACGACATCGCCTGCAGCGCCTCTCCTGCGCTCGTGACCATATCGTCTTAGCCCTAGACGACTGAAAAACCGTGTCGTGGTCAGATGAGTCCGGTTTCATTTGGTAAGAGCCGATAATTCGAGTGTGGCGCAGATCCTACGAATCCATGGACCCACGTTGTCAACAAGTTACTGTGCAAGCTGTTGGCAGTTCCATAATGATTCAGCTGTGTTTACATCGAATGGACTTTGCCGGCACGGTATCTCAGCGTGTTCGGTCAGAGGGTTAGCTGCCCTCTGTAATAAAAAAACTGAGTTAATGGATCGTCGACGAACTGGAACGGGTGTCTTGCACGTCCGCCCCGAGCAGATAAAAAACAAAAAAAAAAAAGAAAAAAACGCCGGCACGGTAGCTCGGTAGCTCAGCGTGTTCGGTCAGAGAGCCGGTTGGCCTCTGTAATAAAAAAAACTGAGTGGAAGAATCAACAAACGAACTTGAACGGATGTCATGTGACGTCCTCAACGACCAAACACAAAAAAAAGAAAAAAATGGACTGGGTACTCTGATCCAACTGAACCGATCATTGACTGGAAATGGTTATGTTCGGCTTTCTGGAGACCATTTGCAGCCATTCATGGACTTACGTTCCCAAACAAAGATGGGATTTTTATGGATTAGAATGCGCCATGTCATTTGGTGACCCTTGCCGCAATTGGTTTGAAGCACATGCTGGACAATTCGATGGAATTATTTAGCCACCCACGTAGCTCGATAGGAAACCCGTCTAACATTTATAGGACATAATTGAGAGGTCAGCCGGCCGTTGTGGACGAGCGGTTCCCGGCGCTCCAGTCCGAAACCGCGCGACCGCTATGGTCGCAGGTTCGAATCCTGCCTTGGGCATCGATGTGTGTGATGTCCTTAGGTTAGTTAGGTTTAAGTAGTTGTAAGTTCTAGGGGCTGATGACCTCAGATGTTAAGTCCCACAGTGCTCAGAGCCATTTGAACCATTCGAAAAGTCAGTTCATACACAAAATCCTGCACCAGCAACATTTCCTTATGCAAGGCTATAGAGACAGCATGGCTCAATATTTCTGCAGGGGAGTTTCAACGACTTGTTGAGTCCGTGCCAAGTCGAGTTGTTGGGCTACGGTGGGCAAAAGGAGGTCCGACACGATAAGGAGGTATCTCAGGACTTGTTGTCACCTCAATGCATATTACACCTTAAGAATTATGTTAACTATCGAAACTTTGATTGTTCTTCCAAAGTCTGCACACTACAGCACGTGTGTCTGAATATCTATCTATCTATCTATCTGTGCGTGTGTGTGTGCGCGCGCGCGACCAGAGCAGGCAGCAGCCCTTGTCTGGTGTGGGCGTGTGTGGCCCCTTGATTTACGAGGCAGGACCAGGCCAGCACTGAGTCCTCGCCAGGCCACAACAGCAGGCCCTGCCGGGGTCGCAGCAGCATCGCCTGTGTCTCCACGCCAGCTCTCTCTCTGTCTGGCAGCTGACAGCAAGAGGACACCGCATCTCAAATAATTTTTATCCTCTCGGGCAAGCGACTTGCATGCGGCATACCCGTATTCGGAAAGACCGTGTTTAAAATGTCTCGTTACTCATTCCGATTAGTTCTACGTAGTTTCCCTAATTCATATCGACCAAATGCTTGCTCAGACAGGCCGTGACCACATTCATCTCTCGTCCGAATGAGTTTGCTGTCTATCTGTAATGTACTCTTTGCCAATGAGACGCTAAACTAAAACTTTCCTTTTCTTTGGGATACCTACAGATATTCACTTAGTCATGTAAATGGATTGTTTTCTGTCGGTTCTTGATAGAACGATATCATATTTAAAGGTAAAAAAGCAGAGAATTGCTTTCGGTTTCACTCTTATTCCTACATTTCGCTACAGTTTTCAAGCGGGGTGACCTTCTGTAACAGGAGGTCTTTCCAAAAACATGAGACGTGTACGGTAATTGTATGCTATGCCTCATTACCAAGTGATGGCTAGAGTCGATCATGTATGCCACTGACTGGTCTTCACGGTGTTGGCTCCACGGCAGAATCTGCTGCCACCAGCAAACATAACTTTGCGCCTTTCATCCCTCCTGTTGCAAATTTCGCTTCAGTACCAAAGACGTGCTGCACTGTGGTGAGACGTGAGAGAACGCCTCAAGAGCGACACCTTTCTTCATAGTCCAAAGTCCAGCACTTGGGTAATGGTAGTTCTTCCTAACAGTCTTTTTGCATCATCAGTCGTTATATCAGGGACGTAGCCAGGGTTTTGTCAAAGGCAGGGGGCATTCCGATTTTTTCAAGAGGACCTTAAAAAGGCTCATGTTTTGCATTTTATTCGGAAAGCACGTTTATTTATTTTAATTTTACGTACAGGATTTGCTTTCGGGAAACGTACAAACAAATAATATTTGGCCTATAAAATAAAACAGGAGAAGCTTATCTTAAAAAAGAAATACCCAAATTCGCGATTAAATATTTCTTTCGTAAAATAAAGAATAACGGCCTTCAGTCACATTAGTGATTTATTTGAGTACACGATGCATTTTCATCCCTGAGGCCTCATCTTCAGGTGCCTCAACAGTCTATATCACTTTCTTTTCTCCTCTTCTCAGATTTCGGTTAATTCTGGACCTGGTAAGATTACAATGGTATACTACAAAGTGGCACATTGTGAATATAAGTTTACAGAACTAATACAAATTGTTTCCAGTAGTGGATACATGGTTTTGAAGCAGTGTGAGTAAAAATGTTTATGTGACTCAGAATGGATACATGTTTTTGAAGCATGGAATGAGTTAACATGTGTATGTGCATACACACATGTATAGGCCTACATAAGTGTATGAATGCACATAAACGTGAGCAAACATGTGTACATTGCTTATAAACACACACACACACACACACACACACACACACACACACACACACACACACACGCACACACACACACACAAGTGTATAAAACACACACACACAAGTGTATAAAACACACACACACACACACACACTCACACATACATACATAAGTGTATAAATATGCATAAACATATTTACTCATTGAGCTTCAAAACTATATATTCACTAATGGAAACAATAAGTTATTTTTCAATTTGTTTTAGTTTTGTAAACTTATATTCACAATGTGCAACTTTGTAATATACCATTGTAATCTTACAAGGACCACAATTAACCTAATGTTACAAGACAAAAAAATATATGTAGTCTGTTAAAGCACCTGTAGTCTGTTAAAGCACCTGAACATGAGCCCCAGGGAGAAATGCGTCGTGCATTGAAATAAAATCACGATTGTGACTGACTAGTTCTTTATTTTACGAAAGGTAGTACAGTAACGGAAGAAACACTGACTAATGTGGATGAAATTAATAAAATATTTATTTACTTGGCAATAAGATAATGTCACTCGATTGCCAAACGAATTAAAATTCGAATGTAATGCATTGCCTAATTACCAACAAAACACAACTCAGTCTTCTAATACAAGGTTCACTGTTGCAGAGCAATTGAATGTTGGGCTGAATAACTTGTAACGTTAAATTGGATCAAATCATTTTTGACAACAGCTATCTTTTTCCTACGATCTTGTATTTAAATTTGCGGCTTACCTGAAACCAAGTCATATTTTCTTCAGCACATCAAAGCAGCCAAAGTTCCTCTGTTCCGTCTCAGATTTTATTAAAGTATCTTCCATTTAATTAAAATTCTTCAGTTTCCTTAAGTGATCAAGGGCATTTTTAAACTTACTGTCTCAACAGTCAACTTGATACTATAGCACCCAAATTTACTTATAAAACAGCATGGAATAAACAGATACTTTGAGCTACAGTTCTGAAATCATAAGACTGATTCACGCATTAATTTCAACTCGACTTCTAATGCAAGCCATCTCGTAAATGAGTTTGTATTTATCCATATTATTATCCATTTATCCATGATTATGTAGTCCTTGATGCTAATAAACTCCTCAAAGACAACATACGTTGTCGTTTGTATGCCATTTGTTTACAGATACGTTAGAGTTGTGACGTTTGGACTCACTGTTCCAAGGATACTACGAATAAGACATTTCACAATAGAACCTCGTTGTAGTTAAACTTGAAGACACGATATATCGTCGTTCCACATCTGAGCCATCTTCATGCACAGAAACGTACTACAAAATTACGATAGCTAGCCGCCTTCCAATTTAAATATGGCTTTTAGTCTCGGAAGATATGTTCAGCTCGCCTTCGATCCAGCTCTTTTTATTTAAACAGAGAGACTGCATCTTTAAGACAGTTGGGATCTGTCAGGAAAGAAAGGAATTCGTAAGGAAAAGGATGTGGCCTATAGAGGCCAACCGCGGCATTGGCCTAAAGTGAAATGGGAAATCACAAAAAACCATGTTCACATTTGTCGGCCGGCCCGAGTGGCCGAGGGGTTCTAGGCGCTTCAGTCTGGTACCGCGCGACCGCTACGGTCGCAGGTTCACATCCTGCTTCGGGCATGGGTGTGTGTGATGTCCTTAGGTTAGTTAGGTTTAAGTAGTTCTAAGCTCTAGGGGACTGATGACCTCAGATGTTAAGTCCCATAGTGCTCAGAGCCATTTGAATCACATTTGTCGGTGGATGTATTCGAACCACCTCGCCTCCTGAATACAGAGATTGCGAAGCTCAGCACGTCAAGGCGCAGGGCTATCCCGGCTGGCGAAGAATGCGAAAAAAAAAAAAACTGGTTGTTGTACACTGTTTTCAAATAAAACAAAATGCATTACATCAAAAGATGGAATTCTGATGTTGCATCTTTTTCCTTTCACTGTGCGTGTTTCGTCATTTGATAGTGCATGAATGCATGCATTTTAAAATTTAATTGTACGGGGAATACGTGGCTTCGGTTATTATGGTATTACAAGAGCGTAAATTGATTTTGGACGAAAGTGGGTGGGGTGCAGGATGCTCTCAGCTCGGACGAATTCAAGCAGGACGCTGAAAAAATGTTCAGAAAAGGATGAGTTGTAGAATGTGTTGTCGTCACACAGACCTTCTTGCTCTCCACGAACGCTTCGCCATCGTTCCGTATAGGCATTGAGTACCTCACGGATGACCAGATTTGGGCTAATAATCATAGAATTTTGAGCAAATTTTTAAGGAAACGCAACCATTGGCATTTGGGCGATTTTTTTGTTGATCAACGATTTTTGGGTGACACAGGCAAATCAAAGTGTATTTTTTATGCATTGATTTCAGTTTAATTTTATTTGAAATTGTGTTTACCACTCAGCTGCTTTGTGAAATACTGAATGTTCAGTTATTGAGAGGATTCAATATTTGATCAGTGAAAACATGTATAGCATTTTCTGTTGAAAAGCCTTTCTGGAAACCAAACTGACATTTTGTTAGTACTTCATTCTTACAAATATGTGAAGCTACTCTTGAATACGTTACTTTTTCAAGAATTTTGGGTAAAGCTGTCAGAAGTGAGATTGGGCAGTAGTTGTTAGCATCAGACCTATCCCCTTTTTCATGCAATGGTTTAACAATAGCATATTTCAGTCTATTTGCAAAAATGCCCTGTTTCAGTGAGCTACCACATATGTGGCTGAGTATCCTACTTACCTGTTGGGAACAAGCTTTTAGTACTCTGTTGGAAATGCCATCAATTCCTTGTGAGCTTTTACTTGTGAGCGAATTTATTGCTTTCCTAATTTCAGTAGGAAAAGTAGCATGAATTTCACTGTTATCAAATTGCAGAGGTATTGCCTATACAGCCTTGCATTTTCTAAAGAATAGCTGGACCCTATTTTCTCCACAACATTTAAAAATGATTATTAAAATATTTTCTGTTTCTGACTTTTTGTTAACAAACTTTTCACTGAGTTCGATAGAAATACAGTTTTCTTGTCCTCTCAGTTACCCTATTTCCCTTTTAATAATATTCCAAATTGTTTTAATTTTATTATTAGAGGTGCTAATCTCAGACATAATGCACATACTCCTGGAATTTTAAATAACTTTTCTTAATACAGGACAAAGGTTTTTATAATGTTTCACTGTTTCTGGATCATTACACCTTCTAGCTATAAGATATATTTTCCCTTTTCTGTTTGCAAGATATTTTTGTCCCTCAGTTAGATGTGGCTTTTCAGATGGCTTGTTACAGTTGCGTTTCACTGTTTTCTTAGGAAAATGTTTCAAATATACTCACAAAGGTATCATGAAGTAGGTTAAATTTTAAATTAACATCAGGTTCCGTGTACATCTCATCCCAGTCTAACTGTTGAAAGCTCTCCCAAAAATCTGAAAGTATTAAATCGTTAATTGGCCCCACAATTGTGGAGGACTGGTTTGCATTACTTTATGGAGCTATGTTATATACTGTCATTAGTTGTGTGTCATGATTAGACAGACCATTCTTAACAGAAAATGCTTTTATTTGATTAAATTTATCCTGGTTTATAAAAACATTATCTACCAGCATGCTGCTTTCCTGTACCATCTGAGTAGGAAAATCAATAACTGACATCAAGGTCAAGCTTCCTGTCGGACTCTTTCAGAAAATCTACTTTTAAATCTCCACAAACAATAATTTTCTTCTCTCTGTCTGACAGATAGCACAACAAAGAAACCAAATTTTTCGAAGACATCTGAAAATTTCCAACTGGGGCCTATACACAGCTACAATTATAAAAGTTCCGTTATGTTGTTTAACCTCACATGCACATGCTTCTATATGTTGCTTTACACTGAATATTTTCGTTTTTAAATTTTTTATACTATGATAAATTTTAACATATACGGCAACTCCTCCTCTCTCTGTAACACCTCTACTTACATGTGCTGAAAGCTTATGTCTACCTACATTTATCTCTTCCATATCTGTGACTATATAATGTTCAGACAGGCATAGTACATTTATTCCACCCTCAGTGTCTAAATCTTCTACACAGATAAGAGGCTCATATACATTGTTTTTGAATCCCCTCATATTATGAAGCAATATACTAACATTTTCTTTCACTATGCTTTGATGAGAAACTTGTAACATACTAAAATTATTTTTCACTGTGATTTTATGAGAATCTTGTGATATTTTAACATCTCTAGTACCTGACTGTCCCTGAGCTTCTCATTAAGCTTAATTTCATTCCATGTTGAATCATTGGACTGATCTTAGCCTGAAAAAGAGGTGCTCCCATGAGCTTCAGTGTACCCCTCCTCCCTCCTTTAGAGATTTTGCTATTGTCCCAGCCAATTTCCCCTTCCCTTTCCTATTGAGATGCAGGCCATGCCTTGTGAAGTCCCACCTGCCAGTAACATCAACAGGAACTAAACTTATGCCTGATAAAGTAGCCACTCAAAGCAGCTGATCTAGCTCCCTATTGACCCTCGTGAGAGAGCTGTTTAATTGGGGCCTGTAATACCACATGAAAGCAGGAACCAAGCCAACATTTGTATGGGTCGTTGCGGAAGCTATTTTTACCAGGTCACACTCAATATTGTCGCCCTGATCCTTTATGGTAACGTTTCCTACTCTCACCACTATCAAAACATGACCCTGCTTTGTAAAAACTTTGCACAATGATCCTATATACTCTATCACTTGGCTGAGACATGCACTGGGCTTGAAAAGACTGTGTCCTCGTACCTGTCACCTAATTTTTCCTGCAAGATCTGGCCCACACTCTTCCATGGCTACTACCTAACAACAGAACTTTCCTCCTACTTTCTACTTTTTTTGAAGCAGTTGGTTTCCTGGTGAAGGTCTGATGAGTGTTAACTACGCTTAGATCATCCTGAGGCTCTTCCTTAGTTAACTGAGGTAGCAAGGCGAATCTGTTGTTGGTTCCAATGATGAAACTGTCAAATACTGTTCTTTTTCTGTGGCTCCTGTTCCTGTTGCTACCACTTCCCACTTGTCTTCACCCTTCTCCCCCTTAACCTCATCAGTTCCTCTGCAACATCATCCAGTTCAGCCTTAAGGGCTGTAATCTTTCCTCCCTGCCCAGCTATTTTCCTATCCCTTGCACATATTCTGCAATACCATGGAAGACACTCATTTACTTCTCCAATTCCCATGCCACTAAGTCCCCCCCCCCCCCAAATGTAACCATCTGTCACAACAGCTGCATAGAACTCCAGAACTAACTTTACTACTGCAGCTCAAACACTTCTCGCTCTTGGTTGTTTACAACATTTTCACAAAATTTTTCTAGACAATATTTTGTTAACTACAGATGACCAGAGTCACTAAAGTTACGTGGAACACTAATATATGTGTGTACTATTAATATAGTTACGTAATGCAATTAAAATTACGTTAAAACTCAAAATTGTATAGGCCAAATTTAAGCGTAAGATTGCGTATGCGCGATATTGTCTTTAAGCTTTTCGAAAAGAAATAAAACACATAACTTAAAATCTTTAATTCCTTGTGTACATGCAGCACTACTAAATGTATGTGTAACGAAAACAACTTCAATTCTTCACTTAACACTTGCGCAAATGTCTTAGATTTGTATTTAGGGCTAAACTGTGTCTGAAGTACGCGGAAACCAACCCTTAGGTTCTTTTTTTCGAAAAAGACTTCGAAACGAGTGAAATATGCTCTAATTGACTTCCTTACTGTGTAATATTATCTTAAATGACAGTTATCACACAGTTAACTACTTATCTTCACGAGATCAGTATTCAAGCGTGAGCGGTCTGCGCCAGGACTGCCAACCTCTGATGAACAAACGCCACCCCAACAACTCGCAGTGCTTTTGTTCATTCCTAGGTCTCCTAAATACCCTCAGACTTCAAGAAGAATATAATAATTCCAATCCCAAAGATAGCAGGTGTTGACACTTGTGAAAATTATCGAACTATCAGTTTACTAAGCCACAGCTGCAAAATACTAACACGAATTCTTTATAGACGAATGGAAAAACTGGTAGAAGCCGACCTCGGGGAAGATCAGTTTGGATTCCGTAGAAATGCTGGAACACGTGAGACAATACTGACCCTATGACTTATCTTACAAAATAGATTAAGGAAAGTCAAACCTACGTTTCTAGCATTTATAGACTTAGAGAAAGCTTTTGCAACGTTGACTGGAATACTCTCTTTCAAATTCTGAAGGTGGCAAGGGTAAAATACAGGGAGCGAAAGACTATTTACAATTTGTATAGAAACTAGATGGCAGTTATAAGAGTCGAGGGGCATGAAAGGGAAGCAGGTGAGACAGGGTTGTAGCCTATCCCCAATGTTACTCAATCTGTATATTGAGCAAGCAGCAAAGTAAACAAAACAAAAATTCGGCGTAGGAATTAAAATCCATGGAGAAGAAATAAAAACTTTGAGGTTCACCGATGACATTGTAATTCTGTCAGAGACAGCAAAGGACTTGGAAGAGCAGATGAACGGAATGGACAGTGTCTTGAAAGGAGGATATAAGATGAACATCAACAAAAGCAAAACGAGGATAATGGAATGTAGTCGAATTAAGTCGGGTGATGCTGAGGGAATTAGATTAGGAAATGAGACACTTAAAGTAGTAAAGGAGTTTTGCTATTTGGGGAGCAAAATAACTGATGATGGTCGAAGTAGAGAGGATATAAAATGTAGACTGGCAATGCCAAGGAAAGAGTTTCTGAAGAAGAGAAATTTGTTAACATTGAGTATAGATATAAGTGTCAGGAAGTCATTTCTGAAAGTATTTGTGTGGAGTGTAGCCATGTATGGAAGTGAAACATGGACGATAAATAGTTTGGACAAGAAGAGAATAGAAGCTTTTGAAATGTGGTGCTACAGAAGAATGCTGAAGATTAGATGGGTAGATCACATAACTAATGAGGAAGTATTGAATAGGATTGGGGAGAAGAGAAGTTTGTGGCACATCTTGACTAGAAGAAGGGATCGGTTGGTAGGACATGTGTTGAGGCATCGAGGGATCACCAGTTTAGTATTGGATGGCAGCGTGGAGGGTAAAAATCGTAGAGGGAGACCAAGAGATGAATACACTAAGCAGATTCAGAAGGATGTAGGCTGCAGTAGGTACTGAGAGATGAAGAAGCTTGCACAGGATAGAGTAGCATGGAGAGCTGCATCAAACCAGTCTCTGGACTGGAGACCACAACAATAACAACAACAACAACAACAACAGGTCTCCGTAGACATTCTACAAGGGCCTATGAGTAACTCCGATGTTCTAGTTTTCCGCCTAAAGAAACTCAATGATAGCTCTATGCTCGCAACTTATCTCCGTTTCAGACGCCATTTTGAAAGCTACATACAGCGGCGCCAACTATCGAACCTTCTTGAAACCGTAAGGGCTGAAGAGGAAATGGTTCAAATGGCTCTGAGCACTATGGGACTTAACATTTGAGGTCATCAGTCCGCTAGACGTAGAACTACTTAAACCTAACTAACCTAAGGACATCACATACATCCATGCGCGAGGTAGGATTCGAACCTGCGACCGTCGCAGCCGCTCGGTTCCGGACTGAACCGCCTAGAGCCGCTCGGCCACAGCGGGCCGGCTGAAGAAGGAATAATCCGCGATGTGCCACAATAAATTCAGCATTTTTGAACCGAAATTTGCCGAGAGAAAAGGTGCTGCATTACTTATTGGACGCCCCTCGTATCTTCGTCCACCTACTTTCGATCCAGCGAAATCCTCGTCGAATGCCACTGCGTGGCGTGAAGTATCGCGGCTGTGGAGACGTGTTTACATACATATAGTATTTTTGTTCAAAGGAAAAACGTTGCAAGTAATCAGAGCTGCCTGCACTAATATCGTTATAGAAAAATACCCTCAGCTTTGAGAGTGTCCGCATTGCCTGGGGCTTGTTATTGCACAGGGTGGCTCGTATTTCCAGCTAGACGGAATTGTTCGCAAATTGCAGCCGTGATCGGTGCAGAAAGTTTATCCTAATTATCTTTCGCCGACCTCCTAGCAGGGACGAGCGTGCAGTCAATTTAATAAGCCGGCAGCAGGGTATCATCTCCCTGCAGCAGTGCCAATTACCTCCGTAGCCAACCGACCACCCTCGCCTCGCGAGTGGGTGGTGAAACGGCTTATTATCCAGAAAATGTTGTGCACAGCAGGAAACACAGGTTATCAGCTACAAGAAGGCACTACCGATCTTTTAGTTCAATGAAGGATTTCACATCTACAAAAGACCTTCGATGCACGTCGGAGAAAGCGCACACTACGCTGTAAAGTGAAATATTCATTCTGAAAACGATACTCCAGGCTGTGGTTAAGCTATTTCCCCGCAATGTCCTTTCGTCAGGCAGTGCTACTCCCGCAAGCTATGCAGGAGATCTTCCATCAAATTTGGAAGGTAGGAGACGAGGTACCACCGGAAGTTAAGCTCTGAGAGCGGATCGTGAAACGTGCTAGGATAGCTCAGTCGGTAGAGCACTTGACGGCGAAAGGCAAATGTCCGAGGTTCGAGTCCCGGTCAGGACTCCGGCACACAATTATAATCTGCCAGGAAGTTTCGATTCGGTATGCAGTGTACTGCAAAGTGAAAATTCATTCTGGAAATAATCCCCCAGGTTGTGGCTAAGCCATGTTTCTGCAATACCATTTCCTCAGGGATTGCTGTTCCGCGAGGTATGCAAGAGACTTGTGAAATATGGAAGGTAGGAGACGAGGTACTGGTGGAAGTGAAGATGTTAGTGTGGGTCTTGAGTCGTGCTTGGATACCCTAGTTGGTAAATCATTTGCCCACAAAAGGCAAATATCCCAAGTTCGAGTCGTGGTCCGGCACACAGTTTTAACCTGCCAGGAAGTTTCAGCAGCGTAGTTACTTATTCGATCTGAAACTACCAGAACGCGAGGAGATACCTATACCTTGAAGAAGCTCCTTTAGAGATTCCATCGCTTCACGAACATTTTTTTTTTTTTTTTTTTTACAGTCACAGTCACTTTTTTACAATTTTTGTATACTTGGAAGGAGAGAAGCATTGGTCGTATATTTTTGTTTATTATCGCAAAACCGATTTTCGGTCACTTAGTGACCATCTTCAGTGCTGCAATATATAACTTAAATTAGTAAGCACTGGTGTCAATAAGCTTACGGCGACCAGTGCTGTAATATATAACTTAAATTAGTAAGCACTGGTGTCAATAAGCTTACGGCGATCACATAGAGTCTATGTGATCGCCGTAAGCTTATTGACACCAGTGCTTACTAATTTAAGTTATATATTGCAGCACTGAAGATGGTCACTAAGTGACCGAAAATCGATTTTGCGATAATAAACAAAAATATACGACCAATGCTGTCTCTCCTTCCAAGTATACCCATTATCTGGTCGTAGAGCACAGGACACTATGGAGTCGCCAATCAATTTTTTACAATTACTGTCACCGGAATAGTGCGGTGTCTTCCTTTCAGTTAATATGTGACTATTATGTTTTGGTTGAAAAGGAAGCGGCTCACACGAAAATATCTACGAGGAAGCAACTTTTCTGGTGTTTGTTGGTAACTCGTTCATCGTAACAATGACAAATGTCGATCGCAGCCATTTGCTTAATGGTAAAATATATGAAGGATACGAAATGTGGAAATGTCAGCCCTGAAATTACCATTCACAGGTGGTATTCTTACACCTACGGAATTCTACATATGTCGTAAATCGTTTATGTTCAGTTGCTGCCAGTAGTCTGCGCTATATCATTTGTAGTTGTCATCAAGCCGACTTCTGAGTTTTCTTCAGAAGCATGAAGAAGATACGCGATTCATTACTTGCCTTGACAGTAGGTACCAGAATTCATTACGTGTGTTTATTTGCTTATTGGTCCTTCTTAGCTTCAGCTGTTCTGAATTTTACAGGTTTTGCGTAATATATGCTGTTAACTAGAGGGTAGCGCAGACAAAAGCAGCCTCTGTAAGTATAAAGGAAACGCAATGAAATTACAGAAATGAAGAGCTGTAATGGACTTACCATTTGTTTACAATGAAAAATACGGTAAAAAGCACGTTTATAGAAGATGTTGAAAGTGACACTTGCAAAATCACTACACAGCAGTGCACGTCTAAGCATATTCAAATACACACGATGTAAATTTCTGTTATCGATGGTGGCAGTTTCAAGGCTGATGTTAACTTTCAGTTCCTGTACTCTCTGTAGATTTGTTTCAAGACCTTGCTCTTCGAGAGTCCCCAGAGGAAAAAACTCGCATGTCGTTAGATCCGGCGAACGTGATTGCCATATGTGTTTGCTGACAGTTCGTTCCTCAAAGACATTATGAACTTGTTCCAGGGATCCCTCAGGCGTGTGGCATGTTGCTCCATCTTGCTGGAAGAAGCAGTTTTATATTTCACATTCAGTCAGTTGAGCACAAAATGTATCAAAAAATTTTCGTATATGCAACCGTGTTCAGGGTAGTATCAAAAATATCGGTCCAATGATGCGCGTTCGTCTTACACAGCACCAAAAGCCGATTTTATCATTATGGAGTGGTTGCCGATACACAGTGTTAGGGTTCTCCGTTGCCCAGTGCCTCGTGTTCTGTGAATTCACACGACCAGAAAGATGAAACCATGCTTCATCATTCAAGATGCAGTGGAAAGGGTTGATGTTACTCAAAATGCAGTAATCTACATGTTTCTGACTTTCATACTCCCGTAATTGCTGCACAACCGTCACACGATAGGTTTTAAATTAAGACTTTTCAATATCCGCTAGCAACTCCTCCCATTTACATAGGTCTTTTGATTGGTTGAGTTGGGAGAGGGGACTGTCGGATTAGGGAAGGATGATGATGATGTTTGGTTTGTGGGGCGCTCAATTGCGCGATTATCAGCCCCCGTACAAATTCCCAACTTTTGCTCAGTCCAATCTCGCCACTTTCATGAATGATGATGAAGTGATGAGGACAACACATACACCCAGTCATCTCGAGGCAGGTGAAAATCCCTGACCCCGCCGGGAATTAGGGAAGGAAGGGGACGGTAGTCAAATGGTTCAAATGGCTCTGAGTACTATGGGACTCAACTGCTGAGGTCATTAGTCCCCTAGAACTTAGAACTAGTTAAACCTAACTAACCTAAGGACATCACAAACATCCATGCCCGAGGCAGGATTCGAACCTGCGACCGTAGCGGTCTTGCGGTTCCAGACTGCAGCGCCTTTAACCGCACGGCCACTTCGGCCGGCGGACGGTAGTCGCCCGTACCCTTTCAAAGGAACCATCCTGGGTCTTACCTGTAGCGATTTAGCGAAATAAAGGAAAACCTAAACCAGCTTGGCCAGATACGGGTTTGAACCGTCGTGTGCTAACCACTGCGGCACCTCGCTCAGTCACATACTCTGGTGGGTCAGTTTACGTGTAGGCTTCTTTGGGCTCTGAATAGTTTTTTGGCGAATGTCTGCAATAACTTTTGGTGGATGAACTGAAGGGATTCTTTGTCGTTTTATCTTTTGCAAGTTTTTACGCAGACTTTGCATTGCTATATTTGCTGGTAGTTCTCTATCCGGACACCTGACCCCGAAAATTTCGCGAATTTTCTTAATCGAACCTTTTTTCACATATGCTTCCAAAATTACGATTCTTTCCTCTATCGAGATAGTCATTTTGCAGGCCGCAGAGGGAAACATCTAATTTCACTGATGAAAGTAACTCATGCTGACAAAAGAATGCTAACAATAGATTATTGCATAAAACTGCCCACTGTTGTAGCTGTTTACTTATTTCAGAAGTCAAAATGTTGCATTTGCACTCAAAGGTGAGGCAGGCTCTTTTAACTGTACCAATAACCTTATTCCCTACATGAAGTCCCTTTTTGGCTGGTTTTCTCAAATAGCCTGTGGCACAACTCTTTATGGCAGCACTATGTCAAACAAGGCAAAAGAAATTGGGGGAAATCTTGGAGAATATGGCAGCAAAATTGCATGGAATCTGATCAGAAAGCTCAATGGGGACCCAAAAAAAGCAAAGAAATGGTTAGAGCAACTCCTAATCAAACTGCACACACCTACTACTGAATGGCACGCCCAACAAAAAATATGAGAAAAGCAAGTTACAACGTGATGTTGTTGTTGTTGTTGTTGTTGTGGTCTTCAGTCCTGAGACTGGTTTGATGCAGCTCTCCATGCTACTCTATCCTGTGCAAGCTTTTTCATCTCCCAGTACCTACTGCAACCTACATCCTTCTGAATCTGCTTAGTGTATTCATCTCTCGGTCTCCCCCTACGATTTTTACCCTCCACGCTGCCCTCCAATACTAAATTGGTGATCCCTTGATGCCTCAGAACATGTCCTACCAACCGATCCCTTCTTCTGATCAAGTTGTGCCACAAACTTCTCTTCTCCCCAATCCTATTCAATACTTCCTCATTAGTTATGTGATCTACCCATCTAATCTTCAGCATTCTTCTGCAGCACCACATTTCGAAAGCTTCTATTCTCTTCTTGTCCAAACTATTTATCGTCCATGTTTCACTTCCATACATGGCTACACTCCATACGAATACTTTCAGAAATGACTTCCTGACACCTAAATCAATACTGGATGTTAACAAATTTCTCTTCTTCAGAAACGCTTTCCTTGCCATTGCCAGCCTACATTTTATATCCTCTCTACTTCGACCATCATCAGTTATTTTGCTCCCCAAATAGCAAAACTCCTTTACTACTTTAAGTGTCTCATTTCCTAATCTAATTCCCTCAGCATCACCGGACTTAATTAGACTACATTCCATTATCCTTGTTTTGCTTTTGTTGATGTTCATCTTATATCCTCCTTTCAAGACACTGTCCATTCCATTCAACTGCTCTTCCAAGTCCTTTGCTGTCTCTGACAGAATTACAATGTCATCGGCGAACCTCAAAGTTTTTATTTCTTCTCCATGAATTTTAATACCTACTCCGAATTTTTCTTTTGTTTCCTTTACTGCTTGCTCAATATACAGATTGAACAACATCGGGGAGAGGCTACAACCCTGTCTTACTCCCTTCCCAACCACTGCTTCCCTTTCATGTCCCTCGACTCTTATAACTGCCATCTGGTTTCTGTACAAATTGTAAATAGCCTTTCGCTCCCTGTATTTTACCCCTGCCACCTTTAGAATTTGAAAGAGGAAATCGACAACTTCTCCTCTCCTTTCAAAATGAGAGAGCTCAATGAGGGTATACACTCTAATCAAGACGGCTGTGTTATTGATGTGTGTTCGTGTGAAATGGGTGAATCATCTCAGACCAAATGTCTAACATTGGGTGTTGAAGGCTATTCAGCCACTGCCGAAAGCCGTTTATAATCCCTAAACTATGGTGGAAAGCCAAGGGAATAGCAGTCATTAAAACACAAAAAGAGCCTTACTCACCAAGCAAATCGGCCCATATCAATTTTGTGCCACTCTTCAAAGTGTATGAAAGGCTGATCCTTAATCGAACCAATAACACCATTGATTCAAAATTAATCCTGCAGCAAGCTGGCAACAGGCCAAGGAAATCTTGTACTAGCCAGGTCTTGGCACTCACAGAACATGAAGTATATGAAAACAAACTAATAACGGGTTTGACTGGTCGATCTAAGTGCAACCTATGGTACTACCGAAAACTGATGTTCAAAACCCGTGATATTACTAGGGACCGTCAATTAGCAAAATTTATAGAATCCTTGTTCAGAACCAACAAATCTACATAGCTCTTGCAGGGATAAAAAGTCACTGGAAGAAGCAGCAAATTGGCCTTTCTCAAGGAAGTGTTCTAGCTCCCATCCTGTTCAATATATATATACAAAGGATCAGCCAGTACCCAAAGATATGGAGCATACTGTGAAGACAACTCTTTTTCTTTTTTAGTCATCAGCCTTATGGACTGGTTTGATGTGGCCAGCCATGAATTACTCTCCTGTGCCAACCTGTTCATCTTGGACTAGCACTTGCAACCTACGTCCTCAATTATTTGCTGTCTTACAGTTTTTGCCCTCTGCAGCTCCCTCTAATACCATGAAAGTCATTCCCTGATGTCTTAACATATCTCGTATCATCCTACCCCATCTCCTTGTCAGTGATTCCCACATTTCCTTTCCTCTCCAATTCTGTGCAGAATGTCCTCATTCCTTACCTTATCAGTCCACCTAATTTTCAACATTCGTCTGTAACACCACATGTCAGATGCTTTGATTCTCTTCTGTTTTGGTGTTTCACGATCCACGTTTCATTACCGTACAATGCAGTGCTCCAAACATACATTCTCAGAAATGTCTTCCGCAAAATTAAGGCCTATGTTTGATACTATAACCCACTCATCGTAAGAATAAGCCTTATGTAAACAAACACAAATGTGATCATTGGTCAGAAGCTGCAGCACACATACACTGGTGTTGTTACACTCTTGGAAGTAGGTTCTGTTTATGTATTAGATATCTTATTACCAAGTCATGTTAAATGAAACTTCAAGATATTCAAATGTATTAACAGCCAGCAACGTTTGTCTCAATCACGCTTTAGGTATGTAGTTTTTATTTCAAAAATCGCATACAGTCACAGCTTCTACAGTGTTGTGCTCTGATTGTCACGCTGATAATGCGCAGTATAAAAATGGCTGAGGTTGCCAAGAGCCATGAATGATCAACCCATCGCAACACATGATGAGATTTACTCTAGCATTGTATGGTTTGTTATTTGGACAGTTTAGTTCTTTTGCATGTTCTGTGGATCATAGTCGTCACAATACACTATGATGTGAAATGCTTCACTAGGTTCACAAATATGACATTTTTCTCTCAGTGAAAACATGGCTGTTTCCTCATCATTTACATGATTAAGTTTTGGCTTAGTCATAGACTACAGCAAAACTTGAAAAATTTAACCCAACCACCCTCTGAACAATGGTCTTAGCCAATAGGAGGTGCCTTCCATGCCTTAACGTGACAGCCATACCACTGATGCAACCACAACACAGGGGTATCTGTGGAGAAGCCAAGCTAACCTGTGGCACCTGAAGAGGGAAGCAGAATTTTCAGTTGTTGCAGGAGCAACAATGTGGATATTTGACTGATCTGACTTTTTAACACTGGTCAGCAGTTTGTTGGTACCAGGGACTATTGTCTGTAGAGTACAGTTTGCTTAGGAACTCATGATGTTTTTTGTCTGTACTTCAGCCTAGTTACTGATCTTAGAAGCACATGAAGCAATGCACATTCATGACTACCCTAAGCAGTTCCCACCATTTTCTACAGGTTTTATCATCACTAGATATGAGGATGTGTTTTGTACAGCATTTGTAAATGTTTCAAGTTCTGCATATTTATGTGCTATATAATACATTAAACTTATTTGGAATATATTATTAATATTTCAGTTGCAAAATATTGCAGCAAGTAAAATTCTATATATTTTTAAAACTAGTTATATAACGTCTGGACAGTAAAGCCATACTTAATAAGTCATGCACCGTTTTGTACACTGAAACAGAAGACTGTCTTCTGCAATGAAGTATGGGATATTTGCAAATTAACTGAATTCTGTTAATGTCTTTCAAATTTGTCTGTCTTGAAAATAGAAATTTGTGTTACTTTCCAAAACGTTCAGTTTCAAAATGTATTTAACTTTGTAACTGGTTTCTTATAATACTCCTGTTTAATATGATCTCATTTAATGATTATCAGTGTGTGATAGAGTAATAATGTAACAGAGTGAGTCGTGATCCCAGAATTGACAAGATTTTTATGATTGTGACACCTTTAAATGTCAATAGAGTGTATGATCCTAGGTACATGACTGTGTTCTAGTGTGAATCAGCTTCAATTTTCTGGAGTTAATTTTTTAATTTAAAAAGGCACATGGATAAGGTGAAGTTAGATATAGTGAAAATTGTGCAAGATTATAACTACACAGTCAAATAGAAGCAAACAGGAGAACTCTTAATAATGAATAAGAAAATTGGAATGTGGATAAGTTACTACAAACAATAAAGAGAATGACTTATTGTTGCCAAGTTAGATACAAAGCCAGCACATACCACAGTAGTACAATTATGTGTATGTAAATGAGCTCTGCAGGTGATGAAGAGGTAAAAGAAGGTATTCAGGTAGTTAAGAGAGACAAACATTTAACTGTAGTGGGAAGACTGGAATTCAATGCAGGAAAAGGAAAAGAAGGAAAATGCTAGAAGAACAATGATCACGGAGAGAAATGAAAGGGATAGCTGCCTGATAGACTTTTTCACAAAACATAATTTAATCATTGTTAACACTTGGTTTAAAAATCAGAGAAGAAAATTGTATACCTGGAACAGACCTGGAGAAACTGGACTGTTTCAGATAGATTATATAATTGTGAGACAAAGGTTTTAAAACCCTATTTTAAACTGCAAAACATTTCCAGGGGCAGATGTGGGCTCCCACCATAGTTTGTTGGTTCTGAATTGCAGATTAAAACTAAAGGAATGGCAGAAATGTAGGAAATTAAGGAGATGGAGCCTAGATAGATAGAAAGAACCAGAGCTTATTGAGAGTTTCAAAGGGAGAATTAGACAACAATTGAATGAAACAGGGGAAAGGAATATGATATCAAGAGATGAAATGGCGGAGGTAGCAGAGGATCAAATAGGCAAAAATACAAGACCCAGTAGAACTCCCAAGATAACATATTAAGTGATAAAAGAATAAAATCTTAAAATGCACCAAATAAAGTAGGCAAAAGGAAATAGAGGCGCTGAAAAAATTAGATTGACAGAAAGTGCAAAACAGCCAAAATGCAGTGGCTTATAGGGGGCACATGCACAGTCATAGAAACCTATGTGACAAGAGGAAATGTAGAAGTCACCTACAGGAAATTAAGAGCTCAGATGATAACCCAGTGCTAAGCAAAACTGAGAAGGTGGAAAAGTGAAAGGAATATACGTGAGGTCTATGCAAGGGAATGAACTTCAAGGCCAGAATTATAGAAAGGGAAAATATGATACTGTAAGAAGAATTTTGCAGAGCACTGAAACATCTAAGCATCTAAGTGGATATAAGGCTCCTGAAACAGATGAAATTCCCTCAGAATTACTGATATCCTTGGGAGAGATAACTATGACAAAACTATTCCACATGGTGTACAAGATATACGAGAAAAGCGAAATATCATCAGATTCCAAGAAGAATGCAATAATTCCAATTCTAAAGAAAGCAGTAGCTGATACATGTGAATGTACCCAAACTATCAGTTTAAAAAGTTACAGTTGCAAAAATATTGATATGAATTATTTACAGAAGAATGAAAAAACTTGTAGTCTCTGACCTCGGGTAAGATCAGTTTGGGTTCTAGAAAACTGTAGGAACATGCAACTTATCTTAGAAGATATCTTGAAGAAAGGCAAAAGTACTTTTGTAGCATTTGTACATTTATAGAAAGCTTTTGACAGTGTTGACTAGAATACACTCTTTAGATTTCTGAGGGAGGCAGGGATAAAACATGGGGAGTGAAATCTGAATCTGAATCGTTCATTGCCACTGACCACATACAGAAGAACAGGCATTCTTAATAATATCAGGTAATATCTTAATAACAATCAGGTTACAGTTGCACTTACATTATTACAGTTAACCTTTTCAATTCATGTACAGATTAACTATCTGATATACAGCTATAATTTTAAATATTAATGTCAATCTTGTCCATTTCATAGAGCTCTTTCATATTGTATTATTCGTTTTATGTCAGCTAGTCATACGATTTTGTTTCCAATTGTTTGAATGGAAGGCGTCAAGCAGTGAGAGGCAGCTTGTCAAAAATTTTGAGGGCATTTACTTTATGGGAGTTTCCAGTTACAGCTAGCCTGTGCCTTGGAATGTCAATGTTTGCCTTGTTTCTGAAGTCATGTTTGTGTATTGTTTCCCTTAAAACACATTCCTTAATGCTGTTCTTGATAAAGAGTGCAGACTCATAGATGTATAGGTTTACAACTGTTAGTAGCTTAAGCCTAGTAAAAAGAGGACAAAAGTGCTCTTTAGGACCAGCCTTGCATAATATGTGGACAACTTTTTTTTGGACTTTTCAAATGTTGCTATATGAGGAGAATGTCCCCATATGAGATGTGTGACTGAAAGAGCTCAAAATACGCCATACGGAGATAATTATTACTGACCATCGCTCTCTGTTTCCATAGGAGCAGGACACTTATGAGATCTTTCTAAACTTGGTTGATATGTTCCACCCAAATGAGTTTGGCATCAATATGTATTCTTAAAAGTTTGACACATTTATTTTCTATCTTCTTAGGCAATCCTAACATAAGCTTTTGAGTTTTGTCTGGATTACAGACAAATTTAATGACTGCATACCAGTTAAATGCAGTGTCAAGAGTTTCTTGCAAGATCACGTTAAGGCTTGGGATGTCATGATGCAAAGAAAGTAAAGTTGTATCATCAGCATAGTAGATTACAGACTGTGATACACAATGGGGCACGTCATTGACAGCCACAACGAAAAAGAAGGGGCCAAGGACTGAGTGCTGTGGTACACCCATGCCAATTTCTACTAAGGGGAAATGTCTATTTCTAATTGAGACTAACTGTCTTCTGTTGGTCAAGTAGGAAGAGATTACTGCCAGTGTAGATTTCTGTAGACCATACTATTCCAATTTTGTTAATAATATGTTGAAAGGAATTCAGTCAAAAGCTCTACTTAAATCATATGATACAAGTGACACCATCTTCTTATTTTTGAAAGCAGTTAAAGTTTGGTCAACAGTTTCTAGAACAGCTGCAGTGGTATTTTTAACTGGGCAAAATCCATACTGATTATTGCATAAAAGGGCACTTTTTTAAAGTAATTATTTAATTGGATGTACATGAGTGATTAAAATATTTTTGAGAATATTGGCACAGTAGAAACCGTTGATAGCTCCGGGGGAGTAATTTATCACACTTTTTGCATATGGGAATAACTTTTGAGATTTTGAGTGAATCTGGAAAAACTCCATACTCTAGACATTTATTAAAAATAAAACTTAGTAACTCACTTATCAAGTGAACCACTCTTGTAACAACACAAATTGAAATTCAGTAGCAGTCCATACTTTTAGAATTTGACAATTTGGAATCAGTTATACAGACCTCATCAGGTGTGATTTTATCCCATCGAAATACAGGTCCTTCTGGCAGCTGGGGACCGAGTAGATCCCTTGCAGAAGTATCTCAGGTCTTAATTTTATCTCCTACTTCTCTGACTGATGTGACAACATAGTCATTCAGATCTCATGGATCAGTCAGAGTCTGACATACCTGGCTGGAAGAATTATCTTGTGTAATTACTTCCCATGCTGGCCTGCACTTATTTAGAGTACCTTCTATGTACCTTTCATGTGCTATTTTTTGGCCTGTCTGAGATTGGCTTTGTAATGCTTTTTATTCTTAAGGTATTCATTGTAGACCGTACTCCTCTCCTCCTCCCCTTGGTTATCCTCATTTTTGTGCATTCAACACAGTACAAGCATGTTTTCTCTAATTACTGCCAATTCATTTATATACCAACAGATTTTTGTGTTGTTACATTTAGGTCTACCTGGGGAATTAACTTTTAGTAATGGGGAACATGAATAACATGTCTCCTTGTTTTTTTTAAAAGAGGTCTTCAAAACCATTTTCATCTCCAGCTTTTCCTGTTTGACACCCATATGTAGAGCCCAAATTTGTGCTTTTTAACTTGTCAATAAACAATGTAATGTACTCTTCTCTTTGACATTTCACCCATGCCACATTAGATGCATTATAACAAGGTGGATGCTTGTGATAAATTGTTAAAAGCAAAGGATCATGATCTGCAAAAACTACATCAGTCAGGCTAGTCATATATTCCTCTCTATGTAAATTAACCATAATATTGTCTAGGCATGCATCACGACAAGTAGATGTGTTTGTGCAATGCAGCTTTAAAAACCTTAAAACATTTAATAATGTTCTAGATTTTCTAAATTTTTCAAAAATTAACATTATGCAGTTTCAGACAGTAAACAAACAACTCAAAGTTCCTGAAATGGAGATCAACAACCAAAAAACTTATGAAACCACACATATCAAAATTCCTAGGCATCCAGAAAGACAGCCAGGGTAAGATGGTCAGAGCAAATTGATCAGCTGGTCAATAAATTTAGCATAGTGTGTTTTGCCCTGAGAGCTCTTTCTCACCTTGTTAACAGAGATATAGAGCTTTTGTCATATTTTGCATATTTCCATTCTGTTTTGTCTTATAGTATTATCTTCTGGAGAAATGCTACAGGAATTGAAAGAGTCTTCAAACTACAAAAACGAGCATTGAGGTTCATATATGGGATCTCTAACAAAACATCCTTCATAGGTCTCTTTAAGACTCTAAGAATATTTACTGTAATAGTTCAATATACAGTATATACTCACTGATGATGTTTGTAGCCAGAAACAAGGAATTATTACAGAAGAACTGTGACATTCGCAAACCTGACACAAGACGGGAAAAATTTCCACCAAGGTTCTGCAACTCTCACAGAAGTCCATAGGGGAGTAACTGAGTCAAGAATAAACATATATAACGAGCTTCCCATCAGTATAAAAAAGAAAATTAATAACATGAAGATACTGAAAAGGAAACTAAAAGTGTTCCTCAAAGAATAAACTTATTATAAAGTGAATGAATTCCTAGACTAATAAGGCATCCTTTTGAATAAAAGTAGAGGAAAGGAAATCTTTACTTATGTCATGAAGACAAAATTGTGTACTCCTAACATAAATTATAGTGATAAAATGTAAATTTATTTATAACATAGATTAAAATGTGCACTACCATTTATTCTAGTCTATTAAGTATTCACTTGAATTCACTTATGTGATGAAGATAAAAATTTTGTATTTTAGTTTAAATCATAATGACATAATGTAAATTTCATTATTTATTTATGGCACTAGGATAAAAATGTGTACTTCCATTCATTCTGCTATTTTAAGCATTCACTTGAATGCAGCTTGTAATATTGTCCACAATTCATAGAAAATCAGTATTTGTATGATATATAAAATGCTCACATGATTTTGCATTATATCCCTTGACTCCTCCTGTATTACTAGTAAACAATTTGTACAATACGTAATCAACAGAACCAAATAAGAAACCAAATCAAATGAATTGACAGTAATATGCCTTTTTGTCTTGAAGGTAAGCACTGGCCAACAAATCTGTCCCACAATTTATTGAACATAAGCTTAAGTTTTTATCTGCATACTATTACTGTTGTTTTCAACTATTTCTTTAACTAGGTTTTGATTGTATCTTCTCATATCCACTCAAGGCATTCCTGAATAGTGTTGTGTAATTTAGGACTTTTTATCATGTTACTATTATTTACTTGATCTCACATGTCCTCTTCAACAGCCATCTTGTTTAGTTAGATATTTTCTTTTCTTGTCATTTCTTCACACCTTCAGCATTTTTTTCTGACAACCTAAGTACCCACGTGACTAACATTGCATTTTTCACTTCTGCATGGATAATTCTTGCAGAAAATCTTGATAATTTTGTTCATTTTGTAATCCTCATAATTGCTGCTCATGAAGTGTGTTTCATTTTGACATAATATGTTATGTACCCAATTAATTATCAATGTGTTAATGTTTGGGTAATGGTGTGAAATATACAGGAGTGCCAGTTTCTAATGCAGATTTATTCTTCATGTCTAATGGTTGACGCTTCCTCTTGGTTACTTAATTTCTCATGTTCAGTATATGATACAAACATGAGTAATCTACATTGCTTCAGTAGCTGACACATTTGTTTACTACTGCTCAATCATACATCATATATCATTAGAGTCCTCCAAATTGTAATTCTGAGTTCTACAGAGATTATTATTGCAAGGTCATCTATGAGCAACTACTAGAGAGGATGACAATCTATTGCAAATAGGCCATTACAACAGATACTGAAAAGTAGCTGATTGCCAGTGAATCTGGTTTATGGAAATACAGGGCCTATTCAGAAAGTAAGGTCCGACTGGTTGCAAAATGGAAAAAACTGTGAAAATAAAAAATGTTTTATTTGCAGCAGTTAACTCCACCATCCAGCTACTTCTCTACATAGTCACCGCTCTTATTTAGACATTTGTCATAGCATTGTACCAACTTTCCAATACCCTCATCATAGAAGGCACCCACCTGTGTTTACTGCCAATTCTATGCTGGTCTACAGCTCGTTGACTGTGCCAGAACATAGTCTTCAAAGCCAGCGATTCATGTGAGCAGAGATGAAACTCAGGGAGAGTCAATTACGGGCTCTATGGTGAGTGATCAAACACTTCCCATCAAAAATGCTGCAGGAACTTCTTCATTGCCCCTGTAGAGTGCAGCCGAGAGTTGTCATGCAGAAGGAAGCACATTACAGTCATGTTATGTGGGCTGCATGACATCAGGCGAAATCTCACACCAGGCCCTCATGCTTTATGGGAGACACTATTGTTTTAAGCATCTTTATGTGCTCACTGTATGCTCAAAACTGAAAAAAGTGATGTGATGCAATTGACAGGCATACTAGAGGTAGTGCCCAATGCATTGGTGCAAAGCTTCATTGGATTTTCACTGTGGTTTCCATTTTGCACCCCATCGGACCTTACTTTCCAAATTGCCCTCATATAAGGTACCAGTAGTATATCAACCTAAACTGTTCTCAGTTGTCTTCACAAAGATGGCTTCTATGCACATAAGTCAACATGTTGTATCACTTTATTGCCTTGATAGCAAAACGGCTGAAGACATAGAGCAAATGAAAGTCTCAGACGTGTAAATTATAGAGCTGTGTTTGTTCCAAATCAAGTAGTGATCAAGGTTAAAGGCTTTTAATCAATTTTTTTTAATTTTCAAAGAGTGTTATACGTGAACAGTCACATTTATAATCATAAAATCTCAGTGTTGTGGAGCTTACTGATTATGTGGGCAGGAAGCAGGAATCAAGTTTGGCCGGTATAACAGATATCTGATGGGTAATGGTCTAACTGTCCCGCGGAAAAAATTGTTTTCACAAAGTGTATTCACATCCTGCTCCAATACACTGAAATATGTATCACTTGAATGAAAGGTGCTACGTGAAATGAATGCTGACTAGTTGTAATCACATCCGAAAACATTTGTTGTGAATCTTAAAATTATTTCACCATTCACTGTGAAACTATTGATGTACCACCCTCTACTCTAGCTCAGACCCTTGGTACACACTTGGTAGTGATTGTTCTGTTAAATAAAACTTTTGCTTCAAGGTTGTTAATGTTGCATATAGGTGATTGATGTCAGTGAATTTCTCTTTGTTGAAACTACTTACAGAATGAGATATGTTATTGAGTGAGACGTAAAATTCATACCACAAGAATAATCCATTTAACAAATGTTCACAATTCAACTTCTTTGTTCAGAGCACACAAACAGGAGTATATAGATATTGCACAGTCACATAACAAAGAGAAGCAGAACGCAATGCACACTCCAGCCATTCATCTGAGGATAAGAGTAGTTTATTTGTGTTTCAAGCCAATTTAATTGGTATCAGTTTTGATTCAGAGACAAGAAACATAATATTTCATGCCTGATTTCTTGATTTTTCAACATTGAAACATGATGTTACATGACATACTGTTATTTTCTTGCAGTGGCAGCACGAGTAGCACTGGGAGCAATGGAACAGCTGCAGATGTCAGCCTTTTGTGGGGCAGTACTACTCCGACCCTGTGCTATGCCACTCATGGGGTTCCAGGAACTGGTGGAGTGAAGAGTGAACCTGATGCGTATATTCAGGCTGCTTACAGTGCTGGATACGATGCTGTTCTGTCACCTCAATGAGATGACAATGCTCATTTGAGCAGCTTCACAGATATCTTATTAATCTCTGTCCATAAAAAAAAAACTAGTGTGATATTTGTATTTAAATCTTCTATTGTAATCTCTCCAAAAAGTGTTACAAAATTTGTTAAAAATATTACCTATTTGTACTCACCACAGTAGCTATACTACCCCCTGAATCCATTAAGGGCCTGGTGAAAAAAAAATATAACTTTGTAAATTCAATCGAAAGCTCCAGCTGTATGGACTGACTAAGTCAATGGAAAGGGAATTTCATCTATCAAAGTAATGATGTACAAAGGTCCAAGTATTAGATGGTGTTGTAAATATGAATGTAACTTAGAAATACTTCAAGAAAATCACAGCAAGGGGAAAAATTATTTTATGGAACATCTGCAACATTATATACAAATTCAAAGAAAGCAATTAATGCACAAACTGTAAAGAAAATATATACACTCCCATGTTTTGAACAATTATAATTGCTGTTTGGAGCTTGGTTACAATCCAGATAATAATCTAGCAGAAAACTGGAGAAAATTAAGGGCAGAGATACTGAATTTGTCTTTCAACAAACAACACAGTTTACCTGCACTGACATGTTTCATTTACTAATGAAATTTCTTAAATTTTTGTCTATGTCTTAAATTGATTTCAATTTCATTTGAACCTGTAGAATTACATTTGTACATACAATAGAAGACAAGTAACTGGAAATGTGAAGGATTGTCCAATCAGCTGAGATAATGGGGAGAATTACATTGAATTACAAATGAAGAAGCAGGAAATGGAGTGGCTGATGCACCTACTGAACAAGAAAGAAAGTGTGTAGCAAGTGAAGGTATGATTATACAGTGGGAGTAGTGACTCAATGAAGCTTTCAAGGAGAAACAAAATGGCATTGAAGGGGAAAGATACTTAATAAGAGTTACCAAAACGTAGAGTAAAATATTAACAACACAAAAGGTAAGAAGAAAAGTAAAACTGAGGTAGAACAGAAGATATACAGTATTTGGGAGAAGTGAAAGATGCTCAAACTGCTTCCATTGGAGATCTTACAGTGACTAGTCTTTAAATAAGAACATGTAGTATTTTACCTTCATCTCTAAGCATTCTTATACAATCAGCTCTTTTGATTTTTAACTGCTGCAGACCTTTAATTAATTTCTCTCATACAAATATTATTTTTGTATATTTTATCTGTTCTTCTATGACTCCTCTAGTTTCTCAATTTAAACAGTCCCTTCTACTGACATATTACCAAGTTCACTGATTCAGATTTCACTACAATGACTTGGAATATCAAAGAAAGCAATTCACAGTGTCACATAAAATTTAATCATGATTGATTCCTAGCAAGTAATAAACATTACTATCCTGTATCATAGTGTCAAGCATCATCTATGAAATTGATTGAAATTAGTATTTGTGCCAATAACTGTTAATATTAAGTGTTTCTCTTCTTTATAGCATACTGAACTGACATTAATGTGTGAGAGTTGTGTGGTACTAAAACACTGTACATCAGTGTTCTACTTGTACCTGTGGCTTATATTATAGGTACCTTGGAAAACAGATGTAGGTTGTGAACCTTAAGTAGATCTTATAGTTTCAGACAAACACATTACATTTATTTCATTTCCTGTTATCTAATGATGAGGAATTTTATTCATCAAATAAGTGATTTGAGTGGTTCAACTAGACTCTTAAAACTCAATCTCTGAAGTTTAATGGAACCTGTATAGTCTGAGTAATTTGTTGTTTTAAATGTGAAATCAATTTCACTTGTTGGAAGATATATTTTCCTATATTTTCTGGGTTTTTCCAATGTGAGTTTTGCAGTAGTGTGAAAGCTCTGTGATACACTGATATTTTTTGTACCATCCAAGTTGTTTGCCTCATATAAGGAAAATCACACTTGTAACAAGTGCACTAAATGTTCCATTTGAAGAACTCAGATTAACTTTGCTCATTAGGGCAAAGCTTGGATCTTGGCAAAAGGCAGTAATACTTCTTAGTATCAGAAAGTCATATGTTATTGCTTTTAGCGGCACAAACTCTTGGGTAATTATCTGAGCAGTTCTGGAGGTAAATCTCTGCAGATGGTCAGTCATGACTTGTTATTACTTTAATTCTTCTATTTCTTCTTATTTTGAAAGATATATCAATCTTTACTTCCTGTATTTGTTTTTCAGTAACATACATAAAAAATACCCTCATGATTACAGCCTCTCCACATCTTTAATTCTAGTGATCTTTCATGCTTTCTTAGTGAAACTAATGACTGCCAAATTCCTGGCTTTGCAAAACTAGAAAATTGGAAATCACCCTCAATTCTATTTTTTGTTTATGGTGCCTACTGCTCACAGTTGTCTGTGAGGTACTCCAAGATTAATTTTTTATTCATATTTTTTAAAATAATTATGACTGCTCGTCGTTTCACTGTCTCTTTTTCCTACCAGATGTTGGTATTTGGTTCATCTCCTGTCTAACATTCACCTGTGAAGACAGGTTGAACACTGTCAGTACCATAACTAGAAAGGGGCTTTTACTGCAGAATTATGAATTATATGTAATACTGCAGTATTATTATACTTCTTTCAAAAATTGTGAGATGACTAGGCATGCCTTTACATGAAAAAAATTCAAATTGAGAAATTAATTGAAAAGTAAACATACATCACACAGAAACAAAGCTTCATAGCCAGATCACAGTTTGGGTAAAAACTGAGATGGGCAACATTCTGGGGAATTTCTTGTATTACAAAAATATTCCAGAAATATGTAATGCAGGATAATGTTGCTATTAGTACTTTTAAGTAGTTCTAATTAGATTAGTAGAACAGCTACAATGAATCAAAGGATTTATTACATACACATAAATAACTGATATTTGGAGTTCATATAGACAGTTAAAGGGTAGAAGACAATTTCATAAAATTTTAAATGAAAGTCAAATACCTACAGCAAAATAAGCTCTGGCACATTTTCCTCAACTATGGAAATCAACTTGCATGCAGCCATTCCATCTTGAGAGGGTAATAGTTAAGGATATATCAATGTGATTCATCAGAAGAAACATAAGACATTGAAAATCATAGTCATGATATTCCTCCAAATATGTTTCCTCATTTGTTTTGGATTCAGAAATATTCTTTAAACTAATCCCCATTTCACATTGTTGTTGGTCAAGATGATATCTACCGAATCATCCTTCATTATGACATTTCAGTTGTTGCCTGTAACTTATCAAATGAAATGGATTTCACTGGATATTTGTGATGGTTTGATATCTGCACATTTTCAGTTGTGCTATGAAATACAGTGTGTGTGTGTGTGTGTGTGTGTGTGTGTGTGTGTGTGTGTGTGTGTGTGTAACAAATGGAGAGAGAGAGAGAGAGAGAGAGAGAGAGAGAGAGAGAGAGAGAGAGAGAGAATGTGCTGCCAGATCATCATAAATTCGCACCTTGTGACTGTGGAAGTACTGCCGTGCAGATTACAGCAGAATTTGCCATGGATATCGATGATGAATTATTGTGGATAAGTGACTTTCTTTTTATATGCTATGCAATAAATGATGTATCAGTAATGTTGAAACATAAGTTTTTCATCTGTGGAACATATTGCAAGTAGTACAGGTTGAGTTCTCAGATTGTGTGTTGCTTTGTTGTCAGGTCTCCTTAAATGGAAGAAGAAACTGTATGTAATTGATATTGTTTTTATGTTTAAAAGTCACAAACTTGGTTTTCTTAAAGTCTTTATGTTCCTTCCTATTTCTGTTGTAAATGGCTTTAAGCATGACATGTTTATTATATTACTAAAATTATGTAGTTACCTGGTATATCATTCTGCAGTACTGTACATATTGTTTAAAATAAATATATTATTGTGTTACTTCTACTGGGTTTCTATTTCTGTGATTTAGGGCAATGACACATTCAGTTTCTGAAGCTTCCCTGCAACCACAATGTTACCACCTACATCATAATGCAGAAACAATACTGCATAAATTGGTTTGTTAAACAATCCATGACCAAAATAATGGTCATACATGAAATAAAAGTCTGTGACTATACAAGAATGGTTTTTCAGTGACACACACACAAAGAAAGTTTTTTAACAATATGAATGTTCCAGCTTCTGATAAACTCTTGTGTCCACCAGCAATATTTTAACTCATCCCTAGAGCTTTGTTGGGCAAAGTGATCGTAGCATGTTTCAGGAGGAATAGTGAATATTTTAGGAGATGGTAGTATAGCCACTTTGAATAAAACATTCCGTATAACAAATGTCCAATTTTTATTAGTTACAGAAATACAACTGGTTACAGTGATAAGCTTTCGTGTGATGTATTGGTACTGCAGTTGCTATGACGTTATTAGCACTCATTGTCATTTTCAAGTTCAAGTTGTGAAGTTGTGCCTGAGTTTATGTAACAGAATTTTTCAGATGTGATTGTGATTTGTTCGTCAATTCAATTGTATCATTTAATCATGACATTCCTATTTACAAATTCTGAGTATGTCATTATGGTAGTTGTGTATGGGTTTTGTAATAGAAACTGCACTGTTGCTTGTAGAGAACATGAACATTAATTTTCTAACTGCAGAGTGAGACTGGTGCAGTGCACAGCAGTCACATTTCATCTGAACATGCAAATGAACAGAGTGTAGATGGAGAAGAAGACAGTATTCAGTTGGCAGAACATTGTTCTCCAACAAGCACATGCTGAGTTTCTACTCATATAAGTGCTCCACGTACAAGAATATGACAGACACTATTTATAAAGGACCTCTATCCTTATCATCTACAATGGATTCAACATCTTCAACAGAGAGACAGAAGTAGTTGATTGGAATTTTTTCATTGGCTAATGGCAAATCACCAGTAATCCCATTACTGCTGTTAACTGATGAAGCCACATTCATTTATGATAGTGTCCATAACATCACAACCAGTGATCTGACAAAAATCTACATCCCTTTGTGGATACACATTTTCAAGAATGCTTATCTGTAAATGCACAGTGCAGTGTGATAGGCAACAAGATGATTAAGCCTCTATGTTACTGCATAAAGGAGGGATAAATTTATTGCTTGGGTTATGAATAGTGCTGCTCCTCAGAAAAGAATGCCAACATGAACTCAGGAATGCTATACAGGGCGTTATCAAGAGAAGTAAGAAGTGCATTAAAGTCAGAGGTGGAGTTTATGTAAATCTACTTTGAATCTAATCATCTGCCTTTGCTTAACACATTCTGTGAGTATTTGTTTGGGTGACACACTTGTATTTCTGCAATCAATAAAAATTGGACACATTATAGGCAATATTTTATTCAAAATAGTCTATACCACCACCTCCTGAAGTATTCAGTATTCCTACTGAAACACACTGCTACAACTCCTAGGTAATCATAATATAAAAGGTTGAAAATAAATTTTGCACACATGTAACAATTTATTTATCATAATATATTGCAATTTACAATTGTGGAAGACTTTAGCTTCACAGAGACAAAATAATCAGACAAACACCAGAAATTATAACATGATGACACCAAATTGAAGATGGCTGTAAAAATTGTTTTTCTCCATAACAAGCTTACAGAAATCTTGTCAAGTGTACTAAAGCATAAACAAATAAGAACTGATCAGCAGTCTTTTCTATAAAAAGCACATGGACAACAAAAGACAGGTTTAGAAATATCTGACTAATGACAGACATTTTTCTTACATCCCATGAGTGTCATATATAACTCAAATGTGAAATTTAGTTGTTTTGTTGCTCCAAATTGTTATACAACATATGCTCTCTCATTGAACTTTTGCTGTTGATATGTTGCATCAGTAGAGAGAAAGCCTCTTTAATTGGTCAGTTACTACCATCATTTACACGAGGCCTCAGTTAGGCTCTCAGTAGTTTGTTTATTTCTTCGATCTAATTGTAAATCTTACATGACAATTAAAACCAATGGTAAATAATCAGAATAACAGTGAATATTTTACAGAGTAATAACAGGAGATAATTATGTACTTTTACAGGTTTTGCATACATAAATAACACACACAGAATTTTTTGTCTGCTTTATGGAGAGTTCTACAGCTCAATGTCTTACTCTTTATTAACAGTAACAACAATTCTATTGACATCACAGGCTCAAGTTAAGAGAAGCATCTGACGATGGCCTACTCACACTGGCAAAAGAATGGAATTCAACTTGTTTTTGTACAATGGAAAGTCCATGTTGGAATATTAACAACATTATGATGAAAAGGATAACTTGTTACTCACCATAAAGATAGGAAGTTGAGCTGCAGACAGGCATGATGAAAAGACTGTTGTGAATAAGCTTTTGGCCAACACCTTCTTCAGAAAAGAAGAATGCACACACATTCATATTTGATTCTGGCTGGAGCAGCTACTATCTCTGGCTGCTCCGGTCAGAATTTGATTCTGGTTGGAGCAGCCAGAGATAAGTGGCCAGTGTGTGCGTGAAGTGTGCTTGCTGGTGTGAATGTGTGTGCATTTTTCTTTTCTGAAGAAGGCTTTGGTCAAAAGATTATTCATAAGAGTGTTTTCATCATGTGTGTCTGCAACTTAATGCAGCATCTTTATGGTGAGCAGCAATCTGTCCTTGTCAACATGTTTTAGTTGATTTCAGAAGGATAATGCTGATTTGCAAGGAGCTCTACTTAAAAATTTTGCAATAAATAATTTCTTAAAATAAATCAGCACAATTTATTTTCATCTGTATATCACTATCATTACTAAATGAAAAGTACTGTGTCAGCCTTCTGTGCACTTTCTTTTTTTTTTTTTTTTTTTTTTTTTTTTTTTTTTTTTTTAGCAACAATGAAATTCATTGATCTCTTTGAATACTATCCTTACATTTTAAATGCCTTGCATATTATTAACAGGGGCAGTAAAGACAGAGAATACTTTTATTTTGAGTTTTGCTTCATTCCAAAGCAGCAGCTTGGAATATGTTACTTTACAATAATTAACGTCAAGCAGTTATTTTACTGGTTGCTTGAAGGCCTTATAGTCAAATTGTGTGACTAATATGAAGTACTCATGGTCACAACACTTTTCTTTTAGTTTCATGCTGTCACTATATCAAGTTTTCTGCATAAACAACAAATTTTGGATCAATTTACTTTACACACAAAAAAAAAAAAAAAAAAAAAAAAAAAAAAAAAAAAAAAAAAAAAAAAAAACAGTTTCATGTTTTTTAATTTCTTAAGATATGGGTTTTGTGTTAAAATTTGAAATAACACACTTGGGAAAATCAAAATAGTTATGCATAGCGAACGTTGTATCCCTTTGTAATGAGCAATATACACGTACTGCACTGATGGATTTCATGACACTCATGTAGGTTTCAGTTACTTTTCTCATTGCTTAATTTTGTTGCCATAAAAGATAACAGAAATTACTTACACCATTCCATTTCTCATTTTTGTCACTAAAAAGTAAGTCATTGAGGTTCAGTTAGGTTATATGGAGGACTCAAAACACAATTAGTCAATTTAGGGTGAATGTGAAGCTTAAATAATGGCAGGACTAATGACTCATTGATTCCATTGATATATTACAACCACTATGGTCTTCTATAACTTCTAATAGATAAAAAAATTTACTTTGTCTCTCTGGCATTATAGTAACAACAATTGAAACTGTAAGTTTAAAGGTAGGTGCATTTCTTGTTGTGGTAGATTATTTGTAGGGTAATAAATGTGTCAAGTAAGAAACTGAAGGTGTTGCCCTTGGAAAATAAAATGAGTATAGGATTAGAAGGAGACAGTTAGTGCAAAATCGTAAGAGGAAATGCTTCCTGTGCTGGATAACAACACACTCCTTTCTTAAGTCATATCGAAGTGGAGAGAGGAGCAGTTTACAATTAGTTTGTAAAAGTAAATAAAAAACCCAAGACTAATAAGTATGTGCAAAAGTTAAAAATAGCAAAGAGAATAAACATTCATGCCAAAATGTGAAGTAGTTTCAAGAAGACAATGTAGTGAAACAATTTCCTTAATTTTCTTCCCACTGCTATGGCTGTTCTTGTTTCAGCCTATAGCTCAGTGCGGATTCACTTTCGTGCTGCTAATACAATTTTTTTCTGTTCTTCATCTACACAAATGCTGCACTCTAATTTGAGATGCACATATACATATGTTGGCATAAAATAGGCACCAAAGAGCCACAGCTTTCAGTAATGTATCATGTCATGCACTCTGTTTATACTAAATCCACAAAAATGCAGAGAGAAATTTTATTGCTATCTATGATCACACATGTAACTACAATATATATTTACTTTAACTCTATATAACTATATAACATACATTAATCATCAAATATCAGGAAACAGTCTCTGTTAACATTTCAGTCGTGTATCTCGTAAATGCCATTTATGTGCAACAAACTCCACATTCTGATTTAGAAAAATCTGCATACTGAATGCATACAAACAAACAAATAAATTCATTCTCTCTCTCTCTCTCTCTCTCTCTCTCTCTCTCTCACACACACACACACACACACACACACACACACACACACACACACATGCAGGTACACACATAAACTGCACACAAGCTCTAAGGGATACTTTTTTTACTGTTACATCAAGCTCCTGTTACATAACATATAATAATATCAAATTACTCATCGATACACTGAGCAGACTCAATTCCTGTGATTGTTTGCAGAGATATCAATATAATTCCACAATTAACAAAAAATGTTTTAAATTGATAAGTAACTCTGTAAACTTTGATTACTGTTGCAGCTTTTCACATCAATGAGCGTGTTATTGGGTACAAGGTGCTTTCAGACTGTGAAGGATACATTCAGTTTTTAAGTTGGAGAATTATTTGAAATGCTTTTTCATCTGTTGGTAGAGAAAGAACTTTCTTAAATGACAAATACAGTGCCTATTGTTGAATGCAAATGAAAAAATTAAGAAGGGCTTGATTTAAATGTGTTTGGGGTTAAATAACTTTAGGTTTTAGATCATCTATTGCTTTTTAACGCACAAGTGTTTCAATGGCTCTGAATTAAAAATGAGAACATGGTGGCTGTACTTATTTTTAGAAGAAACTTGGGAATGATAGTCCATTATAATATGGGACTACTGTCTACATCCTAGAGCTAATATCTATTATACACAAAAATGGTGTTTGTATTTCCTGACAATGTGAGCCAAGAATGTATATCAAATTGCTTAGACTCAGAAATTCCATTACATTACATACAAATCTCTATGGTGAAAAGAATGGCTCACTGTGAAACTATTGATAAATAAAGATCTAAAAAAGTTATCAAAAGTTTTTGTGTTACTACCAATATGAAGAGTCTGGATAGTAAACAATTTTATATTTTTATCATGTCTAAGGTTCCCATTACTGGTTCGGTCTTCTTCTGTTGAGTTTACAGTCAAATAAAGAATTCAAGTTCATTAAATGAATAATTAGTAAGCCACATAATTAATCAAGCAGTGAAAGAGAAGAAGCAATGAAAAGCATCTAAATAAATCTGTGAGTGGCTGACTACTTGCTTGAGCAGACGTGGCTGCAACATGAACTAAGTATTAGGTTAGACTTTTTTTGTTTGTTGTCACCTGTCAGGTTGTATTTATTTTCAAGAGAAATACTGCCTTTTTTGTAAAAGCCTGCCATGTATTGGTGTCTAAAGAGCTGCAGTTGTAACACAAAGCAGTAACACCTTGTACTCCTTAAAGAAAATGTCATTGATAGACATTTTTATCGAAGACTGCAAACAGACATTTCAAAGTAGGAAACAAAACCACCAAAGTTGAAAATAGTCATAAATTTACCATAAACTAAAAGTAATTACAACTTAACAAATGTAGGAATAAATTTTTAACTAAATACATTTACTCCATAGTATCATACTGAACTTTTTTGATTTTAAAATAGCGATAAATACCATATCCAGTTACTGTAAGGAGAACAACAATTGCCAGAGTACTTCCAACAGCAATTGGTGCAGTCTCATCTCGAAACGTTATACCTCCAGGTGAGCATTCATATTCTGTAAAAAGAGTGAAACCAAACATTCATTTGTGACAATTTCTGAACACAGTAGTAATTTATAATCTGCCACTTTCTACATAGTTGCATGTATGTACACTTTTTAAAGTCCATCTTATGGGTGATATATAGCTGATGTGAAAATTTAGTTAGTTTAATTTTGAAATGGTTAAGTCCTATAAAATTTAATTTTGCAGTAGTTAGAGATGTTTGGATGATGCATAATTTTTCAAAATTAAAAAATTATTTGTCCAGTTACAATATCAGGAATATGTTTTAACCATAATTAACATAATGAGGCTAGTCATCCTGTGCATTCATTTAAGATGACAGCATAGCTGTTTCTCTTTCTTTCATTTTTTTCAAGTTCTCAAATAATATTTTGCAGGTCACTTAATTATATTTGAATAAGAAACAACACTGACAAAAGGTTCAGTGCATTTCCCCACCTACCTCCTCCCTTCATCCCACACCTTACGTGAAAGAGCTGTGATGCAGTTATATTGTCATTTCAGGAAGATCACTTGGGCGAGTTAGAACTATGTTTGAAATACTAATATGTGAACTTACAGGGTGACAATTATTGAACTATATGAAATAAAATTGTCAACCACTGATCTGTTTGTGTTAGGACATTCAAACTGTGTTATTGGCTGTGGGGATAATGGGAATTAGTATGGTATGTGTGGTTTAGTTTAGCAATGAAGCCCACTTTCATTTGGATGGGTTTGTCAGTAAGCAAAATTGGCACATTTGGGGACTGAGAATCCACATTTCATGATTGAGAAATCTCTTCACCCTCAGTGAGTGACTGTCTGGTGTGCAGTGTCCAATCACAGAATAATTGATGCAATATTCCTTGATGGCTGACTACTGAACAGTATGTGAACCTTATTTCGACAAGATGTGGTTCATGCAAGACTGAGCTCAACCCCATCGAAGGAGGAGAGTGTTTGACGTACTGGAGGAGCACTTTGGAGACCACATTCTGGCTCTGGAGTACCCAGAAGCCACTGCCATGGACCTTGAATGGCTGCCATGTTCTCTGGATCTGAACACACACAACTCCTTTTTGTTGGGCTATATTAAAGACAAGGTATACAGCAATAACCCTAAAACCATGGCTGAGTGACGATGGCCATCCAGGAGGTCATCAACAGCATTGATGTTCTGACTCTTCAGCGGGCCATGCAAAATTTCACTATTTGCATGCACCACATCATCATCAATTATGGCAGGCATATCAAACATGTCATAACCTAAATCTGAATATCTGTAGTGATGTTTATATGTTGAATAAAGTGTGTGCATGCCATAGTTTGTAAGTAATCTATATTTTTTTCATATAGTTCAATAATTGTCACCCTGTAAGTATTTTTACAACACTTGTTATCAAGAATTTCATTTCCATGTCTTTGTGAAAACGCCTTTGAAATTATGAAAAAGTGATACACAAAATATGGATAATGTACAAATGTATAAATACAGTATCCTGAACAGTTTCTGTATCCTGAGTACAACTGTTTTGTGTGTCTACAATGCAATTTTGTAAAGGTCTCTATAGCAAAGCTTCTTCACAACTCTATAGATGGCTATTATTTTCACCTACAAGCATTTGCACTTCACAGTTGAAAGCTGTCAAAAGTGTAGTCAGGTATCTTAGCACTAAAGAATAAATGTATTAAAACTTCATGTATGATGCGGCCACACATCTCATTGTTTATCATGCCTTGTCTCTTGAATTATGTGTCATACAATAATACGTTTGCACAGATATATTCAGTAGCATATATGGATACTGTCTGCAAAATACGTTGTGAACTGAGTTAGTGGTAAAGAAGGAATAAATTTAAATGTCATGCATGAAGTGGCAGTTTTTCATGCATCTCACTGTTATGATGTCTTACTCCTGGACTGTGTGATGTACCATGATATAATTTTCAAGCTGCGTTTAGCATTGTACATGGATACTCTCTGTGAAATTTATAGTGAATAAAGTTAGTAGCACAGAAGTAATAAATTTAAATGTCATGCGCGATCTGGCAATTTTTCAGATATCTCATTGTTTTTGACATCATATCTCTTGAACTATGATAGGTAAGTGGTTCTTATCTGTACATGTGTACCAAGTGTGGTTGAAATCAGTCTACTGCATTAGGAAGGAATGTGGAACATACGCCCTTTTTATGATATGTGTAGGTACCGACAAAAAAATGTGAACTATACAGAACTGTCCTGAACATATGTAACAAATAGTAGGAGATGAAAATCACATACAGGGGGAAAAAAGTTGTTCTAAAATGCATATGTAGTGAGGTACATAAACTGTACATAATGTGGTCAACACAGAAGTAAAAAAATGTACTGCCAATATAAATTTGCTGTGAATTTGGATGTTATATGAACCACATAAGTCTTGATACATAATACACAGATGATGCATGGGGTTATTCACATTCACTCTGTATTGTGTACAGGAAGAATAACAGTTCTACAGTCAGTGCGTAATGTGTGGTGGAACAACACGATAAGCTGGCCACATGTGGAACACGTTCTGTTATTACCCTGTGAACATGGAAACTTGCAGCTCATGGCCATGGCCATGAAAAGATCAGCAGGTATGAAGTGGAATGGCTGTATCAAAAGTGTCCATACATACAGTGACCCTTGTATATGATATCTACAGCAGCATATCACCGTGTGTGAAACAGGTTTACTCAGTACTGTCTGCCTGTAAGGATGGTGTTGAGTTTTCTTGCACAAATGCTCCCTATGAAACAATGGAAATACGAGATTGGAATATCAAGAATGTATGAACCTGTGTTGCAATATGTGGATAATGATCCAAGTATGAGTACATGAATATGTCTTGTGCTCATACTACCTGCAGAGGACTAAACAAGGCTTCTTTTCCCCAATGGGTAGTTTTATGCCAGTGATTCCATCAGATTGCCTCTACTGCACTGATATTTTTGAATTCTTCAATAGTCCACAGCTCATGGTCTTGCGGTAGCGTTCTTGCTTCTCGCGCACGGGGTCTCGGGTTCGATTCCTGGTGACATTAGAGATTTTCCATCTCTCGAGATGACTGGGTGTTGTTGTATCGTCTTCATCATCATCATTCATCCTTATTACTGTCAGAGGAAGGCAATGGCAAACCACCTCCACCAGGACCTTGCCTAGTACGGCATTGCACGTTTCTCGCATCGTCCCCTACGCTCCTCGGAGTATGGAACATCATCATCATCATCATCATCACGTCTTCAATAGCCATCTCTTAGGGTAAATGTTACTGAAGGAGTGAGTTCTAATATGACTATATGCACAGTTACACCATTTTTGCATTAAATGATGGCAAATTAAACAAAAATCAAAGTATATATGGAGTCGCTCACCAAACATAACAACCATATTAAAATAACTAAACACTGAAAAATCAATAGATACTTCTGCAGATGTGTTATGGAAGCAAAATATCCCAAATGTGCCACATTTCTACCCCATTTCCTTCCTGTCTCTCCCTCCCAGCTGCCAGCTACCACTGCCTTCCATCCCCTCCCTACCACCTTGTTCCTTTTATCCATTCAACCCAACACAATAAATGAAAAAAAATGGTCTGATAACATGATAACATTGAATGCTTCTGGAAATTAGTCATTCAGCTAACTCCTTACTGGAAACATTCAGGTGTAGACTTGTGTATGATAAGACCACTTGTGGCCTGAATCACACCAGAGTGATATTGTCCCATTGTGTTGAGTGACACCTAAAGCTGTGCATTTACATTTTCAACAGAATATGACAATCGAGTCCTGTCATATCACAGTAAGAATGACAAAATCTTGACATTAGTATGAGGAACATGTATCTGATGTCATCTTCAGTTGTGCAGTGTAGGTTCTGGTCCTAAATGGTCACCTTCCCATCCTCCTTTTGCCACAGAAAAAAAATCATTAAATGTTCTTCATTAGCAAGATCTTTTCCCGTAGAGCCTAAATAACATGTGGGATCAATGAATCCTGTGCTTAGCTAAACATATTAGTCATTGGTATTCACTGCCAAGATGCCTTGGGAGTCCTGTACTACTTTGAAAATTTCCCTCTTGGAGCCTCTAATGTCCCTCAGGGTCTACTGAATCCTCTTACTACTTACTATTAGCCTTAATGAGCAGTTTTTCCCCTATTTTGTCAGACTGTTCCTAAATTTCTTGATTCGTCTTCTCATTTTTGTCCATGGTCTCTAGAGCAGTGGAGCTGTTGGAGACACCAGACTTGCAGTATCTCTTAGATGTCATAATGAAAACATGTCTTACAGTATCTCTTAGATGTCATAATGAAAACGTGTGTCTCCAATTTCTAAGGAGATAAATTTTGCCTACCAGGTTCAGTAAAGTGTCTGCTGATAACTTCACCACTGAGTGCCAGCAAGCTTCTTCCAGTAAAGTATTGTGTGGTAGGGTAGTGTAAATAGACACAGTTAATCAATGGAAATGTAAATACTTAAGCCTAATGATCAATAGTCCAAACTTCTTAAAGGCAGTGTAGTTTCAGCCCTCTGAGACTGCAGACATGTGTGCAAGTTTGTGTGTCTACTGCTGACAAAGGCCTTAATGGCCGAAAGCTATAATTGTGTGAATCTTTATGTTGTGCCTATTGTGACTCAGCATCTCCGCTATATGGTGAGTAGCAACTTTCCTTCTCTGGTATTGTTATAGTCCAAACTTCTGATTGATTTATGTCAGAGTTATAAGTACTAACACTTATGAGTACTTATTATTGAAAAACTTTAATTTCTTAGCAGTGTACATTAATCGTTTATTAATATTAAGAATGTGATTTAAAATAAGATTTTATTGAGCTGTAAATAGATTGGATGTCATAAAATGTAATATTTCTTTATGAAGATATATATTAATGTGGATGCCAGGGTTATTATTAAAAAGTATTGCTGTAAGTCAATCAGTAGAGAACCGTAGAGCAGGCATGGACAGCCTTTTGTGATCTCGATGCCTGATTCACATACTCATTTAAGCACATGGGCTCCCTTATCATGATGTGACAGCACCACTCCTAGTGCATAAAGTCAGAACTACTGTGACTGGGTCTTCAATATTTATGAGGCAATGCACTGATATTAGTGGCACCTCTTTCTGGCATGCCAGGCCAACAAAATATGCCTGAAAACACGTGTTTTTCAGAAAATATTCAGTGTATGTGACCCCACAGTTCTTTCATGGGCTGGACTGAAACCACTTGTGGACAGCTAATGCCAAAACCCCCTGCCGGTATAGTATTGTATGTTAACCGGGGACCTAGAAACGATGGAGAGGCTCCGTCCCCACTGCAGCTGCAGCGGTCCACAAACCCATGATGTCTATCACAGTCCACTTCACCCCTCTACCACCTCACACCGAACCCAGGGTTATTGTACAGTTCGGCTCCTGGTGGACCCCCCCCCCCCACCCCCACCCCCTCCCCCCGGGATCGTGTCACACCAGACGAGTGCAACCCCTATGTTTGCGTGGTAAAGTAATGGTGGTGTACGTGTACTTGGAGAACTTGTTTGCGCAGCAATCGTGACATAGTGTAACTGAGGTGGAATAAGGGGAACCAGCTCGCATTCGCCGAGGCAGATGGGAAACCGCCTAAAAACCACCCACAGACTGGCCAGCTCACTGTACCTCAACACAAGTCTGCTGGTCAGATTCATGCTTGGGACCAGGTGCTCCTTACCACTCCAGAAAGCTGTGCGTTAGACCACTTAGCTAACTGGCAGGGCACCCCCACCCTACACCTTGCTGTTGAGGATAGCATATAAAAGCTTTTAATGACTTAGTTGTCTTGTGGAATGAAATGAAAAAAAGTAAAATTAATGAAGACCATGAGATTGTAAATTAACATTATGTGTCCTTTAAAATACTGAAGATATGTATGTAATGGGTATAATCTGCAATTAACCATCTACTTGAGTGAGGCACAAATCACATTCCATTTGTTTGTGTTATGTACACCATCTACCTGAGTGAAGCAGAATCACATACCGTAGGTTTCTGTTATGTAAAAGACTGTTTCCAGTTGTTATACTTCTTTTCACAATGTTTAAAAGCTCACTGTTTTGAAGTGAACTTTATTAATAACATCAAATGTGGGTCAACAATTATCCAGTTCTTATATTTCTTTTCTCAATAACATCAAATGTGGGTCAACAATTATCCAGTTCTTATATTTCTTTTCACAATATTTAAAAGTTCATTGTTTTGAAGTGAACTTTATTAATAACATCAATTGTGGGTTGACAGTTAGCAGTAATGATATTAATTAAAACTATTTATTTGTGAATCTAATTCAAACCAAACCATAAATTTTTGAAATTAATAAAATTACAAACTCTCAAACAGTTGAGCACATAACTAATTTCAAGTTTCTCATGTCAAGGCATGACTGACTATGACATTTTTCTCCTTTTTCCTCTATGATTCATTATCTCTAACAGCTATGAGTATTTAGCAACCTAGTCCTGTGGAGAGTAAGCTGTTGTATCTGCACATGCAGTGAATTATTAGTGTGGTAACTATTGTGTTTGTAACTGATGTTCCAGAACAGAAAGTAACAAAGACCATTAACTGTCATTAGATGGGAAGAACTTCAGTTAACTTGAAGTGAATTCTAGCAGTAAATAATTGCTTTATTTTATTGTCTCATAGTAAAAACATTTTCATGTGCTTCTGCAATGCTTTGCCTTTCTGCGGAGCCAAACATAATTTTGACTTGTGTATCTTCTGTTTTATTGTCAGCTGGAAATGCATGCAAGTGGTAGGCCTATTATTTTATTTTGAGTGTCATAATTAACTTATTTGAGCGAAAACAATGGAAATTGTTTCATAATTTCCCTTTCTGTTTTAGATGAAAGCAATAAGGCATTGCACACAAATCCCACAATTTACAGTAGTGAACAGATCCCTTTTGGCCAACAAAGATATAATTGATTCTGTACATATTAAGAAATGGTGTGCTGTTTCTAGTCACAAGATGGAGAGAATTTATTCTTCCACTCATAGCTACAAGAGTGAGTGCTCTATCATAACCATGGAGTGGTAGATGCAGCTAGTGCTGTGCCACATGCTACCGAATCTTACAACAGACAGACTACTTCAAGGTATTCTACATAAAAAAGTGTACTCAGTCTTCACATTGTTCACCATTTCTGAGTAACACTGTGTCAAGAATCTGCATCTGTAGGAATTTTGGAAATCTGTAAGGAATTTAGTAATTCGGGACTATCTTTTAGCATAACTTTTCATTATTCTTTACTTGTATATGTGTTTACTATCTGCTTTGTGTGTATATTTATGGACGTTGCTTAGGCAAGCTTTACACTTATGGTTTTTTTTTCCCCAATAAAATCAACTCAGTTCATTCAGTTCAGTAGTTTGCAGCAGTTACCACACCTAATTCAGATATTCAGATGTCAAAGAAGTAACATACAAGAGATGTAACAATATTAAGAAAAGTAAAGTTGACACCACATAGTGGAGATGCTGAGTTGCAGATAGGCACAACAGAAAGACTGTCACAAATAAAGCTTTTGGCCATTAAGACCTTCGTCAGCAATAGACGACAGACAGCCACACACACACACACACACACACACACACACACACACACACACACACACACACACACACACACACAAAAGTAACTCTCACACACGACTGCAGTCTCAGGCAGCTGAAACCACACTGCGAGCAGCAGCACCAGTGCATGATGGGAGTGGCGACTCGGTGGGGCTAAGGAGGAGGCTGGGGCAGTGAGGGGAAGGGGTAGCATGGTGGGGGTGGCAGACAGTGAAATGCTGCAGGTTAGATGGTGGGCAGGGGAGAGGTTGGGAGGGGGAGCGGGAGGAGGAGTGGCAGAAAAGGAGAGAAGTAAAAAGACTGAGTGTGATGGTGGAATGATGGCTGTGAAGTGCTGGAATGGGAACAGGGAAGGGGCAAGATAAGAAAGGACAGTGAATAACGAAGGTCGAGGCCAGGAATGTTATGGGAACATAGGATATATTGCAAGGAAAGTTCCTACCTGCATGAAGGATGTCATGTTTGGCAGTACGTTCAGCAACAGGGTGGTCTACTTGTTTCTTGGCTATAGTTTGTCTGTGGCCATTCATTCGAACAGACAGCTTGTTGGTTGTCATGCCCACATAGAATGCACCACAGTGGTTACAGCTTAGCTTGTAGATCACGTGACTGGTTTCACTGGTAGCCCTGCCTTTGATGGGATAGGAGATTTTCATGGTCTATGAGAGCAGAGAGTCTCTCTGTGGGGGCACAGTAACCCACCACAATGGGGTGTCCTAGGTGATGAGATTTATGGACTTTAGCAAGTATGTAGAGGTAGGAATGCAGTGAGTGGTAGGTGTGAGTAGACAGATGGATTCTGGGGAGAGGATCTGGGATTGGCTTAATAATATGAGTAGTGACTAGAGATCCTGCTGGATTTCTGGAATGGGGTCACTGAGTCAAGGTTTGTAGGTGGAAGTATCTGGGAGCTGGTGGAGTCCTTCTGACTCGTAATCTTTGTGTTTCAATCAGTGGTGGAGCCTTTGTCTGCAGGTGGGATTATAAGGTCAGGATCCGTTTTTAGTTGGTGGACTGTGGTTCTTTCTGTGGATTTAAGGTTAGTTTGCATGTTGAGGTATTTGGGGAATGATGGTGATGCAAGGTTTGAGGTTAAGAAAGTCTAGAAAGTTAAAAGGAGCTGATTAGGGGGCAGTGGGGGTGGATCACAGTTGGATGGAGGAGTGAACTGAGTTAGGCAGGTTGAGTCTGATTGGTAGGGTTGGTGGTAAAAAAGTGTTTCCAATGTAGGGACCGGGAGAAGGAGAACCCTTTAACAAGTCCTGCATGATTGAATTTGGGGCTGTGGCAAAAGATGAGGCCTTTGGAGAGGACTGATATTTCTGTCAGGCTAAGGCTTTTGGAGGAAAGGTTCATTACTGTGTTTCTGGTCTGTTTAGGTTCTGGATTCTGTGTTGTGGTAGGACGGAGTTTTGGAGGGTGGGGTAAGTGTAGTAGGTCTGTGAGCCAGGGTTTGTCAGTTGTGAGGGGATGTGGGGGAGGTTTGGAGGTTGTTGTAGAGGTAGTGGATAGTGGTATTCCAAGGCACAAATAGGAAGTGAGCAGGATGGAGAATTTTTTGAGTGGTGTTGTGCATGTTGCTCAAGTTCCTGCAGGGCAAGAGTTTCATTGTGTGTTAAGGGTTCCGGGAATTTGGGATTGTCTGCAGGAGAATTTTGCAAATGGAGATAAGGTACTGCAAGGAGGTTTGGGCTTGGTTGATATGGTTTTGAAAGACTATGGCAGAATCTATCCTACACAATATACTCATCCATCCTCACACAATCCCTGATCCCTCTTACCTCATGGCTCATACCACTGTAATAGACGTAGATGCAAGACCTGTCCCATACATCCTCCCACCACCAGCTACACCAGTCTGGTCATGAAAATCTCCTATCCCATCAAAGGCAGGGCTACCAGTGAAACCAGTCACGTGATCTACAAGCTAAGCTGTAACCACTGTGGTGCATTCTATGTGGGCATGACAACCAACAAGCTGTCTGTTCGAATGAATGGCCACAGACAAACTGTAGCCAAGAAACAAGTGGACCACCCTGTTGCTGAACACACTGCCAAACATGACATCCTTCATATCAATGACCATTTCACAGCCTGTGCTACTGGATCCTTCCCACCAACACCAGCTTTTCTGAATTGCACAAGTGGGAACTTACCCGGCAATTCATCCTACATTCCCGTAATCCTCCTGGCCTCAACCTTCATTAGTCACTGTCCTCACCCGTCTTGCTTCTTCCCTGTTCCTACTCCAGCACTACACAGCCATCATTCCACCATCACACCCAGTCTTTTTACTTCTCTCCTTTTCCGCCAGTCCTCCTCCCGCTCCCGCTCCCCCTCCCAACCTCCCCCCCTGCCCTCCATCTAACCTGCAGCACTTCACTGTCCACCACCCCCACCATACTATCCCTCCCCCCTCACTGCTCCAGCATCCCCCTTACGCCACACAGTCGCCACTCGCATCATGCACTGGTGCTGCTGCTCGCACTGTGGTTTCAGATGTCTGAGACTGCAGTCGTGTGAGAGAGTTACATTTGTGTGTGTGTGTGTGTGTGTGTGTGTGTGTGTGTGTGTGTGTGTGTGTGTGTGTGTTGTCGATTGTTGATGAAGGTCTTAATGGCCGAAAGATTTATTTGTGACAGTCTTTTTGTTGTGGCTATCTGCGACTCAGCATCTTCGCTATACGGTATCAATTTTCCTTTCCATATTATTGTTGCATTCCATTCTGGTTTTCCATTGTTTAATATACAAGGGGTAGTACATAAGTATGAGAATGCTTACAGAAATGTTTATCCAATTAAGAAATTAAAGAAAGAAATAAGGGAGATATACTCAGATAGGTGCAGAAAATGTGCTAAAAAACTCATAGCTATGAAATATGCAAATTCATAAATAAATGGTGTGGCAGATACTCCAGTTCCAAGGAAATTGATGAGACTCACCAAGTAATGGGAAAAAAAGAAGGGAGAGGGAGAGAGAGAGAGAGAGAGAGAGAGAGAGAGAGAGAGAGAGAGAGAGAGAGAGTCAGCTAAATTGACAAAAATTTCACTGCATGTCTATTACTAGTTCACATTGGCCTTCTTTCCATATTTAAGAATATTTATAACAGTTCACTACCACACTGCAAATAGAATATTGAATGCTGTGAGAAGAATATGTATAATTCCTCTCCTCAGCCAACCTCTTTATTTCACAGTAGCACCTGCAACCCAAGACATTATTTGCTAGATGTATTCCTGTTTCTGTCTTACTCTACAGTTTTTACCCTCTACAGACCCTTCTAGTACCATGGAAGTTACTTCATGATGTCTTAACAGATGTCCTACCATCCTGTCCTTTCTTCCTGTCAGTGTTTTCCATATATTCCTTTCCTTGCTGGTTATCTGGAGAACATCTACATTCCTTAGTTAACCAGATCACCTAATTTTCAGCATTCTCCAGTTGCACCACTTCTCAGATGCTTTGATTCTCTTCTGTTCCAGTTTTCCCACAGTCCATGTTTCACTACCATACACTACAGAAATTTCTTCCGCAAATTAAGGCCAATGTTTAATACTACTAGTCTTCTCTTGGCCAGGAGGTCAGGAATGCATTTTTGGCAATGACAGTCTTGTTTTTATATCCTCCTTGTCCTGTCTGCCATGATATTTTGCTGCCTGGGCAGCAAAATTCCTTAACTTCATCTACTTTGTGATCCTCAGTTCTGAGGTTAAGCTTCTCATTGTTCTCACTTCTGCTACTTCTCATTGCTGTCATCTTTCTTTGAATTACTTTCAATACATAATCTGTACTCATTAGACTGTTCATTTTGTTCAACAAATCCTGTAATTCTTCTTCATTTTCACTGAAGATAGCAATATCATCAGTGAATCTTATCATTCTTATCCTTTCACCTTTTGTTCTAATTCTACTCTTGCGTCTTTCTTTTATTTCTGTCATTGCTTCTTAAATGTAAAGATTGAACAGTAGGGGTGAAAGACTACATCCCTGTCTTACACCCTTTTTAATCTGAGCATTTTGTTCTTGGTCTTCCACTCTTACTGTTCCCTCTTGGCTCTTGTACATATTGTACATTACACGTCTTTTCCTATAGTGTACCCATATTTTTCTCAGAATTTCAGCATCTTGCACCATTCACCATTGTCAAACACTTTTTCCAGGTTGACAAATCCTATGAATGTGGCTTGATTATTCTTTAGTCTTGCTTTCATTATCAACTACATCAGAACTGCCTCTCTGATGCTTCTGCCTTTCCTAAATCCAAACTAACCATCATTTAATACATCCTCAATTTTCTTTTCCATTCTTCTGTATATAATTCTTGTCAGCAACTTGAACGCATGAGAATTTAAGCTGATTGTGTAATAATTCTCACACTAGTTGGCTCTTGCAATCTTTGGAACTGTGGGGACAATGTTTTTTCGAAGTCAGATGGGGTATCGCTAGACTCATACATTCTACACACCAACGTGAATGGTCACTTTGTTGCCACTTCACACAACGATTTTAGAAATTCTGATGGAATATTGTCTATTTCTTCTGCCTTATTTGATCTTAAATCTTCCAAATCTCTTTCAAATTCTGATTCTAATACTGGATCCCCTATCTCTTCTATATCAACTCCTGTTTCTTTTTCTGTCACATCATCAGGTAAGACTGCCCCCTCAAAGAGACCTTAAATGTTCTCTTTCCACCTACCTGTTATCTCCTGTGCATTTAATGGTGGAATTACCAATTGTACTCTTATTATTACTACCCTTGCTTTTAATGTCACTGGAGTTTGTTTTGACTTTCTTATATGCTAAGTCAGTCCATCCAACACTCATTTCTTTTTCGTTTTCATCAAATTTTTCATGCAGGCATTTTGCCTTAGCTTCCCTACACTTCCTACTAATTTCATTCCTAAGTGACTTATTTCTGTATTCTGTAATTTCTCTGAACATTTTTGTACTTCCTTCTTTTGTCAATCAATTGAATTATTTCTACTGTTACCCATGGCTTCTTCTCAGTTACCTTCTTTGTACCTACATTTTTCTTTGCAAGTCCTGTGGTAGCTCTTTTTAGAGATGTCCATTTCTCTTCAATGATTACATGATGATGGCGTCCTCTTGGGTAAAATATTCCGGAGGTAAAATAGTCCCCCATTCGGATCTCCGGGCGGGGACTACTCAAGAGGATGTCGTTATCAAGAGAAAGAAAACTGGCGTTCTACGGATCGGAGCGTGGAATGTCAGATCCCTTAATCGGGCAGGTAGGTTAGAAAATTTAAAAAGGGAAATGGATAGGTTGAAGTTAGATATAGTGGGAATTAGTGAAGTTCGGTGGGAGGAGGAACAAGACTTCTGGTCAGGTGACTACAGGGTTATAAACACAAAATCAAATAGGGGTAATGCAGGAGTAGGTTTAATAATGAATAGGAAAATAGGAATGCGGGTAAGCTACTACAAACAGCATAGTGAACGCATTATTGTGGCCAAGATAGATACGAAGCCCATGCCTACTACAGTAGTACAAGTTTATATGCCAACTAGCTCTGCAGATGACGAAGAAATTGAAGAAATGTATGATGAAATAAAAGAAATTATTCAGATTGTGAAGGGAGACGAAAATTTAATAGTCATGGGTGACTGGAATTCGAGTGTAGGAAAAGGGAGAGAAGGAAACATAGTAGGTGAATATGGATTGGGGGACAGAAATGAAAGAGGAAGCCGCCTGGTCGAATTTTGCACAGAGCACAACATAATCATAACTAACACTTGGTTTAAGAATCATGAAAGAAGGTTGTATACATGGAAGAACCCTGGAGATACTAAAAGGTTTCAGATAGATTATATAATGGTAAGACAGAGATTTAGGAACCAGGTTTTAAATTGTAAGACATTTCCAGGGGCAGATGTGGACTCTGACCACAATCTATTGGTTATGACCTATAGATTAAAACTGAAGAAACTGCAAAAAGGTGGGAATTTAAGGAGATGGGACCTGGATAAACTAAAAGAACCAGAGGTTGTACAGAGATTCAGGGAGAGCATAAGGGAGCAATTGACAGGAATGGGGGAAATAAATACAGTAGAAGAAGAATGGGTAGCTTTGAGGGATGAAGTAGTGAAGGCAGCAGAGGATCAAGTAGGTAAAAAGACGAGGGCTAGTAGAAATCCTTGGGTAACAGAAGAAATATTGAATTTAATTGATGAAAGGAGAAAATATAAAAATGCAGTAAGTGAAACAGGCAAAAAGGAATACAAACGTCTCAAAAACGAGATCGACAGGAAGTGCAAAATGGCTAAGCAGGGATGGCTAGAGGACAAATGTAAGGATGTAGAGGCCTATCTCACTAGGGGTAAGATAGATACCGCCTACAGGAAAATTAAAGAGACCTTTGGAGATAAGAGAACAACTTGTATGAATATCAAGAGCTCAGATGGAAACCCAGTTCTAAGCAAAGAAGGGAAAGCAGAAAGGTGGAAGGAGTATATAGAGGGTCTATACAAGGGCGATGTACTTGAGGACAATATTATGGAAAGGGAAGAGGATGTAGATGAAGATGAAATGGGAGATATGATACTGCGAGAAGAGTTTGACAGAGCACTGAAAGACCTGAGTCGAAACAAGGCCCCCGGAGTAGACAATATTCCATTGGAACTACTGACGGCCGTGGGAGAGCCAGTCCTGACAAAACTCTACCATCTGGTGAGCAAGATGTATGAAACAGGCGAAATACCCTCAGACTTCAAGAAGAATATAATAATTCCAATCCCAAAGAAAGCAGGTGTTGACAGATGTGAAAATTACCGAACTATCAGCTTAATAAGTCACAGCTGCAAAATACTAACACGAATTCTTTACAGACGAATGGAAAAACTAGTAGAAGCCAACCTCGGGGAAGATCAGTTTGGATTCCGTAGAAACACTGGAACACGTGAGGCAATACTGACCTTACGACTTATCTTAGAAGAAAGATTAAGGAAAGGCAAACCTACGTTTCTAGCATTTGTAGACTTAGAGAAAGCTTTTGACAATGTTGACTGGAATACTCTCTTTCAAATTCTAAAGGTGGCAGGGGTAAAATACAGGGAGCGAAAGGCTATTTACAATTTGTACAGAAACCAGATGGCAGTTATAAGAGTCGAGGGACATGAAAGGGAAGCAGTGGTTGGGAAGGGAGTAAGACAGGGTTGTAGCCTCTCCCCGATGTTGTTCAATCTGTATATTGATCAAGCAGTAAAGGAAACAAAAGAAAAATTCGGAGTAGGTATTAAAATTCATGGAGAAGAAATAAAAACTTTGAGGTTCGCCGATGACATTGTAATTCTGTCAGAGACAGCAAAGGACTTGCAAGAGCAATTGAATGGAATGGACAGTGTCTTGAAAGGAGGATATAAGATGAACATCAACAAAAGCAAAACAAGGATAATGGAATGTAGTCTAATTAAGTCGGGTGATGCTGAGGGAATTAGATTAGGAAATGAGGCACTTAAAGTAGTAAAGGAGTTTTGCTATTTGGGGAGCAAAATAACTGATGATGGTCGAAGTAGAGAGGATATAAAATGTAGGCTGGCAATGGCAAGGAAAGCGTTTCTGAAGAAGAGAAATTTGTTAACATCCAGTATTGATTTAAGTCTCAGGAAGTCATTCCTGAAAGTATTTGTATGGAGTGTAGCCATGTATGGAAGTGAAACATGGACGATAAATAGTTTGGACAAGAAGAGAATAGAAGCTTTCGAAATGTGGTGCTACAGAAGAATGCTGAAGATTAGATGGGTAGATCACATAACTAATGAGGAAGTATTGAATAGGATTGGGGAGAAGAGAAGTTTGTGGCACAACTTGATCAGAAGAAGGGATCGGTTGGTAGGACATGTTCTGAGGCATCAAGGGATCACCAATTTAGTATTGGAGGGCAGCGTGGAGGGTAAAAGTCGTAGAGGGAGACCAAGAGATGAATACACTAAGCAGATTCAGAAGGATGTAGGTTGCAGTAGGTACTGGGAGATGAAAAAGCTTGCACAGGATAGAGTAGCATGGAGAGCTGCATCAAACCAGTCTCAGGACTGAAGACCACAACAACAACAACAACATTTCTCTTCAACTGAACTGCCTACTGAGTGATTCCTTATCATAGCATCTACAGCCTCAGAGAACTTCAAGTGTACCACCTCATTCCTTAATACTTCCTTATCCCGCTTCTTCACACATTGGTTCTTCCTGACTTGTCTCTTAAACTTCAACGTACTCTTCACCATTATTACATTGTGGTCTGAGTCTGTATCTGCTCCTGGGTATGCATTACAATCCAGTATCTGATTTTGGAATCTCAGCCTGATCATGATGTAATCAACTAAAATCTTCTCATATCTCCTGGCCTTTTCCAAGTATACCACATCCTCTTGTGATTCTTGGAAAGAGTGTTCACTATTACTAGCTGAAACTTATTGCAGAACTCAATTAGTCTTTCTCCTCTCTCATTCCTAGTACCAAGCCCATATTTTCCTGCAGCTCTTTCTTCTATTCCTTTCCTTACAACCACATAACAGTCCCCCATGACAAATAGATTTTCGTCTCCCTTTATATACTGAATTATGCATTCAATATCCTCATATACTTACTCTATCTCTTCATCTTCGGCTTGCTACAATTCCATATATACCTGAACTATCACTGTCTGTGTGGGTTTGTTGTTGATTCTGCTGAGACCGAACCTATCTCTGAACTGTTCACAGTAACTCACCCTCTGCCCTACCTTCTAATTCATAACAAACTCTACTCCTGTTATACCATTTTCTGCTGCTCTTGATATTATCCTATACTCATCTGACCATAAATCCTTGTCTTCCATTTCACTTCACTATATCCATATGGAGCCTTAGCAGTTCCCTTTCCAGATTTTCTAGCATCTCTACCATATTCAAACTTCTGACATTCCATGCCTTGGCTCTTAAATAAGTATGCTTTCATTGGTTATTCTTTTTTTTTCTCATAGTCACCTCCCCCTTGGAAATCCACTCATGGAGATCTGAATGTGGGGTAGTCTGGGATGAAACTACCAATGGAGAGATCATCACAACACTTCTTCAGTTATAGGCAACAAGTCCTGTGGATGCACATTATGTGTCTTTAATTCAGTGGTTTCCATTGTCTTCTTCATCCTCATGCTGTTGATCATTGCTGATTCTCCTGTCTTTAGGGGCAGTTTCACACCTCAAGGGCAAGAGAGAATGCTCCTCCATCCCCTCTTACAAGGTTGTTGACAGAATTAGTGTGATTTCTTATGCTGGAAGCCTTCATCTGCCATTGAAGATGATTTATATTCAAAATTCAAATAGTGGCGGTGTTCAAACCAGGGACTGAGTACGTTTTGATTACTAATCAAAGAAGCTGCTCTAGACCAACATTGAAATAAAGAATATAAAAAGACAGTTTATGTTTCACAGATTCAATTGTGGATATATGGAACATAACAACAAGAAGCAATCATTAATTTACAAACTGCTTTTGGTGAAAAGCCTTGGGCATTTGCTTTTTTCCAGTATGATTAAGGAACATTTTTCATCACATCGTCCCCAAGAGAAATTGCATGTTCAGCCAGTTGCTAAATAGGCACTCCCATCTTCAGAATAAATAATATGACAGTATCAACTTGAATTTATGTAATTCATTACTTTGATATCAATTATGGTACAAACTATTTTTCTCTAAATCTAGGAGTTGCTGCATGTATATAACACTACATATTTCATTTTTAGTTATGATTGCATTACTATTTTAGTTCTTACCTGGACTAAAGTCATCGACATTGAATATAAATGGTTGAAGTCGTAGATCTCTGAGATAGAGGGTGGCACCATATGCATGTTCTCCAGATAGGTGAACAGTAAGCTCTTGTTTACAGGTAAATGATCGTCCAACTAGTGTTGGATACAACATGTTCTCATGTGAATGTGCAGTAGAAACTTGCACAGTTTGTCCTGTACACAAAAATCTTAACAGTTCACATACATTTTAGAAAATATCTCAAATTATTCTGTTATCTACATTACAGAAGAATAAAGTTTGATTCATTTGTAGAATTTTTGAGCGGCAGAGATCCAAGCAATATTGGCATTCATTACAATAAAAAATGACATGCGTATAGTTAAGAATGATGTTGAAGGATGTAGACCCTAGCTAGACCTGTTCTAGCAAATGTACTCAGTATAAAGCTTGTCTTGACTGAAAAATAGGTTGCATTCCAAGTTAGTTTTCTACCAAGGCTTAATCCTAAGTATGCAGCTGTGTTAATGATTGTAATGAGCTGGTTGAACAGAGAGTGCTATAAACTGGTATGATTTACCTCTCTGTATGTCCACTGATGATGGTCAAAGTAGACAGAATATAAAATGTAGACTGGCAATGGCAAGGAAAGCATTTCTGAAGAAGAGAAATTTGTTAACATCGAGTATACATTTAAGTGTCAGGAAGTCGTTTCTGAAAGTATTTGTATGGAGTGTAGCCATGCATGGAAGTGAAGCATGGACGATAAACAGTTTGGACAAGAAGAGAATAGAAGCTTTCAAAATGTGGTGCTACAGAAGAATGCTGAAGATTAGATGGGTAGGTCACATAACTAATGAGTAGGTATTGAATAGAAATGGGGAGAAGAGGAGTTTTTGGCACAACTTGATAAGAAGAAGGGACTGGTTGGTAGGACATGTTCTGAGGCATCAGGGGATCACAAATTTAGCATTGGAGGGCAGTGTGGAGGGTAAAAATCGTAGAGGGAGACCAAGAGATGAATACACTAAGCAGATTCAGAAGGATGTAGGTTGCAATAAGTACTGGGAGATGAAGAAGCTTGCACAGGATAGAGTAGCATGGAGAGCTGCATCAAACCAGTCTCAGGACTGAAGACCACAACAACAACAACAACGTGTCCATCTTTTCAGAGATGGTTGCGGGACTCTGCTGTTCAATTCAGGATGTCAAATTAAACTCCTTTCAGCAGTCTAGTTTCCAAACCTATTTTATTTGGGTACCAGTTTTGGTGATTTACTATTCCATCTTCAGGTCCCTGACCAATGTGTATGAAGATTCTACCTGAGTTCTGATCAAAAAGGGGCCACCAGTACTGGTATTAGCAGATTTCTACTTGCACTAGCAATCACTTCAACCATCATGATTGGAGTGATTGCTAGAGCATGCAGAAATCATGATGGTTGAAGTGATCACTAGAGCAAGTAGAAATCTACTAATACCAGTATCTGTTTTGCTCAGAACGAAGGTGGAATCTTCCTACAAGTCGGTCAGGGGCCTAAAGATGGCATAATAAATTGCCAAACTGGTAGCCAAAGAAAATAAGTTTGGAAACTAGATGGCTGAAAGGTGTTTAATTTGACATCCGGTATGATTTACAGCCTTGAGGTGCAGCCAGAGACAGCCTGGCTTTCCTGTTGATTTAGGTGTTATTTCCTTTTATTATCTGAACTGAGCACAAGATGTAGGTGACAGTGGAAGGAGGTACGGGTGCGCTGAAATGTCTGGTTGGGTGGATAAATAAGTAGGCAATTTTTACCAGTATATTGGAGGAGATAGGTGAGGAGTAGAGGTTTCAAAATGCTTGCCACATGCATTATATGCAAGAAAGGGGACACATGAGACATACAGCTGCAGGTTTAATTGAATATAATGTAATTTGTATAGGATAATGAGGAAGGGAAATTATTATGAGACATACACAGTTAACTGGGAGCACACCAGACTCTGTACCTATTCAAATGGTTTTTGGGTGCCAAGTAAAATGAAAATTGTGAAGATGATATGTTCAATTGCTATGGTAAAAGATGGGCAAGTTGAAGGAGATGGTCATCTATGAAGTTCCTTTTTTTTCTTTGTTAGCTTCAATTTTTTGAAATCATACTGTCGTCTTCAATCTATGAAAAATGCTATTCTGCTCACACTCTCACAGCATCATGTATTCAAGTTCACTCTGTCTGCTACATGCACCATTCAGTATGCTAATCTGTATGGTAAGTTCAACCTTGGCTAAGTTTATGATGTCTTGTACAAAGATGGTAAGTCATACAAAATATAAAGTTAGGTAAAGTCAAAACCTACTGGCAGATTAAAACTGTGTGCCAGACTAGGACTCAAACTTGGAATATTGTGCCGGCCAGAGTGGCCGAGCGGTTAAAGGCGCTACAGTCTGGAACCGCACGACCGCTGCGGCCGCAGGTTCGAATCCTGCCTCAGGCATGGATGTGTGTGATGTCCTTAGGTTAGTTAGGTTTAAGTAGTTCTAAGTTCTAGGGGACTTATGACCACAGCAGTTGAGTCCCATAGTGCTCAGAGCCATTTTTTTGGAATATTGTCTTTTGCAGATGTTGCCCATGAAAGGCAGTGTCCTAAATTTCTCCAGGCAAATGCCAGGACAGTTCCTTTGAAAGGGCACACCCAATTTCTCTCCGCATCCTTGAAATAATCTAAGCTTACGTTCCTTCTCTAATGTGCTGATGAGATATTAAACCCTACTTACCCTTCCTTCCTTCCATGGAGTTTGAAATGTAGGAGAGATGTGCAGCAAATGTAATGTTGTGTAAGTTGTACCTGGATAGCTCAACCAGCAAAAGTATTGCTTACAAAAAGCAATGTTCTGAGTTTGAGACCTATCAGACAGAAAGTTTTAATCTTCCAGGAAGTTTCAAAACAGCACACATTACTACTGCGTGAAAGATTCAGTGCTTCTTGGTTGGAACAAATGTTTTTGTAGTACTGTGGTTAAATTTTATGTGTTACTGTCACCTAGAACCTACATAGGATGATTTGTTTGGACTCTACTGTGAGGCTGGGATGCAATGACAAAGCCCACTATAGAACTACCCCTAGAGCAGCTAGAAGTTTTCCATTCATTGTCCCACTGGTTTCTTAGCGATTCCTTCAAAGTCTTAAAACAGTCTGAGCTTGAGACCTTGTCATCCTCACAGCAATTGAAATTATCATGGTCTTTTCTTGTCTGTCCACCAGTCCATAGCCCTGAGGGGGGGGGGGGGGGGGCAGTGAGGGATTACTATGACATTTCCTGTGATGTTGCTATAGTATCTGCATTGCTGCTTACAAATCAGAAAATAGCATTGTTATTGGCACAGAGAAATGGCAGTAGGCACAATGGCTATTGGAAATGGGTAGGTGTATTGCTGGTGCCAATAAATTTATAAAGTAAAAATAAAGTAGATCTGTATGGCATAATTGCCTGGGAGTCCTCCAAGAGAGATTTTTTGCTCCTGTTTACAAGTTCTCTAAAGCATGCTCCACTTTGGTGACATGCTCATACTTAACCTACCATGGTAATACTGGCAATGAAAGGAGACCTATAGTTTAATGTGGAATATGAACCACATTTCATTCCTGGCAAATCTTCATATTAGAGGTGAAGGCTAGCATAAAAATAGACTGAAACATTCCAGTGTCTGACCAGGACATGGTCCCACGACCTTACAGGCTCCTGACTTGCACTTTACCACTGGACCACTATGCCCAACTGTAAAGTGAGGATACTTTCAGTGGTTTTTATGAAGACAGGTGTGAGACTGATGGCTCAGTAGGACAAGACCTGGGTGTTTAGCATGTTTTAGGTAAACTAGGAGTTTGGATATTTTTCACTGCTCTGGATAATAACCTGTGTAGAATATGGTACAATAAATGATGGAAAGGGTATTGCAGTAGACACCGTGAAATTAATTTCAAGTGGCAGAACGTAATGGCATCAAGGTCACATAGTACAATTTGCTTGCGGATGTTTGAAGTATGCCATCAACATTTTATGGAAAGCAGTCTATAAATTATGGCTGTCAATTTGAATGGGGGCTTGATGTATAGGCATTATAATTTTAACATTTTTATGCAGCTACAGCAACTGATATTGTTTATATAAGAATATAGAGACTACAGTTGCAGGTTAACTTTATCGTTTACCTAGGTTTCAACGTTAGTAATAACGTCTTCTTCAGAACCTGCAAAAAGTTAATATTATAATGTGCTAGTAAATTATATTAGATACAGTCATCCCACAGGATGCAATGTGTAGTACTTACATAAAATATTGTTTAAATGTTTGCCTAAAACTAGCCATGTCCTAAGTCAACTTTATAAAACTTGATGCATAACCATAAGGTTTTGTCACTTCTATTAAACAAGCTGTAGCAAATTCACTTTAAGCCTGTTGTATGGGCCTTGTCATGTGACTAGAGACCAGACCACGAGGGCTTCGCGGTCTGCCTCACAGAGGGCAGCATGCATGCGCGAGACGTATAGAATCAAACTCTTATTATGCACACGTCAGACAACATTTTTGCTATGAATTAATTTTATACTTTACTATTGTAAGTTAATTACAGTATCCAGCATGACTATGTTTTACGTTCTACTACAGAGCCTTATAAACTGACTAACAAATCTTGTATGAACATCTGTAGGAAAGGTTCTATTATTACAGAAACTGTAATGGTTACCCGGAATTAGTGAACAACATCATCTTTTATGCGAGATACATGGATGACATTCTTCTACTGGTTAATAACTCTCCAGAAGGAATAAAGCAATTTTTTGCAATGTTTAACAGTCTACATAAAAAAATAAAATTCAAACAAGAATTGGAATCAGCTGATAGATCACTAAATTATCTTGATTTAACATTGACTATTAAAGATGCTAAAATAGAGTTCAACATATTCCTGAAGGCAACTAATTCAGACAACATCATCCCAGCCGATTCAACCCACCCCCAAGCGCATAAAATGGCGTTTTTCTATTCTAGTATCCATCGGGCGATTTCTATCCCAATGTCAGATGTCAACCTCCAAAAATAATTACAAATACTCGAGAGTATTGCACAGAATAATGGTTATGATTCAAAGATAGTGAGGCAGTTATATCATAAGAAAACGCAAAAAAGGACAATGACTTTAGTAAACATAAATACTCAAACCCAAGATCAGACCAAGAAATGGTTGTCAGTTCCTTATACAGGTAATGTTTCCTACAAGGTAGGGTGGCTGTTGAAAAATTCAGGTTTTAAAATTTCCTTCTCAACGAGTAATAGTTTAAAGCAAAATTTGGTTCATTCCCTTGAGAAAGACTGATAAGTCAGCGAAATCAGGCGTATATAAGATTATGTGTGATGATTGCCCATGTTATTACATAGGTCAAACAGGCAGAGCTATAGCAGTAAGGTTTAAAGAACATCTTCCAATAAAGGGCGTAGGAACACAGGGGTCAGCCTTTGAGGAACATCTGGTGCAAATGGCTCATACACTTAAACCTTTACATAACATAGAGCTACTACATCATGAAGTTAAGGGATATAGACTCGACATGCTTGAGGAACTACAAATGTGAGCACACCTAATTACAGATAGAGGCAATTTACTGAACAATCAACTGTATCTAAAAAATAGGGCATTCTTCGAAGGCTTCCAGCCTATATTAGGTTTACAATAATTCATAATGCATGTGACCATTACAGTTTCTGTAATAATAGAAACTTTCCTACAGATGTTCATACGAGATTTGTTGGTCAGTTTATAAGGCTCTGTAGTAGAATGTAAAACATAGTCATGCTGGATACTGTAATTAACTTACAGTAGTAAAGTATAAAATTAGCAAAAATGTTATCTGATGCGTGCATAATAAGAGTTTGATTCTATTCGTCTCGCGCATGCGTGCCACCCTCTGTGAGGCAGACCGTGAAGCCTTCATGGTCCGCAGTCTCTAGTCACATGACGAGGCCCATACAATGGGCTTAAAGTGAATTTGCTACAGCTTGTTTAATAGAAGTGACAAAACCTTATGGTTTTGCATCAAGTTTTATAAAGTTGACTTAGGATGTGGCTTGTTTTAGGCAAACATTTAAATAATATTTTATGTAAGTACTACACGTTGCATCCTGTAGGATGATCATATCTAATATAATTTACTAGCACATTATAATATTAACTTTTTGCAGGTTCTGAAGAAGACGTTATTACTAACATTGAAACCTAGGTAAATGATAAAGTTAACCTGCAACTGTAGGCTGTATATTCTTATATATAGGCATTACATTCTTCATGAAAATAGTCCTATACTTATCTGGAATGATGATAAATGTTCAATAACACCACTTAGGAGAGATTTTTTTTTTTTTTTTTAGATGGACAGCAGAGGAACAAGTAATAGGACTGAGATTGTGAGAACAATGTATTGTGCAGGGAGATATGAATATGGAATATCTGGTTTTTAAGAATGTATTGTTTTGAAGGTACGCATAAATTTTGTTCTTACAGAAAGCAGACTGAACAAATGTATCAGGCCATTAGGGAAGATTATCTGAGGGTTTGGTTAAATAAGTGTTTCTAAAAGCTCAAGAAAGAAATTGGTCTGCTTTTAGTGTAAGTGGCATGTACATTGAGAATGAAGATGGTACAGGTGGCAACGATGATCTGTTGCAGGATGGAGTTTTCAGAGATTAAGCTCATATAACTCTGCAACTGTTTGTGCTGCAAGTATAATTGAATCATTAGAAATGTATTAGCTGCTTGTATGAGTACACTGCACTGAGGTTTTTGGCAGGTGATATGGATAGACATTTCTTGGAATATGTTCTACATGCTTGGCTGGAGGTGTCGCAGGTTGATGCTGATTTGGGTTTAGGTATGGTAACCATTATCTCTTCTCTTTATTGTTATTTCACCCCCTCCCCCTCCAAAAGGAGATGGGATAACAGTAGATAAAACCATTTTTCAGACAAAACCGGAATGGTTTATATTATTGTGTAAAAAATGAAAACAAACGAGATAGTTCTGTTGGTATTAAAACTATACCCTTTGAAAAGTATTTAAAATTTATCAGTGATTTTTTAAGATAGTTAAAAACACACAGAAATAATTATGTAGATGCTGCTTTGAGATGATGGTGGTAATGGTGTATGGTAGCATCACATTCATAGAGATGAAATTCTGTTTACTATGTTAGAACCACAGAAAACCACATGAGTCAACCACCAGTGGACAGGATGTTGGAAGAGGGGAAGGAATGAGAAATGACAGGACAGACTGGTCTGAGAATATAACGAAGCCTGGTTGGCTGTGGTTGTCAGGGGCAGATTTATGGTTGGGATTGGTTGAGGTTACTGCAGGATAGGTTTGATATGATATGGAGGTGCATGTAATGTGAGATATGAGTGTACTGGCACAGAAGAGTACCTGGATGGCTGACTGAAGTATAGGATATTGGATCTTAGGTGGTGAGTCTGGGTTTCCTATTTAGAGTACTAATATTGGTTTAAAAACAATCCCCAAAGAGAAAAATGGAAGGAAATAGATATTTGTGTAGGATGCAAGACAAAGAAGAGAAGCTTCGCCCAGAATTTAAATAAATAAAATACTTTGCTTCAAGCAACCAAGCTGTCAAATATTTATACACAAAATCATTAAATACTGCTGACTGCACATAATAATCTACTAATAAATTAAAATAACGTAAAACTACTTTTACCTGGATTTGCAACATGTTCAAAGATTTCACTAGAGAGTGTATACTGCAACTCTAGCTTATTAATGTACCATCTTTCACCACCTGGTGTCTGAAACAGGAGACAAGTTGTTCCATGAGAAACCAGCATTAAAAATTTTGTTCATAAATAAATTTGGAATAGACATCAAGTCACACGAGAAATTCAGAGTACCTTGGAAAAGCTCCATCTGATAAAAAATGATGGCCACGTCAGATCCAAATAAGAAGTGTCTTCATTACAGCTCCCCGATATATTAGCTTTGTTAGGGACATAAATATCTCTATCCTGTGAACATGATTCATATTGGCCAATAAATATAATAATAGTTGTGTACAGTATCATTATGCATTTCAGCTAGCAGATCTTACCCTCATTTCACCAGATATTGTTTTATACTTGATTGAAAGCAAAGCATCAACTTGAAGAAGAATACAAGTTGCTCCATCTTTTCCCCGGAAACGGAAAAGCGAATTTGTGCGAGGCACTTCTGTTGTTGTAGGTCTTGATGTTGTTGTTGGTGGTGATGTTGTAGTTTCTGTGAGAAGAAATGTGTTATTTCCATATCATTCAAAATGAGTATGTTTAATAGTCACTGAAGAAGTGTTAGGTGACACATAAGATACTATGGTTTTTTCTCCTGTTCCAAAATATGATGCTCTGTTTCGTGCAACATTATGAAAATATTGCTTTTGTTAAGAAATATGCAGCTGAAAATCTAAGCTTCTTACAGAAATATGGAGTCCCTTAATGAATCTTTCACTCTGCAGTGGAGTGTTTCCTGTTATGAAACTTCCTGACAAATTAAAACTGTATGTCAAATCAGTACTCAAACCTGGAACCTTGGATTTTATGGGTAGTGCTTTTACTGAACGAACCATCCAAGTATGGATCACAACAGCCCTTACAGATTCACTTTTATCAGTACTTCTCTCCAACCTTTCACACTTCATAGAAGCCATCCTGTATAACTTGTGTGCTAAGCACTCTTGCAAGCAAGGATACTGTGGAGAAACGACTAAGCTGCAGCCCAGAACCTTAGCCACAGCTTGAGAGAATTGCCCATTAAAGGTAATGTTCCAGGTTCAAGTCCCAGTCCTGTACAAAGGTTCTGCAAAACACCAATAAATAAAATAAAAGTAGAAAATGTTTGTGGTCTTCTATAGATATGCAGAATTCTACAACCTAATCTTATCATTTTCCTTGACAATTTCAGTACATAAATAAGTGAGCACAAGCATTTTAGTTGTGTTTAAAGTCAACTTTGGTCGCAAGACTTACTTCCTTAAATATAATTTTAGGAGATTTTCAATGGCATCCTTTACTTGCTTACATGAGGGCCAGTCACAACATTTTAATTATCACTTCAAACTTTGTGATGGCATCAGTCCTACTCTCCATTTCCACCCTTAAATGCAGCACAATTTTCTCAACAATGTCTGGCTTGAACACCATGGCTGTGAAGGAGCTGCAGTTTGGTTATTCATGAAACGTTTCACCTATAAACACACATGATCATTCCAGAAATGCCTGCCATGTAATGATTTCTTCATCCAAGGAAAGGAGAATACACCACTCAGTGCCATTTCAGAAAAATACAGGTTATGAGGCAAAATCTGGTAACTCAAAAAAATCAGCATGTGTGGTTGTTTCCCATGCAGAATGAGCAGGGCATTGTCATTGAGAAAAATACACTTTGGACAGCTTCCCATGATGCTTCTTTTTGACAGCATCTTGTAATCTTATCACAAGTTTTTGATAGTATGCTCCTGTGATGGAAAAAACGTTCAGCATTAACCTGCCCATTGATAGTTGTACCTTTACCATTTTCAGCAATGGTGAATTCACAAGTCCCTCTGCTTGCTTTGCTCCTTTGTCTCAGAATTTTATTGACAGGCCTAGCATTCATCCATAGTGATTAGGCAACTAAAGAAGTCCTCTGGACTGGGCTTACACAGTTACAATATTTCCATTGTTGCCTCCATTGAGTAGGCATTTAGAAAGTGTTGGGCAGTTGCAGAATCCAGTGGGTGACACTCTTTGTCTTTTTCAAAATGCCATGCAAGATGTTGAAAACTGGCCCATGACTGATGTTGACTTTTTCATTATCACTTGATTTTCCAGCACCACAACACTTGCAATACCCACTTCTTCATGAGAAATGGTCTGTCACTTTGTTCTTCATCAGTCAGACTTGTCTGACCACACTGGAAGTACACTATGTGATAAAAAATATCTGGACAACCTCAAAAACATAAGTTTTCATATTAGGTGCATTGCACTGCCACCTACTGTCAGGTACTCCATATCAGTGACCCCAGTAGTCATTAGACATCGTGAGAGAGCAGAAAGGGGCACTCCGCGGAACTCATGGACTTCGAACGTGTTCAGGTGATTGGGTGTCAATTGTGTCATACATCTGTATGTGAGATTTCCACACTCCTAAACATCCCAGGTCCACTGTTTCTGATATGATAGTGAAGTGGAAACTTGAAGGGACACATACAGCACAAAAGTGTACAGGCCGACCTTATCTTTTGACTGACAGAGACTGCCAACAGTTGAAGAGGGTCGTAATGTATAATAGGCAGACATCTATCCAGACCATCATACAGGAATTCCACATGCATCAGGATACACTGCAAGTACTATGACAGTTAGGCAGGAAGTGAGAAAACTTGGATTTCATGGTCGATCGGGTGCTCATAATCCACACATCACACCGGTAAATGCCAAATGATGCTTCGCTTGTTGTAAGGAGCATAAGCATTGGACAACTGAACACTGGAAAAACATTGTGTGGAGTGACGAATCATGGTACACAATGTGGCGATCTGATGGCAGGGTGTGGGTATGGCGAATGCCAGGTGAATGTCATCTGCCAGCGTGGGTAGTGCCAACAGTAAAATTTGGAGGCGGTGGTGTTATGGTGTAGTCATGTTTTTCATGGAGGGTGCTTGCACCCCTTGTTGTTTTGCATGGCACTATCGCAGCACAGGCCTACATTGATGTTTTAAGCACCTTCTTGCTTCCCACTGTTGAAGAGCAATTTGGGGACGGTGACTGCAACTTTCAACAAGCTTGAGCACCTGTTCATAATGTGCGGCCTGTGGTGGAGTGGCTACATCTACATCTACATCTGCATCTACATCTACATATATAATCCGCTTGCCGCCAAGCACAAGCAGTGTGCGGCAGAGGGCACTATTTGCACCCAAGTCATATCCCCCCCCCCCCCCCCTTTGTTCCACTAGCAGATTGTGTGAGGGGAAAAATGACTGTCTGAACACCTCAGTACAAGCTCTAATTTCCCTTAGCTTTGAATGGTGATCATTGCATGATTTGAAAGTTGGTGGTACTAATATATGCTCTACATCCTCAGTGAAGATTGGATTTTGGAATTTAGTGAGCAGCCCCTTCTGTTTAGTGCATTGTCTGCAAGTGTGTCCCACTTCAAACTTTCTATGAGATTTGTAACACTCTTGCGATGGTTAAATGTACCAGTCTCGAATCTTGCTGCTCTTCTTTGGATGTTCTCAATCTCTTCAACCAGACCCAACTGGTAATGGTCCCATACAGATGAACAATACTCTAAGACTGGACAAACTAAAGTATTGTAAGCAATTTCCTTTGTTGAAGGACTGCATCGATTCAGGATTCTACCAATAAACCACAATCTAGAGCTCGCCTTACTCATTACTTGTGTAATATGATTGTTCCATGTCAGATCATTTCGAATAGTCACACCCAGATACTTGACAGATGTTACTGCTTCCAAAGACCGGGCATTTATTCTGTACTTGTACATTAATGGGGATTTTTGCTTTGTTATACACAGTAGGTTACACTTACTAATATTGAGAGATAACTGCCAGTCATTACACCACACATTTATTTTCTGCAAATTATCATTGATTTGTTCGCAACTTTTGTGTGATACTACTTTCCTGTAGACTACAGCATCATTGGCAAACAGTCTAATGCCGCTGTCAATACCATCAACCAGATTGTTTATGTAAATCGTAAAAAGCAGTGGACCTATTATGCTGCCCTGGGGTACACCTGGTTACACATATTTCTGTTGAAGTCTCCCAATTCAGGATGACATACTGCTCTCTGTCTGTTAGAAAACTTTCTATCCAACTGCATATCTCATTGGATAGACTGTAAGCACACACTTTATGAAGCAAGCGACAGTGTGGAATTGAGTTGAACGCCTTCTGAAAGTCGAGAAACATGGAATCAACTTGGAAGCCGGTATCTAGAGCCTGTTGTATATCATTCACAAAGAGGGCCAGCTGTGTTTCGAATGACCACTGTTTCCTAAAACTGTGCTGGTTTCTGCAAATGAGCTTCTTGGAGTCCAGAAAGGTCATTATGTCCAAACAAATCGATGTCAGTGAAATTAGCCGGTAATTATGTGCACCCGATTTTCTACCCTTTTTATAGATTGCTCTAACCTGGGCCTTCTTCCAGTCCTGTGGAACTTTCCAATGTTCCAGTAATCTCTGATAGATGATGGATAAAAATGGTGCTGTATTTGTAGCATAGTCAACATAAAATCTTACAGGGAGACCGTCTTGGCCAGATGTCTTCCTGGTGTCTAAGGATCTTAACTGTTTTACAATCCCAGATACACTAAACACTATGTCAGCCATCCTTGCGTTTGTTCGATAATTGTAAGGGGGGAATGGTGCTGCAGTCCTCTACCGTAAATGAGTATTTGAAAGCTAGGTTTCAAATTTTGGTCTTCTGTTTATCACCATCTGTTACATTACCCATTCTGCCAGCAAGAGAAGGTATTGAATTAATGATGACTAACTGACAACCTCAGCTGCCGACAGGTGTTGTTATTATACCTCGATGTGGACAGCTGAAAATGTGTGCCCCGACCGGGACTCGAACCCGGGATCTCCTGCTTACATGGCAGACGCTCTATCCATCTGAGCCACCAAGGACACAGTTGAATAGCGCGACCGCAGGGACTTACCCCTTGCACGCTTCCCGAGAGACTCACATTCCCAACTGTCCACAATTCTACATATGTATTTTACCTTATAGACATTTGCCCACCCACTCATTACTCGCGCACGCTTTAGTGATTCCCGTAAGAGTTTGGGCAACCTGTGCGCATTCGCACAGACGAAGGTCAATGGCTCAGTAGCCTTTAACTATATATACGAAGACAGTAACTTGTTCTCGAAAGAACAGATACTGTTGATGACCGTGCAGCTTTTCCCTGGAATAAATGATGACTGACTGACAACCTCAGCTGCCAACAGGTGTTGTTGTTATACTTTGATGTGGACAGCTGAAAATGTGTGCCCCGACTGGGACTCAAACCCGGGATCTCCTGCTTACATGGCAGACGCTCTATCCATCTGAGCCACCGAGGACACAGATGAATAGCATGACTGCAGGGACTTATCCCTTGCATGCTTCGAGGTATAACAACAACACCTGTCGGCAGCTGAGGTTGTCAGTTAGTCATCATTTATTCCAGGGAAAAGCTGCACGGTCATCAACAGTAACTGTTCTTTCGAGATCAAGTTACTGTCTTCGTATATAAAGGTACTGAATTATTTGTAGCGTTCATAGATTTTACGTATGGCCAAAATTTTGTGTGGTTATTTTTGGAATCTGCTGATAAAATGTTGCTTTCAAATTCGTTAAAAGAATCTCTCATTGACCTTGCAACAGCTGCTTTCATTTCGCATAATTTCTATTTGTCAGCGGGGCAGTGACTATGTTTAAAATGACTGTGGAAAATTCTCTGCTTTCTCAGCAACTTCCTAATATGTTTGTTGAGGTGGAGCCTTTCCTTCCCCTATATTTTTGCTAGGCACATATCTCTTTAGCACATGGTGGACAATAGCTTTAAATTCCGACCAAAGATACTCAATATCTCTGTGTCCCATGGTGAATGCTTGGAGCTGACTATTAAAATATTCATTAATGGCACTTTTATTTGGTTTTCCAAACAACAAAACGCTATGCTGTTTTTTTAAAAAAAAAAAAAAAAAAACTTCCACTGGCATAGCAGCCACAGTGACATTATGGTTGCTAATACCTCCTTCTAGATTAACTTCCTCAAAAAGATCAGGTCTGCTTGTCGTCAAGATATCTAATATGTTCACATCTCAAGTTGGTTTTCTAACCAATTGCTCAAGGTTATATGTTTAGAGTACTCCTAGAATAACTTTACACGAGTCTTTGCTTCGGCCCCCTGTGATAAACATGTAATTTTCCTGGTCAGTGGACGCCAGATTAAAGCCTCCACCTATAACTAATGGATAATTTGGATATTTATTTCCTATGTACTCAAGAGTTTCCCTGAAATGTTCTGTGATGTTTGTTGCGGATGCTGGTGGTCTATGATTGACAGTTTTATCTGGACTATATCACAGTCCGACCCAGTATTGATCTCAACTGCATTTAAACAGCTTTTAACTGCAATGAACACACCTCCCATTGCATTAGTCCTATCCTTCCTAAACATTGTCCAATCCGAGTTCAAAATTTCATTGCTATTTATGTCTGATTTCAACCAGCTTTCGGTATCTAATACAATATTGGCATTACTACTGTTTATTTCAGAGAGTAACTTGGGGATCTTGCTTCAAACATTTTGACAATTTACTAACATGAGATTTAGTATATTTAAGGACTTTTGAATGACCTGTTTAGGCAAACTAACAATTTTTACAGCTGGCACACTAACATCAGTGTCATGAACTGGTAATTGTTCAGGCCAGCAGTTTGTTTTCCACGGGGGGCGAACCTCATTTAAAATACCCCCAAGTGCATGCCACAAGTATTGTGCTACCCCAGTCCACCCTGGGTACAATGCTGCAAATCATCAACTTGGCTTGCACTCCACAAGAGATGGAGGCCACATTCGACAATTTAGCCAGCTGTTGAAAGGACCCAAGGATTTCCACAGAACCCCCATGACTAGCATCGTTGGTGCCGTCATGTGCAACAATCTGCAGCTGGCTGCACCCCACATGCTTGATAGCCACTGGAAGAGCCTCTTCCACATCCCAGACAAGGCCCCCTCAGCAAGCACACTGAGTGAATGTTGAACTTCTTCCCCACCCTAGCCGCTATGTTCCTGACCCGCCTAACATTAGAGCTCCTAATAACTAACAAATGCATATCCCCATGTGCCTGTCTGGACCTTGCTGAGGAAGTGTCCACTTTCCTGACAGAAGGTGCATTCTGATCCGGCTCAATCCCCCCCCACCCCCCACCCCCCACCCCCCCACCCCCAGCATCAGATAGCACACTGAATCTATTAGCTACACAACAATAACATCTCTGTAATAGACTAGCCTGCACAGAGTCCTGACCTGAATCCTATAGAACACCTTTGAGATGTTTTGGAATGTCGACTTCATGCCAGACTTCACTGACCGACTTCAGTACCTCTCCTCAGTGCAGCAGTCTACGAAGAATGGGCTGCCATTCCCAAAGAAACCTTCCAGCACCTGACTGAACAAATGTCTGCAAGAGTGGAAGCTGTCATCAAGGCTAAGGGTAGGCCAACGCCATATTGAGTTCCAGCATTACCGATGGAGGGCGCCATGAACTTATTCTATACTGGAATGTGCTGTACATTTCCAACAACTCAGCATGGAATGTGACAGCATTATTCCCTTTCAAATGCAGAAAACAAATTACTGTTCACTACCCCACTTCATCAACGGCCTGCACGATTTTGTTTGGGCTCCTCTAGAGGCATGGTACAGCACTATGACATGGGGATTTCAATGTATACCAGGAATGCAGACATGTACCTGCAAACAAACAAGAAGGTAATTATGTAATTTCATTATTTGAAGCTATAATTAAAGCTTTGTGACTGACCCTTGCAAAAGAAATAGGAATAAGATTGATAAAAACGAGTATAAAAAAATAATGAATTTTAATCTGCTGACTAATTATCTGAAATTTTATGAAGTTTCTACCACATAACAGTACAACGTCATGACAAAAATAAAACTGAGATTATCTTTACATAATGCAGACATAATACATAATGACTGTAAGAAGTGAAATTAACTCAACAATTCACTTAGAAAGAACTATCTAAATAGATAAATGACATACCAAATAAAACTTTTTAAATATCTGGAAATAAAAAGGAAGTACAGCAGAAAAGAGATTGTGAAGATGTCTTATAAAAAACAACAGAATTATTGAAAAGATACAATACTGTAGCATTATGAAAAGTTTAAGGGATACTTTGAACCAGTTCTAGTCACCCACTGTCCTGCTTGATTCATGAATAGTGTAATGCATGTTTTTGTATTCATTCATTCATCAATTTCTGTATATTACATCAAAGAAATCATTCTGGGATGTGAAACAAGTCAAGTTAAGTATTGACAAAAGACAAGAAAATCATGAAACTCATTTGTAGTGATAGATAATTAACAATACAGTAACAATGAATTATTAGTATACTGCTTCATGCTATTCTTTAACATCAGCTGAATTCAGGCTGGTTAATTACAAAGAAAGCTGCTAATCTGACAAAAGCTGTGGTTTCTGGCAAATTTATATTTATTTGTTTACACTGGTATTTTTGAAAGGAAACAGTTACCTACATAAAAAAAATGCAGAATACTCAATACCATATATTTCCAACGGTCATGGAGCTTGGCAATTAAACAGTGCCTATGTGCAATGTAGCTCACAGAACTTTTCAGTCTTTGAATCCCAATATTCAGATAATTTGTAAAAGAAGTGTGTTTCCAATTTTCTTTTGGATTGCTTGGGATTCACAGTTCTTGCTTTGTGTTAATTGTGAACTTTTTGAATACCATTGCACCAGAGCACATAAAGAAGCACAGTCTATATGAGCATTTTTTTTGTAATATGTATTGCAATTTTGTAGATGTCAGTTCAGTTGAAACTGATTTTTGTTGTCAGTAACAAAACCAATAAGGACTATAGTTACTGGGATATGAGCTGTTAGCAACAAAAGCAATAAGGAGAAAGTAGGAAATGAGAATAAGAATTCCAGGCTCTTTAAAGAGGCCTCTACTATTTCTTATTTTACACAATATTGTTAATGGTCATTTCTGCTGAATAAATACTATATTTACTTTAAGTGCAATGCCACAAAAGATAATCCATTAAGATAACATGGACTGGAAATATGCAGAACTCTCTTCTCTTAGAGAAACACAGTGAGATGTGCTTCTAAGGGTAAAGTAAGTGGAATAGTATTTACGTAAGTTAAAAATCAAAGTAAGTCCAGCACTAATTCTTTCAGAACCCTATATGTTATGTTCGTCATGAAGTTAGATTAATGACTGAGTCACTGTCTGCCAATTAATGCTCTGCTTTCTATTATGAAGGTAACACTCCATCCATGCAAGAGGGATGCCATTACTTCCATAACACTTTAGTCTTTAAGTAGAACTTTCTGATCTACACAGGCAAAGGATGTGGCAAGGTCACAGAATACAAGGACAGATAATTTTTGTTGTTTAGCACTGGCGTAAATGCTTTCATGGTGTTATGTATGATTTCTCAGTGCAAAACGACTTATGGAAGCCAGACTGAGAGGCTAACACATACTGCTCAGAGAAAAATTATATAGCCACTTCTCAAATATATTTTGAAAGATTGGAAGGAATGAAATGGATTTGTAATTATAGGTGGTATGTGTATCTCCAGTTTCATAGATATGTGTTACTACAGCATATTTACATCTGCAGGAAATATGTTATGAGGCATTACGAAATTACAAAGTTAACTTATTGGAAGCAGTATCAAGTCAGCATAAGATATTAACTTTCTGCTAGGGACAGCATCATTACCAACAGCACTGTCTGCTTCAAAAATATCTCCCCATAATTTTTCTTTAAACACTGTGATTGGCTAACTGTTTGTAATTACATAATGCAATACTTTTGTATGATCTAAACCCATTATTTGGCTCATTATATTGTTTACATTTGTTCATCATGATCAGATAAATTATTGAATACAACTTCTACATCCAAATCATTGGAGGAAACTGGGTCTACAAACAAATTTCCAGCAGCTCTTGCACTTCATTTTGCAGTTGTCACAGGTAACTTTATCCAGTAAATAATCCAAAGCTACACAAAATTTGGGCTGTCCTGCTAATATACTGAATACATAAATACTGCAAGAATTATTCTAGCCATGTGTTTCACCACACTACCTGCAGTGTGCTGTATGAATTCTAGTATTATTCTTGGATTTAACATATTTTGCGGTGTAATGTTTGTCAACAGTTGTTATTTGTCATGCATCAAATTAGTGATGTCACATTATACCTGAGGTGGTCCATTTTAGACTAAAATTTGCTGTTTAATACAGTGACAGCACAGCTGTGCACAAACCATGACTTTTCCAAAAAATTTCTAGAAGCTATCAATCATTGCTTCTTCAGAATAATGATCAGTTATGGTTTTATCAAGCAACAGATTACATTTCTATGAGTTTCATTTCTGTAGTTAGTGTATACATTGACTTGTTCCATGTCATTGACTATTGCACTGATTGGTGGGACTTCAGAATATGATGAAAGAACGAGATGAAAACTATGAAGTCAAGTCTTTATTGAACTACATGTTGTATGACTCACATTTTATGGTAAATATCAGTCTTTACACATAGGGAGACACTTGTTTGATTCTGTGATGCATTTTTTGTAACAGAAAAAACAGTAAATAGTCAATGTACAAACAAATTAATGTTGCAGATGTGTAAAAGATGATTGGAGATCAACAAAAAGGTACAAAACCTAACATATTCATAAACTTTCTCTTTAAACCCATTATTCTAGCGAATATTTGCATCTCATTCTTATTTAGATTTGTTTTCTCATACGTTTCCTCTCTCTCTCTCTTCTTTTTTTTCTGACGTTTCTACTACTAGCAAGTTTTCAGACTCTGGATTTTTTTTATCAGACTGCTAATTCAATTAAATACACTTATTATGATATGCTTAATTATGAGGAATATGTCATACTTCAGTATGAAATGTAAATGCCTTGACATGGGTTTAGTATAGTATCTCATCCAGCAATGTACTGAAGTATGTGATACCTGTGTATTCCATAACCTTATGGCTTGACTCATACAGGGTTTGACACTTTAATATACAGCTGGGTAGATGGTTAATATGTTTGTCATAAATTGAGAGGTTATTTCTTTTATTTGAAATTATAACACTTAATTTTACAAATGAAGTTAACACTGTGGTATTGTATACTTTTGTTTACCAAAAACAGATTTTACATAATAGATATTAAGTACCAAATCTGTGTGGGTGAGTGCTAAAGTTTGATATTAGTCAAGTAAGCTGTATGTAAATCCACTATTGAAATAAATCCATCATATACCATTTTCAGCAATATAAATACTAATTTGTCACAGTATTCTAAGATATTTTACGAAAAAATAAATAAACTTTTCTTTGTGAAATAAAATATGTAATTGTAATTTACAGAAGTTACAGCAATTATAACTGATTGTGACAGTGATGTATTTTATTTTTTTTGTGTTGTGAGATTATCAATGCATATATGTAACCTCTCTAACACAGTTTTGATCTTTGCCATAAACTTGGAGTTTGAAAGCTTTTCGCTATGTTCTTTACTGAACGTTTTTGTATACTTGTATTCATGATTATAAGATAATTGTGTATTTTAAGGGGAATAATTTATGTGGCTGGATGATGGGTAATGACATCATGCTATTCCACATCATTGTTGACAAGATCGAGAAACTCTGCAATGACATACAGGTTTTGGAACATAGAGGCAAGGCAAGTTGGAAACTCTCCATTTGTTATGCCTTTTACTCCCATCAACAACTATTTTTTCTCTAAATTTTATTCTGTTTTCAGTGTAGATATCTAAGGAGTATGAGACACTAACTTAAATCTCTTCAATGGTTAACTGAGCTTGTCCACTCTTAAATTTATTATCCAAATTATTATTTAAATTGTCCTGATTTCAATTTCATTAGTGCACATAGATTTCATTAGGACAGTATTAATTAAAATACACCTGTAATTGAAGTTAATGCTACAGTTCATTGTTAGCAAAATATTGTGTAGTGATCAACATATTTGGGTAAAATGTTGCATACCATTAAAAAGGATGTCAATACAGCTCTTTAATAACACACTTTGAATTATGTGAAACTAATTAATTTATGAGATAACTGATGCTGAAAGTTCCATAACATATTATTTCAACTGTCCATTTTCTGCTGTGCTTCTTAGGTTCTGAACTTTGACACTATATTCTTGTTGCTATTATTTTTTCAGAATTAGATGACATCCCTTAGTACTTGATTAAATCACTAGTTAAAATTTTGTATAATTTATTATAATGTAAAATAATCTTCAAGGAGGATGCCATACTCATAAGTAGGTTATTCCCCATGCAGAAGCATAATATAGTTCTATAACCTTTTCTAATTTACTAACCTTCAGCATATTCCACTAACCAAACAAGTATTAGGATTCATATTTCATTTGGAACAGGGAAATCTAACCTTCAAAACATCACATAATTTCTGAGATTAACAAATATCTGTACATCAATTTTTAAATTACACACCCCATCCCAAAATTGCCAGTCTGTGCCTAGCTAGCATGATGCTAACCACTCTATGTTAGTATTTATTTATTTATTTATCCCTCTGTAGACAATAAATATTGTATTTGTGTTGTCCAAAAGTACATGTAAATTTATGGGAAACGATTTGTGCAGAAGGAACCTAAAAATTTTACATTAAGTAGTACAAAGAATAATACATACAAAATTGTACAAAAAATGTATATTAACAGTATTGGTGAAGATTTCTGAAGATTAGATGGGTAGATCACATAACTGATGAGGAGGTATTGAATAGAATTGGGGAGAAGAGGAGTTTGTGGCACAACTTGACTAGAAGAAGGGATCGGTTGGTAGGACATGTTCTGAGGCATCAGGGGATCGCAAATTTAGCATTGGAGGGCAGTGTGGAGGGTAAAAATCGTAGAGGGAGACCAAGAGATACATACACTAAGCAGATTCAGAAGGATGTAGGTTGCAGTAAGTACTGGGAGATGAAGAAGCTTGCACAGGATAGAGTAGCATGGAGAGCTGCATCAAACCAGTCTCAGGACTGAAGACCACAACAACAACAACAACAACAACAACAACAACAGTATTGTAACTGCATAGTAGGTTTGCCATAAGGCTTTACTTTTGTCTTCCCTAAACAGGAAGCCCTTATATTCACTACAGTAATTCAGTAAAGATTTTACTACATTCAGCAGCTGTCTATCAGATATGAAAAATTAACAGAAACTTTAGGAGATGAAAGACAGTGTTTTCAGTTTTGCCTTAATATAAACATTATCAGACATATTTATTGTCCTAAATAGTCATTTACCGAGTAAAAACATTGTCCAAGTACAAATTCTTTAAATTCTACTTTAAATCTGTCTTCATCTTCTAACTTTCTGATGCTGGCTGGCAGTATGTTGTAGTGTTTTGTACCAATATGGCTCATATGCCTTTGTGCGAGTGTTCTTTTTGTTCACTGAGTATGGAGTGCTGTGCTATTTTGAATATTGTACTTATGCAAGTCAGCATTTGTCTGAAAATCTGCAAGGTGGGCCCTAACATATGAAACACATTTGCATATCTATAAGGGAGGTATTGTTACAATTTTTAGCTTGTTGGATAAGGGTTTGCATTGTGTCTGTGGATGACTGTGTGTTATTATTCAGATAGCCCTCTTCTGTAATGGAAAGATTTGTTTTAGATGGCAAGTGGTGGAACCCCAAAATATTATTCCGTATGTAGCGAGAAACTGAAAATAGCCAAAATATGCCTTCCTGGCATCCTCTGCAGTACAGACATTTACAATAATTCTAAGAGCAAAACAGGATGAGTTAAGTTTCTGCACAAGTTTCATTACATGGTCATTAAAATTAAGATCTTCATCTACATGAATCTCCAGAAATTTTCTTGATGCCACTCTGTCTATGGCCTTGTCACCCAACAACAGATCAAGATTTACATTTTGACATATTTTACCAAACTGCATGTAATTTGTTTTATTTGCATTTAATGTCAACCAGTTTGCATTGAACCAAGTGTGGACATACTTTATTACTTGATAAGTAGTTGTTTGCAGCATTTGCTTTGGTGCACCTATTATCACACCAGTGTCATCTGCAAATAGTATGGCCTTTGCTGTTCCATCTGAGGCGTGAAAGTCATTTCTGTAGACAAGGAACAATAAGGGACCTAGAGTACTACCTTGCAGCACTCCTATTTCTACCTTTTTTTTTGCATCTGATACTAAATTTATTTTGTGGATTGAGTAACCTGACATAAGTCCTACAATCTGTGTTTTGTTTTGCAGTTATGATTCAAACCACTTTCTTCCTGTTCCATGAATACCTAATGCTTCCAGTTTTTCTAAAAGAATGCCATGATTGACAGTGTCAAATGCTTTGGAGAGATCTAAATATATTCCTACTATGCTGTTGTCTTTATCTAGATTTTTGATTATTTGTTCAGTGTAGCACATTAGTGTTGATTCTGCATTTTTACCTGCTTGGAAGCCATGCTGATTTCTATTTAGTAACTTACGATCATTTAGATATTTGTTCATTCTGTGCTTTATAAATTTTTCTATTATTTTAAAAAGTGCTGGAAGAAGGGATATTGGCCAATAGTTTTCTACCTTATGCTTGTCACTGTTTTTGAATAATGGCTTCACTTTTGACATTTTCATCCTTTCCGGAAACACTCCTTCACAAAATGATAAGTTGGCTATGCATCCCAAGGGCCTTGCAATTTGTGCAGCTGTCATTCTTATGATATAAACAGGTACCTCATCTACTGCTGCTGACATCTTAGGCTTCAAATTTTTTTATTACTTTGAACACATCATGTTCATCTGTTGGATCTATCCTCATGCTACAAGCAGCTTCTGGTAATTCGGGATTTTCATGGTTTCTACATTTTGAGATTAATGAAGTGGCCGCATTTATGAAATAATTGTTGATGTAATTTGACAAATCCTGTTTTTCAATACTTCTATTTTGTGTGTTTTTGAGAATGGTATCCTGGTCTTCACATCTCTTTCCTGTTTCAGTCTTCACAATACCACATATGGCTTTTGATATGTTATCAGACTGTCTTATTAAGTTGTCATTACTCATAAATTTTGCTTTGGCAATTACTTTTTGATATACCCTCTTGTAATTTTTAACATATTCTGTGAGCTGTGGAGCTGTAGATATCTTTGATTTTGAATTTAGTCCTTTAGAGTTCCACAAGAAGTTTTGATGTCAACTGTGATCAAAGAACTTTGCTTTGCATTGTGATGTGATGTATTCTACTTTGTATTGTGATGTGATGTATTCTAGACAGCTTCTTTGGAAAGCACATTTCGAAATATCCCATGAAAATTGAAGAAAAAGTGTTATGTGCATCATTTGTACTTGTTAGGGACAGCACTTATGTCCAGAATTCACTAGTTAGGATATTTGTAAAATCTACACAGTTTCCAATGGAAAATTTACTTTTATATGTGAAGTACAATTTTTTTCCTCACAGTGGCATTGAAGGAATTTCAAGAACAAGAGCATTATGGTCTGATAATCCCAAATGAGTATTTGTTTCTGTGGATCGTACATTTGAAAATTTATTTTCTATAAGACTGTTTGTATTATATGTTACTCTTGTGCATTTGTGTATGCGTGAAAACAGATTGAAACTACATAACAGCTTTAGGAATTGATTTTTTAGGCTTCTTACATTCATAAAATTTATGTTGAAAACCCCACAGACAACTGCAGCGAGTGCATAGTTCAGATAAAAGTTTTAGTTCATATAGAAAAAGTGTAACATCTTTGTCTCAGTCACTCCTAAAAGATGGTGTCTGGTAAGCTTACACTTTACATTATGTGATGAGTTCAAATAAAAGTTTGTGATGGGTTAGCACATAAGCAATAATTAAGTGTTGATGTTCCAGAAATACTACTCACAGGATATTGTAATCAATCTTGGTGGCTTTACAAAAGAGCAAAGCGAGTGCATTATTTTGTTGTGCTGCATTGTCACTGTGTTTTTGTTCTTCACTGAATTACTTTGCTATTATTATGGACTTGAATATTATGTCTTGTGAAAACTAGGAAGAGTTGTTGCAATATAATCAGTGCCACAAATGCATCTAATGCAGGTACAGGGGGTCCTTTATTGTATAAACCATGTAATGTGAAACTGAAACTGACCATCACAATAGCTGTAGTGCCAATAAAAGTCAAAAAAGCCCCTTAGCCATAACATCTGTATAGTACATAATTTCCAGTATCCTGAAAGTCAGTCTTTTAGCTTATGTCTGTGAAACATCTAGGTATGAGACTTCAAGAATACAAGGACAATACAGTTAAAAAGGACTGTCATGAATTACACTCCTGTTGACTCAGAATGTGAACCTTATGCAGTGTGAAGAAAATGGCATTAATTCTGCAATGACTCATGTAAATGCAACAAGGCTGGCTCCATATGACAGGGCAGTAAATCAATAAACATTCCAGGTGAAGTGAAATGTGACAACAAACCAATTTTCAAAACAGCGTCAGCCCAGGTAAATTCTTCCACACTGTGACCACATGAAACAACGAACTCTATGACAGTGATGTGAATGCAGGCAACATGGCCAATTTTACACCTTGGTACAGTGGATTTTCCCATCAAAATTGACTCTGTGGTTACATCAGACTCAGAGACTGTAATGGTACTGGTGACCATGACCACAATTTGGAGCAATGAACTGTCTGTGTGCTGGATCCAGCAGTTCAGCCATGGCATGCCTGCAGTTATGAACTCCACCATTAATGCCCAGCCAACCAAAAGCTTGGTTCACAGTAATAGAAAACATATTTTGTCAACAACCAACCAACAACCAACAACAATTTACTCTGGTCATTAGCAAATTGAATTGCCAAACCATAGCATTAGTTTTAGATATTATTCTGCACCTGCTGCCAGACTGAGCTTGCAAAAAATTTAAAAAATCCATTAATTTCTTGCTGTACGAGATCCACCAACCTCTGGATCAGACTGGTGATACCAAGAAAAATTTGGTGACAAAATGCCATCAGGATTCCAACGATATCTGTGTACTTTAGTAGGCAGCTCCACAATGTTCAGTGCTTTGTAGCTGCACATCTGGCAGCAACAAATACTGGTCCAAGTACAAACAATGTTGGCAGTATATGATGATAAATCAGGTTGCCTTTAGGGTCTGCATAATGCTCGAGTTGCTCATATCAGTTGCCGTGTTACCAGTGTTGGACATGGTATTCAAACCTGACTGATACCTGCCGAGCCACTCTGAAGTGACTATTTCAGACTGTTAAGTCATCACACCAGAATGCCAGCTAATGTTTCTGAGATGTTCCAAAGCTTATGAACCACAGTGTAAATGCTATGAACACAGGTACGTGGCAGCAATGATGGGCCACTGACAGTCAAGCTCTATCAAACCCAGTGTCACTGCCATGAGTACAGTTACAAGGGAACAATGCTCATGGGGTATGGTTCTACCGCAGACTGTGTCCAACATGCTGTACATTGTACCTCATGGTGCAGTTATCCAAATGGCAATTACAGTTTGAGTTAGGCACAACAAATTGTGCATCAGACAGAAAGCATTGCCAGCAACATTAACTTACACATGAAATTTCACTTTCACTTTCAATTGCTCCAGATGCCATGCCAACACCTCACACAACAACCAATCCAGAGTCACCAGATTAGATTTTCCTGTCACTGACCAACCCCACTTCACAGTCTTCAGATATGCCTGAACCATAGCTGACAGCTTTGTCACCATCATGGCATCCAATCCACACAAGGAATGGTCATTTGTTGTGTTTGTTTGTCATGAGAGTATCGATTTATTGATAGGTTCATATGAACTCTCTGACACTCACTTTTGTTCTTAGCTGTAATCCTGAAAGTTCAGTGCTTTTCAATATATTCTTTTCTGAAAGTTATTGTATGCTTCCATTGATGAATAAAAGTTAATTCTGCATGTATAAAGGATACATACCTTATGTGACTGATCTACCTAACCATACCCTCATGTATTTATGGAAAATGCTGTGACCCACTTTTATATACAGTTTTTCTTGCAGTTTTTGTTGTAGTGATTGTGAGAAGAAGGTTTGTTAGAGTTTGTTAGTCTGTCAATCAGTCTTTGTGTATTTGTATTTGGCTCTTTATCGTGACTGACTTGATAACTAATAATAAGTAACAAAAAATGGGGAAAAGCACTGTTTCAGCAGCTTTACCTAAAGACCTATGCCATAATATTAATGACGGTAAGTTTATTTGTGTGTGTGCGCATGTGGTTGTGTGTAGTGTATTCCTAAGCACCCATAAAGTGCAACTTACATTTTGCAATTGCAGAAAAACAAAAAGCATCTAGCAATAGTTATTAATGTTCAGGGTTTTGAAAGCATAAATTTATTACAATTTAAAGTTAGGAGTACCCAGTACCAAAATAAATATTAATAACTTTCAGTTATCTGCTTACCAATGGTTTCTTTGGGTGTTGTTGATGTTGATTCTTTGTTTTTTTGGTCTTCAGAGTGGAAAGAAGGGACCTATAAGAAACAGCAATTATCATAAATTATTTAAACTAATTAGATAAAATCTCATGAGCAAAATCATATGCCATGGATGATGGAGAGGTTATTTAAGAACTAAGTAATGTCATAATGTGTATTAGAAGGCCATTTTCATATAGTGCTTTTGCATGCTTGACTGATCACAACAAATGACTATTAATTTTTGTTCTTGTTGTACAGAAGATCTATTGACAGTGCATCGAGGACAGTGAACAACACTGTAAAACTCAACAAGTTTCATTACAACATGACCATCTACCAAACAGCACTTGTGATTCCACATTACAGAAATGAAGATAGTTTATATGAGTAACAATCTAATATCCACTGCTAAGGTACAGCTGATTCATGAAAGTATAAGATGTGGAAGTTTGACCAAACATTAGCCAAATACCCGTCTGTAGTAAGCACTCATGAGATAGAGTCTGATATGTCAAAAGGTATGCTTAATAGTTGTTACCAACAAAAATAAGTAACTGGGACAAGTAACATTTCACAGATTTAAAAATTCTTCATCAAAACTTGCGGTCCTGGACTTAAAATTGTTTAAAATAATACACAGCCCTCTGAAGCTGAGCTCCAGTCTTTGAACTGGACCTTACTTTATGTCACTGAGCACTGGTATATAGAGACAGAAATCCAACATGTAGTATGAAGAGACAGCTTCTTAGTGTAGTACTTCTTCAAAGCGTGGGGGACACTGTGTTTATATGAGAACAGGAACACAGTTTAGATTGAGACATAACATCAGAGCATTCAGTGAAGACAAGCACTTGCCAGAAATGTGAACAGTTTTCAAACTACAGAAAATGGTATGAACAATAATCAGTTATTGAAATGTAGCAGAAAAGGACAATATGTTAAGAACAGACTGATACCAGGTCAACCAAAAACTGAGATAACTCCATACATTGCTAAATCCGTGTATAACAACCACTGTCAGTGTTTTGTACTTGCATTATTCATGTAAACCAGACATTTTTAGATGTAATTTGTCAACCTACTCTCTTATTTAAAGAAATTTACATGATACTATACTGAAAAGGTCTTTATCATAGCCAAGTAACGTAAAGAAACACAGTTACTGATATATTTTGAACACTGGTGCAAAAAGTAATACTTGTATCAAATAAAATGTGACAAGATTACACCAAAACATGTTAGGAATATCCACATTTACAAAAATTGAAATAATTAACATATTTGTGTAAATCATTGTTCAGAAAAGTAATATATTTATATAAGTTGCCCAGTGTAATTCCATTAATCTATTATAAGGTACAAAGGTTCATACAAAAGCAAACTGTCAATAACTAATCAGCAATTTAGAATTGTACAACATTAATTGTAATATGTGCAAAATCTAGTAACATAATGTATGCCTTCAGCTCTGATTATTATAAAAAATTATAAAAGAAGCAGGGTGGTAGCCATGTATGCTTCAGTGCTGTATCAGAGTTTGTAGTTTGAAGACAATATATTATGTTGCTAAAAGTTTGCAATAATTATTTTAAAGGTGCAGTTTGAGTAAATTATTTCATAGTTGGTGCATCAAAAATTGCCCAAGAATACAAGGAAAAGAACCAAAAGCAATATTTACAATGCAAGAGCTTTGAAATTTATAAATTTACACCACCACCATTCATGAACAGCCAGCAAGTTAAGAACTGAAGTGTGCCAATTTCAACCTGGTAACATTTTATTATGCATATAAAAAATAACCTTTATAATTACTGAATAAAAAGCTATGGCTGTGACCATGGAACAAGATGTTGACTGAAGTTAAACTTACCAAGAAAGAATAAATATAAAACTCCAAAATGACAGCTCTACCAACAATAAAATAGTACACAAAATTTCTCAAGGAAATTAAAGAGTTTACTTAAACAAACTTATCTAAAAAGTCAGTTAAAAAGTGCAGGTTTAATAACACATTCTATATAGTGAAGCATTACTTAGATACCTCATGGTAAGGAATGAATAATAATAAAAACTATACATTACTTCACAAGATACTTCTGCATTAAAATGCCCACTTCTTTTTTATTTTCTGAAAAACCTTACACCAACACTCTGCAGTGAATAATATTGACATCTTATTATCTTTCTGAGCTCAACAGCTCATCCATTATTGAGGAATGCTGGCTCAATTTTTTAGGCAAGGAAATGGGAAGCTGCAGTAGAAAAAATGGAAACCAAACATCATTGTCATGGTCCTCAGATCAGCAGACAATCTGTGCATTGTAAATAATATGACTGTAGAGTGTGTAATGTACGCCGAGATCATTATTGAAATATGAATGAATCATTTAGAACTAGGTATTTCATTATTAAAAACAGGGTAGTGATTCTTCTGGGAAACCTGAAATTCTCATGGAATTATATTTTGCCTGGAAAATCAAGGAAATTTCATAAAATGTCAGAGTATTCTGTAGTTTTAACCT